>NC_138057.1:56349727-57549727 GCF_964194185.1 Rhinolophus hipposideros | reverse complement strand
GGAAAAAAAACCTGCCATCATTAAATATATGATTCAGGCAAATCAGGTATAGCACATTTAAAGCAAGTACCGGTCAATTACTCTGATATAATCCATACGGGATCCATATGGCTCAACTTTCTATTTGCAGTCTCCTTTTCAGGGTTATATGAATCTATATAAATTCAGATATGCAAAGATACATAATATGGTATCACAACCCCAAAATACCAGTGGCTAATATGAAATCTGTCTCATTTACATCACATGTCCTTTGAGGCCATCTCGTAATTCTATTGAACATCATCCTAATTGTACAACCCACGCAAATGGAGTTGTCATCAACTAGAACAATGTTAATCTCTGAGAGAGAGGATGAAAAATTAAAATTTTCATCCAGAAGAGACACACATCAATTCTGCTTATATTGTATCTACCAAAGCTAGTCATAACTCTTCACTAATCTAAAGGGGTTTGTCAAAGCAAAAATTGCACTGAACAAATTAAACAGGCCAGAAGGATTTTATTTGAAGCTATTGCAATAGGGGAGAAGGGTCAGAGCTCAGCCTGAGCTTAACTCTACTGAAACAAAGGACTTGAGAATTTTTAGGAACTGGATTCAGGGATCTATGTTAGCTCATTAGCTTTACCCAAAGTAAAAGTAAACTTTCTCTTATGTTTATGACAAGAGGTAGTTTTACCTCCTGCACTGAGTGTAGTATCCTTGATTAGTTTGGCTCTCTATCAATGATACTCAACTCAAAGCCAGCAACCACAAGTTTTTCTGCTTGTTGCAGAAATAATTCATAGACTTTAATTAAATGCCTCAAGAGAACAGACCCACTCTTGCAAAATAGAATCCAGAGCAAGTACCTCATCTATCCCAGCAAAGGAAATCCCTGGAATCATAATGCCAGATCCTATGCACATGTCACAACCTCTTCCTGGACAGTTTTAATCCAATCCCAATATACTTCCTTTAGGAATTCCCTACTTAATAAGTAAAAACAGACTCTAATTTTCATTCTTAACCCCATACATCCCAGCAAGTGGAAAACATTCATAGGCTAGTGAAGATCCTAAAGAGTAGCTAAGAACTTGTCAGCTCTGTCTCTGCTATGTCAGCTATGTCAATGTCTAAATTGGTAAGAGTCATTCAGGCTGCTATAGATCAAAGTGTGTCTTACCCTAAATTCAAATACTGAAGCCCTAACCCCCAGTGTGATGATATTTGGAGATGGAGCCTTTTCGAGGTAATTAGATTTAGACGAGGTCATCAGAGTGGGGCCCTCATGATGGTATTAGTGACACTACAGCGAACCGCCCCACCCCACACCCTTGCCATGTGAGGACACAGCAAGAAAGAAGGCTGCTGTCTACAAGCTTAGAAGAGAGTCCACACCAGAAAATGACCTCACCTGATCTCAGACCTTAATCTCTAACTGTACCTAATTATCAAATTGTGGCATGTCTACCACAACAGTATGCTGTCATCAACCTAATTCTCCTTTCTTTGGTGCCTCTCAATGCCCAGAAGTACTAGAGTCTAAAATTCACCTTAACTGTTCTCTCCCTAGGGATACACCACTCCCCCCTCTCCCCAACCCACACACACTGTGCCAAATTTGATGTAACCAGACCACTATTCTTAGAATTACTCTAAGTTCTTATACTGACAATGTTCTCACTGAATGGTAATCAAAGTCATTGGTCTTTATCTTCCTTCTGGCAGCTCGTAATTAGTTTATCATGGAACTGTAGGGCTGAAGTCCTTACACCACTGTTTAATTTCTAGAAGGTGAATTATATGGTGCCATGAAGGGGTTCGAGTGCTCCTCTTTGAAATGTAATTGCTTATCTCAGCATCTATCGCGGCCCATCTTCTTCATCACATGTAAGACTTTGAGTGGCAGTCCAAAAATCAAGAGCCACTTCATTCAGTGAAGAGGACAGCAGAGTCCACCCTCAGGACTGTCAAAAAAGTAATTAAAATTCACTGTTGTTCTTCAAGTTAAAAGAGTCACATGAATTTTCTTTCATCATTATACTGCAGAAAGAATAGAGTGGGCTGTAGTTACTTTCCCCTGATTAGATTTCCAATCTCTAGGAAATAGAAGGTTTGCATATTCCCTTTGAGCATTTCAATTTAATGTATTCATTTTCTTAAGAAAAACTAGTTTTTTATGCAAATACTTTGAAATTTATGCAAACTTTCCCAGAAATTTTAATTCTTAGGAATTTTTTTTAAAAGCCTACTATTTCCTCCCTCTCCTTAATCCACCCAAAATTTTTACAGAGGAATAGAACTATCTTTCATTTAAAAAAAAGATTCAGATAAGCTAGCCTTAACTACTTCAGATGGCAAACTGGAGAGTTTTACAAATCAATTTGTAGCAGAAAACATTCACCAAGATTTTTCACTGTTAATATCTGAATTTTAATCAAACTACACTTTGGGCGATTGAGCTCTATTTAGATGAGGAGAAAATCTTTTTGGAAGGAAATTCACTCTACCTCTTAATATTTAAAATGTACCTACTTTTAACCTAACAAACCATATCTGGGAATTTATTTTAGAGGAATTCTAACAAATGTGAAAGATAGATAACTATACAAAAATGTTCATTACAACATGTATTATAATAGTTAAAACTGTAAATATTTCTGGGTTCTCAATTCTATTCCATTGGTCTACGTGTCTGTTTTTCCGCCAATACCATGCTGTTTTGATTATTGTAGCCCTGTAGTACAAGCTAAAGTCAGGCAGTGTGATACCTCCAGCACTGTTCTTTTTTCTTAAGATTGCTTTGGCTATTCGGGGTCTTTTGTGGTTCCAAACAAATCTGATGATTTTTTGTTCTATTTCTTTAAAAAATGCCATTGGGATTTTGATGGGGATTGCATTAAATCTGTATATTGCTTTGGGTAATATGGCCATTTTAACTATGTTGATTCTTCCAAGCCATGAGCATGGAATGTCCTTCCATTTCTTTGTGTCATCTTCAATTTCTTTCAAAAATGTCTTATAGTTTTCAGCATATAAATCCTTCACATCCTTGGTTAAATTTATTCCTAGGTATTTTATTCTTTTTGCTGCAATTGCAAAGGGAATTGTTTTTTGTATTTCTTTTTCTGAGATTTCATTGTTAGTATATAGGAATGCAATGGACTTTTGTACGTTGATTTTGTAGCCAGCAACTTTACTGTATTCATTGATTGTTTCTAACAGCTTTTTGGTGGAGTCTTTAGGGTTTTCTATATATAGCATCATATCATCTGCAAAGAGTGATATTTTAACTTCTTCATTCCCAATTTGGATGCCTTTTATTTCTTTCTCTTGCCTGATGGCTCTGGCAAGGACTTCCAACACTATGTTGAAAAGCAGAGGTGATAGGGGACAGCCCTGTCGTGTTCCTGAACGTAGAGCAAAGGGCTTCAGTTTTTCACCATTAATTATGAGATTAGCTGAGGGCTTGTCATAGATGGCCTTTATTATGTTGAGGTATTTTCCTTCTATACCTATTTTATTAAGTGTTTTAATCATAAATGGATGTTGTATCTTGTCAAATGCTTTTTCTGCATCAATTGATAGAATCATATGATTTTTGTCCTTTATTTTGTTTATGTGATGTATCGCATTGATGGACTTGCGAATGTTGAACCATCCTTGTGCCCCGGGGATGAACCCCACTTGGTCGTGATGAATAATCTTTTTAATGCATTGTTGTATTCAATTTGCTAAAATTTTGTTTAGGATTTTCGCATCAGTATTCATCAGAGATATAGGTCTGTAGTTTTCTTTTTTTGTGTTGTCCTTACCAGGTTTTGGTATCAGGGTAATGTTGGCCTCATAAAATGAGTTAGGGAGTACTGACTCTTCTTCAATTTTTTGGAAGAGTTTGAGCAGGATTGGTATTAGATCCTGTTTGAAGGTTTGGTAGAATTCACTAGTGAAGCCATCTGGTCCCGGACTTTTGCTTTTGGGAAGGTTTTGGATGACTGATTCAATGTCTTTACTGGTGATCGGTCTGTTTAGGTTTTCCAGTTCTTCATGGTTCAGCCTTGGAAGGCTATATAAAACTGTAAATATTAATAGTTAACACTGGACTATTGATTGCTTACTGTTCATTTAACATGTATTAGTTCACTTCAGTTAATCCACACATCTCAGGTATTGGTTGTAGTATCCATGCTCTTAACCAGTCCACATTTCTGTCGCTCAGTGTACAATTAGAGTGCATGTTTAAGACTTCATCAGCAACACAGCAATATGACTTAAAGAAATGATGCCATCATAGTTATTATTGAAAAAATAACCAAGAAAGGGAAAATCCAGTCTTCCTTTGTACATTGATAATGAAAAAGTCATAATTTTTCCACTCACTCTTAGAAATAGAGTTCATAAGAAAGAATATATATACCTATATATATGTATATATATTCTCGTTATACGTATATCATATAGATTTTCTATCTTTTATATGACAGCTATGCCCATGCCCACCCTCATTCCCAAACAAGTAGATTACATTAAAAATACATATTGAGTTAAACCACTGAGACTTGAGGATTACTTGCAGTTTCATTTTACCTGAGCTCATAATGCATTGCTCTATTAGACATTTAGCTCCAGGAATCTGTTTTCCTTGTGCATCTGTTAACTTTTTTTTTACAAATTTATATACAATCTGTTCACCATTTTAAAGTAGAATGAAATGTTTTATATCAAATAGAAAAAAATAGAAGCTTCTCTGCTTTTTACTTCTCAGAAGGTGCCTGTGGCTTTCATTTCAGTGTAAATAATGGCTTTGCAGATGGAGGAAATTATATTTATAATCTGTGGGTGACAAATGGGTATTTAAAAAAGTTATTGAGCATCATGCATGCTTTCTGAGGGGTCAAAATAGGATCCATACCAAATACTAGCAGTCAACAAAGAAAGTAGCTCCAGATAGAATACAGAGACTGAGACTACCAAGCGAGGAACTTGCCCAAGTATAACATAAATATATGTTGAATAAATAGGAAATACTGTTTCAGCCAAGAGAAACAATTAGAACTGCCAACATTTGTTGAAATTCCAGGGTCTTAGCTGTTAATAGCATGCCCCTTGCCTCCTGATTTCTAGCATACAAATTAAATGGTGGCATTTAACCCTATTTTTTATTACTTTGCATTCCTGATACCAGAGTATTATATATGTGATTCTCATCTAACTGTTTTGCAAGTATTTGAGAAGCAGAAATCTTCCTGAAAATCTGAAATATGGAACAACTTGGACTCTGCTAGTTGTTTCCTCATTAACAGAGGCAACATTTTGCATTCCTTCCACCCACAACAAAAGTGTTTCCTCCCACTGGGAAACTGAACAACATAGTCCACGGTAGGGGAAAATTTAAGGCTTAGTCAGATTTTATAGATCTTATAAAAATGTGGAATAATAAGCTCTCAGAATCAAAGATATTCCTAATAATTACTAAATTCTATCATCCTGTCCAGTAAACTATGTATTAAAACATATTGTCTTTCAAATGATACAATTTGTGATAATATTTGGGCAGACATTCTGTTCTTTAGGAAATTCGGTATTTTTCTGTATAAATGAAGGGTATAAAGAGAAAGTGATACAGTGACTAAAATAGGAATCACAGAGTGGATCATTCACTCTTCAGTTCTCAGAATTCTTGCATTTTAAGGCTTCTCACAAGTGTACAAAAGAGACTTGTGAGTTCCCTTAGTATAAGAAACAATGGTTAAGGGATTAGGAAGCAGCTGGTAACCACAAGATGGCCTCAGGGTTTTCTGAAAATTAATTTGGGGAACTTATTCGATAATGTTGTAAAGATTTTGTTGGGTATCCGATGGACATGCGTCCTATTTGGGAGACCACCTCAGAGATAATGTGGATGCCTGACCATGGCATTGTAAACCAGAAGCTAAATATTAATGAATGCCAACTATAATTTTATATATATAATGTGATGGCTCGGTGTGAGGTCGGAGGGATAATGGATGGGGGGAGGGTGGTTCACAGTGTGAGGGATATAAATGATGAACATCTAAGTATTACCTTGTCTTGTACACCTGAAACTAATAAAAAAAGAAAAAAAGAAAAAAAAAAGAAACAATGGTTGCATCAGAATGAGATCTGCTTGAACTAACTTTAGATTGCCAACATATTACCAAACCCTTAAAAATAAATCTTAACCTAGTGGAGTGATACTTTTTTTTTTTTCAAGCTGAATATCCAGAAACATGAAAGAATGTCTTCAAAGCAAGAGACGATTCTTTTGAATCCTGGTTGTGAGGGCAGGAGAGATAGTAGCTTGAGAGGATATGGCTTGACGGAGGATATTTATTACATGAAAGACTATTCTGTATGTTTAAATGCTAAGGAGAAAGATTCAAGAACAGATTCTGGTATGTAATAGGTACTCAATATTTAATTAAGAAATTATTGAGTTAGTGAATAAATAGTAGAGACAAATGACATAATAATATAGCATTAATAAGATAAAATCTTGAGAAAGGAGCATGAAGATGAAGCAGAATACTTGTAAGTAACATTGTCATTAGATAGTAAGAGGGCACCTTCCTGTCTTTTAATGAAAGAGAAGATCAGGAAGGTAGTTACTGACATTATCATTATTATTATTATTGATTTCTGTAGATATATTCTGTTGCTGAAGTCATCTGCTGGGCTTGATATGAAGGGTGGAAGTGTGCTGTGAGGAATACTACAGAGAAAAGAACAGAGCACTGGCGATATAACAATACAAGTTTGAAGAAGAATTCAAAATGTATGTTCCGTTTGTGTAGGAGATGGTGTCGTAAGCAGAGTAGGGAAGCATAAAAGCATTGTGGGGGCATTAGTGTCAGCTCAGTGTGTGTAAGCAATTGTAATGTTTAGCCTTATCAGTGATCCCAGTCTACCTATTTCTGTGTGTTTTTTTTCTTTTTTTCTTTTCAGTGCTCAGTTGCCATGGTGCAGGCAGTTATGGAAAAGGTGTGCATTGGGATACATGAAAAGTGGGATTCTCTGTATCCCTAGAATAAAGCCAAGGGTTAGCTAAATAAATTGGGAGGTGTAGGGATTTTGCAATGAAATTTTTCAAATTTAAAAGGGAATTTATTCATCATGGAAATCCAGAGGAGACGTGTAAAATTTTGGAAGAGAGTGGAATGTTTGGGAACTGCTGGGTAAAAGAAATCACGGACCATCAGTGGAGAGAGAGTAGATACAAATCTGGTATGCCAGTTTAGATTGAAACAAGCAAGAAGTGAAGAAGGGTGATACATTCATAGCATAGGACAGAGGTCTTTTGGATGTGGTGTCAGGAGGCTGTTTCTTTTTCCCTAGTGGTCTGCTGGTTGGATGATGGAAGCAGAATGAAAATGAATATCATTTTATATTATGTCCATGATCCAGTGGAAAAGGGTAGTGAGTGACAGTGGTAGCCTATCATGCTTCAGTGCATCCCAGAACTTTGGGAAAGTTCTGTGTCTACAACTTCTAAGACAACTATCTATTTTACTCCAGAATCCTGGTTGGTACTATCTTAGCTCTTGTTATCAATCAAATCAAAGGAAGCAAAACCAAGAGATTTATTGTCTCCCAAAAAAGAGAACTATATGTTATATTTCCCATCACACACTATTTTGTCCTACATGTACCCATCTCTGTACATTTGACTCAAAGACACAGTAGTGACTACCTTTTTTATAGAAAAAGAGGAACAAAAGTACTTGTCATTAAGTTTTGTACTTCCCCAAGTAATTTATTACAGAAAGGTCCAAGATATAATTCAAGACAGATATAAATTATTCCCCAGGTATGAATATAATTTCTTCACTTTCTGAGAAAAGTAGAGGTGTTTTCATTTCGTTACCATGGAAACAATCAAAGCCACCAAAATATCTTTGTCTAAGGTTGTTTTCCCCTCCTTGGTATAAAAATACATTCTTTAATGAATTTCTTCAGAAACTTTCACTTGATATTTCTTAATTTTTTCTGGGTTATATTTTATTTATTTTTGTTCATTTTATACAATTTGGAAGGAAAAAAACCCAGCACATTTCCAACTTCCAAATAATAGTCATTTTGATATATTTACTTTGTAATTTATTCTATCTTCCCACCTGTCATTAAGTCCCAAACAAAAGTAAATTGGAGTCTAAAGAGCATTTATAGGAGTATGAAGTCAGTACAGACAGCTTTTGTACTTAATAAAAATTATGAATGTGTTTCACATACATATATGCTTTCTACACTGAATTTCTTAAAGACTAATTTCCATTTTATGGGTGAATTGTGATTTATGTACTAAATTGCAGTATATTTACATAGATGCCAAATTCATGATATATTTGGTTAACCTACCTAACCAAAACCATTCTTGTATATATATATATATATCCTTTTCATGTGCATAATTTTATCATAAGGACCAACCCAAAGAAATTTAATAGCTGCCCATAGGCATGCACAAGTTAAAGTTTTTGATTCAGGTTCCATATTGACTTCTCGAAGTTTTACCAATTTATACTCCTAATTTAAAATAACAGTGTTTATTTATCCCTATTGTCTGAAAAACTGGTTTTAACTACTTTTATCTTTGTTAAAATTTTATGATAAAATTGTATCCATTGCAGTTTCTAATGTTTGATTATTTGTGAGGTTGAGCAATTTTGTGTCCATGTGTAATTTGTATTTATTTTCAAAATTACTTAACTCTACCCTTGCTATTTTTAGTACTGCTTAGTAGGATTTTTTTTCGCATGTTAAGAATATTAAGACATTTGTCCTCATATGCTGGACATTATTTTCCAATTTATTGCTTGTAAATTATTTCTGTTTATGGTGTTTTCGAAGTTTGCTCCACTTCTCTCTATATAATCTGCTCTCCCTAAAGAATCACCAAACAACTTCTTTACACATTTTGATTCTTATTGTTACCACTTTAACTCTACAAAAGCTAATCATTCATACATGTCTTTATTCATAAACTTTATTCTTCTTTCATAATTACTCTTGTCCCACTGTGATGGGTAACACACATCTGTTAGTTTAGGTCATCTGTATTTTCCCTTTTCTTTCTTATTCCTCGTCTTAAAGATTGAGTTTTACTTCCTCCATTGACATTTGTTCATTTAAATAAGTGTTCTACCTCTGTTTATTTTTCCATCAACTTTATTCAGTATCTCAACTCCTCTCCAGGTAAAATGAAAATATTAGCAATCTCAAGTTTTTTTTTTACATTTTTTATTCCCCTTTTAACCCTCACCTTCTGGCAGTTCCAATCTTACTTTTACAAATTTATCATGGATGTTGATCTATACATATATTCCTTTACCTTGTATTTTGCAATCACAGTAATATCTTCCATGCTTTCATGTAACCAATAAGCAGTGGATATATTATTATATCTATATATAGGTGTGTGTATATATATATTTGCCCAGTCAAGTGTTATACTAGGATATTTCCTTCACTTTGGATATTCTAAAAGTAGAAGACTTCTTAGTTCAAAGTTAAAACTTTGATTGCTTAAAACCATGCTATCATTTAGTTTGCCTAAATTTGTACAATAACGTTTATATAGATATCTGTGTTTTCTAAATTCTTTTTTTATTGTTCCCTAGTTGAATAAAGAATTAGATGCTTTTGTACTATCTCATACTATTTCTCTCATTCATTGCATCTTCTATATGGAATGAGTTCCTTCTCAATCACTTCTATGGAATAGCCTTCCATCCTCTGCTGAAATCCAAACTGATTACACCTTAGGCCCACTACAGAGCTGCCATTATGAGATTTCCCTTCCCTGTTTTCCTTAACTATTTCCACTCTTTCCTGGAGCACGTATTCCACTCACTTAAAATATATATATATATATCTTTTTAGAGAAATGTCTATTCAAGTTCTCTCCCCATTTTTTAATCAGATCTTTTGCCTTTTGGTATTAAGTTGTATGAGTTCACACACTCACACACATACACACTCACACACATACACACACACAAGCAAGGTCTGACAGTTAAGTTCGCAAACTTGTTGCACAGATATTGCTAACCTTTTTTGATATCAGAGGGATTGTTCATTATGAATTTGTACCAACTGGACAAACAATTAACCAAGTTCACTATTTGGAAGTGCTGAAAAAGCTGCATGAAAAAGCTAGATGACCTGAACTTTTCACCAACAATTCATGGCTCTTGCATCACGACAATGCACCAGCTCACACGGCACTGTCTGTGAGGGAGTTTTTAGCCAGTAAACAAATAGCTGTATTGGAACACCCTCCCTACTCACCTGATCTGGCCCCCAATGACTTCTTTGTTTACCTGAAGATAAAGGAAATATTGAAAGGAAGTCATTTTGATGACATTCAGGACATTAAACGTAATATGATAGCTCTTATGACCATTCCAGAAAAAGAGTTTCAGAACTGTTTTGAAGAACGGACTAGGTGCATAGCTTCCCAAGGGAAGTACTTCAAAGTTGACCATAGTGATATTCAGCAATGAGGTATGTAGCACTTTTTCTAGGATGAGTTCATGAACTTAATTTTCAGGCCTCGTATGTGCTTCACTGACAGCTGGTCATGCCTTATGTGGGAGGGCAGAAGAGGTATAGAGGAGGCTAGCAGATGTATTTCAGATATATAACATACGATTGGTAAGTCTTTACCAATTATTATTTTAGGCACAAACTTGGGATTCAAGCCAGTGAATGTGACATGAGGGTAGATCAATGAGAAACATGTAGGAAAGGTTTTCTCAATCCTAAAACAGACAGAAAGGATATTTCAGGTGTGGATGTGACCCTGGAAATACTGAAACCAACTTCAATTGATATAAAGGAAAGGGGTGGCAGAGGTGAAAAGTATAAAGAACCTAGGATTTTGACAACTTCTTTCGGATATGAAATTACCACCTTTAGAGCTGCCCTTCTTCTGGAACTCTTGTGACATAAATTTATTGACTTTTAAAGCCACTTTGAATTATTTTTTTTTTATTCCTTGCCACTGAAAGCATACTAAATTTCTTCAAAAGCTATCATGAATATCTCTTGAGAAAAAAGCAATAGTAATTATACAAAATAGCTCAAAGAAATGGCCTCATCATTTTTAGAACAGAAGGCCCAGAGAGTCAACAAAAATGTATTTCTTGAGTTAACTGTACTTTCATAATGCATGTGTATAATATCAGATTAGTCTCATTACATTTTATAAAAGAGTAAGACTGCGTCTCCAGGAATAAGATATTTGTTTAAAGGCACGCAGATTTGAATGGCAGATTGGAATTCAAGCCAGGACTTGTTATCTGAACCTGGTGGTACTGATTATTATAGGTACAAATTCTATTCAGTAGCAAATGTCATCCGGTGCATTTGTGTGGTTGAGACATTCTTCTATGTAAATATATGACCTGAGAAACTGGCATCAGCACAATATTCTCTAGGGAGTCAGAATTCATTTTCTTCCATAGATGGAGAGATTTTTCTTTAATTGTTCTGTATATACAGCAAAGGACGTTGGGGAAATGCTAACTGTTCTTGAGGGACACGCTAACAGAAGAACAGCTGGATGACAGTGTGAGTCGGCAAGCAGAACAGCAGGCTAGAGAACAAGGGACCAGAATTTCAAATCCCATTTCCCATTCCTAAGGAGGAGTGACCTTGAACTAATCTCTGTGTTGGGCACGCCTCTGCCCCGGCAGAAATCAACATGGAAATTGGGGGCTAGGCTTGATGTATATTTAATATATCTAGTCTATATACCTTAAGGCTGTTTCCATGGAAACCTGCATTCATTGGGAGACCTAAATATGTTTGCCTGTGGTGGATGTTTGTAATATCATATCCCAATGCAATGATATCTAACCCTTGTTTTGTGATACCAGGAATAGGCATTCCCAAAGGCTGCCAATAAACTCCTAAAATTATAATGCAAATTTTATTTTAAATTGCTTTAAAATATAGAATTATGGAATTGAGTATGTTAGAAAATTAACAACCCATGATTAGCTTCTCTAATATGATGTCGAAATGTTAAAATAAATAAATAAATAGAATAGGATAAAGCAGAATGGAATGGAATGGAATGGAATGGAATGGAATGGAATGGAATGGAATGGAATGGAATGGAATGGAATGGAATGGAATAGAAATCAACACATCAATAGTAAATAAAACAAATATTGTTCAATACTATGATTTTAAAAAGAATATCCAGAAACCAAAATGCAAAGAAGATACCAACACAGAGCAATGAGAAAATGAAAACTTGTTTTCCTACTTCTACCATATACATTTGACATAAGGATATAGATTCTTAGTCAATGAGAGAGGGAAAAGGCCTTCTGTCTCCTATGAAAGCATACTTCCAAGTTGTTTTTTGTTGTTTGTGGTAGTTGAGGTGGTCAAGAATCCAGACTTAACAGGATAAATTCTCATTGGAAACATATTTACACGTGTCAGGAAGTTGTTTCTTTCCCATTCTAAAGTGCTTCATGGTTCGCCAACAACCCCCACACCCCAAAACACTCTATTAGCTTTATTTCTTTTCTGTGTTCTATTTCATAATTATCTATTGAAGCTCTCATTCTAACCGTCCAGATTGCCACAGCATGGTATTGTACCAAACTGAGATGTCACTAAGACTCTGTCTCCCAGCCTAGCAAAATGATCAAAGTGACTGCCTTCCTACGGGAATACTTACATTACCATCTTTGAAAAAATGAGAGGCCACTGTAATTGACATTATCACATGTTATTATCCCTAAGGCTTTTATAAAGTAAGCATAGTGTAGACAATACCTTGATAGTAATGTGACCTCAAATACAGGCAAATATTCCTTTTTATGTCGCAATTGTACTAACCTCAAGCTGTAGATTAATAAACGTGAAGAAAATCAAGTAAGAGCTGATTAAACACTCAGACAAGAACAACAATCACCTCAAAGGAAGACAATGGAGTTTCAAAAATAGTAAGGCTACAATAGAATATTTATAGAATCCATGTGGGGAGTTACAAAGCATCATCCAATTTACAAAAGAAAAAGCACCTGTTGTTACTTATAATTACAGGTTAATATTCAACAGTATATATGAATGAAACATCATTTAATTAAATATAAAAGATATTAAAACAGGTTGGCATTATTTAATAGATTTCTAAGAATATATAAATGATGGCTATAATGGGCAAATAAAAGGGAATCCTATGCTTATGATGGGAAAGTTGTCATACATTTGATAATCTGAAAATCGTGACTGAAAGGAAACAGATCACTAAAACTTACAGCCCCCAATTTTTCAGATTATTTCAAAAGCTCTTATTTGTTATAATCATCACAACATTGTTGGGAAGCCATTCTCCATTGACCTCTCACATTTCAGCATATCTCACAGCAGAAGCACTGATGGTCTTTTGTTCCAGACTTTTTTTTCTAGGATGTTTGTATAGCAAACAGCTTTGAAAGACAGAATAATGTATTCTTCCAGAGTAAAGGCACATTTACTACTGAATATAATAGATTCAGTTTCCCCAAGGTCAGGGATCCCATTGTGTAATACAAGCTATTATGTGTAAAGCATCCATATGTGCTAATTTAGGTCATCTCCATGAATCCTTTAATCTCTGACCCTATAGTATTGTTTTTCCCCCCAAGTCCAGGAAACTATGACAGAGGTGGCTCATTAGCTTACAAGTAAGAGAAAAATCTCAGAAGCTTCACAATTCTTAATAGTTAGGGCAGGGAGGATAGGATGCCAGAGAGATGTGACTTTCTGGAAGAGGAAAGATGAGGGTTCCATGACTCTGTTAGGAGACCAGAGAAAATTCGCTGGCATCTCGTTATACTAAGTGTTCTATTTCATATTTATGTATCGAAGCTCTCACACTTAACCGTTCAGATTGCCACAGCAAGACATCGTACCAAACCAAGACATTGCCAAGTGAGGGGCTAGGGTAAGGAGGATGGGGGTAAGGGTCCCTCACTCTCATACCTATTTATGAACGTTAGAGGCTGAGCGGCGAGAGGTGGGATAGAAGCAAGCTGCCCAAATTGTTCCTGGATTGCTGCTCACTCCGCTCTGTGCAGTCTGAGAAAGGGCTTTTTGTCCGACAATGTAACAATGCGACAATGTGAAGACAGTAGGGCTAGAGCCAAAGACAGTGTAATTATGGCTGCTGGACCAAGAAGTCCTCTAATCCAAAATAAGCAGGTCATCTCTGAAGACCTTGGTATCCAGTACAAAGCTCTGTAGAGACCAAAAACGTTAAAAGTTTGATTTCTGGCTGGATGGGTTGCCCTGGAACAAAAGTAAATTTACATTGCATATGCAATCCCTCTCTCTTTCCATGCCTCATCCACACCCCTTGACCCAGTTTCCTTCACCCTCTACCCTGACATCTGCTGCTTTAAGTAAAAGGATGATTAGTGATGGGGCAGTGGATGTCCTGTCCTCAGGGAAGCCAGTAGCCAAATACAGTCATTCAAGAATGCTGGGTAATTGATATGAGGGAGAGGACTCAAACTTTTATGGCTCTGTTGGATAGAGGGAATCTAGTCACCATCCTTTCCATGCGAGGAGGAGATGCACAGTTTCAACTATGTATTTTGAGCAACATTTGCAGTGAGAAGTCAGTTAAAATAATATCAGAGGTGGAGTTCTTTAGGTTAATTCTTCCCCATGGGAATGTATCCAAGGAACTGATGTGTTTTGTGCTTGTATTTCTCTATGCCAAAAGTGTCAGAGTGGATTCTCCCCATCCAAAAGGGTTAAAAGTAGTGTCAGAGTGGATTCTCCCCATCGAAAAGAGTTAAAAGTAGTTTAAAAGTTAAAAGTAAGTACCAATGGCAATTGGTAGCAACTGCCATTGCTACCAATGGATAGGTAAAAATTTAGTGAAAGTGCCTCTACACTCAGTAGTCCAAAGTATTCACTATGTGGATGATATCCTGTTGATTGACAACTCAGAAGCATGCATTTCAATAGCTGTAACAACAAGGCTGGCAAACATCTGCCAAAAATGGTGGCTGAAACGCATGAAGGAAAATGATCAAGAAAAGAAGGAAGCCAAAAAGAAAGGTATCTGGGTCCAGCTGAAGGGCCAGCTTGCTGCATCCAGAGAAGCACACTCTGTGAGAACCAATGGAAAAGAGCCTGAGTTGTCAGAACCAGTTCCCTATTCCTGGTGTGATAAGTGTAAAAAATAAATAAATAAAAGACCTTTGTACTGTTAAAAAAAAAAAATCCAGCAAAAAGCCGGGGCCATTAGCCAAAAAAGTTTCTTGAGCCATGTAGGCAAATTCACAACACTCAATACTTCCTATACTAAAGAAAAAACTGCCATCTTGTCAACCACAACTAAAATATCGACCCAGCATCTTATTGGACTCTTTGGTGCCTCACTTGGGTATTCTTCTTAGTCCCTAATATCAGCTACAATTCAAACCAGCACCCCTTGGGTGAGGCACAAACCAACAAGCTGCAGTAGGAACTGTCCATTAAGCTGTGACATTCTGTCTACCTTTGCGAACCAACTACCCTAGTGGTCCCTTTGAACTAACATTCTCTGAGATTGATGATCTGGGTGATTAGAGCCTCTGGCAAAGGGCGACAGCCTCCCCCCAGATGTAACCGTTGGGTTTTGGGACTTGTTGCCCCCTAGACACAGCTGTTAACTCAATCCATTTTCAAAGGCAGCTATTAGCTAGTTACTGACCTAAGGTTGAATCTGTATATCTGATCCATGGTAGACTGTAACTCTCTGGCCTGATACTCCATTTTGACATGGGTCAACTTGGACAAAATGACTAATAAGACTTCATTGTCAAATGAAAATAGTAAATTAGAACACAATCCATCTGGCCCTAGTAGCACATCAGCTTTGTATTAACAACAACAAAAAAAAACTCACCCTCTGGGGCAAACTTCCCTACCCCTGTTCTATCTACGGAAGCAAACACACTGAGGCTCCCAATTCACTGATGTTCCTCTAAATGCCTAAACTGATTCACTGATATTTTAGCTAAGCTGAAATGCAATGGTGTCTACTAAGCTGTTGCAGTTCTAACCTAATGGAAGCTATTCAGAACTGAAAATCAAAGTACTTGTTCTATTCAGTGGGAATAGCTCAAGACTCTTCTCATAGCACAATCCAATAGTCACATAAATGAACCTTTTTTATATTTTTATTGATTGAACTGTTGAACTGTTGATAATGGCTTAGCTACTTGGTCTACCACTTGCAATACTACTAACTGGCAGAATAAATCAATCCTTTTGGAACTATGAATGATTGAAACAAATCATGGTTGCTGATAGAACTGTCTGTACGACTAATGGACATGCCCACAGTTAGGCTGTGTTCCCTGATGAGATACCTCAAAATAAAGTTGTTGATTGAACCCATACCACTGCCACTTTTGCTGCCTAGGTCCATCATTATACAAGACATGGGAATATAGGTAACACATCCACCATAATAGACCGGACAGAAAGAGAAGAACTATGTTTCTGCTGCAGAGAATACAGTGCATTGCCAGACTTTTGACTGTAGCCAAATATATGTGAGATATATATGCAAAAGTAATTGTGGTTTTTGCAGTTATTTTTAACCTTTTAATGCAATTACTTTTGCACCTAATACATATCACTTTGAGAGAGAGGGCATTAATTACATAGGACATTGTTCCTGGCCCCTCCTGGTAGATTAACTACTTCAGACTTTTGGCCTATTCCTGGACTATTGGTGATTTCTTACTATTGACTAAAATGGCCCAACTAAACTTTAGATAGGCTCCTCCCTGCCTTTCCTGAAATCTTTTTGACCTTGGCTCTTACTGAATCCAGATGGCCCAATCACAGAAGTCCCTCCCATAGCTTTTCTTAGAGTGTTTCCTTTAAAACCTTGTTATTGTAAATTATTTCTCTGCTTATTTGCAATGTATATGTTTTAAAGCCTCCTACCAGTTTTACCACCCAGGGGAAAACCTGGGAACCATCCTTTTGTAATGTAACCATCAAGAAGGATAGCTCCCCATCTCTCAGTCTCTTTGGGAAGATAGCAGCCTAACTTTTGTGAACACCTAACTCCAAGTTGTAAAACTACCTCCTGTGATGACAATAAGAGAAAGTTTATTTGTCCTTTAAGTAAAGCCAATTAGAAAACACAAATGGCCTAGGATCCCCCGACTCTACCTCTCAAAAACTCTCCTGCCTTCTGTTTCAGTAGAATTGAATTCAGATTGTATTTTGATCTCTCCCTGCTATTGCAATAGCTTTAAATAAAGTAGTCCTTACTTGTTTAACTTTATCTGTTGATATTTTTGCTTTGATAGCACTGGTAAAACTTTCTCAGGTTAAAATGTGACATATTCCAGTTTAATCAACTGACTATAGCTACATCCTGTGGTGCTTGAAACTGAGTTGTAACTTTTGTTTGGCTTTCCAGATCTTTTGCAATCTGACAATGGTTAGAAAAAGCCACTGAACAATGAAGTAAAAGTTAAGCTATTCAATGGACTTTCCCTGTCCTTATCATCCACAGACATCTGATACTGTTTAGCATTAGAATGGCTACCTCAAATATTTTCTCAAAGAAATTCTCAATTCTATCTTATTCACTTCATTCTGGTTCATCTTAGTAAGGCAGTTTGGCGGGGATGTCCAATTTGCTTGCTTCCAGAAAAAGATAATTTTATCTAGGCACCTTCCTACGTAATGACCAGGATAAAAAGAGTAGGTTTTATAGAGACCAACTTTTAAAATTCAGAATTCATCTCTGACTATTCCTGGGCTTGATGCCCTCCCCCCACTCTCCCAGCATGGTGATTCCACACTGGTCTTGTTGGATCTCTCCAGGTGGCAGCACAGCCAGAGGAGGACTCAGGGATTCAAACTTAAGTCTGGTTCAGCCATCTGGGTTTTCTTGTTAAATTGTCATGATCCTACATCATAAAGATAATATGCACTTGATTGAGTACACTTCTAAATTCCTCTGCAGTGGTTTGTGTGAACCAAGGTGGAGATATAATGAGTTTCCATACATCTTCTAAAAATACCCTTGTCTCACTCCCACCCAACCTCCGTGAATGAAAGAACTAGGTTCAAGTAGGGATGATTAGAGAATGGGTAAAATTATAGCTAATGGAATAAGACACACCCATGCATGTAGTTTGGTGATGGAGGGAGCAGAACATAACTGTCACAGGGTAGAGGACACCTCTAATCCTGTCAAATATAAGGAAGTGAGAAACATTGATGATCTTATCTTTAGAATAGTCTCTGGAGCCCTCCTCATGAAGGAAAACCCCTTGGTGTGGCTCTCTTGAACTTTTGCAAGCCCATTAATTTAATTGACTTCTGCTTCTGCCATTACCTACCAGACAGTTCTGACTACAATTTAACTATGATATGATTTGATCCCTTTAACCATACCAAGAAATATATTGGTAGCTGTAAAGGATGGCCCCACCTCTGGTACCTTCCACTCCAAAAACTTCTTAACACTTGTAGCAGTCTTTTACTGGGCTGGACAAATGCAACGCAATTGGTGGTGTAGAAAAAAACAGGACAGGTTGGACTGACGGCTCTCAGGCAGTCTCTACAAAAACAAGGACTAGACTCAATTATTTTCAAACTGAACTGAGAATCCCAGGACTTATGTGCTATCCAGGAGACCATATTGGAGGCACTGTCAATCTGTGATGGCCCAACTTACTTAAGTCCCACTTGTGGGCCCCCGTAAGTATAAACAACAGTTTCTTTCCAAGGGCACCATGTGCACCTAGGACTGTACCTTTTATGTAGGACCAAGCATTAACTTGCTTTTCTCCTGAAAATATGGTGATTTATACCTTAACTGTGGTCACAAAAGATCTTCAAATATTTAAAGAAACATCACTAGTAGGTCATGTGGTCCTCAGATAACTGGTAAAGGCCTCCAAAATGAGGCAGTTCTTGGTTAGTGAAAGGAGTTTTCTGGAGAGATAAACTTATTTGTTGTTTATATGTACCCTATGTGCCGTTATCCATGCAACGGAAATCATCTAATTAGGAAAGGTGATATTAAATTAGTCCCTGACTTTAGCTGAAGTAATCAATGACATACTAGGTTCTGGAAAGCATTCAGGCTAAACTCAAAGCACTGGCCATGACGAACAAACAAAACAGAAATAGACTCAGAGTTATACAGAAAAAAATAATAACAACTGTGGGTTGCTAAGCGGGAGGGAGTAGTGAAGAGGGGAGAAGGTAAAGGGATTAGAATGTACAACTTAGTAATCACAATATAGCAACAGGGATATGAAATACATTCTGGGGAATATAATCAATAATGTTATAAAGATTTTGTAGAGAGTCAGATGGGCACTTGTCTTATTAGGGAGACCACTTTATGGATTATGTAGATGCATGACCGCTGCGCTGTACAACTGAAGAACTGAAGCTGAAGCTGAATAATATGGAATGTCAACTATAATTTTATATATATATTCACAGGGTATGGAGTACAGCATAGGGAATAAAGTCAGTGGAATTATAACAGCTATATGCGATATTAGAGGGGTAGTAGATTGGGAGAGAGGGGTTATCACTTTGTGAGGGGTATAAATGTCTAGCCATTACATTGATTTATACACCTGAAAACTAGTTTAAAAAAAAATCACTGGCCAAACTTATTCTGGAATTAATTGTGGAGTAGAATTGACCTAGGATTTCTTTCTGTAGGTGAAATTGAAGCTGTACATGGGCAGAAACATGCCCTGTTGTAGCAGGATAAATGCGTCAGGACAAGAATCGGGGTCAGGGCAGAGTTTTAAAGAAGAAGGCATCTGGCTTTATTTGTTTTTGTTTTTTTTAAATTAAAGTTTATTGGGGTGACATATGTTGCAGAATTGTATACCTGAAATCTATGTAAATTTGCCATCTGGCTT
The DNA here is from genome assembly GCF_964194185.1 of Rhinolophus hipposideros. NCBI lineage: Eukaryota > Metazoa > Chordata > Mammalia > Chiroptera > Rhinolophidae > Rhinolophus > Rhinolophus hipposideros. The sequence continues at coordinate 57,529,801 of NC_138057.1, read as the reverse complement.
TCTAAAGTATACTCCATTGTTTGTGGTGGTAGAGAATATGGATTTGTTCAGCTGGCCACGTCCAGGAGTGGAGGTGGGGGATTGGAGAGAGAATGGTTGAGGTCATTAGCCTCATCCTGCTGTCCTGCTGTTTGGATTCCTGCTGATAGTAGACTTATATGAGACGAGGCGAGTGGACTTTTCCTCCCCCTGTATCAGTTTAATTAAAGTGGATGAAGGAGTGGTGTGAGTGGAAAAATTCACCTAAAGCCAAGATTGTGTGGAAAGCATGGGCAGATGTCATTATGAGACAGTGCTCTATATCTTGCAAGCTGAGGCACAGACTGACATCTGTCCCAGACTACCTTTGCAAGGATATTTACATAGCAAACATTTGGAGAGAGTGTCTTTTACTGGAACAAAGAAATAATATTCTTTCTGGAGCAAGGGGAAGTGTGCTTATTAGACCATTATAAAAGAATTGGGATTTTCAAGTTCAGGAATTTTTTTCTATTATACATCCCACTGAACATGTTATCATTTGGCTTTTGTCTCATCATGCTGTTAGAGTAGGGACTTGAGAAACTGGCTATTATTAATACTATGAGTAATAAACTGTCCTTTATCTCTGACCTAAAAATCATTTCTTCAACCTGCGTCATTAAAATGGTAACAGGCTAATTTACCAGCTTTCAAGTAGTGTAAAATCATACCCCCTTCATAGTTCTTGATACATATGATAAAAAATGAAAAAACTTAGCTAGAATAACTTAAAAAAGAGAAAATATTCAAAAAAATCATAAGTGAAAGAAATTAAAACTGATTCCACAAAAATAAAAAGGATAAAAAATTACTATGAACAGTTATACACCAATAAATTATATAATCTCTAAGAAATGGGTAAATTCATAAAAGCATACAAACTACTAAGACTGAATCATAAACAAATAGAAAATTTGAAAACTAGAATAGGAATAAGCTAGTGACAGAGAACAAATACTACAGGATTCCACGTATATAATATATCTAAACTAGTCAAACTCAAAGAAACAAGTATAATTACAGTTGCCAGGGGACTTACAGAAGGAAATGGGGAGTTGTTTTTAAACGGGTATGAAGTTTTAGTTCTGCAAGATGAGTAATTTCTAGTGATCTGCTGTACAAAATTGTGTCTAAATTTAATTAACAATACTTTGTTGTGCATTTAAAAACTTATTAAAAGAGTAAATCTCATGTTAAGTGTTCTTACTAAAATATTTCTTTAATGCTGACGTGTAAAAATGATCACCTATCATTTCAAATATATTTTTATTACTTTTGCATATTATAAAAAGACAACTAGTGAACTAGTGATAATCAAACACTGAAGATTGCATTGAGCCCAGTTTAATCCCTTGTGTTGTCATTTTTAAGGTCTTCCTTCATTCATAGTTGCCTTTGAGTTTGAAGTTCCATATAACAGTCAAGGGATCTGATACCTCATCTTTGTTTCATCCCCAGACAGCCTGGCTGTTATCTCTTTGATATATTGCTATAGAACATAGTATTCTTTTGAAAACCTTAACAATATTTAACTGGTGTATAAATATCATTTTTTTTCTGGGCAAAATATCAGGAAAATGAAAGGAGTGTAAAAAAGGAAATATGATAGCTGAGAACAGAAAGTATTATTACAGATTCATTTATTCACTCTTTTTTTCCTTCAACAAATACTTGTTGAGCACAACTATTTGCCCAGTACTATTCTAGGTGATGTTGAATAGTGGAATACTAAATGGGCAAAGTCTGTGCCTTTCTATAATGTACATTCTTATGTGGAGAGAGAGAGAGAGAGAGAGAGAGAGAGAGAGAGAGAGAGAGAGAGAGAGAGAGAGAGAATAAACAAATATATGATGAAAAATAAAACAAGAATAAGGATAAATAATATTAACAATGATAGAGTTGCTATTTTATTCAGAATGCTTAAGGACAACCTCAGTGATTAAGGTAATATATGAGCAGAGAACTGAATAAAATCAGGAAATTAGCAATATGGATGTTGGAAGAATGAATGAATACTTGCATCTGCATAACTTTCTGAAAGTGTTTCATGTAACTACATTTTGATTTTGTCTAGCACTTTATGTCACATCCCGCACAACGATGGTTGTGCGGAGCGAGGAGGCCGGTGCAGGGTTAAGGAAAGACAGTAGCCATGAATAGAGTGAAGCGGAGCTGAGGGTCTCCATTCTCAAGTACTGGGCCTCAAATCGGGCCTACGCATAGCTTTTATTAGTTAGGTGGGGAAGTAAAGGAGATAAAGCTTGTCAATCTCAGTAGGATCTGTGAATCCTATTGTGGGGACAGAACCCCAAAAAAGCAGTTTCCAGGCTCTCGGCCTCACATAGAAAGGTGCTGGCTCGGGTAGTAATTGGCCATCAACTGTGATCAGATGGCCAGGAGCTGTGGCTAGTTGGCCATCAGCTGTAACCCGTAAGCCATTGGCCACTAAATAACGGCTGTGGCTACGCTAGCAGAAAGAATGGGGGCTAGCAAGAAGATGGTGGCTGGCAAGCGCGGACTGCTGTTAGGCAGATTATGTAGATCCTGCTTCCTGTGTCTCCAGCCCAGCCGCCAGCGAGAATATATTGGTTTGACTCCCCTATGGCTCCGTGGGTGTTTTTTTTTTGGCCTCACCATGTCCTGCGTTCTTATGTGGGGAGTGGGACCAGAGACCCCGCCTGACACCTTCCACGACACCTATACATCATAATAGAAAACTGATTCAAGCCAATCACACTTGCCTGCAGGCAGCTGAACCATAAGTCTCAGGATGTATGTACTTCCCCAAGGGACAAAACTATTATGCATATGAATAGGTGGAGGCACATCATTGAATCACTTCCCCTGCAGGTTGTGGGAAGGAATGCAGCCACAGAGGCAGAGGCTCTCCTTAGCCAGGGGAAGGTGGGGGCTGTGCCCACCTCTATGAACCCTGTGGATTCTCCTGTTCGTTCCCACTCGACTGCGCCTGGCTTGAGTTGCCCCCACATGGGGAATCTTACTCGTCATTGGCTGACCAGCCATCTTTCTGGGGCCAAATAAGGAGACAGTAGGTATAAGCACAAAGGTGAAGCAAAGTCTCTGAAAGGATCTGTCTCACAGATTCTCCTTTCTTTAGGGGCAGGTATATGGAGACAGACTGGTAGGCTGCTGTGTAGCTACAACTTTATATAGAAGTTAAATGGCTTATATATGGACAACTACTAGTTTAAACAATATTTAAATTCTCAATTAAATCTACTTAGGCTAATATTCTTTCTCTGAAAATTACAATCAAGCTAAAGAACTCAGTTTCAACATGGAAGTGAATAGCTCAACTTCTATCTTTGGCTTTGTATTCTAGTTTCAAGCAATTTAATGAATTGGAGCATTTGTGAATTAGTGACCTCAGTTTAATGATAGAGAAAAAAATTTAAAGTTTTTTAAAGTATAACTGATCTTCAGAAGAATCAATCTTGTACAACTTATAGCACTTATGTATGCTGTTCCAGATAGTTCACAAGGGAATTTTTAAAGTACTACCTATCCCTTTGAAGAAAATTCATTTCCAGGGTTTTTTAGTATGATTAGTAATGAAAATATGTAAAACAAAAATCATATTTTTAGCAACTGAATTTTATATTTCTTTGGGAAAGGAAAATGATATGCTCAAGAAAAGATTGTAACCATGTGCAAAATCCCATTTGAACATGTTTAATCACTCAATAATGGATGTTTCCAGAGCACTTAAATTACAAAAATATCTTTAATTATCTCTTGAATTCTTATAAAATCCAGCTACTACATACATATCACAATTATAATGGATAACATTTTAATTTTTTTCCATTTTGCATGTGAAGAAATTGAGACTTAGATTTCCAGATGACATTTGTGGTCACCTTATTTACAAATGGTCTTGTTCTTTTCTTTTTCTCCTTCTACTTTTTCCATCTAATCTCCCCCTATCTTTGTAGACTACCACAAAGAGCCGGGGGGGAGGGAAAGGGAAACTTTTATAAATACAATTAGAATTTAAGGTTGGTAGAATCAAGACACTAAAAACAATGACAACCCCTCCCTACTAATCACCTTCTGTCTTCCAATCCCCTCCCCTACCACCTCTACACAAACCAATCAACAATTGTACCCATTGTACTCAAGAAAAGAAATGACATGCTTACATCCTCAGCATTTTTATAAGAAAACCAATATAATTCTTTTCCAGCATAGATCCATGCTAACTTGTTAAGTGATTGTCTGTTGTGTATCCGTGGTATTTATGTCATTTTTTTGATCCTTGAGTTTTTAGCCATTTTGTTTTTTTCAGTTTGACTACAGTCTATTTCAATTTATAGTGTTTCCTGTGAAAATTCCAATAAAACTGTAACTGCATTGGTTTTTCCAGACCTAATTATAAGAAAATTTATTAAAAAGCTTCAGACATTTGGGAACTCATTCCTCACCTTATATGGTTGATAATGTGATAGTCTAATCTTGTCCTCAAATTGTCCTATTCTGTGGTCAGGCTGATGTTTTCACTTCATCTGAAAGGTACTTTAATATGTTTCTGGCAGTCTGATGATTCTATCATAATGTGTGTAACTGTAATGTTACTTCCATTTTGTCATGTCTTTATTCCTACTTTGTAACTTATGATAGAAAGGCCAGGGTTTAAGAGCAGCAATTCATTATATCTACGTAAATTTAATCAAACACATTGATGTTGTTGACAGGTGGCAGGTAATCAATAAAAATAACTCCTTCTGACAATACCGAGGGGCTTTTTTATGACATTTTGTCCTAGCCAACTTAAAGGTACCATTCTGTCATTGATAGAATAGTTTCTCGTAGGAGTAATAAATATGGATGCCCCATTTTCAGTGCCATTTTATTTATCAGAATTCCCCTTCGTCATTCCTTTACAATTTGATTTGTGAGCCCTTTGGTTTTATTATGAAATTCCATTTGAGTCAATATACAAATATATATAAAGTAAATAATTCTATTGATCAACAACAAACAACATTTGAGGAAAGAGAAGTATCAAACATACAAAATACTTGTCAACTCATCTAAACTACCTGTATTTTCAAAACAGAAAACAAAGTTATTGATTAAAGTGACAGGAAATTTGACATTAATACACAAACAATAGGATGTGAATAAATCAGAAATGTTATTATTTTTCCATTTATAAAATATTGCCAGTCCTGTAAGTACAGATGATCTCCACATAGAAAATAAGGTGGTGAAATCTCCATCTCTTCTTTTGGGGCATGAAAAGAAATAATAATTTCATCTTGTCTATCCATAATTGAGGTCACAAACTTACTTTCATAAAACAATGATTAATAGAAGCACAATTGTCAAGGAAATTAGTCCATAGCCCTAAAAATGTCTCGGTTTACCCTTCTAAGCTTTGCTTAGTTTCCTTTACCCCAGAATATTCTCACCATCCCATATGTCTGTAGGCGTTGATGTTCATAGACTGTGAAAACAGTTTTTGTGATTGGCTCAGTTCCAATTCATCACCATTGTTGAGAAAACAATTGAAATAATAATCACTACCAATATTACATTTGTGAGGCCAGCCTTATAAAGGACAGCATCTATGTGATTCCTGCACCCAGTCATACATGCTTTCTGTGTTACCCCGAAAATAAGACCTAGCTAGTCAATCGGCTCTAATGTGTCTTTTGGAGAAAAAATTAATATAAGACTGGGTCTTATATTATACCCAGTCTTATAGTGAAATAAGACCGGGTCTTATAATAATTTTTGCTCCAAAAGACGCATTAGAGCTGATTGTCCGGCTAGGTCTTACCCCATCTTGTATGATTCAAGTCAGGTCCACTTAAATGTCAGTCAAGGATACAATGTGGAGTGCATTCTAAACTGAGACATGCCATGAAAGGTAAACCACTAAAATCTAGTTACCCAAAAGTTATGTGTAAAAAAATGGCTCAAGCTGTGAACCTTCAAGGAAGTTGAGAAGACATTAGGTGAAAATGATGGTTTTATTAGATATGTGGCCTTTTGCATATAAATTTCCTTGGTTTCAGTTTCCTTGACTACAAATTATGGGTAATTTTTCTACCATACACACATATTATCTCAAAGATTAACATAATATTTTAAATGCCTATCACAGTGCTTGTAAAATAATAGTCATCCAGTAACTTTCACCTATAATTGTTATTGTTTTGTTATCATTTTTTTTTATTCGTAAATACATTTGATAGAATTTATTATCAAGGGCTATTATCTTATAACACAGCTTTTCCATGGAAAAAGATTGCATTCTCCCATGCAGTGGGAACAGTGCTGCATTTTCCAAGAAAGAAAAGGTCAACCACAGAAACGAATTCTCTGGCCTAAACAATCAGGATAGAATCTCATCCAAAACATTACTCTTCATATGTCTAATACTTGAAATAACATAATTTCATATTATGTGATTTGCTAGACATCTTTTATAATTGTAAAAACAGGGGTTTTTCTCTTCATCTCCTCTCTTTTTTCTTACATCCTATTGCTAATCTACGTATTCTCATCTTAGAAAAATTCTCCGTCTGTTCACAAATTTTTCTATTGATCCTTCTAGAACTACCACATCTTCAGAATTTCCATGAAACACTACTGATTGTTACTGAGTTGAATCCAGGCTTCCCCTGCTTAGACCACAGTTTCCTCATAGATCAGTTTCAATATAACAGAGCACCTGATCTCCCACAGATATAGGAAGGGACTTAAGGATTCTCAGAGTTTTCCAATTGCCCTCCAAATCAGTGCTGCCTTAACTAACATTCCACCTTTTACATCGATGTCAATAAGACATACAACAATCTATCTGCTTCATTTCTGCTCTACTGAACTCCTCGTCACTCTCCCCACAGCTACTCCATACCACTTATTAATGACTACACATTCCTTTGATTTACCTCTCCGCTTCTCTTACCCTTTTTCTGGGTGATTTCTATAACAATGTACATGGCCTATCCAGCACTTGAATAGACACAAAGTCTATATCCTTCAAAGATTGGTCATTCTTATTTCAACTCATACCTCATTCAACATGGATTTTGTTATTTTCCAGAACCACTCCATTTGCTTTAATTATAATTTAAAACAATCTCATGCTATTTTTCTCATTTCCAATCCTTCCATCTTTCTCCTTCATTCTATCAAAAGCTGTAATTCAGCCTCATTAAATCTTCTTCCAAAACTTGTTATCCTCAGTTTTCTCCCAAACTTCCAAGCCACCTTTTGTTTTTAATTCCATCTACATGTATTAAAGAATATATAATCCTTCATTTAAACTATTATTGAAACATTATGCTCAAGAATTTTGCCCCATGGTTTTTCAATTTCACCAAGAACACAATACAGCAACCTTGGATCAATCCAACTGTTATGACTGAATGCTTACGCCCCCCCCCCCAAAAAAAAAATCATATGTTGAAATCCTAACCTTCAATGTGTAGAGATGGGCCTTTATGAGGTGATTATATCATGAGGGTGGAACTTCCATGAATTGGATTAGTGCCCTTAGAAAACAAACCTCAGAAAGCAACCTCACCCCTCCACCATGCGAGGACATAGGGAAAAGACAGCCATGTATGAACTGGGAAGCACCTGAACCTAGGACTTCTCAGCCTCTAGAACTGTGAGAAATAACTTTCCATTGTTTGTAAGTGACCCCATCTGTGGCATTCTGTTATAACAGCCCAAGTAGACTAAGACACCAACCATTCTGATAAATGGAAAACATACAAAACATATAATCATAAAAGAAAGGGATGCAGAACATGTTAGGAACTGTAATATATATTTAAGACTTTTTTCTAAATCTAAGTCGGAAGGATTTTATCTCACATAATACCTAGAGGAGTAGAAAGAAAAGAGCAGAAAAGGGGGAAAAACACTTTTGTTTCTAAACACAGAGAACATAACACTATCTATTATACCATTTATTTTTATTATTAAAATATATTGGGGTGACAACGGTCAACAAAACTGTATAGATTTCAACTGTACAATTCTACAGTGTATCATCTATATATTGCATTATGTGTTCACCACCCAGAGTCTTTTCTGTGAGGTTCAATATTGTATAACAGAAATAATAGCAACTTTATAAGATAAATAGTTAACATCAAGACACATAGAAATCCAGCTACTTTAAGAAATTCTAAGAACTGGTTTTAGGAATCATACAGATTACTTTGAAATAAGTTTCCCAAATCACTGCTTTAGATGAGATGCTGATTATATGTTTGAAATAAACTATTTTAACACCATAAACACCATGCTATAAGGCATGTCATGTTCAGTGTTTCTAGATATTAACCAAGAGAATAATTCATTTAAATATAGATATCTCAGCTCTTAGATAGTTGTGTATAGTTGGCTGCATTCTGTTTTTCAACAAATCATGTCTAGGAGGAGCTATGCCTGCTTTACCTAGCTTTTAAGTTTTGAAATTATCAGATTCCAAAAAATAAACCATATTCAAAAATTGATTGATGTATCAAGAATATAAACTCTTTAAAGCAAGCAATGTACATGCATTTCAAATGCAGGTAATACTATGTTCTAATATAAAAATAACAACATTACAAGTTTTGAAGAAGTAAAAAGAATAAAAAAAACTATGTTCTCACATTCGTGTTTTCTTTAGGACATACAAAATGAGAACTGTGACTGTGTGTATGTATATAAATCTCCTGAACCTATTAAAGGAGAACTGGGGAGAGAATTTCACAGCAAAATCTCCAAAAAGAAGGAGAGAAGGGCCTTCTGTATCTCAATCAGAATTACTTTTACAACAATATTAGAAAATATTATTCTCTAAGAAAGATAGAAATATATGCAATTTAATAACTGGTGGAGGAGATTGAAGAGAATTCTTTTTTATGAAAGTCTCAAAATACAGTCCATTTCTACCCAGATCAAAAAGGAACAGGAACAAAGAAAAGCAAAACCAGCCTTATAATAGGTTATAAAAGGAGTAAAGTAATGATCTTTTTTCCATCTCTCACCGTTAAAAGTGATGTAATGTTTTGAAGAGTCATTACCAAAATCCTTCCGAAATATGGTATTATCTTTATGAAATAAAATATTTCCCAAAGAGACTTATAAAATTTAATTTTATACAAACATAATTTGAAATTAACTAAAATACATCCTTGGGGGCAGCATGATGTAGGGGAAAGACCACTGTATTTGAAGAGAAAAAAAGTGAATTTTATTTACAAATGTTCACTCATTAGCCACATTGTGTCCTCACTTATGAAACATGTCTTTACTGGAAGCATCACAGGATTATTATGGTCATTACATGGAGAGATGCTTTAGTTTTTAGTATGCTAGAAAGCATATAGGAATACAATATGTGATTATTATTAGCTGCTAGATTATAGAGGTAGAGTGAAAAGAATTAACATTTATTGATTACTTAATGTGGTGTTAAGCAGTGAGGATATATTACCTCCTGACCTCTTTTGTTCATATGCAACAAAATTGCAAAGCAACCAATTTTATAAGGTAAGAAGGATATTGAAAATGTAGGATCTTTTTTGCAGCTTTCATTACTTCCACTCTCAAGGCTTTTGAAGATCCAATTCACACCTAGTAAATTCCTGAATATGATGCACTCTTTGGGTTGAGAATGTCTATACACAAACATTCTTTTCTAAAGCTTCCATGGGAGGAGATCAGGCGCGTGCAGGATGGCCTCAGGGGTTTTTTTTGAAAATTAATTTGGGGAAGGTATTCTATAATGTTGTAAAGATTTTGTTGGGTATCCGATGGACAGGCGTCCTATTTGGGAGACCACCTCAGGGATACTGTGGATACCTGATCATGGCATTGTACACCAGAAGCTAAACATTAATGAATGCCAACTATAATTTTATATATATAATGTGATGGTTCAGTGTGAGGTCGGAGGGATAGTGGATGGGGGGAGGGGGGTTCACAGTGTGGGGGATGTAGATGGTGAACGTCTAAGTATTACCTTGTTTTGTACACCTGAAACTAATAAATAAATAAATTAATTAAAAAAAAAATAAAGAAAATAAAGCTTCCATGGGATCAAAGATCATTATTCATAGTTATGATATGAGCCCCCATTTTGCTCTGTTTCTATACATTTTCAATATCCCTTCTCTTACTTTGTAAAATTGTTTGTTTTGTAATTTTGCTGCATATGACCTACTTAAAACTGTGTGTGTGTGTGTGTGAGAGAGAGAGAGAGAGAGAGACAGAGACAGAGAGAGAGACAGAGAGAGAGACAGAGAGAGACAGAGAGACAGAAGAAAGAGATTAATTTAATTGCATCTAATATCAAGGAAATCTACCAGTGTACATACTGGTTTATACACAGGTAGAAACCCATATGCTTGGTGCAGCCACTATGTAAAACAATATGGAGGCTCCACAAAAAATTAAAAATAGAACTACTTTATGACCTAGCAATTCCAATCCTGGATATTTATCCAAAGAAATCAAAAACACTAATTCAAAAAAATATATGCATTCCTATGTTCACTGCAGCACTATTCACAATAGCCAAGATATGAAAACAACTGAAGCACCCATCAAGAGACAATTGGATAAAGAAGATGTGGTACATATATAAATGGAATATTACTCTGCCACAAAAAGAATGAAATCTTACCATTTGCAACAACATGGATGGACCTAGAGGGTATTATGCTAAGTGAAATAAGTCTGAGAAAGATTAATATCATATGATCTCATTAATTTGTGGAATCAAAAGAACAGAATAAACAAACAAAATAGAAATAGAAATAGACTCATAGATACAGAGAACAAACTGACGGTTGCTAGATAGGAGGCAGGTGTTGGAGTTGGGTATGAAAAGTGAAGAGATTAGGCAGTACAAATTGTTAACAAAATAGTTATGGTAATGTGAAGTACAGTATGGGGAACATAGTCAATAATATTGTAAAAACTATGTATAGTATTAGATGGGTACTAGACTTATCAGGGGGAATCACTTCATAATTTACATAAATGCCTAACCACTATGCTCTACACCTGAGATTAATATAAAATAATATTAAATGTCAACTATAATTTTTAAAATTTATACATAGTCACGGAATGTAAAGTACAGCACAGGGAATATACGTAGTCAGTGGTATTATAATAGCTATATACAATGTCAGAGGGGTAGTAGACTTGGTGGGGTTATCATTTTTTGAGGGGTGTAAATGTCTAATCATTATGTTGTTTTGTACATCTGAAACTAATAATAAAAAAGAGGCAATTAAAAAAAAAGAAATCCATATGCACATAGAAAAAAAAGTGACTTGTTCAAATAAATACAATTACAGACTTTATGAGAGTCACCTTCCATTTATAAGATATTTTATGCACAATGCTATTATCTGCAACATTTATGTATCTCAGATTAATTTTTTTCTTAAATTATATTTAATTCAATAATAAATTTTACTTATATATTCTGTTACCCATGTACTATGGTCATTTGTTTTCAGTTTTTAAAAAAATCAAGAGGACTTTTTTGTGGTATTGCATTAATATGATATTATATCTTGCCTTTATTTTTTAATGAATTATTTTAGGATGAAAGATATACACTAAATATGTTTAAAAGAAGGGCTATTTGCAAACATGTGTTTGTATGCACGTGCATGTATTTCATAAATACCAATAATAAAAATAAATCTTAGTAATCACTAGTTTAAAAACATTTTTTTGATGCTATAACAAAAAAAAATTTTGAAAGATAGACACCCATTTCTCTTTTTGTAACTATTCTAAAAGAAAAAAAATAAAAGAGTAATAAAATCATAAAAATAAAAACTATTCAAGTTGAGAAAAAGAAAGGATGGCTCAAGAGTTACTATGCAAATGATAACCAAAAAAAAAAAAATTCAATGCCCAAATTCATCTTATAGAGTAAATACATTAAAATAGACAAAATATATTTGGAAATGAAGAATAATGAACAAAAATATAATTGTATTAATATTGTGTGGTAAGCTAAAAAATGGCCCTCAATAAGATAATTTTATTAGTGGAAGAAGTGGAATATTAAAACACTGATGAAAAAACATCAGGTCTCATTCATACCATTACTTGTATATAGGGATAACTGGTAAACATTGAAAAAAAAGTATTGTCTAACTTGCATAATACACAAAATAATCTCCAAACAAAAAATTACAATAAAAACAAGCCATAAGAAACTCTGAAAGTAAATATAGGAAAAAAAAAATTGGAATTCTGGAAAGTCTAATAATGAATTGAGCATAAAATCACTGAGTCTTTGAGTTAAAAAAAAAAATCTAAAGTGGTATGTATTTGACTCAGCTTGGCCTCCAATGGTATATGTTGGCTTCCAAAAGAGAATGGAGACCAATTATAAAAACTGAAAAATGTATCAATCCAAATTCTATGCAAGGCTTCAAGCCAACAGACACTATTACTTGAAGGAAGGAACCAGAATATAGCACATTTTAAGATGGCAACTATTCTGAAGTACAGTTGTATATCTCAGTTTATTGTCTTTTTTGTGTCTACAGAGATAATTTATTCTGCTTTCAGTTGCTTATTACAGAATCTCTGCTGTGCAGTGTTGAACATCAAGATTGCACTAAATCTAAATAAGTGTATTAGCTACTCACTTGTAGTACATTGATATGGATTTATTTTATTGTCATACCCTAAAGCATGCATATTTTGCAAAAGAAATTGACTTTGATTTTTAACTTGGAAAATTATTATGTTTTAGGTTTGTCTTCAACTAAGTGATGACTTCTCAAATTTTATTAATCTGCCCAATAGTTTCTTTGTGAGAGAAAAAAAAATACAGTCTAGCAGTAGTCAGTCCCAGAATCTCAAGTTTTGGAATGGCCCTTGAAAGTTCAACTTCTACCAGACATTTCCCTGAGCAGATGTGATGGTTAAACAAATAATTACTGAAATCGTTAATACAGTGATATCGTGCTACATTCAAACCATAACTGCTAAGCTTTATCTGTATGTTATGGCTGAACTATTCTTCGTATTTGATGTACCACAGATACAGACGATGTGCGTGTGTGTGTGTGTGTGTGTGTGTGTGTAAGTGAAGCATCTCATAACTTTCTTCATTCATTGTATTATTTTCCCTATTTCTACAGCTCCTCTCTGGCCATGGTAAACTAACCATGGTCAGTTGGTTGATGCCTAACATTAGTGAAATATACAATACACATGGTATCAGGCATCTCACAGTGGAGATTTCAAATTACCTTCCAATTTCTTGCTCTATACTTTTCATCTTCTCAATATTCTCCCTCCTTTGTCCTGTCCCCATTTATTTCTCTTTCAAAAGTCTGTTTACTGCTGCCTTCAAAATGAAAGAAGTACTCTTCAGAAGTCATGAAAGCTGTTGCATAGTGCCTAGAAAACTTTCTACCTTCGAGTTGTAATTTAACTAGATTACTCAAAATACTTTAGAGATTATTTTACCATGATTTCTTATTTGTCTCTGATTCAGACAATGTCTTTAATATTGTTTGTTTTTTCCTAAATTATAGTGATCAATACTTTATAAGTATGGTAAAATGATCATGTTAGCAAAACTTAATTTCTTCTGATATAAATAAGCTCTTAGAAATGAGATTCAGATAAAGATAGAGAGACAGAGACATAAAGAGACTGAGCGAAGATGGGAACTTTCTGGCTTGAAGAAAAAACTTATAGGGGCAAAGTTTAAAGAGAATCTAAATACAATTTTTTAGACTTAACACTTGCTGGCCAAATATCAGACTGAAAATTGGCAGTGGAATCTATTGAATTATTGCATGTAATAATTGACGAGGCATTGACGAGGTCTGGCTCAGCTGTCTGGCAGCCCTGGTTTGAATCTGAACTCTCACGTTTCCTTGAGGAAGTTATTTAACTACCGTTGGCCACATGTTCACAGTGGGGAAAAGGTATAACCGGTATGGGCATGAAATAAAAGTTTAGTGGGTTTTATATAATGTGAATATTTTTTCCACACATTCTCAGGAAAAACATGAAAAATATGTCATGTAACTTAGATAATAATTATATCAAGTCCAGTATTTCATTGCATTTTTAGATATCATAAATATTAGAAAAATGCTTGCTATTCACTATACATATTATTGGAGCTAAAGTGTAGGAAAATATGGGCCCTTTAATTATTAAATGTGCAGCAGTTTATAATCATTATGAATACTGATCTAATTGTGAATATTTTAATTTAAATTTTTGTTGGCCTTTTTGTAAAGATAGAAGTGTATAATGAAGAAGCTTAAGTCAGGGTTAACAATGAAATTATACTGGAAGTTCAGGAGTTAGTCTCTGACAGGAATTAGAAGTTCATATGAGCATATTGGTCTAGAAATGGTAAAAGTGGGTGAATAAAAGCAAAGAAATTCTGAGACAAGAAAATAAAAGGAACGAATGATGTATTAGGATGTCTGCACTATGTCCAAGTGGGAAATGTTACTTTATGTTGATAAAAGAATGATTAGTAACAAATCCAGCTACCGTGTATGATGCTTAGATCCAACTCAGTACCCATCTGACATGATTCTAAGCAAGTTTTGCTTAATATAAATTTCAAAATAATGGGCAAAAATTCTGTTGAAATATTTTGATGAGAGAGTATACCAATAAGACATTACATTCAGCTAGCTATTGAAAGAGAATAAAACTTAGATACAGCTAGTCTGAAATTCATCCTTGTAATCTGCCATTTACTATGTTTTTGATATTGAACATGAATCTTCCCTTCTCAAGGACTGTTTTCTTAATTGAGTCTGGCCTTCAGAGAAGACATTCATAATCTTTTTGTACTTTCTGTGTGATGTGTTCACAAAAACAGTGGTGAATCTTTTTGAATTGTGGTTTTTATTCATCATTTTATTCTTCATTGTCAGTAACAGTTGCATGATTAAAATACATACTTTTATAGGACTCAGTGCATACTGTAAGAAAAAATATTGTACCAATTTCTTTCTTTTGTAGAATTCTGGAAAATATAGTTATTAGTTTGCCATTTCTATTGATCCACTCTTTCTATTATAATGTAGTGTAGTAGACTGCATTGTAATTATTTACTATTTACTATAAGTGTAAATTTCCTAACATCTTGCCATTAATATTAGAATGGTATGCACAATGTTCACTTCAAAAATTTGAGATGAATAAATAAGAGTACTACGTATTAAATATAAATTAATTTATTATGCCAAACTAGTTGAAATTGTACTACTACTTGTAAATTGCCTGAAATTATTTTAAAACAAGTATTTCCCATCTAAATTCATCTTTTTATGATTTTTGTCCCCATTTTATTTGACACATCGGTATGCTCTGATAATAACAGAGTATATAACTCTAGCTTATCATTTTAAAGTAGTTAAGGAACAGGTTTTGGTAAATAATTATAAATCATCTTTATTTAGAGAAGTGCTATTATCTTAAGAATAATATTTCAACATTCGTGACAAAATAAGAGAATAGCTATCACCATGTATTAAATCGAAACCTTTTGCTGATAATACAAAAGATGGCATAGAATTCCACCAGTGCTTAATCCTACTTTTTTTATTTTATTCAGTTGAAGCAGAAACTGAAACATATATTTTAAACATTGAAACCTTAATTCACAATTGTTTAAATTAATTTCATAATCATTTAGGGGATATTTTAGAAGGACATCAACATGGAAAAACTCCAGTCTCAGGCACTTTATTTTATAAGGAAAGAGATGATGTAGTAGAAAAAAGACAATCTTTATTTTGGAGAGAGTCTGGGTTCACATCCCAGTTATCAGTTTTATTAATTTTGAAGAAATAATATTATAGGATTATTCACAGCTTACATGATATCATGAGTTCAAAATTGTCCTTAAAGGAGAGGTTTGAGTTGATACTTATAAAGTAAATAAAATACTGCCTGGTGCGTACAAGCACTCAAGAATTAGCTGTCATTGCTATTTGAGAAATGTGAATTCTTCATACCTGGTTTTGTTTGTGTGTGATCTTTAAAGAATAAAGAAATGAAGGACACAAACATTCTTGAATTTTATTAGTGTAGAAAGCCATTAAATCAATTACCCATCTAATTACCTAGATGGCAGCTTATCCTTAAAAGGATGAAATGTATAATGGCCAATACATTTTGCAAGTATCCAGTAATGTTAAAACTGCACAGATAATTACTGTCTAATTAAGAGTGAGTTAATCTACAGGAACAATAAATAAAAATTAAATAATTTATTAGTATAATTATCTGATGAAAACCATTTCACATATTTGAACAGTATTATTAGTAGTTGAGATCAAATTTTAGACACACACATACAAACATGCATACAAAGATTGGAATCATTCACATAACTCAGGTAATTTTTGGTTATCTCACCTAAATTTATAATTCCATGATTACCCAGGCAAAAAAAAAAAAAATTATCTTGCTATATGAAACCATCTGTGAATCCTTCAAGTTTTCATTTACTAAATAAAGTGAATATTTTTAATGACTATTATCATTTTATTATTTATGAGTAGTTTAACATTCAAAGTTCTAAAGTGTTAGAAACTATTCAAATAGGGAAACAGTTACAAAATGTTCCTTTCAAATTTGCCATTGATCTCACCTGAACTAGCAATGTAATTCAAATGAGAAAAAGATAGTGCTTTATTCTTCTATGAGTAAAAAGATGAAAGTTATAATCTTTCATTAACTGGAGGTAATATTTCAGAGGTTAGAACTGCATTCCCGGTGTTTCATTCTTTCACACCTCCTGTGTCTTTTTAAGACTGTGAAGGCTCTGATCTCTATGAGAAAAATCATATCCAGGAAGGAGTACTCACAAACTCTTCAAATCAGTAAGATGTAAAGGAGAGGACAGAAAACATTTTAGAATGAAAATAATCTTTTATAAAAACAATCACCAAATATTTTAGAGCCTGCTGATTTAAGTCATTAGCTTTTAAATAAACCATAACTCAACAAGAAATGAATTGAAAAATAAGTTTTCATTCCATAGGGTGGTTGTTACGAAATTGGTTAATGTGCTCTAACAACTATCATACCTTCAGGAACTACAGGATTGGAAGAAGATTAGAAATTAATTATATATGTTAATGTTCACTTAAAATTGGCTCATCTAAATTTCCTTTCACTGGGAAGCATTAAAGTATCTTAAAAATATAGAAACAGTTTAAGGTGATGAGGTTACAGAATTTATTTAATTTGCCCAAATCAATTTTATTACTAAAATCGTATATATCTAATGTGCTATAAATAAAACTTTATTTGCACTAAATCAACCAAAAAGGAGAATAATTGAGTTAATCAATCAAGTGCATTTGACAATATTTATAAAATTGGTTTTAAAAGATTAAAAACTTGGACCCTAAAATTTGTCCTAAAAAAAAAAAATCTAGATATACTTTAAAGTGACTGCATATAGTTTGTCATGGCAACATCCCTGTAATTTTGAAAAATTGGGAACAGCCAAACTGTCTAAAAATGAAAAATTGGTTTAGTATATTGTGATTTATCTGCAAGTGCAACATTATTCAACTATTATACAATGATATTTTCAAACAACATTTTACAATATCAATAATTTAAAACAGTCTGTCATGTTAAAGAGAACGTTATAAAATATTATGATCACAACATTGTAAAATATAGAATGTGAGTTCCATGAAAGCAGCTACTGTGAGTGCTGTTCATTGTTATATACCTTCTGCCAAGACCAATGCCTCGAACAAAGTAGGTATCAGTCAAACTTTCTGAATGAGTGAAAAAATAAGACCAAAAATAAATCCACAGTGGTAGTAAAGTGTAATAAGCACTTTGTAAAGTATGTAAATACAATCTGCATTCCAAAATTAAGCAAAGTAATATACTGTTTTGCTTTTCAAGACTGTATGAGGAAAAGATCATCTTTTTTAGTGACTATAATTATTCGTGGTGAAACTATCTCTTGTGAAGACACTAAATGAGGAAAGACTTCCATTTTGCTACTGAACACCTTTGTTCTCCTGTGAGATCATCTTTTCCAACAGATTTGTAGTTCATACATGGCTCTACGGGATATGCTTGTTTCCTATGAAGAAAATACTGGCTGTCAGTGAGCTGATTAAACTGACATTTAACTGTTTTTAAATGATTATACACCATAGAAATATAGACTATCTGTGCCTAAACTATTTATTTCCAGGGAGACATCTTTCATATTTTAGCATTAGTTCCATAATATCTAGAATTGATGCATCTGATAAAAAGTTAGAATACCCATTTATCTGATTAATGAAAAAAATAGAAAAATAACTGGTTTCTTCCTTTAAGAGAAAGGATAGAAGATTAACATTTCTTAGACATTAATGACTTAGAATAATTTCAGCACCCAACTTTTCATTTAGTCTGAACAATATTTCTTGACATAAATATTTGTTACATTTTCCATGATGCTGAAGTTTCAGGGAACTCAATAAATGACACCTTTTTTTTTCTATTGCTGACTTATGAAGCAATTGAAAAAGAGAAAGCAGACAAGGGGAGATAAAATGTTAGCTCTATTACTGACTCTAAAATCAAACAAGCAAACAAACAAACAAACAAAAACTAATAATTCTAGGACATAGATATGGGGGAACCAAACTGTTGACCAGAATTATTCTTACCCACCATTAAACATGTTCTGCTGGAAAACCACAGATCTTGCTTATAGGAATAGACCTAGATCATTGAACTTGAAGCAAAATCAAGAGCACAGCAGAGAGACCCCAAACGTCCAAGTGCAGAGGCAGAGCTACAGAATAACCACTCAGATAGTTTACTTCCCCTTTCAATAGGAATAATGAAGATATAGAGAGAAGCAAATGGGTCACCTCCCAAGAAGAATAAATTGTTTTCCTAATCACATATCTCAGTAGTTTCCCATGTAAAGCAAATGCAGTCATTAGTGACTAATGAAGTTTTATGATTTTCATGCTTTTCCCAAACAAAGTTTACATTGACTTTTTGGATAAAGTTTAAGGGAGAAAATAAAGCTAAAATAATGGCAAGGAAAAGTTGGTTTTAGACATATCCTCAGGTTTAAAAGTAGTGGTTTCTTTTTTTTAAGAAGGCACTTGGAGTAAATATTGTTATATAAAATAGATAGAAAGATAATATGGATTTGCACTTACATAAGAGACATTAAATCGCCACGGTAATATTAATCCCAAAGTAAATTTTCTGCCCCAGTAAATTTAATTACAACACTGTTCTGGGCCACAGCATGTGATTTTATTTTTATTCTTATTATTTTAAATGCTATTCTACTAATAGTCTTTCTAACGTCACTTGCTACCTTGTTTATCCTCTGGCTACAGATCCAAAAAAAAGAAAAAAGAAAAAAATAGAAAAGAAGTAGATGGAAATTCTTCCAAAGATTTTAAGATTGCTTTTCTTTGTTAAATGAATATGTACTTGCAACACACCTACAAATACTTCTCTAATTTGGCTACTAATTGCAATCCTTGAGATGTTCTTGGAGAAACCAAGAACAAATAAATAAAATTCAGCTTTTCTTTGCCTACTAGTATGTTCCTCTCATCTCAGTATGTAGTCTACTATAGAGAGACATTTTCAGACGATATACCAATCTCTCATTTGTCATTTAGCAAGTTTTTATTGAATTCTTTTCTATGTTTCATGCTTTGTGTTATAATAAACACAAAGTTTATTGTGTTTATGTTCTATAGGTTGAGTTGATATTCTATTCTACTTTATCAAAAGTTATTAGTTTGTGTAGTATAAAAACATTGATAAAAAACTGATTTAAATGTGATTGTATTCCTTTTGTTCACACAAACATGACATTTCATTCCCTCACACACACACACACACAAACACACACACACACACACACACACTCTCATGTGCATTCACAATTGTTTTTGAAAAACTGTTGATTTTTCCATCCAATCTCTAAATGTGTAGAACAAAATGTTAAAGCAAATTAATTAGACTTTTTATTAGTAGTTACAGGATATTACTAACGTATCATTTAAATGCATGTATTCTTCTTTAAAAGAATAAATGATTTATTGGTTTAAAAAGAATTTGACTAACATCATATACTGCAACCTCTTTCAACTTTACAATAAAATACCAACAAAACTATAGTAAAAATGGAAATACATGTCATTGTTGAAAAGTAAGATTGAAAGCAACTTATAAAAATCTGCAATTTTTAATACCTATAAAATTGATGCTGTTGGGTTTGGAAAAAAGCATGTATTTTGTTTGTTTCATGGAATATTATGCTTTTCTTCATTCACCAAATAGTTTCTCTTGGAAAAAAGTGTGAAGTTTTGTTTTATCTCTCTTCCCAAAAACTGTAGAATATATGACAACCCTATCTTTATTGAAAAAGCAATTCTTGTAGTGTTCAGGTTTTTACTTTATTTCTGTACACAATCTACCTATATTCAGAGAAAAAATAAAATAAAATAGTTGGGAAAGAGAAAAAACAACACTCAGGGCTCTTTTATCCCCTCCCCGTCCAATGCAAACTTGTCTTCAAGTTTTCATGGAATTACTGTTTAGAATTCCACTCTCAATTACCAGCAACTGTGTGTCTGTGTGTGTGTGTGTGTGTGTGTGTGTGTGTGTGTGTGTGTGTGTGTTTTGTGGGACATAGGTTTTAGTGTGGAAAGGTTCTGTTCTCAGTATCCATGTCTTGATAGCTTAGCCCTCCAGGAAAACCAGTTTGCCACCAGGCAATTTACTGTGAAAAGCAGAAACAAGGCTGGCTACTTTCTCTTTTCCAACTCAGAATGAAACATAGAACGTTATTATCTGCATTCTTTTCCTTTTCTTACATTCACCCATCTCCTTGCTTTTGGACCCTAGAGAGTAAGCTCACCTGGGCATCTCAAATTTATATAGTTTCCAAGATCTAGATATAAGATTTTAGGAGTAACTCTTCTTCCACATAACCTTCCACATCTACACTGTTTTTAAAAGAGTCCTGTCTTTGTTTCTTATACAAATAAATAATGCTAGTAAGTTTGTATTTGGATCGTGACCACAAGAACTTTGTGTGGGGTCTCCCCTTGTAAGAGCCATTGAAGGCAGAATTTTTTTAAATTAAAGTTTATTGGGGTGACACTTGATGGCAGAATGTAATGTGCCCCTCATGCCTTTAACAATTAACAGGAAAAGGGAGACTGACAATTAAACATTATTGCCTAGAAAGAGTGGCTTCCATTGCTATTTGTGAGAGCAGAGTCAAGAAAAGCATTGGGGCAAGAAATCCTATAACTCCTGAGAATTACAGATTCTAATGAATTCTGTTATTTAGAGTATCAGAGAATTGGAAATGGGGGTAGAAGAAGCAGTTCTGAGCCAGAAATTAGAATTGGTCTGAAACTATAAACACTAATCGTTCTCTAGCTGATAATCTGAGGAGAAGACTCCAGTCAGTACCTACATGAACAGTGAGAGGAATCAAAGACACACACAAATATGCATATCTGGAAATTTCATTTGAAAATAACTGGGGAACAAAAACATAGGGATCATAAATAATAATTCAGACCCAAGGTAAAGGGACCAATAAGCTAAAGACTCAAAGGTAAAAACATTTCCCAAAATGAATTATTATCAAAAGCATATTGAATTCTAGAAAATGTATCCTTTTTATTGAAAGAAAGATATGAGGATTGAATTGGCCAACAGAAAAAGACAAAAGAATTAATATGTCAGTGGGTAGAGAAGAAAAGTTATGAGTAAACTAAAATGTGTTAAAGTGAATAGGGGAAAAAAATAAAACATGAAGAAAATTAAATTAGAAATATGGAGGATAAAAGTGAAACTCATCAGACTAGGAAGAAAACCGGAAGACAAAACCAAACAAAACAAAAGGGAAGAGCAATGCTGCCAAGCCTGTGTGTACTCATCAAAGATTAAAACGACTCACTCTGTGGATTTTCTATTATGTTAGAGTTAAGACTTCTGCCTGCTTTTGAAATCCCAAAAGAATTACTTCGGTCTTTCCATAAATAAAACCCTGAGTCTTGCTTATCAACCCATATTTGATTTTGAAGTAGACACACACACACACACACACACACACACACACACACACACTCAGTCACTCGCAATTTATACCAAGGCTATCATGTATCAAGTTGTAATTTTTGTGGCCTGATTTTCTCTAATAAACACCAAACAGTTATGATATTTATATTATGGCCAGTAGCAAACACCATTGACACCTGGCTGTCTCTGAGTCAAGTATGTCAGATCCAGGTCATTCCAGACCATTTACGTGTTGTGAGCCCTGGTTCTTGCAGCTAAAATATGTTTTTTGAGGATGTCTAAGAAATTGAAACTTAAGTTATTAGTCTTATCCATGAGTGAGTAAGCAAGCTGTGAAGTGGAGCAAACAAATTTGCATTAGATGCTAGAGAAACTGAGAAGCCAAGAAAGTAAAGGTTAAGAAAGGAAAAAAATAAGAGAAACCAAAAATTATTTTTAAAATCCAAGACATTAGTTATGGTTCAAATTATGTCTTCGTGTCCTTCTTTAAGAGACTACATAATCAAATGATGTTGGAGCCAACTTCAAAATATTATATTAGTGTGTTTAACTACTAGTCCTGAACGTTTTATCAACTCAAGACATTACAGTTTTTTTAAACTATTGTATTTCCTGCTTTCTGGTCATTTCTTCTTTCTGGAAGATCCTTTCCAAAATCCTCTTCTGGTCATTATACTGAAGATTTATGTGTTAATCATCTTCTTTTGTCGTTTTACATGCTACACACATAAACATCGAAATCCATGACATTAAATATTGTCAGAAATAAACACAGCTGGAAGTTAAAGCAGTGAAATGGCTTTTATTCAGTGGCAACTGGCATTCGAGAACTGAGCTCCATTCTGATGTGTGGAAAGGTGATTATTTTAAAGGGAGAATGAGGGAGTATGGCGGGGGAATGGCGGGGGCCTTGAGCAGAGTCATGGCAGTGAAAATTACAAAGAATGAGAAGGGGTTGTTTGTCTGTGTGAAACCCATCTATGTTTGCGACCTGGCACTTATCAAAGTTAGATTCTTACCCTCCCACAGAGACTGGGAGACAGGCGCCCTAACTTCGTGTGTTGGCCAGAACAAATGGTAAATTCTTTTGGCAGCTTTGATTATTCTCAGACAAGCACTTTAAGGGGCGTAGGGATGCACTCTAGTGATGCTACTAGAAAGTTTATTAGTGTCTATTCAAGTCTTTATTGGTCGAGGTTGGCCTAGAGGAACCTGGCTAGAATTTGATCAAGGAGAGAATCATTGTCAGTATATATGAATTATTATCTATCTACATATGTAGCAATTCCTCTTCTAAACTATTCATTTGCTACTTAGTATCTCTGACTAAATGTTCCACAGACAACTGTAACATTATAGGTCAAAAATTAAACTATTTTCTCAAAAAATTAGATTATATCCTATGCTTCCTGTGTTGGTTATTGAGACTGCAATCCAGACTATTCTGGGATTAGAAATTATAGACTAAAAAGGATCTCCCTTCTTCTCATAATGTCCGCCTCAATTTAAAGTCACTTAATTATTGCTCAGATGTATCTATTGTATTTTCTTAATATATAAGTACAAACTTCATTCTTCTGGGCCTGGATTCCAACAGAATCTATTTTTCTTAAATATTATCTTCTCTTCCAGTCTCTTTTCCTCGTCAGCTCAATACACAAACCAATTTTTTCAACCCTATAGCAAACTCCTGGGTTAAATACATTATTTGATTTTTACCACCTATAATAAAATAATATAATTCCTTATTTATAAGATAATCACTTCATGAATTTGGTCCATGTTTCTGTCATTATCAACTAGTCACTCTGCGCTCCATGTCAGGAAATGAGAGAGAGAGAGAGAGAGAGAGAGAGAGAGAGAGAGGAAGTTAGTTTCTGCCTCTGTACATTTGCACTTATTATTTTCACTCTAGAAGTGCTAATCTGAGTTTTCCACCTCATCAACTTCTTATTCCAGAATAAGTTAAGGTGAGAATTTGGGAGTCTTAGAGAGTAAACAGTGGTTTGATGCCATCTATTGAAAAGTCCAATGGTTTGATATTTATCTAAATAGAAGTTTTTAGAAGTTCCTGGAAGGAACAATGGAGTTCTTTTTCTCTTTTATCTTCCTGTAAAACAGTTACCTGGTATAGTTAATCCCCATTACTACAGAGAGTGGGCTGTGTGATTGTAAATTGTATCTGTTCTCAATAAATGCATACATGAGTCTGGTGTCATTATTAATGTTATTATGCTCCTATCTGAAGAATGAAGGGATACGCAAGAATCATAAGACGTAATAAAATAAATGTATGTGCATTCAACTGATCCTTTTACTGACTGTTTCTTAGAAACGTAGACCAAATTAATGTAATTCTGGTAAATTAGCTTACTTTAAATATGATATGCATATGAAAGCATGTTTAAGAAAGCAGTAAGGATATTTTATAAGGATGGTTTCTCCTAAATGTTCAGTTAAGGAAGTAATCTGTGAAAAAGGAAATACTGAATTTATAAAGCAAGGTTAAGAGATCTTCATTTGTTTATTTTGGTAAACAGAAATCAAATTAGAAAGCAGAAAACATCACTTTTAATCAATGCCTTTTCATCATATCAACCTATTTTTTTCTGTATATTTTATCCTGATTTATTTTTCTGCATAGAATTTATCACCATTTTATAGTGCTACAACCCACTCTATTTTTAATCTCTCTCTCTCTGCCCGCCTTACTTTGTAAGCTTCCTAAAATCAGAAACTTTGTTATCCCGGATTCTAGAATAGTGCCTCAGACAAAGCAGATACTCAATAAATATTTGTTGGGTGAATGAATAGAGGAATGACATTTTCCTCTTGATTGTGAATTACTTGAGAACAAATAAAATATTTTATCTATGCATTACTCTTCTTATAATAGTATTTCTTGCTGTGTTGTAGGCACTCAAATGCGTGTATTATGTAGTATGGAACTGAATGGATAGAGTTTACTAAGACAAGAAACTTTAAGACATTGAATAGGCAATGGGAGAGTTGAGTGTGAGGTTCAGAGAAGCTGATGAAGTAAGGTGGAAATAAATGGGAGATACATGTCAGGGAAAAAAAGATAGGCATCGACACAGATATAAGTACAAATATAAGTTTCAGGACATAAACTCTAAGTGATATGCATTCCATCAAATGTTTCCTTCTTCTTGAACAGAATTGGCTCCCAACAAGAAGTTTCCTGGTTGCACTCTTTTTCTGCCTAGAGATGAAACATTCATTTAAGCAAGTTAAAAAAGCAAAACAAAAAAACAATGAATATTCATCTTTTAGTGGATTAATATTTCCATCAAGAGTCTACAAGAGAAATTTACAATTAGTACAATTTTATCAGTAGTTTGTTAATGATGTCATTAATACCATGTTATTTTCTCCATCTGACCTAGTGGACCAGAGAATATGTCAACTCTGTTGATTGTCACCTGTTTCTTCTTCTCTTCACACAAACACTTGATCTCTAGGACATGTAGCATATGTTCAACTTTAAATTTGTGGGTTTCTGCAATATTGTATGTTTTTGAGTACTAATAAAAAAAGTCCTCTCTATTTAATTTAGTTTATTTGTTATGCTCTAGATGAGGTTTGCCCAAGCTTGGAGACAGGTATTAGAGAGAGATAAGATATGATCTTGAAGTCCTGGGGAACCAAGGGCAGAAAAATAGTCACCAACTGTGATCATTGTTATGGAACCACCTACAAGGTGAAACACCATCACTTATCATTGCAGGGGTTGCAGAAAACTGTATTATTTTGTGGTAATGTACTCTTCATTGTGATAAAATGTGCATAACAAAGTTTACCTTGCAGCTATTTTGATTTTTATTTTTTACCTTTTGACCTACTTTATCCAGCTCTCCTGCCCCTACCCTCTGCCTGTGGCAAACAACAATCTATTCTCTGTATCTATAAATTTTTTGTTTTGTTGTGTTTTGTTTTTGTAGATTCCACATGTAAAAGAGGTCATATGGTATCGACTTTCTCTGTCTGATTTATTTCACTTAGCAGAATGCCCTTGAGGCGTTCATGTAGTCTCAAATGACAAGATTTCATTTCTTTTTAGGCTGAATAATATTCTCACTGCATGCATATGTGCTTGGCATGAAGTAATTGTTCAAAATTTGATGAATAAATAAAACTCTTTGATAATATTCTATAAATATTACTTTGGGGTTACCATGGCTATTATTACAATCCTTCTTATGATCTTGATCATAAGATCTTGATATTATGATCCCTAGACCCTTGTTTGATATGTTGCTGTAACAAAAGATAATGAGTCATTCATATGCCCAAAGGTGCTTTTTATAACCTTTATGGGGGGGAAATGATGGGCTTGAGCTACAGCCTTCTCTAGAGATCAAGCATAAAACTATCCCTTCACCAATCCATAGTTTGATCCATTTATTTTTTTGCTCCTTTGACATTCTCTGATATTGTCACTTTACATACAAGTGAACTACAGTAGGAAAAATAAATAATGAAATGTTTATACTGTGCAGGGGGAGGTATTGATGTGGATATTTCATTGATTTTGACTTAGTGATCAGGTTGGGTATCAGTGGACCCATTTTAAGTATGGATAATAAGGTTTTTATTTTTAATTTCACATTTTTCCATATTTGCCTGCACCTGTGGGATGTTTCTTATTCCTTTATCATCAGACTGGTCACAGCAAGATGTACCATCAACACAAAAGAATGCAGTCTAGGCAATTATCTTAGCTTTCCTTTTTGATAAATGGCCTTCCTGAATGGTTGAGAGTGTTATAAACTATGGTAATGGAGAATAATTTGTTTTATGTAAACCAAAGATGCATGCAAAATTTGGAAATACTATCACATATGTTGATAAAAAGAAACTCTAAATATATTACTAGCTTGTAATTGAAATATGGTTCAAATGGGCATTTTTTCTGTTATTGGAACTTTCACAAAAAAGACATACAGTCAGCCTTCCATATCCATGGGTTTTTGCATCCACAGATTCAAAAATATTCAGAAAAATATAATCCCAGAAGGTTTCAAAAAGCAAAACCTGAATTTGTCATGCACCAAGCACTATGCTGATTCTACACACATGAAGCGATGTGTCGGCATACCTACTGTAGCCTATATGCAAATATAGGTTATATGCAAATATGTTGTCATTTTACATAAGGGACTTGAGCATCCATCCACAGGTTTTGGTAGCCATGGGATTTCTGGAACCAATTCTCTGTAGCTACCTAAGGAGGATTGTATGACAAATATAACTTCCTCATATGTTCTTTGTGAAAATTAAATGAAATAAAACTGTTAAAGCTCTTAGCATTAATCTATTTATATCATGATGTAGAACATTTACCATAAGCTCATGAAAGTGTTGAATATTCACTATCTTTGAGCTCTATACCAAGCAACTTTTGAGTAATGCTTTTTGATTTTTGAAAGAACTAACCTCTCAAATCAGTCTTGAATTCCTTATTTGATATTTCTATTTGATGTTGCCACCATTGTCACCTTCAAATCATGGTTAGGTGTTCGATTTCTGAAATAAAAATGCCTAGGTCCAAACTCCGGCTCTTCCATTTGCTTTATGTCTGACTTGAGTCAAATTATGTAACCTCTATATCCCACAGTTTCCTCACTTGTCAAATGGAATCAATACTTTATAGGGTGTTTGTAAAACAAGATGATTCATAGAAAGCACTTAGGGTGTGCTTGGTTGGTGTGTAATGAGCACTCGATACATGATGGCTAGAAGAGAATAATAATTATTCAGTAAATCACTTTTCTGTTTTAGGCTGTCTTTTGTGGTTAACATTCTTATAGATTCTTATGGATAACCATTAACAAGTATTGAATATTCAGAATGGTATTGACTTTTATAAAGTTAATATTTTCCATTCCTTGAAAATTTTAAATTAGATGAATTGACGTTTACTGAATATGCCTTGGGGAATTGATCAGATATTCAAAGTTTCAGAATATGAAATGTGAATCCAAAATAATATGATTATAAAATATTTGTTTATTTGGAATACAGCAGCCTTAACTTCTAACAGTAGGATTTAGAAGTAAGATCTTCTAAAGAAGATCAATAGAAAAACAATAAAATATAGAGTCTGTCAGAAAAATAGAGAAACTGAGAACTGAGTTTGGTACTAGTAAAGTGATTTTCCTGCAGATGAGTTACTCCTGGCAGTTACTACACTTGAGTATGTCAGGCCATGACTGGTGGTTTTTAAATGGTTTGCAGCCTCCTGAATGGCTGCTGCTAGCCATTCAGTTTTCCAATAGGATGCATGTCTTATCTACTCCCATTCTAGATATTGTTCCATTGAATTATATCAAAATCATTTAAAAACACCATACTGATTTTCTGGCACTGTTTGTAAAGCAGACAAAACATGCATGTTTGTCTGAAATGTGCTTGTGTGTTTGTGTGTGTGTGTGCATGCACGTGTGCATGTGCATGAGCACATGTGTGCAGTTGTATGAGTATTTGGTTTTATTTTCACTACCTTGATTATTGGTGATATTGAATATTTAGTTTTAATTATTGAGAATTTTTTTTCTTCCTGTATTTCTGTTTATGTCATATGTTGTCTATAGTGTAAGGAGGGAAAAAGAGAGAGACAGAGATTAGAGGGTGCAGCTCACAGTGGCCCATGCAGGGATTGAACTGGCAACCATGGTGTTATTAGCACCACGCTTTAACCAACTGAGCTAACCGGCTACCCCAGATTAGAACTTTTTAGAGCAGTCTTTCTCTTGGTACTAGCCCTATATCCTATGCTCAGGAAAACCTAAGTCCCATGAACTTTATGATGCTATCTAACTGCAGGTGATTATACAGCTAGTCTAAAAAAGGCTAGAAATGCCCTAAAAACCTTTACCCAGATCAAGTATTAGAAATCCTATACTCTAATCTTAGCCTGAAATCCAAAATCTTAGATTCAATGAAACACTGGAGATCAGATGCCTTCCCTTGGTAACCTACTAAAGATGGCCAACACCCCAGGGATACCACTCTTAGTTTCAAATTTAGGAACCCTATTCCTTTAATGGTCAGTTGTAAAGATTCCAAGCAAAGCCTCCACAGAGAGAGCTAAAGTGTCTAAAATACAATTGCCCTGTTATATAGTCCCTAGTGTAATCTAGGGCAAGTGTGAGCGGACCAAGTTCCTACTACATTTAGCTCAGCAAGTAAGACTCTTATATCTTCACTGTCTTTGCTAGATGTAAGATAGAGTATAGACACAGAAAAGGGTGTACAAACTCAAAGACAGATATCAGAAGCTATACCTTAAACACAACATATTGAATAAAATGACATAAAATAATTGTACTCAAATGCTCTTCAAGCCTTACCTGAGACAGATATTTTTAGCAGTTATTGACAGATAGCAAGTCCAAGGGAGTTGATAGGATTAGGATCTGAGAATATCATATTTCCTTTAGAGTCATATTTCAGGAAAATGTTTTCAAGACACAGGTCTGGCACACTGGTCTTTCTCAGAAAAAGTATAGGCCCTCCTAGGAGATATTGTGGATTCATTTCCCGACCACTGCAATAAAATGAGTTTTGGTTTACCTGTGTATATGAGTCATGTGTACACTGTACTAGAATCTATTCAGTGTGCAATAGCATTACGTCCAAAGAAATGTACATACCTCAGTTTAAAAGCACCTCGTTGCTAAACAATGAGAACCATCATCTGAGGATTCAGTGAATCGTAATCTTTTTGCTGATGGAGGGTCTTACCTTCAATCTGTGAAGAATGCAATATGTGCAAAGCATAATAAAATGTAACAATAAAACGAGGTATGCCTGTATTCTGAACTTCTGTTAGTTAACTTATCCAACTTGTTAGGAAAACTGAGAGTCTACATAAAGTCTATCCCTGAGTAGACCTGGAATTCCTCTGTGGATACCCTCCATTGGGTTGGAATGAAATTGAAGCTGTTGAAACCTAGCTAGAGGGACATAGCTCCAAAGATACTTCCTACTTAAAGTCTTGAAAAGGAATGTTTCCATGGTGTAGGAAACATGGACATAAACAAAAAGCAGATTGAGTTAATAGTCCTGGCCTCGTCAAATATGCTGAAGAATGAAGGCCAATTATGAGGAGTAAGTCTAGGTTTAACTCAAGCACCGTGTTTTGAAAATTCAAAGAAATGTTCTGTAGGTACTTGGTGTGCCCATGAAATGATATCCTTCTGTCATTATTTCAATTCCCTTTGTATAAGTCATAATGCTGACAGAAAAAGGTAGCACAAGCTAATAGACTATTTGAGAGGATACTAATAAACAGATGAATTACATCTGTGAGCAGGATTGAGGGGAAGTGTGGTACCTTGAGACTAATGACAGTGGGGAGAGATTACACCCTTTGGCCTAAAGTTCAAGGACAGCAAGTGTTACTGAAACTCAGAAAACACGGCTGCGTGGAGAGGGCACCTTGAGAAGAGCTATGGTCTTTGGTAGAGAGGCTCTGCCAACCTATGCAAAGCTGGCAATGAAGGACAGAGAGAAAGCCAGCAGAATAAACCCTCCATGATTTTTTTTGTTCCTTCCTCTGATGTTCTGTCAGTGTCTCCTCTTGCTTGTATCGAACTGAAAGCTACAAGACAAGGGAGTTGTTTAAATCAGTGCAAGGTTATTAGCTTCTCTAGGCACAGAACAGAGTAAGGAAAGGTAGAGAGGGCAAAACCTGGTTCATCTTACTTTAAAAGAGAAGCTTATGTCCAGGCTTCCAGGCCCAAACTGCAATCCAACATAAAAAGTAAAGGAATTATCGATGCTAGTTTTGTGGAGAGTAACAGGAGCAACTGAGAATTATATAAGAGCACATTCAGAGTAAAGTGCAAAATACAAAACCAACAAGACGGTGCTGTAAATGTCATCATGAGAAAGTATTGGCAAAAAAGCAGATTCTGAAAAGGAAACACTGCAGGAGACTAGAGTCATCTCGCAGTAGAAGGAGATCTGATATGGGGCAGCCCTACTTAATCTCTTCCGAGGTAGTTCAGCACATGTAACTCTTTTTGAGTCATGAGGGAAATACAGTTGGCATAAGGAAATGTTGAAAAATTAATTCATATCGCCTGTCTAGGTACAGCAAGATGAATTCACTCATATCCTCCTGAAAGCAGTGAAAATTGTCAGTATGGTCTGGGAAACACTAGGTAGCAAGAGCCCTAAAATGTTCTTTGGCTTTGACTTAAACTAACAAATTTCATTGGATGTTTCCTATTTATTTTTAATAAAAATATATTTAGTAAATAACACTGTGGGCTTTAGGAAGGAGATGCTACAGCCGAGTTGGACTGAGGTTACATCGCTGTGCGGGGCTTGCAGGACTCAGGGAGAAAACCAGTGCATTTGGCACATATACCAAACTGTCCGTGACCAAAAAAAAATTTTTTTAAATGCTAGGAGTGAGAAAAAATCATCAAAGAAAGTAGTCTTAAGACCTTTGTGGGGAGCTGAGATCCTGAGACAAGGGATCAATAGAATAGTCAGGAAAGACATAAAGAGGAGCCTATCAAAGGGACAGAGGGGAAGTGTACTGGGAAAAATTAACAAAAACAACAATTGTTCCCAATAGCTGCCATAGGACCTGAGGATGGGAGTGGGGGAGATGTGAGAAAGAAGGATTTGCTTAGTTGATAGGAACCAGTGACCAGGGAGGGCTGCTGCTGAGTCTGTCACCCAGCACAGGAGGATGGTAGCACTAAGTCAACTTCATAAAAGCTCTTAGCGGTGAATCTGGTCCTACCTCGGGTCTGGGACACTTAGAGAAAGTCTCACAGAGACAAGGTGGGATCTATTAGTGAAAGACTGGTATAACCAAAATTCATAGTTAGAAGGGTCTAAGGGAAAGAATCTGCTTTAAGTTGGTTAATTTTGTAATGACCCATCTTAGAGAAACTATGTGACACCATTCATTAAAACCAAAGCCCCTAAACTCTGGTGATTTGAGGAGACCCTGGTCAGGATGAAACAGTTTAAAATTGAAGTGGTTATTTTTCTCTCAAAAAGTCCATGAGCTTTGGAGACAGAAAAGATCTAATATCAAATCTCAACTGTATAATCTTGGACTAGTAATTTAATTTCTCTGAGCCTTTTCTTTAATAACAATAATAAAATAGCCATGGGTGTTGTTGTGAGAAGCTACTCTATTATGTATTATTATGTATATGAAAGAATTTTATGGGCTTCTGCATGTGTGCCAGCTAACTAATGTAACTATGCAAACTTTGATCCAAGCACCAGCTCTGAATTGCTGTTATGTATTGGTCATCATTATTGTACCTCTTTGTCATTTACAAAATAAGTTCTCCTTTCACAAGAAAATCAACTCCCTGATTCAGAGCCAGAGCTACTTACATTTGCCTAGAAATAAGGACACTGACAGTGTTATTCATCTCTTGGCAGCTATTGAACCCCAAAACTGAGGGCGATGGACATAGGGGCCCCCTACCACCAGTTCTTAAGGGGATTAAGAGAAAAGAATAGTACGTGCTTTAGAACTTTAGCTCAGAACTTTGTGAAAATATATATGAAAACAAAGGATGCTATATGTGGAATCTGGAAGGTGGCTAAAGGAAGCCTGAGGCTCATAATCAAAGTGGAGAGATAAAACTTTCAACACATTTCATGTTGCCTCATGGAAGGTCAGACTGTAGATTTAACAGTGATTATCTTACATCTCTGAGAGTCCTAATTATAAGAAAGATTTTATGTCTTCAAATAAGTAGTAAAACTTGTGAAATCTGAATAGAGTCTAGTCTGGAGTTTAGTCAGTAGAAATGTACCAAGGGTGATTTCTTTGTTGTGATAAACATGTTGTGATCATGTAGAGTGTTAACCTAAGGGGAACTGGGCAAAGGGTATACAGTAACTCACTGTACTATGTGAAACTTCTCTGGGCATGTAAAACTAGTTTAAGATAAAAAAGTTTATGGTTAAAATAATAATTTTAACTTCCCACTAAGCACTTAGGAAAACTTGGAATCTAAATTTTGAAACAGTATTAAAAGCTTAGACTACCAACAAACCATTATCGGAATTTTACACAAGAATCCTCTACATGTAAAAATATAAGTCAGAAGGATATTAGGTAGGAATTCGTCACAAGGAAAAGAGAAATTGTGATTTAAGGTCTGTACTCTGAACAAACTAGGAACTGAGTAGTCATTTCTCAAATTTCCAGTAAAACGTCTGATGTGACAAAAGGCTATTTCATGGGCCCCTTCCTCTATTAGTACCTCTCCTTTTGCATTCATTTTCGTTCTATAATCCACCGTCATACAACAGAATCAAATTTAAAATTTGAACCAAGAAAAGGGAAAGAATGCAAATAGGTAGTACGTTGATATTATTATAGATGAATGTTATGCTCAATTCTCTTCTGAATTAATGTTTGAGAACTCTCAAAAGAAAATTGAAAAGAAAAGATAACTTTCCAAAATCATACTCTAGAAGAAGTGAGGAGAAAAAATATTGAAGAAAGTATTAAAATAAAGATGCTATTCTCAGACAGTCTTGGAGGTAAGATATAAATATTCTAGGAAAATATGCTCTATAAATTTTCTTTTTTTTCAGTCCTGAATATGTGCTTTCCAAAATCTTACCCAATTAGGAAATGTTTTTCTTTTTTTTTATATTTAAAATGTTGAACAGGAAAGAGATTCCCCTAAATTAGGGTTCCCCACAATTCCCCACATCATTCTTACTCTCTAGTAATTTTCATTTTTACCAAATTTTCAAAGGTAAATGTTTAAATAACTGAGCCAGTGATTTACTATATTGCTCATGTGTGACAATTTAAAATCCTTAGGAGAAGGATTATGAATCTTGTCCTTCTTGTAATAACTCTGAGGCTTTTAAAAATGGAAGGATCATCAGCTCCCCTATATTGATAATGGACATGTTTCAGAAAGGGGGAAAAAAAGTTGATAATTATTAAGTACATACTGTATAGCCTTCATTTTATCAAATTTCTCATTTAGTTCTTTTGCTGAACCATGATTTGATGACAAGATGGAGTAGTTGAGAAGCTAAGTAAGGGGCAAAATGCAGACGTTACTATTCAATTGATATGAATTCAAACAAGCTTGTGTGACCCCCAAAGACAGTCCTCATAAGCTCCAGAATCCCATTGTCTCAGATATATCTCTGTAATTGTATGTAGAATGAAGCAGCATTTTCTATTCTCTTCCATGGAAACATTTACTATTCTCTTCCACGTGTAAACATTTTGGAAGGCATTCCAACATAAGCCATGTAAATGCTGAAGGCAGACAGAGGAGAGGTCATAAAGAGAAATGAAGGAGCCTGCATTCACAGCCGTCTGTCATTAAAGGAGGAATTGGAAAGCTATAAACAAATCATTGCAATGCAATGTCAAGTAACTTGATAAATGAATTACTTAGTAGAGTATATTAATATTATAAGTGGGAAATTTTCATAACTAATATTTGGAGAAAATCAACCAAATAAATGTGCACTTTTAAATTGTCTATTTTAAAATTGTGTTTTTGTTGTTCCTTTCATTATGAGAATACTGAGTGTTCCCACAAGAGAATGTTTGGGAAATATTAAAAAACAAATTATTAAAAATAAAATTAAACATATGAGTGTTTCAACCATCCCACGATCATTGGCACTAGAGTTGTGATGTATATCCTCCAACTTAGTTATATACACATATACACATAGATATGTGAATATATCCATATTAAGATTATATCATGTGCACTGCATTGACAAGAACAATCTCCCATGTTATTATTATTTTACCATATAATATTTAATGACTGTCATATTTCAAGATTTTAAATTTCTGTTCTCTGAGCCTACTTTTGTGACTTTAATATATAATCTAATTCTTTTTAATATTTGAGACTAGCAAAATTTACCCCCAACTTTTTATTTTAAGAAATCCAAGAAATCTATACAAAAAATCCAACAACACAAACAATGTCCATATATACCCAGATGAACCAATGTTATTATTTTGCTATATCTGCTGCATTTTCTCTCTCTCTCTCTCTCTCTCTCTCTCTCTCTCTCTCTCTCTCTCTCTCTCTGTCTCTCTCTCTCTCTCTCTTTCTCTCTCTCTCTCTCTCTCTCTCTCTCTGTATATATGATATGTATATGTATACATTATATGTATACATATACATATCCGTTACATATACATATATATACATATACATATACATATATACTTTAGAATAAGAACATCTTTCTCTTACATTATCTCACACACACTGAAGCAAGTTAACATCAATATAATATTAATATTAATAGTGAAATTTTTGTTCATATTAAAATTCTTCTGCTTGGTCTGATAATATCCTTTATTGGTTTTGGTTTGTTTGTTTTGATTCAGGATCCAATTAAGGATTATGCATTGAATTTAGTTGTCATGGCTCTTTAGTCTTCTTTACGAAATGAAAAAAAGGAAGGGCGGGAGGCAGAAAGGAAGGCCACCCTCTTTGTCTTTTGTGCCACTGAAATATTTTATGTAGTCAGGCCAGTTGTCTTGCAGAAGAATTTCTGTTAATTTGGGTTTGTTTGTTTCCTCATGATTAGATTGATTCAACTGTTTTTTGCCCTTCCCCATTTAATTGTTATTTGTTCATTTAGTCAGTGTGTATAATCCAATTCTGTCATTATTAACTTTTAAATTCAGATTGTCCCAAATTTGGCAAAGGGAGCTCCTCAGGCTGCTCTTGTGTCCTTTTAATATGTTTCCATCAGTTTTTTTTGTTGTTTGGTTTTTTGCTCATGGAAATAGCAAAATCTTTTATTTTTGGTACACACACAAAAAATATTACACTTTACCCTAACCTTCCCTGAATCAGTCATTTCTCATTTCTTCAAAGAGCCTTGATTCCTTGGAGTGGGAAGTGTTATTTAGAAACTAAGGTCTGGTGTTAGGTGTTGTACTTGTTACTTGAGTGTATCACTTCTAGACCATGTCAGTAGACAGAGTTAATAGTATCAGTTCATACTGACTGAGTCCTCTGATTTCACTCCAACACTACAGGGTCCCTCTCATTTCTATATTTACAAATTGATGTGCCTTTTTCCCACAATAAGAAACTTTGTTTCTAGTATCAATATATTCACGGAT
Organism: Rhinolophus hipposideros; assembly: GCF_964194185.1. NCBI lineage: Eukaryota > Metazoa > Chordata > Mammalia > Chiroptera > Rhinolophidae > Rhinolophus > Rhinolophus hipposideros. The sequence continues at coordinate 57,493,521 of NC_138057.1, read as the reverse complement.
TTGCTCAATACTGAAACACACACACACACACACACACACACACACACACACACACAGTTTTGGAATTGCTACCCCAGGACTGCAGCCAACAAAAAATACCATCTAAATAAAATTCAGGACATCTTTATATAGTTTACCTTATAATATGGCTACCTGTGTTAAAATAGATTAACATCATTCAAAATTAGAAGCTATATGGAAAGACAGATTCAAAACTGTCCTTTCCCCTTTTCTATCCCTTTTGCCCAATTCTCACCCACCAATTCTGTTTCTGGTTTTCTTTCCTATGTGTATTTTTGTAAAACAAAAATAGAAATATGAATATATTATCTTTTTTCTTCAAAAAAGTTGGCATGCTACCTATGCTCATGTTTCACTTCCTTTCTCCCGCCTTCATTTAACAATGTATTATCAGTTCATAGGGATTTAACACTTATGTCTTTACATCTGGATGGTATTTGTATTGTAGATGTACTGAGTTTATTCAACCAATTTCCTAGGTATGGGCATTTACATTGTTTCCAGTACTTTGCAGTTACGAATAACCAATCTGATTTTTAAAAGTCCATTGGTATTGAGAAAGAGTGGTTATTTGTGGTAGAGATACAATGTTTATATGTAAATTTTTAATGATTAAGTAACATAAAACTATAACATTTTATGCATTCAATAATATAAAATTAACACATTTGATGCAGTCCCATGCCTTTATTTTTTTCTATGTGCATCTGTTTAAAACTGAGATAGTTATCCCATTACCATATATTATTGTGTTTGTCAATTCTTATTAGTAGTACTTTTTATATATGTTGATTCAGTATTATCAAGTATATAGTTTTATAGTTGAATTTTATAGTTTTATAGTTCTACTATGATTTTTTATTTCAATTATTTAAATAATGATGCTTTTTATAATGCAATGCTTTTTGCCTAGAATTTTGCCCAAATACTATTTTTATGACTTCCACCTCTGATACATTTGTGTTTTGCTAAAACATTTTGTCTTATCTATTTAACCACACTACATTGTATCTTTATTTTTATAGGCAAAAGACTTACTGATAGCACATATTTGGACTTTGTGTTTCTAATCTTATAACCTGTACCTTTTAATAGGTGAATTTAACCCCACAGAATTTATTCATATAACATAAAATGTGTAGTTATTGCTATATGACGTTTACTGTTTTCTGCTTTACTAATTCATCTAGTAGTCTATTCTATCTTTGCAAGAATTTTGGAAATTATACATTCTACTTATAATCATATTTTTGTTAGTAGTTACTCTTCTTCTGAGTTAATAATAGAAGGTTATATTTTTTTTCCCTAATCCCTCCCTCTTAAACTCAATAACCCAAGAATACCTGTCTCCACCTCCCCTGTCTTACCCCCCAAATACACATGTATACATATTTCATTATGATAATATGGATCTGAAAGAAATTAGACAATTAACTATTAAATTGCAGGGAGACAGTTAATGGAAAACTACTACATATGTTGAAAGTGGGTGGTCAAAATTTTTGTTTTCTTCTTTGAATATTTTGACCTAAGTCTACAGCATATATGCCCTAAACTTATAACTATCTGCAGACCGAGATAATCCATTTTTATTTCCTCTGAGACATAAACTTACTTACACATGTTTATGGAATTTTTTTCTTTTTTCTTTTTTCTTTTTTTTTTTTGTTGATTTGAAGGAGTTGCTTTATGTTTTTCAAAACATCCTTAATTTACAGTTTTCTAATTATGAGGACAATATGGTATTCCTGAGATTATCCTTCTAGAGAGTAACTGGATGACAACATTCCATTAAAGTTGAAGAAATTAGCATGTTTTTCCCTTTCATACACCCTGCATTTTCAACTTTGTTAATTTGAAATTTTAGGATTGGATGACTGCAGTTAATTTTCAAATGCACACACATATTCAGCATATACATTTTCACTTTATGTTGATTTTAAATATAGTTTTTTAATATATCTGTTTCTATTTTCATGAGAACATCTACAACAATCATTTAAATATATCATGTATTTTTCTGCTTAGTCCCAAATATTTACACCGTAAATTCTCTATTCTGTAGTTTTCATTTTTCAATTTCTTTTATTAGGTTAATATGTATCTTTAAATACCTTTATTTTTTTGTGGCACATATAATATTTTCGGAATCCTTGCATTATGATAATATATTTTTGTTCACTGTTATCTGTCAGATATTTATGCTGGGTGTAAAATGCATGATGTATACAGTATTTCCTCAAAATGCTGCCAACAGGACATCAAGGTCTACCTGTGTGTGTTATTATAGAGAAAAGCCTGAAATTATCACAATTTTTGTTCCTTGGTTAGAAGACTCTGTTTTCTTAATTTTATTTGTTTTTCTCCTTGAAGTTTGAAAAAACTTTTTTTTGTTTTTGAAATAGGAAAAATAAAGCCAGAATATATTCAGTCATGGACCTTTGTTCTGATTTTTCTGAAAATTGTGATTCACTTAAATCTCTTTTAGCTGTAGTACAGATAATTGTCCTACTTAAATTTATATTTTTATTTCCATTACATTTTCTTCTGATCATGCCAATCAGACCGTATATTGAATTTTTGTTCTGTGTTATTCTGTCCTTTAGACTACTTGCTTTATGTTTTATCTTTTTCTTTTGCATTTTGAAAGTGCTTTTTTTCACCAATTTTGTTCTAGCTTTTGTACATTTGCATATTGCCTTTGATTGCTTATAATGTGGATTTCAATTATGTTATTTTAATTTTTTTTAATTTTTTTGCATGTGACTTCTTCAACTTACCAATTTTGCTTTTAATTAAACATGGTATTTTAATTTCCTGTGTCTTCTTTATGTATTATGATCCTTGTATCCCAAAACAGTACATTTTTGCAGGGTAATGAAAATTCCAAACAATTTATTTTTCTATGGGAGTATCTCATCCAACAGTATGGGATTTCTTTGATTTTTCCAATTGCTCCCTTCTTTACATATGCCCCAGTTATTGTGTTGTTTGATTTGTCCTTGAATGGAGTAAAGGTTGTGTGAAATGCTGTCACCATGCAGCAGCTTAACCGTTTGTTTCCTTGAACCTGCTCCCAAAGAAAGGAGAGTCTGTAAGATGGATCCTTTCAGGGACTTTGCTAAACCTTTGTGTTTGCACCTTATGCCTCCCTGTTTGGTCCCAGAACAATGACTGGACAGTCAATGACGAGTAAGATTACTCACAGAAGGAATAACTCAAGCCAGACGCAGTCGCATGGGACCAACAGGAGAATCCAAGGGGTTCGCAGAGGTGGGCACAGCCCCCCACCTTCCTCAGGCTAAGGAAAGCCTCAGCCTCTGTGTCTGCATTCCTTCCCAAAACCTGCCAGGGAAGTGATTCAATGGTGTATTCTCCGTCTATTCATATGCATATAGGTTTTGTCCCTTGGGGAAGTTGAGACTGATGGTCCAGCCCTCTGCAGGCAAATATGATTGACTTAAATCAGTTTCCTATTATGATGTATAGGATTCACAGATCTTGAGATTGACAAGCTTTATCTCCTTTACTTCCCCACCAATCTAATAAAAGTTGATATAAGGCCTGATTGGGGGTTCCAGTCCTTGAGATTGTGGGTCCCTTGGTCTGCTTAAACGCTATTTACGACTACTGTCTTTTCTTAACCCTGCGCCGCTCTCCTCGCTCCCCACAACTCTCCTCGTGTAGGACGCGACAAAATGCTCTCTGTTATAGTGTCTGTGTTTTCAGGGGGTCTACTCTTTTATCAGAACAATCACACAATCCTATTGTTGGATATATACATATAGGGCAGGTTGAGAAACATGTTAGTTGAGTAGTTCCATTCCTATTTTTTAATAGACACTTCTAAATTGTGATTTTTCATTCTCCTTCCCTATTTCTTGTATGTTCTGAACAGGGTACTTTTAAAACTTTTATTTCTATTTGAATTCTTAGCAGATCCCTCAGTTTAATTTTATCCCAGATATAGTAAATTGTTGTTCACATTATACCTTCCAAAACATATGAAACTGCTGACAGTCCATGCTTCTATCTGCCCTTTGGTTTTTAAAGTTATTGCAAGATGTTTGCATTTAAATTATTGAGAGATGTTAGCATTCAATCTTTTAGTGATTTGGCAGACAGTGATGGAATTTTCTTCATTTTTGTTTATCTTTCCATTGTAATCAAAACAATTTAGTTATTAATTGGGAGAGACTGGTTTGGAACCAGCTATATAGATTCCATTTCCCTTTGAAAGTATAATGATCCATTTTAAATTTGCCTTTGAAATATGGCACAGAAGCCTGTGTACCAAGTCACAGGGCTACAGTGTCCATGCAGAGGTCAGCTAAACCATTCCTCAGCTTGAGCTATTCACAGTACCATTAAAATAGACTCTTCTCATTCCATGAAGCAGATTCTACTCTTACCCTTAAAATAATTCTTTCCAGAATCTTATAACTATTATAGGGTAGACTGTCTCTCTGATTTATGATCTAATTAGAGCCCTTTTACTGTATGTCTAGGAAAAGGAGACCTGCTCCTCATCTATTGTTAAGAGCCACTTTATACGCTCAGGTCTCTTAGTAAATCCGAAATCATCCTGTCTTCCTCTAGGTCAGAGGAGCACAGTTTCCTTTGCTTTATCTCGTAGGGGCCGTTGCCCGAACTTTTCATCAAATCTGATTGTTTTCATCTGAAGTAACTCCATTTTATACTTCACCGTGAAGACCCAAATGATGGCTAGCATTTTTCTAATACAGTTAGAATTCTATGTGTATCTCCTAAGAAAAGTATCCCCTGGTCTCTTACCAGCATTGCATGTTGCTTAAAGGATGAATCAAATAGCTGGGATGATTCTCATCTCTCAAAAAAACGTAAGTTAGCTGCAGGTTGCTGTTGAATGTGGTGTGTCTTAATTTCCAGAACATTTTGGAATCATTGATTTATTTCAACACTTCTCTGATTGCCAATTAACCAACAAGTTTCATTTCTGTTTGTCAATACGAACCACAGCCACATCCACACAGTTTCCCCAACTGAGCCCCCCAACAGCAAAACCAACCCTCATGTAATACACAGCTTCCTGCAATCCACAGGGGTTCCAGCAGAGACCAGAAGAAGTACCTAGCTGAGCATAGTCTCAACTGCATACACCAAATTATAAACTAAATAAATATTATTGTTTAAGCTGCTAAATTTTGGGTTGTTGCTCAATAATAGCTAAATAATACATTATGATGCTTGGTACTAGTTCAGAGGGGCAACACTTTTAGGCAAAATCATGCTTAATTTAATCATTCATTATGCTCCTGAAGGTCACATAGCCCATAGATCCAGACTGAGGAAAGCACAGCTCTTACAAGAACACGAGTTTTGCTTAATTGAGATGATTGATATGATGATTAGGTCAATTCAGTGCAGGTTATTAACTCTTCTTTCACCTGTAAAGATGAACATGTACATTAAAGATATACCACTTTAAGTGATCACAAAAGCTATAAAATTGGAATAACTGTAAAGTCTGACAATGCTAAGTTTAAAGCTGTGCAAATTTGATCAAGTCGAACAGCATTTTTAAGGCTAAGTGCCCTTAATTGTGATTCAGTTATTTACATTTACCTGACGGGTAAGGAAGCCACGAAATAATATATTTGGTTGGTGCAAAAGTAATTGCGGTTTAAAAGGTGAAAAAATAAATAATTGCAAAAAACCAATTACTTTTGCACCAACGTAATATTTAAGAGTACCTACTATGAAGCATATAGGTTGTCAATAAATATGATTTCCCTTCCCCCTTTAATGGGCATGTAACTTAAAGGTTGGCATATTCCTGAACCAATTTTGTTTTTATCCCAATGGAATAAATCTGAAAATGTGACGATGAATGAATAATTGCATTGTGAGGAAGCAATTAAAAAATCTATTCTTGTTCATGTGCTTGTAGGTATTCTTGCACTTATTTTAGCTACCTTAACACATACATCTCTATACCACAGATAAATATTAAGCAATGACACTGTACTGATGTTCCAAATTTCTTGTACACCATTACGATACACATTTTGTTGAAAAATCCTAAAGCAAAGTAGGTCCTTTACTACCCTTGGAAATGCATCTCTTTTGTGCAATTGAAAATAGGTACAATAGGTAATAAAAACAGTTGTTAAAAAGTGGATGTTTCACATGAATAAATCATAAATAAAAAATATTAAACATTAACTTAGAGTTGTGTGATATAAAATGAATACCTGTGATATGGAAATTCCTTGGAACGTGTAATTTGGTAGCAACTATGAAAGTGAAGTAACAACAGCAAGTGAAGGCTCAGGGAAACCATCAATAAAAGAGTTTTTGTTTATATATTTGTACTTGCAAGATTATGAAGTAATTGAACTGAATTGTAATAAAAAACAACATTTCAAATTGTGCGCTTAAATTTATTTGAGAAATATTATGATAATGTCTTGGGTTTCAAATAGTTTATGAGACTAGTAGCCCCAATGCAATCGGTCTCATGTTTTTTAATTAAAATATCCATGAATCACATAAAAATATGGAAACTCACAAGTAATAAAACTAAGAGGGAAAGACAGTGTAATGTCAGAAACCAGTTGGAGCAGGATTGAAAGAAAATCAGGTTTCAATTTGTGCTACATCCACACTTTATTCCATAAATAAGAATGCTCCCCTAAATATAAGTTTCCTGGTGTCTAAACCACAATATTCAATGTTTGGGAGACTGGAACCTTTACCAATCAAGAATCCATTTCTATCTTATAAGACTGGTATGTGAAAAAAGTAAATTGTACTTTCCTCTAACAATTCTGCCAATCCAAGGATATCTTCAGATAGGCATAGATTATAATATAATAATAATCAAGCATCATAAATTGACTATTTTTATGCCAAATGAGATGCTAAGTGCTTTAAATGCATTTCTCCATTTAATTCTTGCAACAAATTTATTTAGCCTTCTCTTAACAGTGGCGTAAAGATGACTAGAACCCTTATCTATTTATGTTGAACCATATGACATTTCCAGTTACCACCACTTTTCACCTACAAAAATATCAATTTTGTATGATTCAACATAATAGCAAGTAGCATATCTAGACCTGATACCTAAGTTTTTATGCGTCCAAACCCATTACATCTCAAAAATAACAAAGAAGGAAGTGGAAGAAGAGCTAAAACTGTTGAGATGCAGGGAATTTTCAGAGGAGTTTGACTTCCTGTAAAGCATGGTACATTAGACTATTGGAACAAAATACAATTAACAAATAACAATTAACAAAATAACAATTAGATGCTGGAAATGGTCATTTTGCTTTGCCTCAGAATACCAGTGAACCAGATATAATCAAACAAACTAGCTCTCAAGACCAGCGTCTGTCATACTCTTAAACATTGCTATAAAACCCCCTTGAAAAAGGAAGCCCAGCGTATGGTTGTCTATTTGAAAGGAGGGAATAGAAAAATAAGGAAAATGAACACACATTAAACTCAATTTATCTTGTTGTCACAGCTTTATAATTATAATTTTTACAGTTAACAATGTATATATTTCCATCTCAGGATGGGGAGACATGAAGCCTTGGACAATCTATCTGGAGAGATATTTAGTAAAGGCAGTTTAGGAGGGATTTGAAAGAAGTGAAAAATAATTCAATAAAGCATTTCAGTAGTATGTAAAACACTGCGCTAAATCTGGTTTTTCCAGATTTTCTACAAAGTCCATGACTTTTGTTATGAAGAGGTCCCACACAAAGTCATGGGTGATGGGACAGGAGCTCTTATGCCAGCGCAGATTTCAGCAACAACTTGCCTATTTGATTTTATGATCTCAAAATTATAGGATGTTTAGAGCCTCCTTCTCCTTTTGTTGCGTGTATCTCTAGATGCCTTAATATGTAAGATCTGTATTCTTAAATTCAGTAATTTAGTAATTCTGTGTTACTGACAAAATATACAGAATGTTTCCAAACATATGTAAATATATGATTATACCTCTACAGAATGTAAAATATTTTTACATTTACTTATATTAATATATTTGCCTATTGCAGTACAATGGTTTTTCCTTCTAATAACATCAAACATGTGGTAAGAACATATGAGGGTCACTCTACCAAATGCCTTATATAATTTAGTAGGTTTTATGCCCCCATTTACAGATGAAAAGTCTGTGTCCGTCAGGAGGTGAAGTAACTTACTCAACATCACAGGCTTAATGAAAATCATTCAGGATTTGAATTAACTCAGGTTAACTCTAGAGTACCCACTTTTAACAACCATCTTCTACTAAAATTTTACTCAAATGATAATTATGTCACTTAATATTGTGGAACATTAAGCTTTGAGTTAATGCAAACCATTTACAGTATGACATATATTCAAGAGTTGAGTCCCTTCATATACAGTTCTCCTAGCAAGAGATGGTATTTTTTTTAAAATTTTAATGATGTCCCCAGTATCATTTATGGAGCTGATTTTATAAAACAGCAGATAGTTTGAAAAACTAATCAATAAAATGATTATTGACTGAAAGATAATTAAATTTTTCAAAACTGTTGAAAATTACTATAAATTATTAGTTTTTATTTATTACGGCAAAAGCACCAAACACTGAAAATGTGAATGGTAACAGCATTTGTTACTCCAAACTTCAATTGTAACGACAAAGATTACATAGGAGAAATTATAAATAAAGAGATTTTATACATGCTAAATTGACTTCTAGATGATAGGGAAGATACTCTGAGGGTAGAACTTTTTTTTTGTATGTACTAGATAATTTAACTTAAATTAAACCACGTATAGGCAATAAAGCATATTGAATTAATCATGAATCTTTTATACGAAGCCACTTTTCAGCTGAAGTTAAAACTTCAAAGAAATCTTTCTTTGCAGCTCTTTGTACCACTAGATTCCTAATTTCTCATAAATGCTGTGAAGTCATTTCTTTACACTCTGACTTTATTACTTCCTTTATTGCAGAACTCTGAAAAAAATGGGTGGTTAAAATTTTCATTGATTCTGTATGATTTCCAGATTTGCGTATTATAAATTGCATGGGCAACAAATTCATTTAAATGCAATCCACTGTAAGTGTAATGATCAGTTATTCCCTATCAATATACATTTCAGTCTTGCTAGAGTAACTTAATTTTGTTCACACAATTACTTTTTTATAATATTTATCAAATATTTATTTAGAAAGCAGGTTTATTACTGGTTTTCTTTTTTAAAATGATAAGGCTCTTTAAAAGAAATTATATTTTGCTAGGAATGTGAAGTATGTTTCCTTTTATTCCAAGGTGATTTATAGGATGAAAAGACAGATGATACTCACATGATTAGAATTACGAGGACTTATGAGTACTTTCTGTAGGCAATACTATGCAGAATACTTCTCCTTACCTTGGCCCATAAATCAAGTCTGTTTTGTTGTTGTTATTTGTTTGCTTGTTTCTTTGTTTTTAATCTAACAAATGAAATTATTATCCTTTAAAAAATAAAGCTATGGAGTTCTTTAACCATATCTTTAACCATATATCTTTTAGTATATTTAACCATCTGTAAATTGAAGTGCTGGGCTAAAATGAAATCTGAAAAACTCTACAATCTCTATATTATATAAGAAGTGATGTCCCTGAGGCGTACCCTGAGATTGGCCTGAGTCTACTATGTTATAGAGAGTGTATAGCAGGACTCATAGTCAGTTACCATCAGTAGGTTTATTCAGAAATCCTTTGCTAATCAAATTGACTTCTAGCATTTGGCCTTCAACATGACAATAGGATCTTTGTTTTTCTCCAGTGGATATCCCAAAAATTTGCCTTCTGTCCTCAACTTACCTTCTCCCCAAATATGTAGATAACTGCCCTCTCTCATGAAATTGTTTGCTCTATTCTCCTGTAGTTTTCCTTTACACTTCTATGCAGGTAAATGTAGTCTAGTAAGGACACTTTCCTGTAGAAAAAGTGTCTGCGTAGGAGTAAATGTTTTAGATTATTGATCATTTTGCTATACAACTTTAATCCTTATCTCCTGTGATAAATAATCTCTATCCTTTGACGCCTTTGGCTCATTTATACATGTTTATTTTCTATGGCACAGTCTATATTAACCTTTTAAATACAATGTAAAATAGATACCACAGATAATAGATATATAAGAAGCCAATGAATTTCCCTTTTTGCTTAAGCTGTTTTGAATTTCTTATTGCCATTACCATAGAAAAGAGCCCTGAAAAGTACAAAAGTAATCTGTGCATTTAACAAAACTTAAATTGTCAGTGTTCTTCAATAGATGATTGGATAAAGAAGATGTTGTATATATACACAATGGAATACTATTCTGCCATAAGAAAAGATGAAGTAGTTCCATTTGCGACAACATGGATGGATCTTGAAATTATTATGCTAAGTGAAATAAGTCAGACAGAAAAAGTTGAAAACCATGTGACTTCACTCATGTGGGATATAAAACTGAAAGCAACAAAGGAACAAGACAAACAAAGAAAGAAACAAAAACTGATAGACACAGACAACAGTTTAGTGGTTACCAGAGAGTAACTGGGGTGAGGGGGGTAGATGAGAGTAAAGGGGGTCAAATATGTGGTGATAGAAGGAGATCTGACGCTGGGTGGTGAACACACAATGTGATATATAGATGATGTATTACAAAATTGTACACTTGAAACCTATGCAAGTTTACTTCCTATTGGCACCCCAATAAACTTTAATTTTAAAAAAATTGTCAAAAAATAATAGAGAATACCAGTGAGGATTTCTCCAACTCTGAGTTTGAGCACGTTAACTGAGGAACAGCAAAGCTCCTGGACAGGTTTGTTGCCTGTTGCCTCTTTAGCCACTGCCCATGTGTCCCCTGACACTGTAGCTTTAGGAGACTTGATAGAAAAAAAGTCAGGATATTGCTATATTTGCTGTTTGTTGTCTTCTTTAATAGTATCCTACTAAAAAAAGCCAAGTTGTTATTTAAGCTGCTCTTATAAAAGATGAGAAAGAAAAAAACACAGCTTTGTTGAGAAGTACTGTCGGCTTAGAGTCAGCAAATCAAACGGTTGAGACAAATAATTACGTACTTTGTGCAGTTGGAAAAGTCTCCCCATGAACCGTCCTAAATCATCTGTCTTCAAATTAACATTAGCACATGAAAGGATGGGGAATTGTCAACAACAATGGGAGTAAAATATTACGACCTAGCTAATACCAGAGAAGAAAGTAAAGCCAGATGCCCGAGGCTCTATCTAAACACTTTTCTTCATGTACTAACAAAAGTAATATTTATATCCCTGGAATGCAGTGTGGGATTATAATCAGATCACTGGGTCTCATGACTATAGCCTTTCGTTTCTGAGGTAAACGCCAAGTAGAAGTGGTTTAACTGAGGGCTGAGGGATAAGCAAAAGTCTCAGAAGTGCTGCTAAAGTCTCAAGGCAGGATCAAGATTTAAAGGCCGTAACTGAACTACCATTTTAGGTTTATTTACTAGATCTTAGAGTCAAGAAAACTCAAATTGCCTCATATCCATGTTTTAAGGAATATTTCCAGAGAAATTCCTAGCAAACAATGGTCTGGGTTGGTTAAAAAAACAAATCAAGCAAAAAAAAAAAAAAAAAAGAAGAAGAAGAAGAAGAAGAAAGCAATTTCCAGGTCCTTCCCACCATGCCAGATAAAAATGATTGGCGAAAGTAGTGCAGCCCCATAAAAAAGAATCTTCTCTGTAGCTACAAAGAACAAGGGATAAAGAGATATTATCCCTTGATAACAGAAATTGAGACAAAGTGGCTAATAACTGGACAACAGCAAATTGACTGAACTGGACTCGACCAAGAAAAATTGGTCAAGTGGCTTATCACCCGAAGATCCTAGACTCAGAACTAGATACAGGAGTGAGTTTTCTCCTTGTATAGAAGGGGCAGACGTTAGTTCTATGGGATGCATATACTATTTTAAGAACAACATTTATATTGAATATATAGAAGGAAAGCCTAGTTCTAGCCAGTTTGTTTGTTTGTTTCTTTTTTTTCTTCTTAAATTACCTCTTTCTGGTAATAGGACACTTTTCTTCTTATCAAGGATTGTCCTTTACCATCTGATGGAGTTGTCAGTCATGTGAGGCCAGTTCATTACAAGGGTAGGCTGATAAGGGGTTGTTGACATGATGAAATTAAGGACAATTAATCTGAGATGCCCCAAGTATCATGTATCATGCTGCTGCTAAGGATCACCACATGGAGAGAGAAGCAGAGTTCCGATTATAGCTTTTGATCATTTCTTTTCACAGATATTCTCTGGTGAGACATTGACCTCCTTATTTTCTTTAGTTCTTTGTCCATAGTTTCATTTAGCAACTTGACACACCAAGGACAGGGTTCACATTGAATCTGGAAGTATCACTGGGATTTGGAGTCTTAAATCAGACTCTGGGGCTGTCAGAGCATCTGTAAACTGAAAGGGGGATCCTGGAAAGGAGGAAACATAAAGGGATAAACCCCCAAATTTGAGTACATAATCTTATTCAGCAAACCAAGAAGCACCTACTTGACAAGCTTACAAACTGAGCAGAAATTGACGCTTAGGTACTAAGAGGAAGAGTTTGAAGTCTAAATTCCATTAAGTTGGTGGAACAAGGTAAAAATCTTGGGCTACATTTACTAGAAAGCTCAGCAGTGTAATAGTTTAGGAAGAAGAACCACATACCCAGTCTGAGGGATATAGCCTAAGCTAAGAGAAAAACAAAGCTAAAGAAAGCATAAGTCCTGTTATCAATACTTGAAAGGAGTCTACATGATTCTCCAGTCATTTACCACTTATTGGAACAAAGATCTTTAGTCTTTAGAGAAATACGGTCCCCACTATTCACTAAGAAACTACTAGGCATTTGAAGAAAAAGAAAAAGAAATTGACTTTCAATCAAGAAAAAAAATCAATAGACACAGTGACACAGATGACCTAGACTTTAAATTTAACAGAATAGAACTTGAAAATAACAATCATGAATATGCAAAATAATGTGAAAGAGAATATAAATAGGATGGTCATGGAGAATTTAAATGGAGAAATTTCAGCTCTAAAACTGAAAAATATAATACATGAAATCTTTGGATTGGCTTAGTAGTAGTAGTAGACATTGGAAAAGAAAGGATAAGTAAATCTGAAAAAAAATCAATAGCAGTTATTTAAAGGGAAGCACAGAGAGAGTAAAGATTGAAAGAAACCGTGTCAGTGACTTGTGGGACAATAGTAAGAGATCTAAAATACATGTAATTAGGTTCCCAGAAAAAGAAGAGAGAGGGGAAGGGGCTCAAAATATGTATCTATATATATTATTTGAGTTTTCCCAACTCTTGAAAAACAAAATCTCACAAGTCAATGGTGCTTCATGAACCCTGAACAGGATGAATACCAAAACCACATATAAGCACTTCTCTTCAGAAACAATATCAGTTATGCGAGTAAAATGACATTTTCAAGATACTGAGAGAGAAAAAAATAAAACTGGAAACCTAGAATTCTATGTCCAGCAAAACCAAAATCCTCCCCAAATAATGATGATATGAATGCATTTTCATATTTTTGTCTCCAGCAGATGTACCTGACAAGACTAGCTACTGGAAAAATTCTGTTAGATGGAAATGTGAATCTATAGGAAAGAATGAAGAACACTGGAAATGTGAGTACATTCAAAAGATTAATTTTCTCCTCTGCAATTTTTTAAAAGTTTATTGAAAGCAGTAAATGTAGGTGTACTACTATAGGTTCTTACATTATCCATGATGCAGTATAATGTTAAGTCAAGGTAGATTCTGGTAAATTAAGGTATATATTTTAATCTGTTGAGTGGCTACTGAAGAAATGAGATAAAAATATCAATGTAGAAGATAAAATATACTACTAATAAACAATTAATTCAAAAGAAGGTAAGAAATAAGGAACAGAGACAGAGTAAAAGAGACACAGAGAAAAGAAAACTCAACAGGGGGAGACTTAAATCTAATCACATGTAATTTTATTAAATGTGAGGGAATGAAACAGTCCAATTAGAAAACAGAGCTTGTCAGGATGCATCAAACAGCAAGAACCAAATATGTGGCATCTGTTATACAAGATATGTACTTTAATTATATAAAGACACGTAAACATTAAACATATAAAAATAGAATGGTTATATTAATATCAGACAGAGACTTCAAAAAGACCTACTTTCATAGAGAATATTTGATAATTGTAAAATATATTTTATCAAAACAATATTATTTTAAATGGTTTGCACCTAATTCAAATTGCATGATGTGAAAAAATACATATCTAAAGGAATTAATAGACAATCTATAGCTGGGGATTTCAGCATTTAACTCTGAGTAATTGCCAGAAACTTAAGACAAAACACCATCAAAAAGACAGGAAAATGGAAACAATATTAGACTTAATCTGCATTTATAAAACTCTATACCAACAGCAGCACAATGTACATTTTTTCAAGTGAATATGGGACATTTACCAAGATAGACTATATGCTAGACCAAGAAATAAATAAACTTTAAAGTATTGAATCATACAAAGTATTTTCTCTCACTACAGTGGGATTAAATTAGAAAATAGTAACAGTCTAGAGATGACCTACATATTTTGAAATTAAGCAACATACAAACATGTAACTCATTATTGCAATCTACTACATTAACTGAATACAGTAGAAAATTACATGATCATCTCAGTAGATGCCAAAAATCATTTCACAAAAATGATTTGGTTAAATCATTTTTTATGGTTAAATCATGTTTTATGATTAAAACATAAAACAAAACAATAACTTCTTAGTTATTGAGTTGTATGAGTTTCTTTTATATTTTGGATATTGACTTCTTATCAGATACATGTTTTACAAATATGTTTTTCTGTTCCATGAGTTGCTTTTTTATTTTCTTGATTGATTGTTTTGCTCTGTAGAAGCTTTTTAATTTGATGTAGTCACACTTGATTTTTCCTTTTGTCTTTTTGATGTCATATCCAAAAAAATATTACCAAAGACCAATGTCAAGGTGCTATTTTCCCTATTTTTCTTCTAGGAGTGTTGTGGTTTCAGGTCTTATGGTTAAGTCTTCAATTATTTTGTTTATTTTTGTGAATGTTGTAAGATAGGGGTCCAATTTCATTCTTTTGCATGTGGTTATCCAGTTTTCCCAACATTTATTGAAGAGACTATCCATTCCTTTTGAGTAGTCTTTACTCCCTTGTCAAACATTGGTTGTCTATATATGAGAGGGTTCATTTCTGGGCTCTCAATTCTTTTTCTTTGGTCTATGTGACTATTTTAATGCCAGTACCATACTGTTTTGTTGCTATAGCTTTGGAGTATAGTTTGAAATCAGAACGTGTGATACCTCCAACTTTGTACCATTTTTTTCAGAATTGCTTTGGCTATTTGGGGTCTTCTACAGTTTAATACAAAGTTTAGTGCTGTTTATTTGTTTCTGTAAAAAAAATCATTAGATTGCTTTGATTCTTTAGATGGCTTTGGGTAGTATGGACATTTTAACATTATTAATTAGTGTGATCTATGAACACAGAATACCTTTCCATTTATTTGTGTTGTCTTCAATTTCTTTCATCACAGTCATATAGTTTTTAGTATACAGTCAAGCACCGCCTAACGATGTTTCTGTCAATGATGGACCACATAATGATGACTGTCCCATAAGAATGTGATGGAGCTGAAAAATTCCTTTCACCTAGTTATGTTGTAGCAGTCATAATGTCATAAGGCAGTGCATTACACAAATACCATTGTGTTACAGTTGCCTACAGTATTTAAGGCAGTAACATGCTGTACACGTTTGTGGCCTGGGAGCTGTAGTGGAGCAGATATTGTCACCTGAAAATACATCTCTTTGGCATAATATTATTTTAGGCTGGTTAATTTTAAGAAACAGCAGATAGGGAGAAGCTCTAAAACCCAAGTAGAAGTTACCTTTTGTAAAAAAAATAATAATAATAACATTTACATTTGTCAAGCAAATGTCCATTTGTAAGGGTGTCTCCCTCACTGTACCAGGAAAAGAGGATGGCCTTATCTCCAAAAACTAATGAATGCAGAAGGCAAGGACTAAAATCTGCATAACAACCTTACCCTCCTTTACAATGCTTTTCTGGTAAACTCCCATTACTGGCTCTCCCCACCCTCGACACCATTTTGTTTTCAGTTGAAGATGATATTTAAGGTTGTGGCTTGGATCTTGGCACAACCATTTTGATGAGTTCCTCAGTTTTCCGTGATCTCTCCCACGTATAGAGGAGGTATACATATTATTAAACATCTTTTCTTTTTTTCTGTTAATCTTGTATTACAGGGATGTCTTAGCCAAGAGTCAAGAAGCATAAAAGAAAAGTTATTTCCCCTCCGCTATCATATAGCTTCGGTGTATAATAGGCTATACCATCTAGCTTTGTGTAAATACACTCTATAATGTTCCCACAATGGCTAAATTACCTAACATTGCATTTCTCAGAGTGTATCCCCATTGTTAAGGAGAACATGACTCTACAGATCTTTTGACTCCTTGGTTAAATCTATTCCTAAAGTCTTTTTTTTTTTTTATGCTATTGTAAATGGGATTGTTTTCTTAAGATATTTCTTAAGATATGTCAGATGGTTTCTCTTCAGATATTTTATTGTTACTGTATCGAAACACATGTGATTTTGGAATGTTGGTTTTGTCTGTTACAAATTTGCTGAATTTGCTGAATCTGTTCATTAGTTCTAACAGTTGTGTGTGTGTATGTGTGTGTGTGTGTGTGTGTGTAGAAATCTTAAAGATTTTCTATACATAAAATTATATCCTTCTGTTCAACTTTTCTGTAAACCTAAAGCTGATCTATTGATAAAAATGTAATTTGTAATAGCAAAAAAAAAGAATATTTAAGAATAAATTTAATAAAATTGACAAGTAGAATCTAAAATTTATATAGAATTCAAAGGATCTGAAATAGCAATGACCATCTTGAAAAAGAGGACTTGTAAGTGCATGATTTCAAGACTTACTATAAAGTTTACTATAAGGTAATCAAGAGAGTGTGATGAAAGCATAGCATAAACACATAGATCTTGGCACACAATAAAAAAATCCAGATATAGTTCTTGCCTATATCAATATCTTTTGTTCAAAACACCAGCATAGTTCAATGGAAATAATAAAGTACTCTGAACCAATCAAGCTGGTGTAACTAGTCCAAATGGAAAAATTAATGAATCTCCTCTCAGACCATACACAAAAATTAATTTGAGTAAGAGCATAAGCCTAAATGTAAAAGCTAAATCTTCTGGACAAAAAAAACAGAAGAATGTCTTTATGATTTGGAAGTAGGCACCTATTTCTTAGAAAATTCAAGTATTAATTATACCATTTTAAAATTATTAAATTCTATTTCACAAAAATGCAAAGTGTATGTTATCCAATAGACATCCTTAAGAAAATAAAAATGCAATTTATGGACTGGAAGAAATTATTTATGATAGATATAACTGACAAAGGATTTGTAGTCAGGAAAAAGAAATTTATAATACACTATAACACATTATATGTGTGTGAGAAGACAGAGAGAGGAAAATTCAACAAATTAAATCAATAATAAAAAGGATAACTAATCCAATAAAACAAAATACTTGAAAAGAATTAATAAAATGAGATAAAAATGTATATTACTCACAATAAACGGTTCTAAGTGACACTAATCATCAAGGAAATATAAATAAAAATCAGAATGGTTAGTCACTTTATGTGTACTATAGAAACTAAAATTTGAAAATTTATAGTATCAAATATTGGTGAGGATATAAGCACCTTAGGTATTTATTCAAGAGAAATGAAAACATATTTTCACAAAAGACTTCTACAATAATGATAATAGCAGTTTTATTTATAATCACCAAAAGCTAGAAACATGTTGCAAATGTTTATAGTAAGGTGAGTGACATATTCTTACAGTGGAATAAGGAGAAAGTGCTGATGCATGCGATAACAGGTGAATCTCAAAAGAAAAAATATGCTGAGTAAAAGAAGTCGGACACAAAACTCCTGCATGATGTGTGAGGCCAATTTTATAAAGTTTAAGATCACGCAAAACTCATCAGTGGTGATAAAAATCAGAACAGTAATTGCATCTGCTACAGGTGGATTGGTTTTAATGGGGCATGAAGGAACTTTCTGAAGTGATGGAAATGTTCTATATCTTAATTGTGGTGTTACTTACATGGATGTATTAATTTTTCAAAGCTCATAGAACTTTGCATTTTGCTGTAGGTAAATCATACCTCTATAAAAACTATTATGAGAAAGAATTTCATGACAAAGTCTTTAAACATCATATTCATTGTATATTAATTTCTTAGTCCATGTTTCCTAATATCATCTATTTGGAACTTTAGTTTATTCATCTTGTGTTACTTGTTGTTTGTGTTTAAATATATTATAGATTTAGAGTCAGCAGAAAATACAAATTCTTCCATGCGAAGTAAAGTTTAAGTTTAGCATTGTAGTGGATCAGTCTGAAGCTATATTTATCCTGTATAATTCATTTGTTCATTAACAAATACTTTACAGCACTGTGTAATATAATTGTGGGTATGATAGATAAAAAGTCAGAATCTATGCTATCGCAGGAATTACAATTTATCAGACTACCATAAGAAATTGCAATTAACATATAAAATAAATGATCACAATCGTCATAGGATCTGAGAAGTGTTCATTAAATCTAGAATTGTGGAAGCTGTTGAAATTCTTATAAGAACATTGACAGTGGAATATTTGAAAACCAAAGTCAATTTAAGGGTAAGTGGGATATGAAATTCACACAGCAAGTACGTATGACTGTACAGGTGAGGATAGTGATAAGAAGGCATTTGGAAACAGATATGGAGTCAAGTACAGAGAGTTTATTTTTGAATTGAGACTAGAGTTACGCATATTCCAAAGATTAAGAGGAAGGAACTGTTGGTCAGCGAGATTTTTAAAAAGAGCAAGATATGTATGGGAGTAGAAAGCTATGGGATCATAACCACATCTAGAAGTACTATCTTTATAAAAGGGGTGGATGCCTCCTCATCCATTATCATTTGAGGGAAGGAAGAAAGTATGTTGTATTTGCTTTTCATGGGGGAAAGTAAAGTGCCCTTCTGGTGCTTCTATTTTCTGAATGAAATTGGAAGAAATATGATCTGCTGACGCTGAGGAAAAGAATGAGTTTATGATGATAGAGATATAAGGATAGTGCTGAAATAAGAAACATCTGTTGTGGATAGAGAGGGGGTGACTGAATAAAAGAAGTACAGAATAGTCATTAGGGCATGGTGAGATTACAGCATTTACAATAATATCAATTTTTGTATTGATTTTAGTTTTCATTAGCATGGCTCAATATCCATCTTTTAGTGGTAAAGAGAGTTGAATTGGCCCAGGGTTTGGGTTTTACCAAGCAAGAACAAGAACAGAACAAGAGGATCAGTCATTTTAGTATAATGGCAAGAGAATCATCAAAATGATGCCAAGGAGACAAAGGCATGAGGTGGCTGAAAGGTAGAAGAATACAATTTTACTGAAAAGATAAATACAACCCATGAAGAAGAATGAGGAAACTGTTTTATTTCCTGGTGAATAAATCCAACATAGTGAGTTTTCCTCCCAGAGTCTTTATATGTCAACAAAGTAACATAATACAATTGGAAAATGAAGAGATGATCAATGGAGATGCCTATTCTTTTTCCAAAGCAAGTAATGGTTGTCCACAGAACAAATATTAAGTTATAAATAATGGTAATGTTTGGTCTTTTTAGTTTTAGGAAGCATTTGTGTCATTGATATCCACAGTAGCGTCTATCACATTATTACAGCAAGTTATGAATTTTGTGAATCATTTCCCTGCCATATGGGAATATCTAATTTTAGAAGAAATCAAAGTTGTTGTTTTTCTAATCCCCATAGATTTGACAGAATTGATTTACAGAAAACTTTCAGAATAAAAATCCCAATTTCCCAAAAGTGGCATCTGTTTATCACAAGCACTAAACTACAAGCAGTTTCTCTGACAAAAGCTATACCAAGATATGTAAATTTAGTAGGATGAGCAAGTTGCATAAAACAATGAGAGGTGAAAGTTCCAGTAGCAAGAAGAGAAAAAAAAAGTATCTTTCTTTGTAACAGTTAAGCACCTCTCTTCAATGTTCTTACCTTGACTGGCACAATAAGCAAAAGAAAGATAGCTCATCACTTCTTTCCTATTCTAACTTAATTTAATTATTTTCTACCTCTCTAATCTTGGTTACATAATACACACCTTGATATACATTTGGTTCTGTTCATCAATGAGGCAGACTTTGAGCTCCTGTCTTATCATTATGAATAATTCAAACCCTCAAAGTGATTTTTCTTCTGTTATGATTCTGACTGAAAGAGACAGAGGTATGTGTTTTTACTCCATGGGTAGACAATAGTTTATTTGCAAAGGGGCATGATAGACCAAACCAGGGAGCATTTTTGTTGACTGCCTGCCTGCAGCACATAGATGCTTCAGAAACAACTGAAGAGTATTTAACTTACACCGTGTAAAATGAGAAGGAAATAAAAAATCGCATAAAAATACACCATAAACTACTTATATTGATATTAAAATTAATCTGATTTTTCTATAGCACCTCTGAGGAAACAGACGTCACAAACACTTAACGTTTTTGAAAGGTAACATTTACATTACATACATGCTTGTTATCTCTGAATCACATGGATATATGATAAGAAATTAAAAGGATTTACAAGGCTAGAAATGGAGAAAATTTTGAACTCAGGAAGCTCATGAACAGTGCAGTGTTTTCATATTTGCTTTGCTGATTAATTAGCCTGCAATACTCCATCTCTTACTTCAAAGGATCATGACAGCTTACAGAATGAATGCATACAACAAAATGATGGTTGAAATATAAGCACAAATAAGGAATCTAAATCAGTTAAAATATAAATAAGACAGAAGCATCTGCAAGCTATAAATTGTCTGTGAACTTCCTAACAGCCAAGTGAAAACGAAAACATGATTAGTAGCCACATGTTTTAAGAGAGGAGAAAACAAATATCCATAAGATTTTTAAAGAAGCTGTTCAAATATTTAAATTATAAATGAAATTTCACAAGTGGAATTATGTAGTAGGAATTATATGGTGCATAATATTTCTACAGCAAATGTAGCAATAGATGATACCTCTTTATTTTGAAGCAACCTCAGATTAAAGACCATGAATAATACTAAAATACAAATTACTAAAGGCAGTTATAAAAGGGTTGATGGAACACAGTTGAAGCATGTAGCCTTCAAATGATGTGTAACAACCCAAGAATACAATTCAATGTGTGTGTTTGTATGTATATGTATTTACTATACATATACAATTAAGCTAGTACTCTGCAATTATATATCATTTATCTATTTTGTATAAAAAAATTATTATCAAAGAACCCATGCCCTGAGCATACTTTCTCCTTTAACGGATCCATAGTTTTGCTCATGCTATCACCTTTAGTAATCTATTCTCTCTCCATAGTTGAAGCCATTCTTCAGAAATTAAGTCAAATTCAATTTCTTTGATATTACTCAGTAGTAATCAGTATCTGGTTTCTCTGGACCCCCAAAGAACATTTTTCCTCTTTTGTGATATTCTTCACACTGTGTTGAATTCTTTCTTTGTTGGTCTCATCAGAATATGAGATTTTCAAGGCATGCTGTTTATCTTGTGCATGGTTGTTCCTTCAATACTGAAAACTAGGATTCAATGAATATTTTTGAGTGAATGAATTATAGAAAACAACAAATTATTATTTGGTAAGGTAAGAAAGTATTACTAATCTAGAACCCAATGCTTCAATGTGTCCTGATAATTCCCTCAAACTATTTTAAAATACTTTTGTCTGTGTTCATTTGTCTGGGAAGTAGATCTGCAGCTTTGATCAGTCAGTCTCAAAGGAATCTATAATCCTGTCACTTACAGGATAGGAAACACTGGGGTAAAAACACAAACATTCTGAGAATGTTCTGTTTTTAGACTTTTAAATGATCAGATTATTTATCAGATTTTATCGAACCTTTAATAGAACAAATTTCTTCTGGATTTCACAAATATTAAATGCATTTAGTATGTAATTATTACTGGAACTGGTTTTAGGATAAAATAATTATTTCTAGTATTTCCTTGGGTCTGTTTACCATGTAGGTAATATCAGTCACGCATGTTACAGTTGACCTTTGTTCATTAGTTGCAGAAACTGTTGCCTAAGCTAAGAGACCCAAATGACAGTATCATTGGGTCAATTATTCATTAATGGGAAATGCAGAAGATAATCGCTCCTAGAAATCACTATACTATGCTTAAATGACTTACTACTTGAGAGCAAAAGCTATTGAAATAAGGAGATAATTTAGACAACTTTATTAATTAAAACATAATTTTCTAGATTTTCAAACTAGATGTGTAACTGATAATTGTTTCTATTTTTAATGCTAGTTTCTGTTTAGAAAGCTATTTTTTTCTGAAGTTATAGCATGTAACATGAATTTAGGCTAAAACCCATTAAATGAATTTGAATTGCAGATTTGTTGCGCTTACACAATAGCTAGAGACAGCTTAAAACATATTATGGTTTTATTCTAAAAATATAACTAAAGTAAATTAACCGTAATCATAATCAGCTTAATCTTATAAATCATGTAACATGAAAAATAGTTCATCATATTATACTTCATTATTTTCTAGAAAAAAGATATGAAATTAAATAATGGAAAAAGTAAGTACTATTTAGATTAAGTGGGGCCTTGAACGTTAGGGTAAGGTGAATGTTATTTTCTTATCATTGCAAATCTACCAAAAGATTTTGTGCAACAAATGTGCATATTTTTTAAAAGGGACTTTGGGAAGGTTTCTGTAGCCATTTTATCTTGAATTTACTTAAACGGAGTTTGAGTGTGACAGTGAAAAGGCCAGATGTCTAAAAAGCTATTGCAATAATAAAAGAAAGAAAATTAGGTCTTGAATTAGGGGTATATCCGTTGAAATGGAAATACACTGAGGCAAGGAAATTAGTCATTTTCATTAATATTTCCCTTTGCAGCAGATTTTACTTTAATCATCAGCTAGAAGATACTTCAATATGGCTCCTCAATGATCCCCATCCATTTAAGATTTTAATCAGGCAGTTACTGTCTGGTAATAAAATGACATTTAATGTTATGATGGGCCTTTCAAAGAGCTCTCATCAATGATTGAGTTGATGCTCAGTAATGAGTTGATCTGTATTTAACACAATGTGCTTAGTTTAATGAACTTAAATTTAATTTTTGCCAGAGCTGAGAGCTTTCAATCAAAGCCATGCCATTGTGTCCTCACTAGAAACGTTTTAAATACTCTTCAGTAAATGCAGTTTGCAGAATTATTCTTTGGTGGGCACTTGGAGAACATTTCTGAGTTTTTCTAAATTTGATAGTGCCATTGTTTAACCACCATTTCAATCATCAGTTCGTCACTAAATAATTCACAAGACTTTACAACTAGAGGAGATAAGACATATTGTCTCTAAATCTCTAGGTTAATGAAGAATGACTTAAGAAACCTAATATAAAAAATTGAGATTAAAAATATTTTTTCTATATTATTTAAATATAACAATATTTTTATGATAAAATTCAATGTAAAAGGAAATCACATGACTCAAACAGTTAAGGAATATTTGTATTGCACTTCTTCCCAGCTCACTTTGTCTATTTATATTTATGTATCTATGTCTCTCTCTCTCTCTCTCTCTCTCTCTCTCTCTCTCTTTCTCTCTCTCTCTATGTATATGTATATATGTACATATATATTTATGTATGTATATATGTATACATATATATTTGCAATTACATATATATATATATATATATATATTTGCAAGTTTATAATTTCCAGAAGTTATTGCTTTTATCCATTTAGTCATTGCTGAAACATGTCTCTCAGGCAACTAATAGCAAGTAGGAGAGAGAACTTTTTAAAGATTGCTATCATTTGTATGTGTTTTCGTTATATCATAGGAGATAATAAAAACTGCAGTAACATTAATAAAACTCTTCATAAGGAAAGAGAACAATTTACCTGCTATTCAAGTTGTTCTCATTTGGCCATGTTCTCTTGTCCAAATGAACATGTGAGTTTTAGTTATTATTTTCGTGTGAATACAACTTTAATGTAATATTTTTGTCTTAGTATATTTTTAGTATTTTTTCTGTTGCAGTAGCACCTCAATATATGTACATTTTAATTGCTGTACAATATTATATTTAAGTGTTTCCTTGTTATACTTAACATTTATAATAATAGTAAAAACCATTTATAATAATAGTAAAAAAAATGGCAATCAGGTAATCTGCAATAAACATCTTTATGCAGAGAGTTTTTTTTTTCCTTTTGAGTATTTTAAAATACTCTTTTAGAATCCTTTTATTTTGAAACAAGTGGCATGATACTTAACATACCAATCTATTCTGTTTGGTAGTATAAGGAATTTGGAGCCAAATCTTTTTCACATCCAGACATAGCTTTAGATGTGTATTTTATAAATTGTTTTCTGAATAACTTCAGATATATTATCTTATTCAATGAAAAGAATGTATACTCAAACCTCGTAATGATTATAAAGAGAACTGCTGTACCTCAATGTGTGAGCTCATGTTAATCAATCTTTTGGGTTAAATTGTCTAGATTTATGGAGACCATCTCTACTGACCCAAGAACTTAAACACAGTCTATTTGTCCAAGAAAATGAAGCTTTTAATAAGGAACCTGAAATAAAAATATGTTCTCATTTCTTTTGGCACTTGAGGGGAAACGCTGTAGAACAGTTCAGAGATTTAACTACAAAAAATGGCTTCTGTAAAAAAGTGGTCACTACTTTTCATGAAGATAATGTGACATTTTAAAAGCAGCTCAGTATATAGGCCACAGAATCAAGAATCCCAGTGGAAAAATTATGATCGTTACATAAATTAAATATATCCTAAATGTGATTTAGGTTTTATCTTACTAATAAAAGTAGGAAGTGCTTTAAAGTAAAGATCTAGGTAATAATTACAATAATTTTAAAGAGGGCCTTTGTGGACTACTGACCTAAGGATAATTTGGGGTTAAAGGACCTATAACTCTGTCAACAGAATTCACACTGACGTGCAAGCTACTAAAATATTTTGCGTTATTTGATTAATACATACAGCTTCTCATGGTCACTCATACCTGAAAGAAGATGCTTGGCTCCAGTGAATGATTCTGCCTTTCTACTATTGTAAATCTACCAAAATATTGTCAGTACTTTCCTTTACCTTATGTTTGAGAAATCCATCCACATTCCAGATGACTGCATAGACTTTTCAAGATGGATTTCTATTTTCAAAGCTATGAACTTTGAACAGCCACTAAGCGTACTGCTGGGGACACCTCCCACGCAGCTGGCTGAGATTCAGCAGCTCACATAAGCCTGGGTAGTTTGGCATGAGCATGAAAACTATTCACTGTTTAGTTACAGAACTAAAACTTGACTGGAAAAGCTCACCTAAGGCAGCTAAGCAAGCTCTGATACATGTCAGTAATGAACTGAAAAGCCAGTGCTTCCTGAAGTAAGTGGCAGATTTATCCTAGGACACATTTGGTGTCGTGTCAGACCTAGTTGACTTGAAAATGAGCAATAGATCGATCATGTCCACGTTTCCCAATCAGGTTCCAGCCTCCTACCACAATCTGAGCAGGTAGGCGGTCATCCAAGTGGACAGTGCGATTCTCTTGTGAAAACTAACCTGGACCTTTGTGAGCTGCTCAGGAAGAAGAAACTAGATAAATCACTAATTTCTTCCTCCCAGAATACCCTAACTGTGTAACTGTAACTCCTGATGTTATGGTTAAGAATGAGGGAAAAGATGTGTCAAGGTTTGCATTTTCACTTTGCATCTTAAACGAGTCCTTGAACACTAACGTGATCTAGTTTCTGCATCAACAACTCTACTGACTCAGACGCCTAAACTATGGATCTTCTAGGTTGGTCCCTCATAAAGAAAGGGGAATAGAATCAGATCTAGTAGCAATGAGAGCAAAATAGAATCATCATCCTATAGTTTGAAAACCAAACTCTTTCATTTCTTAAATTTAATTTTTTTTCTCATCTATCTCTCCCTTTTTAAATTAGTTTTTTTATAAAGCCTCAATGCCGAGGCTTTGTATCCTTACTACCTGGATTCACACTCTGGTTTTATTGCTCTTTAACTGTTTGACTTTGGTCAATTGCATAGCTAACCCCTCTGTACATCAGTTTCCCCAGTTGGACAATGACTGTAATAAGTATACTCACTTCCCAGGATGGCTGTAAGAATTAAATGATATATAACTTAAAACAGTATCTGACATATAATGTGCCCAATAAATGTTGCTATTATTATTACTTAGCATTTTTTTTTTCAGTAAATTTCTGCTTATGGTGTTCCTTTTACTTAGCACTGGACAACAAATTAAGAACTAACTTTTGGAAGAATTTGTAAGATGGGAGAATTTCTAGTCCCTGAAATTCTGATTATGGAGATAGTTTGGAAGATACATTATAAAGAAAAGGTTTTCCCTGTTAAAGTACAAATCCATCAAAGGGCTAAATGGAAAAAAAAATGCAGAAATACATTTTCATAGTTAAGGAAGAAGTAACTAAATAAATTACTAAATTCTTCTTCCCAGAATATCCTAACTGTATAAATATCGCACTAAATGTACTGTCAGAATTTCTGCACTTAAAAAGAGATACCAAAAATCTTGATCTTTACATTGCTTTTTAGCAAGACATTTAATTGAACCATGACATGCTTTGGAGGTTTTAAACTGGTATTCCTTATCCCCTGTTGTACCACAGTCCTCTCAAAAGTAACTACCAAATTTTTATCAATGTAAAACATATTGGAGAGGATAAGACTATAAATTATATACATACGTGTGTGTATGTGTGTGTGTATGTGTGATGGAAATAACAGGCACTGAACAGAGCAGCGTCTAATTTCTGTTAGTTAGAGGTGTGGATGTGCTGAAACAGTAAGCCTGTTAAAAAAAAAACCATGTTTTTCCTTAAATCAGGCAAGAACACCATCTTGTGAATATATAAGGGTAATTAATAGTTTTAATCAAATGCGGTATATGGTGCTAAAAGGCCACAGAGTGAGTAGTAAGTAAATGCAGATGCTTTTAAAGACAATGTGAAATATAATTTTACTGTGGTTGTTATCGCCTGGCAATTATGATGACTTGTTTAGTGTTGCTTTGAGACTTTTTAAAAATTCCTTCAAGTATAGGGTCTAATGTTCCAGTGTTCAGAGTGCTGCCAACAAAAAGGGGTCAAGAATTCCTGCTACAGCAGGAATCACAGCATTTATATCACAGGCACATTAAACTTTGAGTCAGAGATTTGTCTTTATACTGTAAATAAGCAATTTTATATCCTTAGACATGGCACTGGATCTCTCTAAGCTGAGCCATGATGATCAATAAGATAAGTATAATAATGTCTCCCAGATAGGAAGATCTTTGTGAAATAAAATAAATGAGACACTGAATGTAAGAGTTTCGTAAATAACAAAGAAGTTTACAAAGAAAATATTCCCAAAGAGTTTAAAATTGAACTCTGGGGGAATGGGACATAAAACAGTTATGGAAGACTAAAAAGAGATTTATAGACTGTTGGGCTTGACTAGTAGAGGGTAGGCGTCAGGAGCCTACTCAGTTGTCATATTCAAAGCAAACAGGGGCCAGTCTTGGGAATCGAGGGTATGGAGCTATATGTGTCTCATTTCTGTCAAATGCTGACCGCCAACTTCTCCAGCCTATGGGCTGTTGCAGAGGTTGTGGCAACTTCAGCAGAAACGTTGTACCTTGCCTAAAGTATTACAGCTCCATGTGCCCTCTGGAGAGGCACAAGCAATTGCATCAAAAACCATCTCTCACTTGAAACAGAATTTCCTCAACCTGAATGAATTGGAATAACTAGAATAGGTAAAGATGGATTATTTAAATAACCTTTGGAAGAATTTGTGATATAGATCAACTCCAACTAATTTTCATCAGTGGTAATCTGTTTTTCCTAAGGGTATGTCTAAGTGTTGATGCAAAGACCTTGAGGAAGAAGTTACGTTTTGTCACATCGGCTTCCCTAATGGAAGTGTTTACACTTTGCAGAGAAGATAATCTTTAGATTACATGAGAGCAGAAATCTGTAACCCACAGGAAAAATAAATTTATAGAAAGCACGGATAAGAAGGTTTTTATTGTTGTTTCTAACCCCTTTCACTTTATTATTCTTTACCACCCCCACTAGAGATGAAACGGTTGAGATATTTAGAATTGTGGCAATTTTATGAGCATTGTGTTGTGTAGTTCGATATTCTTCATCCCATCATACTCTATATGTACCTCAAAAACTACATTAGAGTTATTTCAATAGTTTTTCGAGCTTAAATAAAAGAACACTAGACAGTAAATCAAATCCACAAGAATAAATGAAAAGCACCAGTAAAGACAACAATATAGACATTACATTAATAACATTATAAATGTATTTATTTGTAAGTCTGATCTGATTTTGAAGGAAATTGCATAAACAAGTGATCATAAAACTGTGCTCATGTATTTATAAAATACAAAGATGTCATTTGTATGACAATAAAGCACAAAGTAGGGGAATGAAGCTATGGTGGAGCAAAGATTTTTACTGAAAATAAGATGATATTAATCTGGACTAGATTGTTTAAAATTGAAATGTTAATTGCAATCTTCATGGCAACCACTATGAAAATAACTCAAGAAATATATAAAAAGAGAAACAAAGGACTTAAAATGGTGTACAAACAGAAATATGGTTTTAACAAAAAAAGGAATTTATTGAGAATAAAGAAACAAAAAAGACATAAAAATAGAGAAAAAATGGCCAAAGAACGAGTAAATTCCACCTCATAGTAGTAATTACAGTCTATGTAAACGGATTAAACATTGAAAATTTCCAATCAGAAGACAGGGATTGGCAGAATGATTTTTTTTTTTAAATACCAATATGCTCTGTCCAGGAAATGCACTTTAAATTAAAAAAGAGGTTGAAGGTAAAGGGATCGGATAAACCATACAAACAGTAAACAAAAGAGAGCTGGGATGGCTATACTAACATCAGACAAAAAATGCAAAAATTGTTACTAGAGACCTTTCCTCACGATAACCCTTCAGCGGGGAGAAATCATTGTCCAGTCTGAAGTTCAAGTGGAGACCTGACAGATACTTATGCAGCATCCCGACTGGGTCAGCCCTGAGTCCACCACAGCACAGCACTCCCAAAGTCACCCCGTCAGTGCCCAACCCTCTCTGTGTTCATACTACACTGGACACTTGCTCTTAGAAGTCTGTCCCATTCTCAGGTAGACATTGGTGGGGGACATATGGCCCCTCAGTGGTCTAGTATTTTTATTTTGCTTTAAATTAAGTTTTACAGTGGCTGGAATGTGACCTGAATATTTCTCGTAGATATCCCTTCCTTTGTCTGTTGTTCTTTTCCATTCTCCCATCTATTTGGCCTCTGCTTGCTTGTCAGGGAGAGGAAGGGGAGTAAATGATGCTTTTTACCCTCCCTCCCCGCCCCCACTAAGTCTACAGAGTTTAAAAGCCAGCTGGCAAGTTTCCTCCATATATAGTTACAAAACTATAGCACTCCCCCTGAGCTGTCTGTGCCCTCTCTGGAGTTGGGAGAGGAAAGAAAGTATGTGATTCTTTAACAGGTAATTGACCAAGAGACACTCTTCTGTAGATTCAGGTGACAGACAGGAGGAGAGCCACAGTAAGCTCTGCCTGCTCTGTGCCCACACACCACAGGTCTGGATGTACTCTGTCCCCTACTGTTCTAGACTGTATGAGGGAGACAAAGGGCGCTAGCTGGCCCTCCATACCATTCCTTTAAGGTTTCACTGAGTGGAGGGAAACAGTGTAGGTCTCTGCCTTCTCCAGCAGTGTGGTGACATGCCCTTGGGGGCGGGCCACTGGCAGCTCTTCATCACAAATGGATGTATGTTTTCTCCCCTGTTGTGAATGCATAGTGCAGCCACTCCCAAATTCCACTTCCAAATTTTGTGAACAATGAAATTCCTTGTATGTTAACAATGATGGGAGCTAAGAGGGGGATTTCCAGCTACATTAGCCCTCTGTAGACACAATGTCTCCTTTTCCTCCTGCACCCCCACACGTCTGTATAAAGTCAAAGGATGGGAGCGAGCAGGGGAAAGTGTGCTTTATCCAGGCCCTTTCTCCTAGGAAAGTCCTCAGAATTGCTTCAGGTACTTTGTTATATTTTCTTTAAAATGAATAAACAATAAAAAGAGGACTATTTAAGCAATTGTACCTCTGAGAGTTTTCAATATAGAAATCTAGAATTTAGTGGGTATGTTCTGCCACTGTCACCCTCCTTTCCTCTCCTTGTCATCTTTGAGAAGCCAAAAGATAGAGACGTCTCTTAGTAAGAGAGAAAGATGTTGCCCTCCATTCCCTAGCCTTATAGTTGTGGAATATCCTGAACATAGGCTTCCAAATAGAGCCCAGACGAAGACAGCACATGTTTATTCAAAGAGATAAATTATTAGAGAATGGTAAAACAAATTCACTATCATGATAAAAAGAGACCATCCTTTTCAGAGGATGACTAGCATCAGGATTATTAGATAAAGTGTATGCAGATTTTCTAGAGATTTTCAATATTTTGAATCCAGTTCCAAGCCCATTTCAATTGTGTCCCCAATTCCCTGCCATCTGTCAGCTGAGTCTACTCTGTGCTCTGTCACATAACCCCCTGCATCTACAAACCAGCAAGGGCATCATCAGTCATTTTTACACTTCTAGTCTGACTTCCCATTCTGCTACCAGTTGAGGCAATATCTCTGGTTTTAAGAGGCTATTGTAACTAGATTGATTCTGCCCAGATCATGTTCCTTCTCACTATCAAAAAGTCAACTGATGAGTAATCTAAATGGCATCTTCAAAAATCATTTTCTTCCATGTAATTAAACATAATTATGAGTGTGATATCTCATAATATTCAGTCCTGGGAATTATAGCAGAAAATCTTTTCATCTTATTTCAGCAAAATTTCTATACACGTTCTCCTCCATTTATAAGATTAATAGAGTCTATGTCATGGTATTACTCAATGAAAACAACCAAGTCATACACCATGTTGTAACCACAAAACCCTGGTTAATTAGAATACAGTAAATACAATGATAAATGCTAAGATGAGAAAAGAACGTCAAAGAATTTTGACCTCCATCAATACATGTATCCTCCTGGACTCACTTATTTGTGCATCTTATTTGCTTTATTAGTGAGTTCAAAATTACTAAAATGGTTATATCCATATTGTGAAATACTAACCAAATAAAAACTCTGTATTGAGGGAAATGAATTATCCCCAGTGACAAGTACCAGGATAATTTAACAAAATTACTTTTGTTAAAAAACAAAATTCAACTGAGTAATTTGAAGATCGAATTGGCTTTATTAAGTAATTCATGAATCAGGCAGCATCTCATCTAGCAACTACAGGGTGCTCCAAGTGTTTGTACAAAATAGAAAGTTTTTACAGGAAGACAGGTGAGGCAAGGGAGCTATTGATGAAAGAAAAGGATTAGTTTTACACCTGGCCTCCTTTTTGGGGGGAGGAAAGGACATGGCAAAGGTTTTTATCGTGTAGATTGCCTCTTCTTTTTATGGAGTGGGGGAAAGGAGGCAGCCCGGGTGATAGATTATCTTTCTGGTGATTGACCAGAAAATGTCAGACTAGTTGATTAAGATGACATTTCTGGGAGAGGTTGAAACTGTGATTAGGTCAGGTATTAAATCTAGGTTTGGTATCATGGGCTTTTAGCACAAATGACACCATTTTGAGCCTATGGTTTTTCCTTTAACACTTTGTATAATATAAATGTATAAAGCATTTACTAATAAGGAAAGAGCTAGGCCCAGGGCCATAACGTTATATTTTTTTTTCCCCAAAGAAAGGGGCTATTTGTTTTTATTTGATTTGTTTATTTTTTTCTATTGCTTATATAGTTGTGTGTTTGCTTGTGTGTGTGGTATAATGTCATTATAAGAACACCAAGTAACTATAAAGGTCATCAGGATTAATTGAAGATATTTAAGAATGACTCTATTACTCACTCAGGAATAAATTCCTTCAACATGTTGCCCAACTGTCTTCTCACTTAAAACAAAACAGAACAAAGTCAAATACTGCAATAATATATTTGGGGAGTTTGATGAAAGAAATACAAAAGATTCATGATATTATATAAAAGTATTAGTGACCTTTCAATACTTTGAGGACTTGCTGCTAACTGTGGTTCATACTGGATTCAATTTGGTTCTTGGTGTCATCACAGGAAAGAATTCAATGACAATGAATAAGTCAAGCAAGTGGTGGATTTATTGTTTAAAAAGAAGAACATAGTACACTCTCAAAATAGTGGGAGTGGGCAGGCCTAGAGAAGAGCAACTGCGCCAAAGAGGGATGGGATTTGGGAATTTTTTACTTGTAAAATGAGGGTTCGCAATATTCAAGTTTTATAGGTGGCATTATAGGTGTTACTAGGTGGAACCTCACTGACAACCCCTTCCTGTTGGGAGGTGGAATTCTCTTGTCCTTATTTGGCTCTTGTCAAAGCTGTCATGGAGGCATGTGGGGGTGGGGATTTTCCCTACCTGCAATGCTAATAGTATTGTCATCCATTGCAATTAGCTAATGTTCACCTTGAGGGGCAACATGGCGTCTTGGTCTGTTCTCAGTCACCAAAATATAGTTCTGGCTGGTCTGGTAAGCTGTACTTTTTCTTAAGAATAGCTTCATCTCCTTCTTCCTTTGTCTCCCCTTACTCTCTCCTTCTTTTTCACCACCGTCTCTCCCCAAGGGCCTATTTTCTGCCTACCATAACAAATTGATTTAAGGGAATGACTGAAGACAGACTCATTACCCACTCACAGAGTAACATTTAACAATTTTAAGTTACATAAAGGTCTCTGATTATATTAACAAAAATTTAAGTAGTGGAGTTGTAGGATGGAGAGGGATGAGTTGTTTGTTGTTTTTTGTTTTTTTTTTTACTTTTTTGAGTGGCCAGTGCATTGATTATTGGATGCATGACAAATAATCACAGGTATCAGTGACTTAAAACAACAAAAAATTATTATTTTGTTACCCACTGTTTGGTCCCAGAGACACTGCCATATTCTGTAGAATCAAGCAAACCTTGATTCTAGAGATTTTCCTCCAAGGAGATTATAGAGGATGGATTTCTGATTTACTTGTGAAAGGGAATAGAATTTGCCACCCAGAAATAGCCTCTTCAGTGTAAGGATTCTTTTAGACTGGTTAGTTTTAAGGAACAATGGACACAGTTCTTTTTAAACTAAGTAGAAGTTATCCTTTGATAAGAGATATTTACCTATATAAGGGAAATTTCCATGGTAAGCGTGTCTCCCTCTCTGTACCAGGAGGAGAGGGGTGATTAAATCTCCTGTAGAAACTATTCTCCATGGAAAAGGCAGAGATGAACCTGCACAACATCCTTTCCTGTGTTTTACCTGATAACCTCCTATAACTGACTTCCCACTCCAACATCTTTTATCTTTAGCTGGAGATGGTATTTAAAGTGGTGGCTTGAGCAGTTTGGGCAAGGTACTCACTTTTCTGGGTTCTCCCCCATGCATAAAGGAGTATACATGTTATTAAACTTCTCTTTGTTTTCCCCCTGTTAATTTTTTATTACAGGAGCAGGAGAGCTTAGTCAAGAACTCAGAAATGTGAAGGGAAAATTATTTTTTCTCCCAACTCACAAAATATCCCCTAAACAAATTGACCCAGTGGGAAAACTGGTCTGTAGAATCTAGTTTTGTTGGTCCAAGCTTATGAACCTTGGCTCCCGGCAGAAGTGTCAGAGGGTTTTGTGGGGAGGGGAATAAATCTGACAGATGACTGATGCTTGAATCTGACAATTTCCCAGGGATGTCTCTCATGACTTCGAAAGCTCCTGTCTCTGTTGTGACTACTCCACTCTTAGAACCTATGTTGTAATGTTGATACTTCTGTGATGATGCACTTTTCCCTTTCCTTTCATCTAGATAGATGGAAGCCATGTTGACCCAGAATTCCCATCTAAAAATTCAGCCAGGAGTTGGGATTCTTCATTGGGTCTTTCCAAGCATGCTAGAAAACTCTCCAAAGGTCCATATTCCTCTTCCAGGATCACATTTGATACTTGCATGTGGCCCTGAGGTTTAGGATCCTCAGAGTCCAGAATAGCTGCTTGTTAGCACTGAGGCTGATTTGTCTGTTTGCAGTTGGCCTTCCTGCCTCTTGCCTTTGTTTCTGGGGACCAAGCCACTGAAAAGAGTCTATCGTTGTTTCCAATTTCATTTTGGAAAGAACCTATGTGTTCTCTGGAAGGACTGGTGGGATCTTGCTTCCTAGGATATCAAGTAATTGGTTGACCCAAACAGGATGACTCTTTCCTCTAACTTGGGCATCCTACAATCCTGTATGCCCCTCACTGCTCTCCTGCTTTGGGGCACCTAGCATCCTCTTTCTCAGCTATTGAGACTGCATTCTTTCTGGTTCTTCCTTGTACCTGAAACCTAGGGTGGTCCCGCTGGCACGGGTTGCTCCTTCTGTCTTCCTATTGGCACCCAACATCTGGGAAGCTGCAGGGCCCCCAGTGGGTCCATTCTGGGGATAAGAGCTAGAGAGCCAAGAAACCAAGTATTTAGAGGCTAGGGGCAATTTCGGTGGACAGGCCTGAGGCTGGAGCTTGGCTGGAACTGTGTATTTACATAAAGATTATGTCATCAGGAAGCTGCTCTTTAAGGCACAGCTGTCCTGGATCTCGAGCAATCAGCATGCTTAGTGGTACGTTGAATTCCTTGCTGAAGCCCCTGGACCACACAGGTGCCCATGTACCTCATGGTAATTTCCTAAGTTACTCGTCACTACCAAGTCTCCCAGTTATTGAAAAGGAGAATGGGGGTGTCTTGCCTCAACTTTTTCTCAGGATGCTTGGACTATAGTAGGAACACCTAAAGCCAACTCTTTCTTGATGTACAAACTGTACTTAGAGGAGATGCCCCCCTTCTTTGATGAGGCTGAAATGGCCACGCCTGAGTACTTAGTGTCTGAGATGTTGAGAGACAAGAGGCAGCAGGAGGGGTTGTTTGCAGTGCTTCAGTAGGATCTCAATTCAGTGTACAGTGTAAGTGGAGGCTGGTGGTGATGGTGCAGAGAAAAATCCATAAAAAAGGAAAGTGGATCATTGGTTACCTAGGGTGGTGGGAGGATGGGGAGTCATTGCCGAAAGATATGAGATTTCTTTTTGAGGTAATAAAATGTTTTGAAATTAGATAGTGCTGTCAGCTTAACAAACTGACAAAAACCTGCATTGTGCACTTTAAAAAGGTGAATTGAATGGCATGTAAAGTATATCTCAATTTAAAAAATGTGTGAGAAAAAAATAGTAGTTATAAGCATATGTGAAAAATTGGAGTAGAATGGATAATAAGGTCGGTTGGTCACCATATACATATATATATATATATATATATATATATATATATATATACACACACACACACACACACACACACACACACACACACACACATATATATATAACTTTTTGCTTCATTTTGAATTTTTAAAAGGCGAGGCAAATAGAGAAAATTTTCTAATAATAATAATAATAATTTTGCTTCCTGATCTCATAAAGAGTTCAATAAGCAAGAGAAGGAAAATGTTCTGCAATTTATTTAATTCTGATTATATTTTATGGTGTTAGTAAATGTCTAAATTTCACTTTATGCTTCAACAAAAGTAAGATCTGGAAACACCTTGAAGGTCATTTTCAAATAACATTATTTCTGTTGTTTGTTTATTAGGTAGGATGTATATTTTAAAATCCTGATAGGGATGTTTTATATTTTCATTATTCTCTTGAATATTCTTATATTTATATCATTAATTCTTATTTTATAATTAAAGAAAGTGATAGTATTCTCTAAAGTAAGTGTGCAAATATAAAGAGAGAACAAAAGGCAAAATAAAAATAAACCACCAAAACAAGAGAAAACAAAAACCAATGTTACGCCTTACTACACAAAGAAAATTCTCTCTATATATAATGTTATCTAAGAATTTCAGATAGTTTAGTAACTGTTTTTTTTTTACATGTAAGCTTAGAATATCAATTAATATTTTATAACCTGGTTGTTAATGGTTGAATAAGGCCCAATAGCAATATCTTTTTAATCTTCTAATACTATAAATGTGTGTCTAGAGTAGATCTTTGCACATTTATCTTTGTGTACATATCTTATTTTCTTAAGTTACATTCTACAAGTGGAGTTTCTACATTAAAAGGCAAATATATTTCAGCAAGGCATTTTATAAATATTTTCAAATAAACAATTCCAAGTTACATAGTCTTGGAAACAGTTTACTAGTTTGTCAGTTTCTGACATTGTTGAAAATTGTTCATTACCATGTTTTTAAAATAAATATTACCATGTAAATGATAGCATCTTAATTCATCATTAATTCTATATCTCATGTTGTCTTTATGTAATAACGTAATATTAATCAACTTATATATTATTTAGACAACTATTTCTCTTCTTGCTAATTGCCAGCTTATATATCGTGTTTGATTTTTATTGGTGCTCTTCTTATTGAATATTAGAACTAGAAGGAAACTCAGATACCGTTTACCTTATCACCTTTCACAGATTTGTAGAAAGTTACTTTCCTTAAGTCAGTGTGTGTGTGTGTTTAATATTATGTGTAACTTTACAATTATAAATAAGAATCCATTACTAAATAAATAATTTATTAATTCGCTAATGTTATTATCTCACCATTTTGAAAGGCTGATACTGGTCAGGTCCTGTGATCTTTTCTGATGTTTCCATAAAGAATAAACATGGTCACCGTCCTCAAGTACAAAAGGTCAGAGAGATGTATAGAAGTTACAGATGTACATGCCTACTATAGATTGTACTATGTAGTATGATAGGGAGATTCGAAATGTGATAGAAATGTGTACAATAGTCCTGGAGATTCAGGAGAAAAACGTTTTACAGAAGAGGTATTATTTGGCTGAGCTGTGAAGTATATGTTTGGGTTTGTAAAACAGGGAATGAACAGAATACATTTTTGTAAACTGGTATTAATATTTGAACATTCAAAAATATAAAAAAAGGAATAGTTCCTGAAACGGAATAAGAATAGTCAGACTCAAGAATGAGTGTGAAGTGTCATGATCTATCTCTCAAGAGTCTAGCCCGAATATCTGGCTCTTGTATCAGAAAAAAATTGTACGGACTTCTGTCCATTGAGATCATTACTCTCAGATAGTGATATCGATATTTAGTACAAACAGTTCATGTATTCAACTACTTCTCAGATCCCTCTCCAAAAACGTGTTTTACTCTGCCATTTTAAATGGCAAACAAACAAAAACAATGGTAAATCTTCCTTTTTTCATAATTATACTTCATGTAACAAATCAAACAACATGGAACTGTATACTTAAAAAGTGAATAATACCAAGCATTTTCTAACTACTTTACTTATATATAGGGAGTGAATCCAGAGGAAAGTGTGAAGTGTCATGGTCTATTTCTAATAGATCTTGTCCTACCACTACCTTTTAATTCCTTTCCTGTGTAGTATCCATTATAAATAATTTATGAATAACCTTAATCTAGACATTTAAACAGCAAACTACCATCATGAAAAAATTTCATTACAATTGCTTCTTTATAAAAAATAAATGTCATCTATTCCTTAAAACAAATTTAATTGTGGGGTAGTTGTTAGGGTGAGAAATAAGATAAGTGAAATGGGTACAGGGCCACATTAGTAATTTTTACACATATTAAAGTGAACATCTCATTAGAATTACCAAGTATACATTAAATTGATGGCCCTTGATTTTCTGAAGTTAAATCTTCAGTATTCTCTGGACTCATTGGGTAGGAAACTAACAGAGCACCAGAATAGCCGTTAAGAAACATAGAGGTCTGGACTAACAACAACTACCAATTAGACGGGAGATACTAAGTGAATAATTCATTTATTGGCTTAACCAAATATTGATCCTCAGCCCCATAAATGCCAAAGGAATAACTTGTAATTCAATGTACGTATGAGTAAAAGATAAGAGAAACATGACAGCACTAGCAGTTTGTCTTTGCAGGTTATGCTATCTTTGTGATAGTGCAATATCATTTACATTATGAATGAGAACATATCTTAGCTTATCTTTAAGAGACTTCTTATACTCATAGAGTACCATTTATTTTTGTATTGTTGGAGGCATGATGTGCCCTATTGATTCCAATATGTTCCCTTGAAATTGGAGAGAGGGGCTTTTTGATTTGTTTCCTTGATTTTTTTTTTCCTTTCTCCTGTAGAAAGAGACCATCTGGTATTAGGACAAGCATCATTATATTACATTTCTATCTCCTTTGAAGCTTTAATTTCAATAGATATGATCTGTTTCTATTTCCATTGCATAAGTATAAACTGTATATTTTGAAGAATATTTTATTTAAGTGGGATTTAAAATAGTCAACGTATAACATGCTTTTTTATTCTTTTACACCAAACTCACTTTCCAACATATAACACTTCATTGAAATTCTAAGTATCCCTGGTGAACTTTTCCATTTAATTCATTTTCACTTACTTTTCATTGCTTTTATCTCACAGACTGACTGTGAGGATTCGAGAAATAAATAAAAGGGAAGAGAAAATTCATTTATAGCTATTAAATGGTGAAAAAAAGCTCCTATGTGATAACACTTTACAATAAGCTCTTTTTAGGTAAAAGGAATTACCCTCATTAAAATTAGAAAAATGTGCTTACTACAGTACCATACCAGTATAAGAAATTATCATTATTATCCTGAAGGACTTATGGGACTCAGCATATAGTACTTGTGACTATGATTTATTACAGCAATGTAGTAAGGATACTCAGCCAATCAGAAAAGGAAACGACAAAAGCAAAATTGGAGCAATCCATTTTCAGGCCTCCTATGTTTTCTCCATCGTATGAACAGTTGCAGACAACACACGCTTAAAACAGCAGCAAAAATGCAGCAACCTGTATGTCATGTTTCTGTCGGGGGAAGCTCATTAGAACCCAGTGCCCAAGGATTATATTGGGAGCTGCTCCTGTACGTACTCTCTGCCTAGCGTGCACCAAAGTTCCAGAATCCCAGAAGGAAAACAGCTTTTTAACATAAGCCATATGTGTGTAAAAACAGTTTTAGTCACAGTAAGCCACCATTATCAATTAGGGAATGTTTTCTATCAGTGTATGGAACTGTACGAGCAGCCAAGTTCACAAACAAACACTTACCAAGGGTTAACATTACAAGCAGACATTTCTAAGTATAGCAGTCTCAGGCTTACTACATAAACTCTTGCCTGTGCAGATCTTGATTTCTATCTAGATCTCTTTGGCTATGTATTCTTAGAATTCTCTGGGTGTCTCACATGTGGTAACAATTTCAGTATGGCATAGTGACATTATGTAGGCATTGTGACTCCTTACACTAGTCCTGCCATTTCTACTAGCTAGGGTATACAACCATCTCCCAGCTAACGCCTCAGAAAGGTTAAAAAAAAGCAGAAAAATATGAACATCTGTACAAGTGATGATGTAAAAATACCCAATTCTATGCTCGGGTAAATTTCTCGCACTGAGTATGGCTGAAATAAGAATTTTTCAGATTGAAACTTCTTTGCGGGTTTTGTCTCTTTGGTAATAGGATTTAGATATATAAACTGATTGTGATACTATAATTCCAAATGAAGGCTGAGAAATCACAAAAATTTTGACAGTTCATAGAAATCACTATATAATTTCACATTTGAGTCATTGTATGGCTGATAAATTATTTTATGCAAAAGTGCAATTAAAAACCTAACCAACTATTTTGAAACACAAAATGATATACATTATAGCAAATGCTTTATAATATGTAAGAACTGCTACTCCTACCCCCTTTCCTTATTTGACATCAATTTCTTGCTCTAAACTCAGTGAAACCTGTTGAGTGAACCTCTCACAAATATCTACATTTTAAAATATGTCAATGCAATAATAGCAGTCAGTTTTTAAAAATAATTCTAGCTTTATTGCTCAAACGTTTCTAATTTGAAATTTCAGGCAGAGAACAGAGATAACTTATTATCTCTGGTCACATACAGGTGCTTAGCAGCTAATAATTAGATTGCATTATGAGAAATAATCTAAATATTTTATTATCCAAGGTGAAGTACAATCAAATATTTAAATTTCTGGTGCTTTACAGATATCCCTCTTTATCATATATCAGTGCTGTGTCTATTTGAGGTGTTGGCACCCAAATGAGCCAGTTGAACTATTTCCTAAGAGGACTGACAGTATCAAGATCTAGCAAATGAGGTAGAAATGAGGTCTGCGGTGAGACATCAGGAAACTTCAACTCCTATCAAGGAGAAGCAAAAACAAACAATTTCAAAATAAAAAAAAAATTTAAAAAAATTACCTTGTCTAGGAAGAAAAAATTCAAATGGCATCATTTTATAAAACTTTTTGGAAGATCCAAAGCTTCTTCTTTAAAGAATTCTGCTATACATAAATAAACCACCTTCTTAACGCAGAATTTAATAATCAGGTAACCTACGCCTCTATTCTATTTGAGTAACTGTAAACATATGGTAGTTGAAAAGGAAGAACAATTCATAACTCAGAGAGATCAATTCCAGTGTTTTGTCAATGCTGACTTCTTCAAGGAGTGTGGGTATTGCTTAAATGAGCACATTTAGGAAACTCTGGAATGAGAAAAGAGTAATGTTCACAAGCTACTATAGAAGAGTCCTTAAAAATGTGGAACTTCATTCATGTGCATAGAATCTTTTGTTGTCTAGCCAGATTCAGGAGGTGCTTTCAGTGGGAGAATCCGTCTGTGGAAAATAAAGGATGATGTAGAAAGTGATATAGCATTTACTTGCATATCTACCTTATGAACTGGTTTTGAGTTCTCTTGGTTGAAGGTCAAAAATTATCAAAACTACTTGAATGTTCTGCCTTGTGAGATCTGGGGTACAAATATACCTACCACAGCACTCAAGTTTCAAAGTATAACAGAGTTATGGAGCAGGCATTTCTATTTCTCTGTGGAACGAGTTTAGGCATAAGGAAGAAAGGGAGCTTTGAAAACATGGAGAGCAAAAGCAAGAATCATTGAGGATAAGGAGGAGGATGAGACTTCTCTGAAAGGTCTTTCTGGCGTAAGATTTGGAAAAGTAGGATCTGGCGTAGAAGAGAAAAATTAATCTTGAAGTACAAAACAGTTTAGTGTATTGAGGAACTGAAAGAACAAGTTTGGCTGGAGTAGGGTTAGGACATGAATTCTATGAAATGAGATATAAGCAGTGAGCAAGAGTCAGATTATATGGGGCCTTGTGGATTATGTTAAGGGTAGGTGTAATGCACAGTCATGAAGGATTTACAGAAGTCTGGGCTTATAGCTATAAGCAGGAGAAGTATATTATTTTTCTTTGTATCTCCTGCATGATATCATATACACACAAAATAGAAACATGCATTCAACTTGGTCAGTTGCATACTTTGCTATTCTCAAAGGTATCACAATAGCTTAGAATGTCTTTATTAATTAAACTTTGCTATATTTGCTTTACCTTAGATATTGCCTAATGTACCTATGGGACATTCAGAATTATCAATGTAGGTGTAGTTTTACCAAACATAAAATACTAAATATAACTATTACCTGTCATTATAACCACTATCAAATCTATCACTCCTTACAATCACTCAAATTCCAATGGCCCTTCTGTGTTTTGTGTTTAATAAGCCATACTAAAATGCATGTCCCAATTATACACTTCACCTAACTCATCAGTGCACATAATGCAAGGGTTCATTCAACAGACAATTATTTACTAGAGTTTGGAATTTATAGCCAAATGTCTACAATTTTAGGGAAGCAGTTATTTGCATTGTATAATGTTAATGATGCACAAGAATGCTTAAGAGGGCTGAACTAATAAAATCTGTTTCATATCAGCCCATTAGATGGGTTTCCTCCGTTCAAATTGGCAAGCCAACCAATAAAAGAGAATAAACCAGAATAAGGAAATAAAACAGCTTGAAACAATTATTACTCATTTAAAATAATCTTTTTGTAGTATTAACATGTGTACTATATAATAATTTTTATTAACACGTTTTTCTTTAGTGTCTCACTAGCTATTTTAATATTAGGTATTTATTGCAATATTATAGCACCATTTGAAGTTTATAGAATACCTGCAGTATATTTACTTCATAAGTGTAAGCATATTTTGCATAAACAGACAAATGTGTTTAAACATATATAACATACTATTTTTAAAACACATAAACCTAAACCTACAATTCAAAGTTAACAATTGTTTTGCTTAGTTTTCCTAACACTTTCTTAGAATGGTAGAACATTTGGATTTGAAGTAATTTAAGAAATTTATCTAATCCAACATTCATATTTTATAAATAAATGATCTGTAATCCATAAAAATTAAATAATTTGTCCAATATTACATATCAATTAACTTACCTGTCCTGTGTCAAAGTACCCAGTGATTTCCCAATTTATACTCGTATTTTTTTGCACATATCCCATTTTTTCTGACTCACTTTTCTTTCCTCTCTACTCTTTACACAGTGAAGCGAGTAGCAAAAATAAGTGTCTTAAAAGTTAAATGGAATACAAACATTCCTTGCCATATTCAATATGTTTAAGACCTTTGATTTTAGAAAGGGACATGGAGGTAGTGATATAAGTATACCATCCAAATCTACAGGTAATTTGCAATTGAAAAAAGTTACCCCAAATCCATATTTCCATTTCTGTAACAAAAAAAGCGAGAGGCAGTTACTATAGGAGAGGCACAATGCATTTTTCTGGGGCTATAAAGGCCAACAAGACAGACATGTTCACTATCAAGTTTATATTCTAGTAGAGAAGACAAAACAAACAACTGAAAATTGACTTAAATTTTCTGTATTTGTAATCAATACCATTAAGGGGGAAGCAAAGGTTAGTGGATGCTGATTCAGAAAACCAGGAAGGATCAGCAAGAAGGGCTTCCTTTCTATAGGCTGGTCTCAGATAGGTGTTTTAATGTGAGGCTGAAAACAAATGAGCCATGTGAAGACTGGAGTCAAGAGTAATATAAGCAGAGGGAAGGGCTTGGTCATGTCTGTTGACATACTGATGTTCATGAATTTAAAAAGTAGTAAGCCGCAGAGAGAGCACCATTCGAACGAATGAAGATAACTCACATCAGTACCACCTCTCCTCAGAGTGCCATTTTTTTTTTCTTTCCTCTTGCTTATGTTAGGGTAACGTTACCTGTCTAATTCCTCTGCTTTACTCAGAGAGAACCAGAATAGGAGTCACCATTGTTTCTGATCAGTTTTACCATGAGTAGGTTGTCTTTGTACATTTGTTTGTATTTAAAATTATGTTGGAATGTTTGCTATTTTATTTGACACCCATAGCAATTTTCTGAGGCAGCCTGATCAGGACTTCAAAGTGGTATTTACACAAGAGTTAGCTGAAGTCTAGGGTATACATTTTTATTGTTATGTATTTTGTTATTCATTGTATGACACTAGTCTAGTCAGCCCCTTGTGTTTTTGCGTTTTGTTTTCATTTTCAATTGTAACTACCTTACACTGTAGTGTGAAGAGATTTCTACCTTGAGGAGAATCCCTGGTGTTCATCAAATATCCTTTGGGTGCAGTTTTCAACTGCCACATTTGCTTATGTCAACTGTTCTCGTGACTTTTTCTTTCAAATAAAAAGCCATTTTTCTCTCTGATAAATCTTTCAGATTCTACAAAATTCCCTTAGTTTTACTTTGGAAAGAAAAACCATGAAATATCTGTGCTCTTAGAGTCCTCAGTGTGTAGATCCAGAGGGATGCCCCCAGCATGGAGGAATTACTCATAAGGGACCACTGAAAGCAAAACCTCTCATTCCCAGCCTGGCACTGTACAGGGAGCTCTGTGTTAACACTGGACTCTTCTTCATAATAAGCTCCCCAAGAAGATATAAAGTAGCCATGTTCAGGAATTGCTCTGATATTTCATAGGTCCTTACAATACTCTGTAAAGTTAACAGATAATAGTAGAGTCACATAAGAACACAAGAACCTTTCGACCTTCCACATAGTGTTATAATGCCCTTGAATTTGCTAAGTAGAAGGTTATTTTCCTCTATGTTTTTATTCCCAAAATTCTAATACTTTCCATCAGGAAAGAATACTTTCCATCCCAGAATTCTAATACTTTCCATCTGAAATACATATATTTGCTTTCTCGATAGGGCCAGTTTATAAGGAATCGTTCATTAATTTATTTTTATTGAGGTATAATTGACATATAACATTATATTAGTTTCAGGTATACAACATAACCATTTGATCTCTGTATGTATTGTAAATGAGAACCTCAATAAGTCTGGCTACCATCCATCACCATA
This sequence comes from Rhinolophus hipposideros, assembly GCF_964194185.1. NCBI lineage: Eukaryota > Metazoa > Chordata > Mammalia > Chiroptera > Rhinolophidae > Rhinolophus > Rhinolophus hipposideros. The sequence goes on along the minus strand of NC_138057.1, from coordinate 57,448,785 downwards.
TATACTTACCATTTCCTGTTGTGAGAAATTTTAAGATATACGTTCTTAGCAACTTTTAAACACACAATACACAACACACAGTATTATTAAGTGAAAAAGATGAAATTTGGGATCACAATGTAGCCTGTGAGCGTTGTAGTATAAGTCTCATCTATGGAGTAACAATTATAAAGCTAGAAAGTTGACAAGGGAAGTGGATTATGAAGGATCCTGTATGTCACTAATGCTAAATATTTTAGATTTTATTAATTGTTTATCAAGATACATCTTTAAAGTTGTATTCAAATAAAATCACATTATATAACAGAAATTGCTTTCTTATCACTGAATGGAACAATTGGCATAATTTCAGTTCAGTTACATTCAGATGAACAAATTGTAAAATGCGTCTATAATTTAACTAATCTAATATTTATCTTTTAAATTAGTCTGTGTTGTGGAGCCCGGTGTCTTAAGTTTATTAATTAAAATTATGGTAACATTATAAAATATTGAAGGTCACAAGATATATTATCAAAGCATTCCAAATGGATAAAATGGTAATTTTATGTGCTACAAATGGGAAAATGCTAATAAGAGCAATTGAATTTCTTTGAGCCAAATCATTAATAAAACTCTTCAGGCAAGTTAGATTTAAATAGATTGTTTTAATGGTCCTGATTATCTTTAGATTTGTAGCTACTTTCTAATGATAAAAACAACATGTATAACATCTTTCAATAAAAAATTACAGAAATACTACTAATTATTACTAACATTTATTGAATGGTTCCTGTGTGCCAGACCAAGCACTAAATACTTTAGATTCTTTATCTCATCAAATTCTCATAATAACTATGTAACATAGGTACTATTATTAACTACATTTTAAAAGGGAAAAATCTAAGACTTACAAAGTCTAAATAAATTGACCAAAGAGCTTTAGCCAGTAATTGCTAGAGCCCTGACTCAAAGCCATGTTTTTCTGCTTTCTGAGGGAAAGACTTGGGATATGCTTACTTTTCCTTTATCTATGGTGACCTACTTCATGTTTTGTAAAATAGAGTGATCAGCTAAATTAGGAAAAAAATAAAAAGCTAATGCTGAATTCCGTTAATGGGAAATAATTTCATTTCCCCCCCTAATAAATCAATTTTACTCTGAAGCATGAAAATTAATCGGGTTTATCATGGTATGCCTGACTATGGCCTGTTACTAACAGTTGTAAAATTATCAGAACACAGCGTTTGACTTGATAACCTGGCATGAATGAATTTCCAGAGTTTGATTTTTATGGGGCATACATTAGTATTCCCATTCATTTGTTCTCAGTTGGTTGACCGCTAATCCCAGCAAAGGAGAAAAAAGAAATTCTTAAAGCTACATTATTTTCCTCTAGAACAATACAGGCTTTGGTCACATTACATTAGCATGATGAAGTGTCTATAGTAATTTACTTACATAAAGTTCATATTCCATAAATATTGCTTAGATCCAAAGCAGATTTTTGTCCCTAGTTAAAGATGTCCTTTAATAGAAAGATGAATTAATTGCCTATTTTGGCTTGCTTTTTGGAATAGAAATAGGCCTTTTCTATTACTGAACATAATAAAGTTGCTTCCCCAATATAGTTTATTCTTTTATAGATACAGATTCAACACCTCTCGCTGCAAAAAAAAAAAAAGGAGTTTAAGGTTTTAACACCAAAATAACTATATAGATAGTGCTGAGAATATAAAGATGATAAATATGAGAGGTGGGGTAGGAAAAGCAGCTAACTCTTACTTTCTGATATTATATTACAGAAGACAAGCTATAGATATTTTTTCTTGCCACAGACACTAATGAAAACATTTCCTTGAAAAAAATCATGTAAAAGAAATTGTCAACTATTTCTCTGCCAGAGCAGAAGTTAGAATTTTTAAAAAAATGAATTTTTCTGCTATTAATAGCCTGTCTTAAAGGTCATCACCATGCCATTATATTCTTATATTTTGTTTTCTTATGTGTATAAAGACTCTAGCTAGAGTCTTTATATATTGTAAAAGACTCTAGCTAGAGTCTTTATATATTGTAAAATATATTTTAGAATATATTTTACAATATATTTGCAACAGTAAAAAAAAATTATATACTTTGGCCAAATTCTTTTAATGCTCACCATGTGTGTACTATTAGACACACACACTTTAAAAAATACACAAGAACTATGGATAACAACAGAGTTCAGAAGATGATCAGAAACCTTAATCAGAAGAATAAACATTAGGGCTAGGGATAAAAGGATCATAACCTACTGGTTTTCCTTTCCTCTCCATCCATCCCGTGTTCCCTGGTATAGCTGTAGTCAGCTGTACTCCTGCTAGTACCCTCAACTTTCTTACCACATGCCCTCCAGATATAACCAATGAACACTCCAGCCACTGTCCTACTTTATTTCATGATTCTTATCACTGCTGTGGATAGCCACATAATTGTTTGACTATATGGCTCTTTAAATTCATGGCATTAAAGTATGGCAAATCCCATGATACTTCTTGAAAATATTATTCTTGCTTGACTAGTCATTCCAAACTGCCATTTTCTTCAGTGATGCCTTTAAACTTTCAATGCTTTCTTCAAACTACTTTTATAATTCCTTACATGCGAGGATGCCCTGAAATCTTATTTAGCTAGCATCTGAGTGCATCCAATGTGATGTCTTTTTCTTTTTCTCAAACCTATTTACACCATGATATCTTTATGTATTTCCCTTCACTTCATCACTTCTGCTAAGCCATGTGAGTAGCAATGATGGCATACCTGGGTTTGGACATCCATAATTATTACTGCTAAGAGGCTTGGGGTGGCTTCATGCAGAGAGCAGCCCTATGAAAAGTAAGAAATTATCCACCATTCTGTCCACCATGGCAAAACAAAACAAAAGAAACAAAAAAAAAAGAGAGAGAGAGTCTCAAGAATTATCACTACCTTTTCCCTACCCACAACTCTCCCCATGAATAGAGATTGTAGTATCTCCTAAAATGTGTGCTATTTCTCCAGTTTTTATTTAGGAACTACCGTGGTGGCAGTAGTGACTCTACTACCACAGGTACCACATGAGTCAAATAGGATCAGATCTAAAATATTTTGTTTTTTTGAGTATTTTTTTTCATCCACATTTCAATTGCATTTCAACCTATGGCCCCTAAGGCAGGGACAAGTGAGCATCCCTAAAAACCACTACTCCAGGTAATGAAGTTGGAACACTTCAGGGCAAATAGGGGACTGATATGTGGGAGAGGAATGAGATTGGTCCTTGGGCAATAACTCATAGAGCCACTACTACTTAGTAGAAAAAAAAAGGATTAAGAAAATAAATTGCTACTGAAGAATCTGAAAGTTGTGGGCAGTGAGGCAGAAACTAGAAATGAAGAAACAGGGAGGAAACCACACACATGAAGCCAATATTAAAAGGTACTGGGATTTCAGTAATAGAAGGGGCCTGGTGAGATTTCTCGTGATGCTGGATCATAAGCATGGGTGATTTTTATGGGGACTTGTGACTTCACACTTGCAAGAAGAGAGACTGGTTGACCTATTTGAAAGTGACTAACTTACTTGATGCCTTTCCTTTTACATTTTAAATTCTTGAAAGTGGCTCAGATGTGTTAGGCTTTCAATGAGGTTAGTATCCTTCCTGATATAAAGAGAGATTGAGAGAATGCCAGAGTTCTAATTCTTAATCTGCTTCTTACTGATATCACAGGACTCAACAATAAGCTAAGGGTCTGTCCCTCTCAAATCCATAGTTTATTACTACAGGTATTGGCCACTGTTTCTTGTGTACATTCTCAAACTATGGAAAATTGGGTTGGATTACCTGAGCTAGAAGATAGCTTTTGTCTCACTGTCCTAAGATTTATATTTATTAATTCAACAAATATTTATTGAGTACCTGAGTTTTGCTAGGCATTTCCTGTGCTGAGGGTTACAAATATAAAGAAAACAGGCATAATCCTGACTTCATTAAAGTCACAGACAAGCAGGGAAAAGAGACAGTAGTATTGGTAGATAGATTAGCTAACCTCTACTATAAGATGACCAGAATGAAAATAATTTAATGCAAGTTGAAGGGCCACCTAGTGTCCATTTTAGTAATGCCCTGAGGTTGTAAGTGGGGTAAGAAACATTCATATGATCCTAATTATAATAATTTAGGGGCAAGGAGGGGGACCACAGGAGAAATGATCTTCTCTGTGTGTAAGATTAGGCTGTATTTTCTCCAGTGATAATTAGCACTAGTTTTCATAGGATGCTTACTGCATAGATGAATCACGTGGACAAAAGCCTGCCTGTAGCTCCCAATGGTAGACATGCTAACCTAGAACTGAAGGGCCCACATGGGACAAAGCTCACCATTTTCAGGAACTTGGGAGTTGGGGAAAAGGCCAATATCAATGCTCTTCCAGATGAAACCCAAGGAACAACTTTCTTTTATAGAAAATACGAAGAAACCAAAAAACAAAATATCTTCCAACAGAAGGGATAGTTTGCCCTGAGAGAGGGAATTGAGTTGCCACCTGAGAGGGAGGTTAGAGTGGAAAAGGAGAAGGGCACCCGAGGAGAAAAATCCAGATCAAGAGTGGAAATACTCCACAGAGGATCTTTTTTGTTAAGGAATCAGTCTAGAGGTACTTTCCTTTGAGATTTTATCTACCTTCTCACCTTCTATTCACACTTCTCTGATGACAGTATGCTGGAATTTCTTAAAGAAATACCCAGTCCAGTTGTTAGATATAGTTCTCCTATCACAGCTTTTTCCATTTCTTATCTCCAAGGAATAAAGGAATGCAATAAGGGAGATGTATAAATTAGCCAAAAATGTCAACCTTTGTTCTTTATACCCTCTAATGCCTTTCTGGAAGTATTCAAACTTTTGGATTAGTAGATAGGTTCCATTGATGTGGTAGAGGGTTGGGGTCAGGGTGGTGAAAGTAAGGTTGTATATATACTCAATTTTTCCTTCAGGCCCTTGAAGAAAAACTGGATAAAGTAGTGGGCACCTTTTGGTGGATGATGGTATAAGATCCCTGGAGATTACTGGTATCATGAAAAAAATCCATGACCCAGGAAGTGCCCAAGAGACTCCAGGCATTATGTCTAAGTTTTATGAAATCTCTGTGAGTTAATGAAGATCATCCTTTAAGGAGATAAAGAAAAGGAGCTAAATAAAATGCAGATAAAAAGATAATTTTTTAAATTGGTAAATATGACTAGGCTAAACTATAGGCAACGTGAGAGCTCATGGTTGCATTGAGATCTTGGACTCCACATTGTTTTCATGTTGTCTGATGCTCTCTCTTTCAAATTCATGGGGGAGTCTTCTTTACTCAAGTCGTGTTCATACATTCTTGGGCTCTTTTTGTCTAGAACAGGTTTTAAAACTAAGGCCAAGAAAAAAGGTGAAGGTTAACAATCCACTCGTTGGGAATATTGCTGCTACACTTCCTACTGCACACATCTTGTCCACCAAGGGTTTGCAGCAAAAGGGAGAAATCAAGTCTAAGAAGAAAATTACAAGGTGAGCGCAGGAACAGGTGTCACTAGGACAGATCCATGCAACTCTCTGACTCTCTCTCCCTGCTGGTGTCGGAAAAGGAGTTGTCTATGATATAGTTTCCAAAAAAGGCATGGCCAATCCAAACCCAGATAAAGAAGAGATATGTATGGTATGTGTACACAATGGAATACTATTCTGCCATAAGAAAAGATGAAATAGTGCCATTTGTGACAACATGGATGGATCTTGAGATTATTATGCTGAGCGAAATCAGTCAGACAGAAAAAGTCGAGAATCATATGATTTCACTGATATGTGGGATTTAAAACAGAAAGCAACAAAGGAACAAGACAAACAAACAAAGAAACAAAAATTGATAGACACAGGCAATAGTTTACTAGCTACCAGAAGGTAAGGCGGTTGGGGGGTAGTAGATGAGGATAAAAGGGCTCAAATATATGGTGATGGAAGGAGAAGAAACTCTGGATGGTGAACACAAAATGTGATCTATAGATGATGTATTACGGAATTATACACCTGAAACCTATGTCACTTTACAAACCCTTGTCACCCCAATAAACTTTAGTTAAAAAAAAAAAAAGCACAGCCTATTTGGAAGCAGGGGGAATGGTGGTGGAGATAGTTCTAGAAGCAGAGTTGCTGTAAAAGTACCATAATCAAAATCAAGTGTTCCCATTGTCTCACTGAGAAAGATAAGTTCCCGGTATCTTGTTGAGAAAGAACAGGAGAAGGACTCTTTGCTGCTCTCACAGGTCCCTTCTACCCTCACTGCTACCCGTCTCTACTGGGAAGGATTAGGACTGAGAGATATAAGAAGGAAGCAGATCTTCTTTAAGAGTCAAGGCACAATTCAGAAATTAATGGATAGAGAACTAAGGGAAGCATCTGACCAGCCCACAGGACCCCAGTTTCTCAGATAGTGTTTTAAACTCTATCCCTAGGCAGAGAACAAACTAGAGGGTTCTTCCAAATGGGAAAGAAGAAACCTGAAGTTTCCATTGGATCATGAATAGGTTTAGGCCAGGCCAGAGACAAGGGCTGACTCACAGACCCAGTCCTTCTTTCTCTGATAATGAGCTCAAGCACTTTGTTTTCAATGTTGGTTATACTTATTATTTTAGTTTGTTTTTATTGTTTTTGTTTTCTCTTCAGTGGTCTTTTATAAAAATGACCGCTGTTTACAAGGATAGTGGGGGCTTGGCAAGAGGGGAGAGGGTGAAGCTAGCCAAACCAGAAACACCTACCGTGTTTCCCCGAAAATAAGACCTAGCCGGATAATCAGCTATAAAGCGTTTTTTGGAGCAAAAATTAATATAAGACCCAGTGTTATATTATGTTATATTGTATTGTATTATATTATATTATATTATATTATATTATATTATATTATATTATATTATCCCAGTCTTCTAGTAAAATAAGACCAGGTCTTATATTAATTTTTGCTCCAAAAGATGCATTAGAGCTGATTGTCTGGCTAGGTCTCATTTTTGTGCAAACACAATATATGTTGAAGCTAAACCCTCTGATCTAAACCAGGTTCTTAAAGCTCTCAGAGTGCTTCCAACACCTTTCCTCCTTGAGATATTTTATTCTCAAGTCATCAACTCTAAGTTATAGACCAGCTCTGTCCTTTTAACTAGCTATTAGATGACCTTAATTAATTTTATTTTCTCCTTCTGTATTATGTGACCCTAAATTAATCACTAAAAGTACAAAGGTCATAGCATTAACAATGTCCAGAAATGCTTAAAACTATTTTCAGGGTCAGGGGTTTCCCAGGAGCACACATACGAATTTATAAAACCTCTGAAACAGTGATTCAAATGAATTCACTTGGGGAAAGATTAACTTACAGAGGAAAAAAAAAACAATTAAAATTCAAGTCACCCAAAGGTAACTAGAATTTCTAAATAAGTCAGTAGAACTTCCTCATGGATTTTGCAATGCTTCTGTATGTTCTGTTCTTCTGAAGGCAGACATTTCTCAATTCTGGCAATAATTTCAGGTGTGAGATGGTTTATTTCACAGATAAATTATTATAACTCACAGTAGAATCCAAAATCATCCAAAACACAGTAGGTAGAACAACCCCTGAAGAGCATGAAGCCAAATAAATTACATTTTATAGCATTTCTCACCTCTCATGGAAACATTTCTATCTAGGTGAAATAAGGATAAATATCAAAGGCATTCATAAGTCATAGAAGGCAATATGGAAACTAAGAAGAGAAGAATTGCATGCCTTAGGTTGACTATGGGGTGTCCTCAAGGAAATCAAATTAAGAAAAATAAATTTTCACCAGGTTAGTTACCTTATAAACTTTGTTACGATGGAATACATCTCAGCTATTCAAGATCACTTTAGAAGAGACATTTGAGGAGCAAGCAGAGAAAAATGATGTTGAAGAAGAGCATTCTCCCAGGTGACAGAGAATACAAAACTCATCCCAGGAGGAAACACTTTCAGAGCGGTTAGGGAAGATAAAACCCGAAAAGTGTTCACTGACCTTAACTTGATAAGGGAGTCTGAGAATTAAGGCAAACTTTCTTCTTTGCCATATTTTCCATGAAGTATCTTAAGGCAGGTAACTTTGAAAGATCAAATACCTGAGTTTTCCTTCCCCAGCTCATTGATTTAGCATATTTTGCTTTAAAAAAAAAAACCTTCCATGCCATCAGGCCTCAGATTCTTTCAGTGCAACATTGTGTAAACGAGGAAGGGGAAGTTGGTTATAGGTGCACATGAGAGACACAGAGACAGAAGGAAAACAGAAAAAAAGAAGACTGAAAGAAAGAATTTGCTGAATTGAGAGACCAGGATCTAAACTTAAACTTTTTTTTTTTAAATAGCTTACACTGTATTAATTTCTTCAAAACCCATCTTTCTTTTTTCCCTTTGAGATTGTAAGGGTATAGAAAAGCATATGAAGGGATACAGGTAAGTCCTAATGTAGCTGTGGGAAAACAAAAAATTGAGGAAATTCATGCCTAATAGACTTTTTTTATTCCCCTGCTAAGTAGGAAGGCAAATGATCTTTGAAAAAAAGAAGTGGCAGATGTGGGATTTAAGGAGAGAAATATGAGTTTAACTAATTTATTGAGGGTAATTATAAATGGAGCCAGAGATATATAGTACTCTGGTTTGTTAACCTTTTTGTGATGAGTCATATGGAATTTGTAATAAAAATCCAACTTTTTCTTTATATATTTGGAACGTATTTTATATTGGAACACACATGAAAATAACACATTTCAATTAAAGTTTTAAAGCAGCTTAAAGGGCTACTAATCTATTATAGTAGAGGAGCTCATACGTAGTTAAAACTGGTTTTGCTGCAAAATATGATAAATATCTAGAGAATCTCTTCAAATTTAAAAATATACTTATATTTTCTAAATTGATAAGCCCAGTCAAGATATTGATAAGAGTAATGATTAAAGAGAAAACATGTTAGATAGAAGCATTATAAACATACAGGTCAACTTTATATTGTCACTTCAAGAGACAGAGTAGGGCAGTAGTACACAGTTGGAACCTATAGACTAAAAGTATTAATAACATTGGATAGACCAGGATCTGGAGGCAAAAAAGAAAGCAAGAGGGGAAGGGAAGGAAGGAGAGGGAGAGAGAGATATGGGGGGGATGGGATGAGGTAAGGAGGGAGGGAAGGAGAGCGGGAGAAAGGAAAAGGGAGCAAGCGTAGGCAAGCAATTTTATCTGAGCAGCCCTGAAAAAAAAAAAGTTGTAGTGTTCATTGTAGGGTCACAAACTATGGTTTACTCGGGACATCTTGGGTGTGAAAACATAGCCCAGGCTTTTGTGGTGTACCTTATTTTCCACAGAGATTTATTTTCATATTGTATCATATCGTGAATGCTTTTTATGCTCAAAATACAATGGTCAAGTACACTGACATTGTCCCTATCATTAGGAAAATTACAAACTAAGGAGAAAATACATATGGAGTTGAATATAGGTAAGAACAAAAGAAGAGACATAAATATAAATTATCTAATTTCATTTCAAAACACATGTTAACGTATAATTATTTTTAATTCGGCATATTTATCAATAGATCATAAATGCTACGGCATGTTGTTTATCATTAGATAACAAATTGTATAACCATTAAACCTCTTTGTAGTAACACAGCAGTTAATGTGTATTACAAAAGCATTACTTTATACACAGTTTCACATTAGACTCTCACACATTCTATGAAAAGTAACATTAACCCTTTTGTTTAAATGAGAAAACATGATTAAGGAGAGTATACATTTATTCACCTTGCTGCAAAAGGTTAGTGACTGGTTTCAAATTAAATCAAGTGTGTCTATTCTAGTACAAGCTGATATGCTCTGGGTACGCTTTTCTCCATATTCCAGTTGAGGTGACCATGCATTCTGGCTGGCATAGGACAATCCACTTCATACCTGTTACGTCTGTAATTATAAATAGATCCAACTTTCACTTTCAGAATGTTCCAGTTTGGGTAATAAATTATATAATCATTCTTTACATTGCTATAATCCACCTGTTTCTACCTCAAAATCCAAAATAGTATATAGACATGGGTGTGTGTGCATTTGTGTCTGTGAGTAATGAATGGTTTACTTACTACAGTAAAGGATGAAAAATGACCACAGTGTAGCAATTCTTTAATTGATGTGATGTTCTATCCTCATTTTCAAGAAAATATTTAATAAAACCTGAAATAGATAGTAGATAATAGTGTGCTGAAACTGGATTACAGGTATAATCAACTTGAATAATTACAACAAAAACTTAGTCATCTGTTTACAAAATATGCCCTTAATCGAATCATGAATACATTTCCCCAAAAGGTAGATTAAATTAATATTCATAAGCTGATCAATGGTATACAACACTCAGTAATTTTAGGCCTACTGAAAATTGCTCATTCAGGAAATAAATTTTATTCTCTAAATTTTTAGACTCCAATGTCAGGTGATTTAATATAAACTATCTTAAATTCTTTTAATGTGTGATTTTATCAATAGAATATAGACATATAAGTAGAAAATGACTTAATATACTGTATAGATTCAACTTTATAGAATGCACCAGACCACTAATCTAAGGTTTGTACACAAATTTGAAATAAAAAAACATACAAAATTTACTGTGTGTGTGTGTGTGTGTGTATGTATATATATATAGGCTTAGCATGTCTTATGTACAGTGTTTCCCCGAAAATAAGACCTAACCAGACAATCAGCTCTAATGCATCTTTTGGAGCAAAAATTAATATAAGACCTGATCTTATTTTACTATACTATAAGACCCGGTATAATATAATATAATTAATATAGTATAGTATAGTATAGTATAGTATAGTATAGTATAGTATAGTATAGTATATAGGTCGGCCAGTAAAGGAACGCACAGGGTCAGGCAAGTTAAGAAAGTTTTTATTGTGAGAGAGAAAAGTTTATCCGGCTGAGCAAAAGATGGCTACCGCCCCGGCTGCATGTCTAAAGACTTGCAGCCCTGAAGTAGAAGGTGAGGAGGATTTTATAGGGGCTGTGCTGACAGGGTAGCATCGTTTGAATAGAAAATGTTGACTGCTTGCAAACCAGTAGCCGGTTTGTGGCATTTTCTGTTATCGCAAGTTTGGCTCTGTCTGCGGGTGCAGGCCAACAGACACTGTTGTTTTCTTGCAGACATGGCTCTGTCTGTAAGTCAAGGTCTCTGAGACCTAACATTCAGAGACCTAACATTGAGTCAAGGTCTCTGACATTCAGAGACCTAACAATAATATAATATAATATAATATAATATAATATAATATAATATAATATAATATAATATAATACCGGGTCTTATATTAATTTTTGCTCCAAAAGATGCATTACAGCTGATTGTCTGGCTAGGTCTTATTTTTGGAAAAACACGGTATCTATGGTATACATAATTTTATTAAAGTCTATTACATACATAATTTATGATACATATATGTATTTCCCATGTCAGCATTTCATATATTATTCATATAACATGTATTCAAAACTAACATTTATTGAGCACTTACTAAGTACTAGACACTCTTCTAAGCACATTACATTTATTTTATCATCTATTTCTCATAATGACTCTATGGTTCTAAGGCACTGTAATATTTATAATCTCAGAATTAGGAAATTGTGTCATTCCTCAAGATTATACCACTATTAACTAGTAGGGCCAGAAAGCAAATCTGAGTAATTTGTCCACTTCATGGGTCACACGTGTAAAACTTAAATTCATACACATATCTTTTAGTGTTAAAGCTAAGGTTAAGTCTTAATTTTTCCCTAATATGCTAACGAAAGATAATTTGTACAGTGTCCTGCTGGTTCCATATGCTCTGATCTATTCCTGTAACCCACTGTGGTCTGTGTTGTACAAGCTTAATACTCATAAGTACATATAATCAATGCCTCCACTCAGGACTGGTACACTAATTGAAGAGGATTTTTCATTTAGTTTGTTTTCTGTGCAACTTGTTGAAAGTGCACATAAATTTCGTCAACATTTACTTGATCCTTGTCTTTTGCTGTACTAACAGTTTATAGTCATATATCTGTGCAAATATTAGATTTCAGACAGTCTGAGTTGTTTAAACAGATCTATTCTGCAAATATTCTTGTTGCACCTACTTGGGAAAAAATTTGCCCCTCTTCTATGTAAGAAGAATATAGAGGGGACGTGGTTTATGGGCTTCCTTGCTAGAATGTCAAAATTTGAGAAGTATCTTTAAAAATATCTTGCTCCATTGCTCAGAAATAAATGATCTCCCATGACTCACTGCAACATGTTATTAAATATTTCTGGTGGTTGCTATTAGTGTGGGCTATTGTAACTTAACACAGTTTTAAACATTTTGTGTTGGAGGAGGGGTATGTGTGTGTATGTGAGTTATGTATAAGCAGTTATTTTATATATTTAATTATTTATAACAGTGAGAATCCTCTTGAATGTTAAATATTTCCTGGAATCATATGATTCCTTAGGTCTTAATTTTTATGTGAGATGAGAAGAAATTAGAAATAAGTAAAATTCTGCCATATTTCTGAGCAGCTAATTGAATCCACATGTTTTCTAGTCCAGGCATTTAAAACATGGAATTTTGTTCTGTGTTTAATAAAAATTTTATGTGCATTAACTTCTATTAACATTTTAAAATATCTGTGTAATTTCAAAGATTGTCTAAGAGTTATGGAGAGTTTGGAATCCCAGGTTTATATTTTTTGATTCTTAACTGTTTGATTAGAATCCTATTGTCTCACTCCCCTGCAAACTTGCCTATTTTTCCCAAATGGGCTTTCCATGGTCCATTAACTCTGAAAATGTAATTACATCAGATAGGCCTATAGGGTAATGAGGCATTTGCCCAGAGGACCTATGATGGAATCTTTTTACAGTCAGGGATCTTTCTGGTCGTATATTTGGAGCCATCTCTAAATTTCTACTATTTTAAAAAACTAAATCATTGGCAACAAAAGGAACATTAAAACTTTGTTTTTGCAAACTTACTCAGTATTATTTAAATAACAGTAAATTAGACAAAATCAGAAAAAATTCATTTCGACTAGGATACCTGATATCAAATATAACTCTAAAACTTGTCAAGGAGGGAAGTTGTTGGTTGGAAAGAACTTCTTGATGGAAAAATAGAAAAAAGTAATTACCTTTTTTCACTATGACTGCCATTTATGTCATTATTGTAAAAATATATTCTAATTTTGAATCTCATTTTAAAACAAATATTTGAAACTCTATTCACCCTAATAAAAAGAGTCCATACTCATTCTGCCCTAGCACAGTAGACAAAAATAATACAAGTTCTCTTCAATAAAGGAGTACTGACTTCAGGTTTCAGCTTCAATGCATAAAGAGAGTAGAAGTTACCACTCCTTTATTTAAAGCAAGAAAAATCAGGATAAACTGAAAATCAATAATTTTTTGGAACCATCAGAGAACTGATATTGCAAGGCAAATTACCATCCTGAAAACAAGAGAGACAGGCACATTTAGAGCAACACTGGGAAGATCTACTTACCTGGGCAGAAGCTTCTGAATTATAAGCTGGTAGGAATACTTACATTGTAATTTTAAAGAATTGCTGAAGGTTGAGGGTGGAATGGCAAGTGAGGGGAAGAATAATTATTATGAAATACACTCAGAGACTTTTCTATAGCAAAAATTTGCACTCCAGGGGAAAATACCTCATCAGAGTCCTTTCCCAGCTGGGGAAAGAAAATTTCTCCCACTTTAAACGCCTCCAGGCTTTACGTATCACATAAGGGAAAAAAATAGTTAACAGTGGTCAGGGGTTCAAGAAAATAGATTGGAAACATTGTGATCAGGAAAAGGAGGAGGGGGTGAGGAAAAAAAAAAACAAAAATAGCTGTACCACTAGATAAACACATATGAAGTTTGTAGCCCTAGAACACACTCTCACTAAAAGACTGAGATGTAATCATAAGATTCCAAAATGCTCCCTCTCCATCTCACCTAACCACCCTTCCAAAACAGGTTCGGTATGAAAACAGCAAATTACAGCTGAAAGAGCTACAGGACAGAGACTTTCTCCAAGAAGGAGTACTTCAGGATACCCAAAGTCATGAGACAACAAGCACACAAGATGATTTTAAAGTCTCTTGAGCCCCTAGTTACAGTAAAAGTTAAAAACAGCCCAATTTCTAGCCAAAATAACATAAATCCTCATAATAAATACCCATTTTCTTTAGCTCATATTACCCAAAAACAAAACAAAACAAAACAAAAAGCATATTTAACTTTCAACAAATATTACAAAGCATGCCAAAGGCAAGAAAACGTATGATCTTAAGAGACAAAGAAATCATCAGAACCAGACTCAGATATGATACATAGTTGGAATGATCAGACAGGGAATATAAAATGACAATTATGAATATGTCAAGGGCGCTAATGAAAAAAGTATACAATATGGAAGGGTAGATGAGTAAGGTATGCAAAGTGTCTCTAAAAATAAAAAGAAATGCTAGAAATAAAAATATATGAACTAAAAAATAATACTTTCTATAGATTCACCTATGGACTCAAAAGGCTGAGGAAAAAATCAGTGGTCTTGAAGGCAGGGCAATAGAGAATCCCCAATCTGAAATGCAAAGTGAAAAAAAAAAAGAAAAATCAGAGCTAACTTCTGAGAACGGTGCAACAATATAAAAAAATGTAATGTACATATAGATGGAATACCAGAAGGAGAAGAGAGACTGAAGCAGAAGAAATATTTAAAGACATAGTGGCAAAGAACTTTCCAAAATTAAGGATGGCCACCAAGCAAAGATTCAGGAAGCTCAAGAATATCAAGTAGGATATAGAGCAAATAAACCACACCTTGGCATCCCATGTTCAAACTGCAGAATATCAAAGACAAAAAGAAAACCTTAAAAGAAAATACATGAGAAACTTTGATCTATCTGAAGAAAGAAAAATGTCAGTGAAGGAATAAATGATAGTAAAAATATTTTATTTGTTATTCTTAATCTAAAAGTTAAATGTTTTTAAAATAATAGTGAGAACATATTAGATGAACAATTAAATGTCTGGTAGATATCGGAAGCTGGGTTAACTGATGTCATAGGAGGTTACAGGTAGTCAGGAAGAGAAGGTTAGAGTGACCCATGTGGGAATGCTTTAGGCTTGGCGAAATCAGCATAAACTCATGTTTAGCTTAATATCGATACAAATGGATGCATTATAAATATTTATGGATATGTGTGTATGGATTAATACAAACACATCTATTCCCCTGCTCAGTCAACTGAGAGGGCCTATAAGCAACAACACCCCAGTAGTAAAGAGTACATCTAGTGCTCAGATCTTCTTTTCTAATACCATTCTCCAATTTTAAAAAATGGGGTCCTTGGAGAAATGGCTGATTCTACAACTTGGGCAAGAAATATACAACATGTTCCTGGAGCACCAGATGATAAGGAAGCATTTTAAAACAAAACAAAATAAAAAGAAACACAATGATTGGAGTATATAAATAAGACATAGGAGTCAACTGAAAGAACAGCCCATGGTCAAATGTGGAACAATTTGAGCAAAATATATGGTGTAATCTGAAATATAAAATAAATATTCATGAGTCCATACTAATATAAGTATATGATTGAATAATTAAATACTTGAAATGGATATAGACAAAACTCCCATGTAGAAGAATGTCAAATGATTCATTTACATTTTTTGCCCTCAAAGAAGTGGAGCTTAACTCTCTACTTCTCAGGGGTGGACTGCCCATAGTAAAATCTTTTCAAAGAGTAGAGAAAGGGAAAAGAAGTTACTTTACAATGGAAAAATTTAGCAAACACTATTACAGCCTGATGATCAAGGTTAACATCAACAGTGATAATTCAAGTTGACAGTACACACCCTAGATATGATGTATTAAGAATGGCACTTTATCTCTATGGTATAGTTACCTTTGCCTCATACACTGAACATTCATCTAATGATCGGAAGCTAGGAAACAAATTTGGCTCCCTTCCCACTCTCAGTATGAGACAGTGGATCTTATTCAGAAAAGAGCATGGAGTTACAGGTTCTTTGAGTTTCCATGCCATTTTTATAGTAAGAAATGAGGAGGTAATGAAATATAATTTCTCTTTAATATAAAGCAAATGCATGTGCATTAATATCATAGTAGCCCATAATTAAATCTTTTATGTTGTAGGTAACGATTATTGTATGTATAAGAAACAAGATAGAATTCATTTTAAAGGGGGTGTAAGTTTTGAAATTTTAATGAGCAGACCAAAAAGAGCAGCGTAGATATATGTTGACCATCAGATCATGAAAATAGCTGTTCCATGCAAACAGATCCTGAGTGATGGCATGGTCAGTAACGGTATTTCACCTGTATTCAGTTGCTTAATGCTGTTACTGTTCCTGCAATTTCTAGACGAATGAAACCGTTGCATATTCCAAGCAGGTCTGCTCACTGACATGATATTAATGAATAGTGGCACCACATCAAGTTTGGAGGAGGACCAGCCGCAAGGAAGTTATTTATGTAACTTATTATTCCAGGCTGCAAACCAAGAAGCAATGGCTCTTTAACAGCCAGGGCCAAGAATTAACAGAGCAAGGAATGTCTTATTCCTGACAAATCAATATAGTGAGGCTTTTCACTTCATTCCGCTGGAGTAATTAAAACATTTGTATCCGAGGGGATCCATAGGACATGATGCGTAACAAATTTTAGCTGCCTCCCACCATCATCTCTAAAGAGCACTGGAGCCAAGCATTCCAGGAATTGCAGCCAAAAGGAACAAGTGAAACATAAAGCAGTGTTCTTCATTAATTCATGCAGAGGAGTTCTATAGTGGTGGCATATGTTTTGGTGGTATTTTTTCTAATTGAAATGAAGTAATCCATAAAGTGTACATAGGAACAAGCAACCTAAGTTTTTATCATACTCTCATAGAGAATTAGGTGTTATAGCTTATGAGGGCCACAGTTTTGACTTCTTGATTTAATGGATTACATAAGTCTCTATTGCTGTTTAACTGCATTGTAATTATCAAAAGTAATAATGCACATAATCTAAAAATAAAATAATAGAGAAGATCTTTTAATTAAAAGATCTGCTTCATTCTGGTCATGTCAAGTCACTCTCCTGAGATGGAAAACAAAAATCTACCTTTAGTAGTTTTTGTTTACCATTTTCCAGTAGTTATTTTGATCTTTCTAAATCATACATGTATGCAGCTCTTCATTGAGTTATTGATTTTATAAATTACTTACTGGTTTCCTACTGGGATAAATAAGAATTTAGCTTACTGACATTTCCCCTGCTTCCTTACCTGTCTTATCTGTCATACTATATAAGCCCAGTTATGAAGAGATTGTTCACTAAAATCTTTCTTCAGAAGTGAGTCACCTTACATGAGTTCTAAAATAACAAACCTAGAGTTCAGAGGACGTTTAAACTGGAAGATGAAAAGAGATTGATATCATCAGCATAGAGGTAGCTTTATAAAGCATGAGACTGAATAAGATTATCTGGGAAGAATATTTAAAGAAGAGAAATGCTCTCAATAGATGGCTGGGGTACTTTAGTATTTAAGGTTGAACAGAGGAAAAGTTGTCATTTGAGAAGACCTTAAAGTACCAGCAAGAGAAATAAAACAATGAAAGAATGTCACAGAGACTGCTTCAATCAGAATTCAGTTGCAGATAACAGAAACTAATCTATTAGTTTCAAATAAAATGGGATTAAATACAGGAAATTAGATGCTTACAAATTTAATGTTTAGGCTGATCACACAAAAATTATTCCAAGAACAAGGTAAGGTAAGTTATTCCAAGAACTGAGGTTTCCTATCAAGGAAAGTTTCACATGTCATAAGCAGAATCTGGTGAAACACACAAGCATTGTTTCAACTTCTGGCACTATGATCATACTACCTTAGCCACAATCTGGAGGCAGAAAAAACCACACCAGATCAATTGGCTTTACAGTCACATTGCACATGTTGTAAAAAGAGTACTTCATGCTCTATGCTTTGCTCCCTCCAACAATTTCAATTTCTAGACTCACTTGTGCACTTCATTGGCATTACTTAAATCCCTACATCTGTAAACTGGTATATATGTAAGTCTGGGAAGTATGGTTTTCAGCTTTCTGTCTACTATAGTACAGGAAGGTAAAAAAGAAGAATATTAGAACAGATGTCAAATGAGTCATGTATCAAAAGAGATGCAAGAAGAGAGTTATTTCAAGAAGAGATGAGTTGCCAGTTGTGTGCAATGCTACTGATAAGGCAAGTAAGATGAAAACAGAAATAATAATTAAATATGGTATCATGGGAGGTTCTTGATGATCTCAGCAATAGCAGAGGGGGGTGAAACTTTAGCAAGATGAGGTAAGGTGAAGAGTGAATAAGAAGTGAGGAAATGGAGACAAGATTAGAAACAACTCATTCTCAGAGGGTTTTTTTGTTTGTTTTGGGGTTTTTTTGTGTGTAAAAAGAAGCAGAGGACAATTGTTGGAGGTGGATAGAGGGGCCAATGAAAAAGTTTTGTGTTTTGTTGGTTTTAAATATGGTATGTTGATAAACGGATGTGAATAATTCCGTAGGGAAGAAGAAATGATGTTTCAAAAGAAAAAAAGAGATAATTATAAGATAAAATCATTATAAAGATAACCCAAATAAGGGCTTTTCCAAATAGAGAAAATGAAGAAAGAGAGAAAGGCAAAGGGGAGTCCAAGGTGCTTGCAAGGAACTGGATATAATAATGGACTATGAGCCATTATTAAAAGACAAATAAAGATAGAAGATCTTTATTTAGTTAAAAGACAAATAAAGATAGAAGATGAATAGTAGAAAGGTGGGTCAATAAATTGGAGGTCCAAATCAGGGAAAAACATTTTGGAGTGGACCAACTAGAGTCAAGGGTAAATGGAAGTGGTCAGAGTGATGTGATTATGGCTATTGGTTATGAACAGGTCTAGGATGTGATCATAGGAATGTGGGGTTGAGAAGAGTTTAAGAAAAAGTGTGAATTTTTTTTAAGTGAGGATGTCAAGAAATGGAACCGTGGATGAAGGATGAGTCATCTTGACTTAATCACCGATAATAAAAGTAACACAAATGGAGAATAAGACTGAGCCAGGAGAAAAAATACAAAGAACAGAAACATTTTTAGTGAATGAGGCAAGGTGGCTTAGAGATATAAATATACAATTAGTATTTTAGTAAAACAGTATGGGCATCAGAGAAGCTATGATTTTGAACTCGAAACAGAAAATACGTATATACTGAATTTAGATTGTTTGTGAGAACTAAAAATGATAATTGATGTAAGGCACCATGTCTGAACACACACACACACACACACACACACACACACACACACACACACCATGGGAGTATTGCATTACTAACTACGAAATTACATTGCGTGGCCCAAATACAGAAAAGTTTTGGAGAAATTAAAATTTGAGCTATTATATGTTACCTTTTGATAATCCTTCTAATAAAGACAAGATAATCAATGATTTTTTCTTAATTCTTCATATTTGTTAGCATGTTGTTTCTCTTATAATGAATCCCTTGATGATATTGACTGTTTCACTAATCTCTATATTCCCAGCAACTGGCACAATATTAGGCGCACTGAGCCAATATTTGTTGAATTTAAAGTTCTAAGAACCTGAATTATTTTAAGAGAGTCTTCTCATATTAATGATTGCTGTATGGGGAATTTGAGAGTTTAAATTAGCCAATGCACAGCAAGTGGAAAATGTGTTATGCTACAGTGAATCATAAGAACTTTGAATAGCATTTTCAATTATCAAACATTGTGTCCTTTGTATTTCAATATCTAGCCTATTTCCAATTTACTAAAATAAATGTGGATTGAAAGTGTGATATATTATTTTTGTGCATGTAATAGCAAATTATTATGCATATTTTCAAGAAAATCAAAAGATAGGATCCCACCTGACCCTGGAAATTTGTTCAAACAATCTTTGTTCACAGTTCATTAGTGATATGCTCTACCAAACTGGTGAATAAATAATCATTTTCATTCCCTTTCATTGCTGCTTCTGCTTACGGAGGCCATTAGCAGATAAGAATGACATTAATGCACATTTTGTATAATAAAGATTCCATGAACCTAAGAATCTTATTTTCACTGTCAAGGGCATATAACCACAGCAGGAGGATGATGAATAAGAGATAAAAAGCCAGAAATAGCAAAATTCAATACAACTTTAAGCGAAGTGCACCCAGAAGTGTGAGTGAAAAAATTCAGTTATGTGCTAGTAGAAGGAGACATGATAATTAAATATAAATGTATAATATGCATGTATATATAACAAACATAAATATGTAAAATATAGAGGAATGCTGTGGATATAGTTGTGTGTACATACATTATAAATAATATTAAATTATATTTAGGTGTTATTACATGAAGGACAAAATGCTCAAGAGCTTTATTTCTCTGTGCCAACAGCTTTAATGGATCTCTTTTACCTTTAGATATAGGTAAAGTCAGTTGGCACAGAGAAATAAATGTAGACCAAACCATTTCAAACCCTTACACAAATATGCACATACAATTCAATAATGGCACAGATAACACTGTGCTAATGAAAATTATCTCCCTGATTACTGTTTTATGTCTCTCTTTCCTTCTTATATTGGTAGAAATCATTTGTGAAGACATTGACTTACCCAAAAATAAATTATCACTCCGGTTATTGATAGCTTGCCTTAGAAAATGCAATTAGGAATATCTACTGCTCCTTGAATACTACAAGAGTGAAAAACAGATTTCAACTAAAATGCTCGTGTTGCGAAGGGGAAATCTTCTTGGCTTGATGAACCATATATTTTTAAAAATAATGTACAGGGAAAATATATTTTAAAATAGTTTCTTTCGTGTGATATTCAGCCTCCTATGTGGTTATGTTGGTAAGATTAATAAAATAGGCTGTGGGTTTCATGCTTCTGTGAATCACTACTCACTAATAAGAAGTATGCTCAGAGGTTTATTAGGAAAGAAAGACTTGAAAAAATGGCTTGGGGTCTAATAACATACATTGACTCCTCACAAAGAAACACATTCTTAACACTACAGCACCCTTAAAAGCTTGGAATAAGCCCCTGCTCTAAACAATGAATCAAAACTAGCTAAGCTTAGTTAAGTATACAGGAGGGGTTCCAGTTGTTCCATTTTGTTTCAGGTTGAGATTTGAACAAATGGAATAAAAAAATGTGATTCATATGTTTTGGATCTTGTTTTAGTGAAGAGCTTTTCAGGGTAAGTAAAATGACACTTAGCCCTCTCAAAGGAAGAACAGACAACAGATTTTTTTTTTTTAACGACTCATGAAGATGCAGATAACAAGAAGGAATACTTGAAGTAAGCTCAAAGCGATTCTTTTTCTGCCAAGAGATGTACAGAACTAAATCAATATTACCACAATCCACCTTACAATGACAACTAAATTTCATAGCAAAGCACATCAAGATATTTATATTACTTTAAATTTTAAAATATTTAATTATACAAATAATATAGTTACTAGGATATTCACTTTCTAAAAAACAAGTTAATATTACACAAAATTTGCTTCAGATCTTTCTTTCTTGAAATAGCACATTACACATATTTCTAAGTCTCATCACTTCATTATCTTTCTTGAATTTTCTCCCTCTCCTATTTGATGAGTATCCTCCCCATGCATATTTTATAATGTTATCACATATATACATACACAAATATGTTTTAACACATATATCTGTACTTAAGAAGTTATCATTGTATGGTTTGAAAATAATATTTTAAATGTTATATGTATACATCCTTAGACAACTTAGAATCCATGTTTATTGATTGAAATCCGTGTTAATCCACATTAATACTCCAGTCAATGGGAATATACATGTAATTTTCACCATTTTGATACTGCAATGTTAATAAATCCCTTACATTATGCCTTTCTACATGTGTAAGTGAGTTTTCTAGGATATACACAGTTTAATGAGCAGTCGCAACTCAGATGTATATAAAGATGAACTAGTTTTCATATTCTGCGTTACTGCTTTTATGCATGTTCTGCTGACTCTCCCTTTCCAATTTCTTAATATCTTGTAAGAGTTCCATAAATGCTCATTTTAGATCATAAATTCTGTATTTGGGCATTAATCACATCCTCCATTTAAATCTGGTCTCCTCTTCCCTCACCCCAGGTTACAGCTGGGACCCTGACTGCTTGCTAGTAGTAAGGGATCTAAGTGGCAACGTCTGGCTCTAAGATCCATAGCCCTGCCTCCTTCTCTACAGATTTGAGATGAGGAAGAGGGAGAAGTAAAGTGAAAGTGTTTTGTTGTTACTCAATTGTCCCTTTTTTGTTGTTCATTCTTTCTTGGCTTGCTTATTGCTGCTTCTTTGCATAACACTGAGTGGCCAGCAACTCCTCTGTGTGGAGCCTAACAAATATGGATCTTTTATGGGTGGCTTGATGAACACATGCCCTTCAGGTAACCACTTTGCAATTTCTTGACTTGTGGAATCTAGATCAAACTCACATCTCCCACCCATTTTACCTCTAGCCACAGCCAATGAATGCCACTGCTGAGAGTCCTCTTATTCCTCAGGGGAGAAAAACGTTTCTGTGGAATACTGCCTCCAAAGCTCAGAAACAATTCCTTTAAACCCACAAGAAACATCTGTACACTGCCACACAGAACATGGGAATGTTGTGGGCTACACCCTCAACCTCTCTCTCCAAATTTGCTTTTCCTTCACTAGCCACAGGGCTGATGAACAAGTTTTCTTCCTAAGCAGTCACCCAACTGGAGAATAAAATGCCTGTTTACCAATCCTAAAGCAGTCCCCAGTTTGATGTGTGCATCTCCAAGACCCTTTCTTTTCCCAGGTCCCTTTCCAAGAATACTGTACCCACAAGACTGACTCCTATGGCCTGTGTCCTGCCTCTGTGTTCGGAAAAGTGAGGAAGAACATTGGAGCATGGCGGGAGCCTGGGTGGTGACTAGGAGTGAGCGAGGTTGGCTCACTCATTTCTTAGTCTGCACTGATATCCTTATTGATGATTGCCAGTAGAACATGGATAGGTGTTTAACATCTCTTTATTCTGAGCATTGGACCCTGATTACTGTTTCTAGAGCAACAGGAAGAATCTGATTCTTCATTCTATTACACAAAGAAATAAATATTAGATTATAAGGTATGCACAAGTTACTAGATAAAGATGAAAATTGCTCTCTTATGGGACAGCACCAATTTGCAGTTCCATCACCAGTGCATAAGAGGTTTCGATTTCCCTGTAGTTTCACTTTGAATTAGCAAACATTTTCATATTCTCCAATGTTAAAGGAGCAAAATAAGTAATTATTGTTGTTTTGATCTGCACAAGCTTAATTATTACTGACATCAAGCATATTATCGTTTGTTTATTGTCATTAGTGACTCCAGTTTCCAGTACTTTTTGTACTTTGGTTTGATGTTTCTTTTTGGTTTATTTTTCTATTGCTCTGTTGGGATTCTTTATATATTCAAAATATTATTTTTTTCTTTCTCATACATGAGTTGTAAATATTTAATAGTATTACATAAATATATCTTATGTACATAATTTTTAAATTTTAATATAGCCAAATATATCAATATTTTTCTTTCCAGCTTGTAAGATATTTTTCTTTTTGCTACTGCAAGTCATAACGTTTTCCTCTTCTGAATTGCATGTATTTCTCCATTTATTTAGATTTTTTTATGCCCTTCAAGAAGGTTATTGTTTCCTTTATAATACTCTGCACATTTTTGATAGATTTATTCAAGTACATTACGTATATTTTTTACTTTGATGGATATATTTTAATTTCATTGTCTAATTTATATTTGGAATACAAGTCTGTTATTGATCGGGGTAGTAACTTCATATCCAAGAACCTTGCTAACTCTTAATCCTAATAGTTTATGAAGATTCTTGGATTTTAGAAGTAGAATATCATTCAACTGCAAATAATTACAGCTGGTCCTTGATTTTCAGCCCTAATGACTTTTCCATCTGTTTATTTTATTACTGAGATATAACTTTATAGTAGTTATTTCATTAATAATCATGAAATATTTTTATTTCATTATAATAGTAAAGTTTACTCACATTATAAACTTCAATAAAGTTGTAATGACAATCATCTTGCGTTTTAACAGCAAGAGTACTCTATCAATTCACAAGAAGGGTCATGTTTTCTCTAGACATTTGGAAGAGTCCCTTCATTAGATTAGAAAGCCCCATTGTTTCTAAGTTTCCAAAGAGTTATGATGATGATGAAGAAAAATCAATATTACATTTAACAACATTTTTTCTGCACCCATGTTAGGATGATAAATGGCTGTTCACCTTTAATGTGTAGTTGACCACAATTAATAATTAATTGACCACATTAATAATTATCTAATTTTAAAACATCTTTGTACTTCTGTAATGAACTTTCCTAGGTCATGATGTATTCTTTGTACACATTTATAGATTATGTGCATTAACATTTATTTACTCATAAATTTAATTTCTTATGCTGTTTCTATCTATTTGGTTACAATTTTATATCAGAGTTATACAAATAAAATATTGCCTGTAGAACAAAGCAGGTGAGATGTTTCTAATTACACATTATTTTGGAGGTCAAAGTAAAAATAAAATATGCAGTTTGTTGGATTGTAATAGTTTTAAGGCTTTCCTTTTTTTTTTTAATCAATTTGGTAAAATTTACCATTTCGTCTAAATTTTCAATTCAGTGTCATAAAGTTATTCAAAACATCCCTCAATGATTACCTTATATTTGTAAACTCTCCCTTTTCTTTATTAATATTCTTTGTTTTCATCACCTTGTTTCCTGTTCAGTATTTCTAGTTTATGTTCTTAGTCTTTTAGATACTCAATATTGTTTCTTAGATTTCCTTTTTAATATATTTTTTCTATTTACTATTTTTTCTTTCCATTTTCTTTGATTTTATTCATTACTTCCCTTTCTACTTTCTTGAGTTGGATGCTTAGTTCATTTACTTTTAATTTTCTTTTTGCTAATATATTCTGTCAGGGCTATCCATCTCCTGTCTCCAGAGCTACATACCATAAAACTTTAGTAATAATATTATTGTCATTCAGTTCTAAATATTTTGTTTTAGTTCTATATTTTGTTCCACAAACATACATTAGTTAAATAGTGGATTAATTATTTTTTATTTTTTCTCTCTGAAATAAATGTGTGCTTTACCTTGCTGTGTACAAGCCTTACTTAGGCCTTATTTTCTAACATAAATGTCAAACAAATAGACCATCTTTCAATATCTGAAACAAAGAAAACCTGAATGTGTTGCTTGCTAAAAAAGAGACAGTTGCACTTGCAAAACAAGTCTCTCCGAGCAGTGCAACTATTGATCTCATTAGGGTTGGAAGTAGCAAGGGGTTCAGAGATTAGTGGCCTTTGAGAAGCAAAATTGTCCGAAACCTAAATGACTTTCAGCTGTGGAAACCTTGTTACTGGAGTGAGTTTGTTCCTGACAGGCTCCCAATGCAAGGGATTTGTCTCTGATTGATGGAGATGAGTTTAAAACTGTATCTTATGGTTATGTGTTCATGGCCTGGGCCTAAGCCCAGGAAACTTTCTCCTTTTGGAGAATAGGGATTTTTATCCTGAGGAGCACAAGCCCTGGTCTTTCCATATTAGATTAAAGAACCTTGATGACAGTCATAAATCATGTTAACCTATTTTAAGGTTTATCTTTAACAATAGTTGGAGGCATTTAGGACTTGGAAATTTGTAAAGTTAAGAGAAGTGGTAGGACAAAACTCACTGGTATCATATTAGGAATAAACTCGACACAGTGTGGAAGTTGGTTAGAACGTGGACACAAGCAGAACAATAGTGATATATTTTGGCAAAATTATAGATATAGTAATAGATGTCTAACTGACATTTACATATAGGTATGTTAAAGTAACTCTGACTCTTCCTTTCTGAAGATTAGCAGAGACACTCTAAAACAGCTATGGCAAAGGGGCTTGTATTGACTTGATCCTAAGAAGACTTTATTTCCCCACCCCTGGTTTACCAGTTAATCCTGTCGCTTTTCCAAGTAGGTCTGTTTCAACATGAATATTTTTATGTGTCAGGGATAATTTAGCAATTCAGTAGATTTCTATTTTTTCTGAAATTGCTCAATAGTTGAAATTAAAATGCTGTCTATGTTAATAATAGCTGCTGTCTCCATACACTGTACAATCAACCAATAAATCCTACACCTCATCCCCCTGCGCACACACACACATACACACGCGCGCACACACACACATACACACGCGCGCGCACACACACACACACACACACACACACACAGCCCAGGGTCTTATCAAACTTAGGCAAGTTTCTTGGTTTCCAGGCTCCGCTCTGCCTGCGAAAGGCAAGGTAATAGAATAATTTTTCAGAAAACTGGAAGAATTGGGAGATCAAGGACTCTTTTGATATTTCTTCCAATTCAACAAACTTGGAAATAAAAAAGATAAATTGGCTTGTGAGGAAGAATATGATTCAGATTTATGAACCATTCTGTAAGGTATCAGAATGATGGGCTTGACACTGGGAACAGGATTTCTCTCAAGCAATACAGGAATTACAGTTAATTCACTGATGACAATTTACCTCACAAAAAAACACTACAAAATTTTCATCTATTTACAATTAGCAATGTATAAGCATACTTGTTTCACTGCACGTTTGCAAACACTAGAAATAATATTCATCTCATTATTCATGTGTGTATAACATATACATATATATGCATATGATATACATATCCATATATATGAGATGTATGTCCATCTATATGTATGTATGTACATGCATGTATACCTTGTTAATTTGAATATCACTGTGAATTTATGAAATGAGACATATGATTGGAAAACAAAATAGAAAAGTAATGCTTTATTCAAAGAGAATGGAGTTCTTAAGAGTGAGGCAGAGTGTGACTGAATAGCAAGAAGCTATAAACATGTGGAAGGTGATAACCCCAGGTCAGTACACCATAAAGAGGACAGGACTGAAGTTGAAAGATAAGAGCAACAAAAGTAATATCACTGAAATATTGGTTTTCATAATCTTGCAAAATGGAAAATTTTGTGGCATATTCTTAACATCAGAAAACTGATACAGTGTGAAAAATTTGTGAAAATCTAAGTATCTGTATGTTTTATTCTACTTAAGGACTATTTTATAATACCTTCACTTATATCCTCTTACAATTTAATCTCCTGACCAAAAAAAATGGATAAATAAACAAACAAAGAAAAATTCTACTTAGAATTGAATTTGGAGCAAAAAAATAAATTTTTTTATTAGTAAACTTTAAGTAAATGAAGGCTTTGGAGAAAGTAAATGTTTAATTTGATACTTTAGGTTAAACAGGTGAGAAAAACTAGAGATATTAAAACATGTATCTCAGATTGGAAAAAAACAATATACTAAATATTCTAAGCAACAAAGATCTCATAAGAAACCTCTGTAGATCGCACAGCCCAAATAGAAATTATTCTGAATTTTCATAGGTTAATTACTAGATGTAATACACTGAAACTATTTAAAGCAATGTTTGATAAACAAATCCTCTTTTGTTACCATTATTAATATGACCTAAATGAACATAGTAAAACATTCAAACAGTGCCAAAATGAATCTCTCACATTTTTCAAATAAGAAAAAAATAAATCTGTGTTTTTTTAGACTGCCACACTCACCACTAGAGGTAATCATGAACAAGAGTTTCACGTGTTTTCTTACAGAAAATGTGCAGGGGCATCTCTCTCTCGCTCGGTTATTAATACATCTTAGAGTTCTCCTGTTTGCACATACAGATCAATCTTACTCTTTGTAATGGCTACATAGTATTTTCTACTTTCATATTGATGAACTTTTTGATGCTCAGTACTAGAATGTCATCACTATATGCTCATCTTACAAGAATGTGCAAACATATACTTAACGTATATGCTTAAAAGTAGAATTACTGGTTCAAAGAAAATGACATATACTGTATATAAGAATAATGGCCCCACAACAGATAAACAATGACAAAAATCTCTACAAATTATATTGAATGTATTGGAAAAAGGATTGTGGAAAGTAGTATAAATGACCAAAAACAAATGTTACAAATTATATTTGAGGAACAGACCACAAAGGGATAGGTCTAGGCTTATGGTGGATAGCTGTGACAAGTAGAAAAATTAATAAGAATGGTATAACTAATATCCATATTTTCCACGTCATTTTCAGGAATATGTTGTTCAGATGAAAAACCTGAAAACCTAAAATCCAATATTTGTGAAAAGACAATGTGTACCTTTCTAGATGCTTTAGAAACTTGTGGATAAGGTTATGCAGTGACCATTAAGAGTCTACTATGTGAAAAATATCAAAAATCTGACATCAGAGAATGAGGTGGAAGTTTTTGATTGCCCCTTGTTATTTGGTGGATATCTTTTGCCAAGCTAACTTTCTGAGCTTATCTTCTCAATTGTATGAAGGAGAAGAAAAACAAGATTTATTGCAAAGGATGATTTTGAGAATATGAAGGAGAAGAAAAACAAGATTTATTGCAAAGGATGATTTTGAGAATTAAACACTGTTTCATAAATAACAGTGGTTACTAACATAACTTTGAAGACTAGAAGAAATGCCAAAATAATGACTGTCAAAAGTAATCTTTACTGTTTTAAAAAGCAGAGGGAAAGGAGATTAATGTATGAGCCTCATATATGTATTTAAAAATCTCCAAATGAAAGGTAATTGGGCTTTAGAGACATTATGATAATTGGGTACCAGCAGGAATTCACCTGAACAAGTCAAAACAGACTAGTCTCATTTTTAAAAGAAATACTGGAATAATACACCAGGAAATAAGGGTAGAATATGTAGAATACCTGAAATTCAGGAAGTCATTTGGAAACAAATCTCTCAGAATATTCTTGTAGACAAACTGAAAAACTTCGCTAGTTTGCTCAGGTAGGACCAGGATCATACACACAAAACAAAATAATCAATGGAGCGAGTTAGTGACTTCTACAGAACATTACTTTTATTTCTTGCTACCAAAAGTTGTATCTACGCTTATTTAAAAATAGAGAACAGTACCTACCAAATGGGGAGCTGATAACGAGAGCTTACACGTACATGTCAGGGAAGGGAAATTTTTCCCCAATCCATCTTGGTTCTTTAGGCTGGTCTAATAACTAAATTGACATAAGACTGATTAACAGGCGAAAAACAGTATGTAATTTCACAGTATGTAATTTCACATATACAGGAGCTCAAAGAAATATAAAAGTCCCTCAGTTGACCAGATTAGGCAGCTTTTATACCTTTTTGAAAAAGAAATGATAAATTTCCGAAGAACTGAAAAAACAAAGAAACAGGTTCGGGTACCAATTAGTAGTAAAGAAACTAAGCAGAGTTTGTTCACACAGTCTTCTGGGTCCTGACTTCTCTGCTTCTGGTTCTAAGGCTGGCTCTCCTGGTGAAAGGAGGGGACATTTAACCTGGGAGATTTGTTTCCTGCTTTGAAGGTAAACAGAGAGGAGGGTCAGGGTGTCCTTACACCAACTGTTTCTCATGTAACTTGAATTCAAAATAATCAGGAAGTCAAAAGTGGCACATTCAGCCTGCCCTGAACCCCATTATGCAGAAAGCAACTTCCTTGTTAAGTACAAGGAGAAGCTACAAGGATTCTCACATGCAGAACATAAATGGCACCGAATATCAAATTAATTTTTTTTTAAAGTTTATGGTCACCACTAAAATAAAACATGAAGAGACACGAGTTAGCCACTACAAGAGTGGAAATGACAGGGATATTAGATGGCCGGGAAGGATATTATGAGTAAACCATGTCATATGGTTGTTCAAAATGCTAGCAGGCTTTGAGACTACACTGTAATAAAATATAGTATTGAGACTAAGGGAAGTTATATAGTCCCTTTCAACCTCATTGCTTAATTCATGCATGGATATTTTTGCCCAAAGCAGGGGACTACATTTTCAAAGACATTGATAATCCAGAGACCATTCAGATGGAGAAGTTGTGACAAAGTAATGGGAACCTTAAAAGTACATATGAGAACTACTTAAATTACCTGGAGAGTTTTAAGTGAGAGAGATATATTGGTCTTATCTAAATATCAGGTGAGCTACAGAGTGAAAACAGGTTAGACACATTCTATGTGACATTACAATGGAAAACAAAAACATATGTGTAGCGTTTAAAAGGTGTTTGACATCATCAAAAATGAAATGAAAAGCTCTTGCAGTAGTTAGAGTCTTTCATAAGTAGAAAGGGCCATCTTTGAGGGGTGAGATTCTTTGTTACTGACGTTGTTCACGAAGAGGTAGAATAGTCACTTCCAGAAATCAATCTCATAAGGGCTTGAACCCTCTTACATTTAGGATCACAGAATTGTCTTATCAACTTTCTTCTTCCTTTGTCTAGTTTTTAACTTTCTTTGCTTTTATTGGCTCTCTTTTTTTCTATTTTCTATGTGATGTATTATAATAGATTGGTTTGAAACACATCATACTGGTCTTGTCTTTTATGTTTCTTTTCCTTTGCTCTTTTCTATTGCTCTCTGTTGTGTCTTCATAAGGATTTATGAATTTGGCTTAACTTTGCTGCCTACAGGCATATGTGTATATCCTTTATTGATCTGTTGTTTTATTGCGAGTAAGTCCCATTTTTAAAATGCCAGACTCCACATGCTTTTATACCATTTTATAACATTTCTAGTACTTATCCTGAGTACCATTCAATAGCTTATTTTTAAAATTAAGTATTATAATGTAAACATATGTCCTGTTGAACCAGACAAAAAGCATCTCTGATGGTATCATTGAGTTGATATGAGTCTGTATTTCTCTGTACTTCATTAAGTTGATACTGTTATTTAAGATGAAAAGATGGAAATTGCCACAATTTATATGTGAATGCTAACGTAAAATTCCTACATATTTTTATATACTACATCTTTCTAATTATGACATTATTATATTTATAAAAAATTGAAAATTTAAAAAGTATGAGGATTAAAATTTAGATTAACAATAAGAGTCAAGTCTGTTTAATATTTTTATTACATTTTCTGCTACACTGTTTCCTTTGCTATTTCCTTTATTATACACACACAAATATGGCTTTCTACTTAGTTCCTCGTCATTACATACATATAATTTATCCTATGCTTTACAACTTTTGTAGACATAATTTTAATCAGTGTAATATCAGCTATATCCATGTGTCATTTCTACAGTTTGATTACCATTTTTGTTATTATAAATAGTACATCTATGAGTAAATTTATGCAGAACACATTTTATGTATTTAGAAAATATTTCTGAACCAGAGTAGGCAGATTTCAAAGGTATTCATGTGCATTCCACTAAAGTTTAGAAGGGGTTAACCTGGAATACTTGCTAAACCAGAAATAGTTTTGCAACTATTGGAATCAAAATATCTGGACTCACAAATTCAATGTTTTAATCAATAAAATGTGGACAATATTTCCTCTAATATAGCTGTTGTAATAACCAAATGAGGTGTTATTTGTGAAAGTATATTGTAAAATAGAAGTATGTATAGCAGTCCTGATTATTATTTGCAACAATAAAAAAGGTGATTTCGTTTTAGCAACTAATAAAGGCTTAGGAAAAATCATGTATTTGAAGACAGATCTGTGCTATGAGAATGTATAGTTGTATGCTTCATATGTGAAATTTAATGCTGCAAATTGTGTAAATTTGTTTTCCTAGAAAGGGCAAAAATTATGCATATATATAAGATATTGATCCTCAGAGATCTATTCATGTGTTTGTTACCTGCTCTTCACTTTCTACTTGTTAAATAATTATATAAATTAATTGAACAGTATCCAATTTACAATATAATTATGAAGCAACTTTATCAATATTTTGAAATTAAATTAAATGGGACAAGAGATGATATGCAAGAATAATTTTAAATAACAATTAGGAGATTCCACAGGCTCTTAAAGGCTCTTTCTTCAGCAGGTAAACTTAGTCCCCTCCGTCCCTCCCCTAATCTTCATGTGTACTGTGTTTATAAGTAGCTTCAGATTAACAGGTTTCCCCTTATTCTTATTATAATGACAGACTCCTTAGATGAGCTAGCACAAATGGTTGAACTTCAGGTTACACTCATAAGAATCAGAGATCTTACCCTTTACTGAGCTTTACTGATTATTTCAAGAAAATTCACAAGACATGGGCAAAGCAGAGAGAGATGCAGGATAGCAGTGCTGCAATCCTGGTTCTTCTTGTCACATTAGGGTGTATTCAGACTAGGGTGTAATATATTAGTTTTCTGAGTAATGCAGCCATATCACCTACATAAAAGAGAGCTATTTTGGTCTTCAAACATCTTTCTTTTATTCTTCCATAGTTAGAGAACTATGTGACATATTCCAGGAAGCTATGTCTCATAAATTCAGTGATTCCAGGGTTGTACTCATATCGCATAAGCAAACCTAGATATATACCAAATACATCTTGCTAAAAGCATTTCATAGATACACTTCCGCACTAGAAAATAACATTAGTGTGTTTGTCAAGAGTTCTATCAATAGCATATTTTCAAGGAAATCTGACCACCCAGTTTTGCGCTTGTTTGTTTTTTGTGTATGCCATTCTAAAGGAGAGAATGGTTGTGAACATGCTGCTAACACTTTCCTGTCTTCTGTGGTCCAGCTTTGAATTAACACACCTTCAGTAAATATTTATAGAATACCTACTATGCACCAGAAGTCATTCTAGATATTTGTGATGTAAGAGCAAACAAGGGGAGCAAGATCTTTCCTTTTGTGAAGCTTATAGTCAAAGGAAAGAGACAGGTTATAAGGAACTAAACTAGATGAGATCATTGCAAATTCAAATGTATGCAAAGTATCCAAATTAAGAACTCCAAGTACTCATTAATAGTTATCAATATGCTGCCATTCTCCACCAATCCTTATTCCTTACTTGATAAATATAATAACTAAATAACGTTTATTAGTTTATTTTACAGTTCATTTTATGGAGGTAAAACTCATGTACTTTGCTATACCAACACCTGGAACTTGAAGCTATCCTATTGTCTTTCCTATTGCCTTGCAATTTTAGGATGGTTTATCAAGGCTTGTGCTTTCAAAAGTATTCAGGTAGGAAGCAAATATACATGGGTGACAAATTTCAGAAGACACATCAAGTTTTCAATTTCTCTGAATAGTTCCCAAATACCTCACATTAATTCCATACAGCACTGAGGCCATCATTCTGAAGTGGAAGTAAATAATATGCCAGTTGCCCCTTCTTCTACAGGCAACTCCAGTCTCTACAAGTGTAAATATGAGGCTTTCTTTATTCTCTGGGGACTTGCCCTCCTTCCTGCAAGGATGGGAGTTGCACTGCCCTCTATCTACCTCATCAATAGAACAGACAAGAAAGATAACAGTTTTCAAGTATACATTATTGCTTCAAAGAATTTTGAACTGTTGCCTTTTATCCCCAGATTTAAAATATATAGGATGAAAATTCCATAGTTATAAAGAACATTGAATAATAAGTCATGAATTCATACTTCATATAAATTCACTAAAGCCATGCCTACAATATATTGTATTTTCTTATAATGAGGACTATCTGAGGGCACATTCTAGTTACACTTTGCTAGTTCCTTTAAAAAAGGAAGTTTTTTTATCATTGTTCAAGGCAGAGAAGAAATGATGGGACGTGGAAAAAACAGAACTAGTAGGATAAAATTAAGGAAAAGGAAATATAGTCTATTACAGGAGAAATAATGCACTGACAGTGAAATCTATCATGCAGTTGTGTAAGTCCCATGGGTGTAATGGGAACAGTATCTTCTAGATAATTGATGGTAGTCTGATCTCCTTGATAGGGCATATAAATGGGAAACATGGAAAAAAGTTCTGCTTTCAATTTTATTACCTATTTAGGATCCCCACAGAAAAAAGACTTGAAACGTCCATCTGAAAAACACAGGGCATTTGTCTGAATATATGTATTTATCTCTGGTTATTTTTTATAAACATTAAAAAATACCTCTCATCTCACTTATGAAACCTAGAAGGTGGTGAACATATTTTCGTTCTTTACCATTCTTGAAAATTTTTTGTTGTTAATATTCTGTACTTAGCCGAAAGGAAAAACAAACATCGATGAATCAATATTTTAAAATACTGCAGTGTCTGGAGTACTTTTCCACTTAGAAAACTAAAGATTTCACCCGTGATATTAATTAAAATTCCTTATCATCTTAAATACTCTTAGAATATCTTCTCCTCACATCTTTAAGAAATCATAATTTTTATTTATGTGTTTGTCAGGGTAGGCTATTTTAACAAACAATACACAAATCTCAGTTACCATAACACAAAGGTCCATTACTTCCACAGAGCAGTATTTTGTGCGGGCTGCGTGTGTGGGTCATCGTGCTTTACTCAAGGCAGTTGTTCAGGATCCATACTCTGCTTATCTTCCGATGCCTCTGTCTATAGAAAAAAGAGAGTAGATTGAACATGTGGAAGATTTTTTTCCCCAAGGCCTGTGAGTGGCTTATATTGCTTCTGTTCGCATTCTATTGACTTCATCTGTTCAGATAGCCCCTCCACCAGATGCAGTTGAACGGAGATATGTAGTACCAACAATTTTTCATAAAATTATGAAAAAATCCTATAAGAATATATTCGCTGACTAGCAAGAAACTACACTAAGGACAAGGAAAAATACATTTTGTTTATAAAATATAAATCTTTAAAAAAAGATTTATATTTTCTCTTTTTAGTCCTTTTCTCTAGTTTAGTCAAGAGAGAATGGGCTCTCTGGAGCCCTTTTCTCTAGTTTAGTCAAGAGAGAATGGGCTAATTTTAATTCAGGAAAAAAAAAACAGTAAGTAGTGCCTGGACTTATAGCAATATTTGTTTTACTTACAACATAAAATATAGAGATTATGCTTGTGTTGAAATGTTCTACTATTAACATTTACTAAAAGTTGTGTACATGATCCCTGCCTCCTGCTATTCTGCCCTTGTGTGATCCCCTCCTCAAGTGTGAACATGACTTGTGACTTGTTTCTAGAAACCAGAATATGGTGAAAGTGATGGGATGTGTATGACTATATATAAGTGAATATATAGTTACATTTCATAGGATTGTAGCCTCCAACTTGCTGGTCTCTCTGTCTTTTACTGGCTTTGTGCAAACAACGGGCAATGTTGGGAACTCCACATGGAAAGAAACTGCAGATGGCCCCTAGGAGCTGAAGGCAGCCTTCATCCAACAGCCAGCAAGAAACTAAAGTCCTCAGTCTTGTAGCTGTAGTGAATAAATTATGCCAACGACCTGCTATATCTATGACAATGGTATCATGTAGTAATAGGCTACTGAGTTGACTCATGTCAAGAGCAAGACTCAAATTTTTACATAAGTGGGAACCACATGCTTTGAGTAAGGGAGAGAGTTGGGGGCATTATCATCCCAGAGGATTATGGGAAGGAAAAATAATCAGGGATCAGAAAGGGAAATATCCATGCTGTGTGTCTGCCTTTTCCTTTCAGCCAAGAAAAGGGGCTGTACTTTGTATGAATACAATTTTACTGAGAGAACAGGGGAGAGAGAGAGACTGAGAGAGAATATGAAGTAAAAACATTTTTTTCAGCACCTGCTTATGTTTGGAACTGGATGAACATAGAGATTATAATAAATAAACAAGAAGATAAATCTTCCTGATTTTGAAAATAAACAGAAAGAAAAAAGAAATGTTTCTTATTTGCAAAATAAAATTCTTCCATGCTTAATATTAGAACATCTATAGAAAGCTTTATGGATGTTCTGGGTATTAAGGAGAAGACTCTCGCCCCTAATGGAAAATCTGTGTTGGTCTATATTCAGCAGCAGCAAATGAAAACTTCTTTTTAATGTGTAGTTAGTAAATGAAGTGTGAAGCCTCCTTTTAGATTAATGCAAAAACAGTTCTTAAGGCTTAATGCCAATAGGAAGAAAAATAATGAAATGACTCACATATAACTTCTCTTCTGAAAATCAATGAAAGAATGGAGATGCAAACAGTGCTAAAAAAAATAAATAGGAGCACGAATTTTATAAATTTAGTTTAAAAATATGAAGTGCATACTGTGGAATGAAAGCAGCTTCTTAATCTAAGCATTATCAAGCTTCAAAACATGTAAAGAAAAAGTTTTTCATTAAAAGGCTTCAGGGAATAAAATTGATCCTGGAGAAAGATTTAAGTGACTTACAAAAAACATTAGAAAAGAGAAAAATGTGTTAGAAAATGTGAGTAAAAGGTGTTTGTGCTGAATCTTGCAGTGTCCTCCGCTCCACCATTGTCACAGACTGCAGTCTCAGTCTTATGACCTTTCTTTCAGTAGCTGTCATCACCCATTTGACCTTTTATCGGTCTGACATCTCCAAGTCAGCTTGTATAGTGCAATGCAGTCTTCCAAATATATCTTCTTTCCTGCTCCCAAAGATAAACACTAAGCCTTTTTTTTATGTTTTCTTTGTTTACATGGAGTTTAGATCCATTCATTATGGAAAGACAGAGGCTGACGTAAACTACAAGTCCAGTTACCTGGATATAACAAATAGTTCTTAGCAGGTTATAGTTCATGAGGCCTGTGAAGAGACATACAAAATTTGAGGTAAATTTAGGACTTCCCAAACTCTCCCCAGTTCCTTAGAAATCTCTTTAATTAATCCATGATGGTGTTTCTTCTCCACATGCCCTATCTCTTCCTTGAAGAGAGAGAATCAAGTATTTTTAGAATTCTTTGTCATCCTCTCCTTGCCTTTCCTGAAAGTAGTTTTACTTTCTCTCTCTCTCTCTTTCTCTCTCTCTCTCTCTCTCTCTCTCTCTCTCTCTCTCTCTCTCTCTCTCTCTCTCTCTCTGAGTTAACAACTTTGGGTTTCAAGATGGACTTCAGCTAGAAAGATATTTTCCTGTTTGTGTTTCTTTCAGGTGCTTTTCTCGAATTCATCCCAAAGTCTCTTTACATAGAGCAAAAATCAATACTCAGTGCATCTAAATACAGATAGTCTTATCTGTTTTACTTTCTCGTATTTTCCTCTTTTGGAGATACCTTCTCTAGAATCATTTGTCCTCCCATTCCAATATTACTATTTGATCTCTAGTTCTCTCTAGTCCATTTATCTATGTTCACTTTAATTATAAAATAGTGTTACCCATTTTGTTACTTATGAATATGATATGTACATTGTTCCATATCTAAGAAGATTTTTTTTCAATCATTCCTACTGATTGAACACTTTTGCTTCTTTCACTTCTGATGGATATTTTTCAGTTGCCCTTCAAAAGACATTTATTCATTCTGTATCCTTCTCATCTCCCTGGAAGTATGACCCATATGTACAGCATCAATTGGGGCTTTGCCTTTGGCTTCCAGTTGAGTTCCCCCAATGAGAGACTCTGGCAGATCGAAGGCAGATGCAGAGTGAGAGCTGATCCTTGGCTCCTTCTCTGTCAGTTCTGAGTCCCTCAACCAAAATCCAGATGTCCTGTGTTTTGCCTTCTCCCTGTGCTACCAGCAACTCTCTATAGGTTCCAGTAATTGCTTTCTCCCTTCACTCATTCAAGCCCAGAAGTAATAATGGTTCTCCACTTTTTATTATCATGAGGGTAGTTCTTAATTTCTTTTTTGTTTACCTTACCTGCACATATACCAGTTAAATTGTTCCTTTATTAATATCTGCTCTAAAAATTCTGTCTGGGTTATTTGTTTCTTATTTGGATCCTGACTGATGTAATAAGTAGTGTCAGGAGTCATCCCAGAAAGTAGAAGATAATCTCTGATACTATCCACTTTTATGAGGGTGGGGGAGGAACTATTAGTAATCTGTGGCATTGAGTGGTATCATAATTACCAGCTATAACTGCTAGGGACATACGATAAATTGCATGTGGAGAGCCACATGTTGGGAGATCAAGTGGTTGTGGCACTAATTTGCTATGGTAATAAGAGTAATTATAAAGTTGGTAAGGTCATCTGGTAGCTCCTTATGGCCCTAGATATTATATACGGTAAAAAAAGGAAGGAAGAGAAGAAGGGAAGGAGGGAGGGAAGGACGGAAGGAAGGAAGGAGGGAGGATGCTAGAGAGAGAGAGAGAGAGAGAGAGAGAGAGAGAGAGAGAGAGAGAGAAGAGAGAGAAAAAGGGTGGAAGGGAGGAAGGAAGGAAAGGGAAAGAGAGAGGAAAAGAGATAGAGGGAAAGGAAGAAAGAGCAATTTCTTTGGCTCTCTAACAACATCCATTTCTTTTCTATGCCATAATTAATGCTTCTTCCTGATCATACTCCACATTATGAAGGATATAAAGTATGAGTTTTATTTATTTAACCCCGTTCTGTTCCGTGCCTTTTCTTGGTTGGTAGTATTGTGTTTGCTACTTCCAGCTGAACAATAATCCTATTGAGATTCCCTAATGGGATTCTATTCAGGACTTACAGGTGTACACCCACATCCCTAACATCAAAGTTCAGTATGGTGTACTATGATAGAAGAGGCCCTATATTAGGAATGTTTTAATTTTGGCCTAATTCTGAGATGAGCAAAATGACTTCAGGCAAGTTCCCTCATCACACTGGCCTTAGTTTTCTCATAGGAAAAATAAGAGAACTGTGTGATATGATTAATAAATATGCTTCCAGCTCTAAATTGTTGTCTGTAATTTTAACCCTCTTATTATAAGCTCACATTGTTATGAGTTGAATTGTGTCCCTTAAAAATTCATATGTTGACATCCTAACCCCCAGTACCTCAAAATATGACTTTATTTGGAAATAGGTTTATGACCCAAGTAATTAAAGTTAAGATGAGGTCATACTGGGGTAGGATGGGCCCCTAGACTAATATGACTGGTGTCCTTACTTTAAAAAAAAATGTCACATAAAGAGACAGACATAGAAAAAGAGATGATGTGAAAAGACACAGGGAGGAGGCATCTCCATGCTAAGGAACACCTGTCACTACCAGCAGCTAGGAGTGAGGCCAGGAACAGTTCCTTCCCCAGTGCTTCAGAGGGAGTACGGCCCTGCCAACAAGTTGATTTTGGACTTCTGGTCTCCAGAACTGTGAGACAATAATTTCTGTTTTTCTAAGCCACCCAGTTTATGGTCCTTTATTATGGCAGCCCCAATATTTTGATATACCCATCTTTGAGGTTCCTTCCCCTGCCTAGTTTCACAGATCCAAGCAACGAAAACTCTTCCCTCCACTAACACTGTCCTCATCCCCACATTCTTGCCAGGCTCCCAGAAGATAATGAACCACAATATTAGCTTCTTCTACAGTCCAGTTCCTGTGGATAGGAACTGCATTCCTTCACATATTCCTTCATAGCTAATTAAATAAAATACATTTATTAACTGCAGCTCTGTAAATTGTGAAATCATTAAGCAAACAGTTGAGAAACAAATGCCTATTCAGCACCTACTATGTGCCAGACTATCCCTATAGGTAATTTGTTTCAAGGGTGTTAACATAATATAATATATACTTGCACACATATGCCTAAGCATGTCTTAAAAAGTCAACAAACAACTCAAAATGTTATATTAGGATTATTCTAATAGTATAACAAGTATGATCAACATTAAGTATGCTTGCTGCATGTAGATACTGTGCAAATCTAGAAGACGTTGGCTTTCATGCCAATTTCTCTAATTTCACACTTGTTTTATTCTGTTTCCCTGGAAGACCGGAGGGTTATGCAATATTTTATGTCCTGCCTTCTTGAATTTTCCAGTTTCAGAGTGTTCTTTTAATTTGGAGAAAGTCATAAATTACTTTTTGGTCTCCCCAATTGAATTACCAGTTGTTGTTTTTTTTTTCTCATG
The DNA here is from genome assembly GCF_964194185.1 of Rhinolophus hipposideros. NCBI lineage: Eukaryota > Metazoa > Chordata > Mammalia > Chiroptera > Rhinolophidae > Rhinolophus > Rhinolophus hipposideros. The sequence continues at coordinate 57,408,708 of NC_138057.1, read as the reverse complement.
GGGCTGGAAAGATACTTTCATAACTACTGGATCATATAGCAGATGGATTTAAAGCCCTTCGAACTCCCTAATATTATAGTTTATAATGATTACCTACAATTTTTAATTTTTCCAACTAAAAGTTTATAATGAGGTCAGAACTTAGTAGGATATTCTTATGGACTGAATATTTGTATCCCCTCAAAATTCCAATATGATGGTATTTGGAGATAGGGTCTTGGGAGGGTAATTAGGTTTACATAAGGTTTTGACTATGAGAAAATGTCTCTTGTTTAAGCCACCCAGTGGTATGGTATTTTGTTTTATCAGCTCAAGCTGACAAAGACACGTGCGTGGACACTTTACGTAAGTTATTTCATTAATCCTCAAAACTGAGATGTGTGATTGCTAGGATCCCCATTTTACAGATGAAGAAATTGAAGACCAGAAAAATTAATTATCCCAAGGTACCCCAGATTATAAGTAATTGAACCAGGATTTGGAATTTAGTCAGTATGGTTTACTATAGTACTTTGCTTAAAACCAAATCACTACACTGACTAACTACACTTAAAAGCAAGTAATTTCATTCAGTTAGCTTGCATAATTTTAGGGGAAAGTGATATATCTCCATCAGCTTTTATGGAATATTGAAAATAAACATTATTACCCTTAAGAGAATTACAAAGATTTGGGGACCCCATACTTGAAAGTACAATACTGGATTCACCTTTCCTAATATGCTGGAGGGAAAAGTAAGCTAAAATTTCCTTTCAATAGATATATAGGAGTATGATGTCACTTTGGTTCTAGCAGCGCAATTAGTGTTTCTTTCATTCTACAACATGTACAAATCTTACCTGCTCTCTGCCCTTCTCTATAATACTTCTTTTATTTCTCTTTCAGAAACATGCTTGATTTTATTACAAGAATTTAATTATTAAAGGAATAAATGTTTCAGGTAATTTCTGTCTAAAAATGCAAATTGGTTTATATTCAAAGACTTTAAGAAGCTAAGTTTCAAAGTCTCCTTTTAAACTGATCTGAAACCTGAAGCATAAAATCACAGACTTGAATTTCTCTTATAAATGAGGTCATCAAAGAAACTCCTATGCTGTTTGGTTCCTATGTTATTACATTTCATAATGGACTTTGAATGAAGAAGGATAAAAGCAATCATCATTAAAGCGATGATTCATGCAGAGTGTGTCTTTAAAGACAGCCATCTATTGATGAAATATGTCAGTATTATTATGTACTTGCAAAGTGAAAAGGAATTAAAAATTTAGAACCTAGAAAAATGTAAATTTGAATAACCTAGAAACCAACCTTAACAGGAAACAACAGTTACTTACAATAATTAAATAAAATGATTGAAGGTATTAGGCATCTGTTTGGTAATGGCAAATGCCAGACACTGGACTAAATGATATACATATGCTTCAGTTATTCTGTCTTCATGATCTTGATTTATACATTCAACCAACTTTTATTGAATAATTATGGAGAAAAAGACAATGATGGTAACCACCTATTCAATTTCCCTTTCTATGTTTCCCAGTCTCCCTTGGACTTAAGGGGAAACATGTGACTAGTTCTGACCAATTAAATGTGCGCTGACACAATGTGTTTCTCCTGAGATAAGGCAATGAAACACCCTTAAGCAATTCTCAGTTTCTCATTTTCCCTGCTGTTTTAATCATGGAATTCTCATAATTGAGCTGATGGATCTAATACCTAACCAAGGTATTGCTGAATTACTGCCTGGATGACAACCGTTCTTCAGTTACCCAAGCCAGGAGTAGACTTATCATGAGTAATAAATGAAAGTTTTGTTTTAAGCCAGTGAGATTGGGAGACCATTTGTTATCACAGACCAGTGTAATTCTTCCTGACATATACACCTATCATGTTCACTCAGTTATCTGACAAATCTTAGAGAGTACCTTTGATTTATCAGGCCACGTGCCTGATAAATAGATTTTGAACATGTAGTGGTTACAAAAATTCCCTGGCATGTGAAGATCATAATCTAATGGGATGTCAATATTGAATAAGTTTTCAAATAATTATTTAATATCCTTTTACCTCACTATTTTTATTAGTTTGTTACTACTAATTAGTTATTAGTAGTAATAATCATGTATTAGTAATAATAATCATTATTAGTAGTAATTATTAGTAGTAATAATCATTATTAGTAGTAATAATCAAGAAGTAATTAATCATGTAACATAAGCCATGCCCAAATAAGAATATTCCTTATTTAAACTTTATCCTGTTAAGCAGTTCATTTAACTCGTATGCTCACTCTGACTATAAATATCTTGACTGTAATTGTCAAATGATATCAACATCTATCAGATAACCATCTGTTCAAGTAGTCAGAGATTTCTTGTTTACTAAAAACAATGCATTATTTTGTGTACTAAAGTCTTATCTTAGGTATTGTCATTCAATAGCAACAAATTATATGTGGTATAGTTCTTATTTTAACTTCTGATCCTTCCTCTATTTACAAGTATTTCTATATTTATAAGTATTTCTACAATATAGGTATTTCTATAATATTTGTAAGTATTTCTATATGTATCCATTGGTGTGTGTGGTAACCTAAATATACGAGTTTGTACTGATGTCTCCAATTCTAACCCATTACCTCATGGATCATTTTTACTTCTTCCCTTACTTGTTTGTACCCTCCCAGCCCCACAGTGAGGAAACTGGCTCCCAAAATCCACCATCCATTTACTTAATTGGTCGATTCCAGCATACATATAAAGAGGTTTCAAAATTGTCAACCTATGGAAAATAATTTTAGCAACTAGTCTGTAAGACTCATATGCAATTTCTTTTGCATTTAATCTTATTCTATACTCTTTCTGAAAATTACTTTAGTCAGCACATTTTCCCCACTCCCTTCAATGGGATTGTTTTATAAATTTATAATAATTTGATTATTTTGTCACAGTTTACATTTTTTCCTGGGGTAACCTGACCTTGTAAATGATTTTTTTTTAATTTGCAGATATTAAGGTTAGCTTTTTGTACTCTAAAGTTCCATGGGTTTTGACAAATGCATAGTGTCATATATCCACCATTATTATATCACAGAGAATAGTTTTATCACCCTGAAAAGAAAATTATCTGTACTTCATGATTCAATCCTTCTGCTTTCCGAAATGCCTGGCAATCATCGATTTGCTTACATCTCTATATTTTTGCCTTTTCAGAATGTCACCTAAATGGGATCATAAAATGTGTAGCATTTTCAGACTGACTTCTTTGACTTAGAAATATGCATTTAAGATTCATCAATGCTTTTGTGTGGCTTGATAGCTCATTCTTTTCATAGCTGAATAGAAATCCATTGCATGAACGTATACAGTTTGTTGATCCATTTACCTATTGAATGATACCTTAGTTACTTTCAGTTTTTGCTGATTATGAATAAATTGTTATAAACGTTCACATGCAGTTTTTCATATCAGATGGATAAGTACCTAGGAGTACTATAGCAGGTCTGTATGGTACAATTATGTTTAGATTTTGAAGAAACTGCCAAACTGTCATCCAAAGTAGCTGTACCCTCTGTGTGTTCCGACCAGCTTGAATACGAGTTCCCCTTGGCTGCATCCTCAGCAGCAATTGATATTGTCAGGATTTTTTTGTATGTTAGGATTTTTCATGCATTTTAGCCATTCTGATTGGTGTGTATTATTATTTTATCATTGTTTTAATTTGCGTTTTCCTAATGATAAATTGCAAAAGACAAAAGTGTATGGCTTGTCTTTTCATTTTAACAATGGTTTTTGCAGAGTAGAAGTTTTTAAATTTAAAAACATCCCACATCATTTTTTTTCTTCCATGGATCATGCTTTTGGTTTTATAACTGAAAACTCATCACAAACCCCAAATTATCTAGATTTTCTGCTACTTTTTTTCTGAAGTTTTATACATTGCATTTTATATTTAAGCCTATGGTCCATTTTCAGCTAAATTTTGAGTAAGGTGTAAGGTCTGTGTCTAGGTCCTTTTTCATGCACATGGACTTCCAATTGTTTCAGCATTAATTGTTTGAAGACTGTCATTTCTCCATTGAATTGCCTTTGTCAGAACCAGTTTATTATTTAGTGTGGTCTATTTCTGGGCTGTATATTCTCTTCCATTGATCTTTATTTCTATTATTTCACAAATACCATACTGTCTTAATTATTATAGCTTTTTAGGAAGCCTTGAAATCAGGTATTATGAGTACTCCATCTTTGCTTTTCTTCACTACCAGGTTGTATTCTAGGACCTTTGTCTTTCCATATAAATTTTAGAATCAGTCTATCCATGTCTACAAAATAGCTCTCTGGAATTTTAATTGAGATCGTGCTCCATCTACAGTTCAAATTGCAAACAATTATCATATGAACAATATTGAATCTTCCAATCCCTAAACATGGAATAGCTTTCCACTTATTTAGTTCTACTTTTGTTTTTTTCTTTTTATTTCGTTTTGCAGTTTTCTGCATACAAATCCTACACACATTTACTTGGATTATACAAATGTACTTCTTTTAGTGCTATTATCAACGGTATTTTTGTACATTTCAATTACCAAATGTTCATTGCCAGCTTATTGGAAAGCAATTGGTGTTTGTATATTGACATTGTATCCCACAATCTTTCTATACTTCTTTATGTTCCAAAGATTTATATATATATATATATATATATATATATATATATATATATATATATATATATATAGAGAGAGAGAGAGAGAGAGAGAGAGAGAGAGAGAGAGCCAAAAACAAAAAATGTACACATTTTATAAGATGTAATCTATGTATTCCTTTTCAAAGTTGAATTAAATTACAGTAGCAATGTGTAGTATGGTGTTCATTCAAAAGATGAAGTTAATTAAATGAATGCTAGCATCATTCATTGTATTACAATTTTCATACAGTTTTTTCCTTTCTTAAATTGTGTATATATTTTTGGCACCATACACACACACACACACACACACACACACACACACACACATATGTGTGTATATGTATAGTCTTTAGGGCTTTCTACGTAGATAATCATGTCATGTGCAAGTAAAGATACTTCTTATTTCTTCCCTTCCAATCTGTAGAATTATTATTTTTTATCTTGTTGCAACTAGGTAGTTCTTCCAGTATGATGTTGAATAGGCATTATGGGAGAAGATACCTTGCCTTGCTCACAAACACAGTAGGAGGATGGTCATCATTGTCACCATTAAGAATGTTAGCTATAAATTTTGACATTTTCTTTATTAAATTAAGGAAGTTCTCTTATATTTCTAGTTGTTGATAATTTGAGTGGTGTTTAATTTTCTTTAATGCTTTTCCTGTATTCATTGATATGATTATATTGTTTTTTCTTATTTATACTATTAATATGAATGACATTGATTGATTTATAATTGTTCAAGAAGACTTGCAATTCTATAATGAACCATGCTTAATAATGTTGTATTGTCCTTTTTACATATTGCTGAATTCTATTTGTTAATATTTTGTTAAGAACTTTTGCTTCTTTAATCATTAGAAATATAGGTATATAATTTTCTTATAATGGATTAAATATTAGCATACTACTAGTTTAATTGTTTGAATTAAGAGGTATTGGGGAGGTGGGCAAAGGATCTGAGTAGACATTTTTCCAAAGAAGAAACAAAAGGCCAACCGGTACATGAAAAAATGTTCAACATCCCTAGACATTAGGGAAATGTACATTAAAACTGCAATGACATATAACCTCACACTTGTAAGAATGCACATCATCACAAAGAAATAACAGATGCTGGCATGGACGTGTAGAAAAGGGAACCCCTGTGCACCATCGGTGGGATTGCAAATTGATACAGCCACTATAAAAAACAGTATGGAGGATTCACAACAAAATTAAAAGTAGAACTACCTTGTGATCCCACAATTCCACGTCTGGAAATGTACCCAAAGGAAATGAAAATACTCGAAAATATCTGCATTACGATGTTCATAGAAGCATTATTAGTTAAGCTATAGAACAACCTAAGCTTCCATTAATGGATAAATGAATAAAGAATGGGTAAAATGCAATGTATTTAACCATAAAAACGACGAAATCATAACTTTTGCACTAGCATGGATGAAACTTGAAGGCTTTCTGCTAAGTGAAAAAAGACAGAGAAAGACAAATATTTATGAACTCACATGTGCAGGCAAAAAACCTCAAAGAAAAAGAAATCCAATTTGTGGTTACCAGAAGCGGAGGGTCGAGGAAGGTGATCAGAAGGTACAAACTGTTAGTTATGAATAAGTATTGGAGATGTAACTATAGCTAAAACTGCTGTGTGGTATATAGGAAAGTTGTTAAGAGACTAAATCCTATGAGTTCTCACCACAAAGAAAAATTTATTTTTCTTTTTTTCTTTTTTCTCTTTATTGTATCTGTACGAGAAGATGGGATGTTAGCTGAACCTACTGTGGTAGTAATTTCACAAGGAGGGTAGTAGATGAGAATAAATGGTGATGGAAGGACAACTGTCTCTGGGTAGTGAACACACAATGTGATATATAAATAATGTATTACAGAGCTGTACACTTGAAACATATTTAATTTTACTAACCATTGTCACCCCAATAAATTTTAATAGAAAAAAGAAAAGAATAATTCAAAACAAAACAAACAAAAAATTGTACCATACACTTTAAACCTATACAATGATGTATGTCAGTTATTTCCCGTTGAAACTGGAATAAAGTACATTTTTTATATTTCTATTTTCTGTAAAAAATTATAGAGATTTAGTATAATTTCTTCCTTAAATGTTTGGTAGAATTCAATCTGAGAGAAAAAAATCTGTGCCTGATGCTTTCTTTCTTTGACTTAATTTCTATTAGTTTTTTTTCTTCTGCTTGCCCTTAATTTTATCTTCTGTCTTTAATTTCCTAAAATAGAAGCCTAGGTTATTGATACTGGAACTTTCTTCTTTTGTAATAGATGCTATAAATTTCTCTCTAAGCACTGCTTTAGTTGCATCCCACAAATTTTGATAAGTTGTATTTTTATTTTCTTTTAGTTGATGTTTTAAAATATCTCTTGAAACTTCTTTGACCCTTGAGTTATTTAGAAATATGCCGTATGATTTCAAAATATTTGGATATTTTTCAGCTATTTCTCTGTTGCTGATTTTCAGATTTAGTCCATTGCAGTCTGAAAAGATACTTTATATAATTTTTATTATTTTATGTGGTAAAGTATTTTTAACGGCAAAGAATGTGATTAGTCCTGGGGAATTTTCACAGAAACTTGAGAAGAATATGTATTCTGCTGTTGATGGATAGACTATTTTATAAATGTCAATTAGATAAAGTTGATTGATTGTGCTGCTCAGGTTATCTGCATTCTTATTAATTTCTTCCTACTTGATGTGTCAATTACTGACAGAAGAGTGCTAACACCTTCAAATATATTAGAAAATTGATCCCTCCTTTTGGTTCTCTTTGTTTTTGCATCATGTGTTTTGACACACTGATGTTAGATGCCTATGTGTTTAGAATTGGTATGCCTTTCTGGAGAAATAAACCTTTATCATTAGGGAATGCGGTTCTTTATCCCTGATAATTCCGCTTATTTTTAAGACTGCTTTTTCTGAAATTAATATAAGCACCGCAGCTTATATTAATGGTATTAGCATGATATATCTTTCTCCATCCCTGTGCCTTTAATCTACCTGGCTCTTTGTATATAAAATGAATTCTTATAGACAACATATAGTTGAATCTTGTTTTTGTTATTTTTTTGTTGCGCTCTGACAAGAGTTTACAATAAACATTTTTGGTCTACTCTATGCCTACAATCAAATAACACTGCACCACTCCATGTGTAGTACAGGCACCTTATAAGAGAGTGTTTCCATTTCTTCCCTCCCATACCTTGTGACACTGCTGTCACTCATTTTACTTATCCAAATGCTATAATCACCTAATACTCTTACAGTATTTATTTAAACAGTTATATTTGTGTAAAGTAAGAATAAGAAAAAAGATTTTAATTTACTTCCATTTATTCTTTCTCTAGGTCTCTTAATTTCTCCATGTAAATCCAATTTTCTGACATATCATTTTCCTTTTGCCTGAAGAACTTTTACGATTTTTCTCAGGTTGTCTAATATTGAATTCCCTCACTTTTTGTTAGTCTGAGAATATTATTTACTTTTGGAAGATAATTTTACTAATAGAGAATTCTACATTGGTGGTATTTTTTTTTTGACACTTTATTTCACTTCATTCTCTTTTTGCTTGCATGGATTCAGATGAGAAATTATTACAATTCTTATCGTTTTTCCTCTCAATAGGTAAGGATATTTCTTTTTCCTCTGAGTTTTTCAAAATTTCTTGTTTGGTTTTGTTTTTCTACACTTTGAATATAATATGCCTGGATGTGAGATTTTGTTGTTGGTTGTTATTGTTGTTGTCGTTTTGGTAGTCTCTGAGATTCCTGGATCTGTGGTTTTTTTGGCCATCATTATTTTGAAAAGTTCTTGATCATTATCATTTTCCATATTTCTCTTGCTCTTCTCTTTCTTTTCATTTGTGTGTTCCAATTACACGCATGTTAAACCTTTTTGATATTGGCCCACAGTTCTTAGCTGTTAGTGCTATTTCTTCCATTTTTATTTTTCACTTTGCATGGAAGTTTGTGGATTCTCTATGACTCTGTCTTTAAAATCACTGATTCTTTTTTATTTCTGTCGCAATGTTTTGGTTTTGGTTTTGGTTTTTTTCGAGGATTACTTTTCAATTTTAGAAATCCCCTGCACAGACTACCCATCTTTCATGTTTCTTTTTTGTTAGAAGCCTTAAAATATTAATCCCAGTGTTGTTGTTTTTCATTTTGTACCTGATAATTCCAACATCTGCATTATATCTGAGTCTGACTCTGATGAGCCAGAAGAAGGGATCTTTCTAAGATCTTCACTGTGAGAATCTGGAACAGAGAGGTTCTGGGTGGGGATTGGCGGATCCAGTGTGACAGATCCCCTAAGAATAGGACTGCAGCCCCTTTCCAGAGTTTCTTACACTCAAGCTAGTCCACACTTAGTCTCCAGCAATTCATCACAATTGCTAAATAAGTGCCTGTCAGTGGTTCTATTCCAGGTAAGCAAATCTCAGCAGTGATTCTCTGTATTCACCTGTCTTTCTATATTTTGGGGTGATGTAGTTCCCTGTAAACTCAATTCTCTTCTGGGTCCAAGGAAAGTCATTGATTTTCAGTTTGGATAGCTCTTTTCTTGTTGTAAGGATGTAATGAGGACTTCCAAGCTCTTACATGTCAGAGCTGCCCTAATTTTAAAACAATTAAAAATATTTTTTATTTAATGAAATAGTCCTACAGAGGTACGTTGAAATGCATTATAGAAGTTTGGTTTCTAATATACCAGACTATCTTTTGAAGGCAATAATGACTAATTCATCTCAATTCCAACTTCATTTTTGTATAGATTTTATATCATCATACAAGATTAGATATCTTTCTTATTTAATTTAAAAGTTGATTGAATTATGGTGAATTAAACCAAGACTAAATGTTCACTCACTGCTTTACTTGTGTATATTTTGGAGTTATTCAGAACCAAAAAGGAAGAGATTGTAGTCTTCCATTATGTGATTCTTCAAAGGCTCTCATGCCAATTTTTCTTCAATAATCTCAATACTAATTCCCTTTTCCCAATGGCTGATCATTTAACCAGAGGGAAAGAATAAACAGTCTATCACTTAGAATTGAAAATGAGTATAGAATTAGAAATAATAGGAGCAATAATTTTGAAAAATCATGTTTCAGTTGTTGATTTCAGTATTTTCATTGGCATTAAGGAATTTTAATAAACTATGAACCTCGTTAGCAAGGGCCATCTTAAGAGTACTCCAGAATTGTGCTTTGTGATTATTCAAGCAGCACCAAGATCAAAGGGGAGGGAGTAACCACCTTTCTTTTAAAGGATGTTCTAAATTAAAGTTGTCCAAACTTTATATCTGTACATGTCCAGTTTTTCTAATTAACATGAATATTCCTTTCTCCAGGGAACATTTCAATAACACTGGCTGAATGCATTTTTCACATTCTGCATTTTTAAAGTTCTACTTATCCTGACAACCTATTTTTGCATTCATCTCAGTGAAGAAATATTCCTATACACTTCTACAAAAACACTAAATCTCTATAGCTTCCCTATGATTTGGTTGGGAATTTCATTTTCCACCTAGTATATGGTTCAATCATTCCTAAATTCTAACCTAGGAGAGATAACCTAGGTCAGAGAGAGAAGATATTATAGGCTCTATTAAGGAATAGCACTTCTGTCTTGGACCCCTGCTTTCTTTCCTTCCTTAGATAATTAATCTTTTCAATATCTCTCCACACACACTAAGACTTACAACTCTAGGGGACCTATGGAGACATTTGTTCTTCATGGTCTTTTTGCTTCATTTTTACACTAAGAAAATATCATTATTCATTATAAAATAACTGCTTCCATTGCAATCAGTCCAATGAGCACTGTAAATCAAGGTGTCTCAACTTTACTTAGCCAAACAGTGAACCTATGACCAGGCTAGATTAAATGGGTCCATCTTTGGAATGTAAAGCTTAGGCAAAGTGAAGAAAGGAACATGATAGATAGAATTCAAAGATGGCCCCTAGTATACACACATGTTTTTCTAGTTGCTCTATAAAACACTAAACTTGGTGCTGCTATGAAAGGATCTTGCATGTGCAATTAAGTTCCCAAGTCAGGCGATTTCAAAAAGGGAGATCGCCCTTGGTGGGCCCGACCTCATCAGGTGCATTCTTAAAAGGACTGGGCTTTTCCTGAACAGAAATGCTCAAAGAATGAAAGGAATTTGACACAAGAGGGATTTACCATTGCTAGTTTGAAGATGGAGGGGCCATGTGGCAAAGAATGTGGGTGGCTGGTAAAGTTCAGCGCAGCCAGCAAGGAACCAATGACCTCAGTCCTACAACTGCAAGGAACTGAATTCCAACAATTACTTGAATGAGCTTGGAAATGGATTCTTTCCCAGAATTTCCAGATGACAACTTAGCCTGTCTGACACCTTGACACCAACATTTGAGACTCAGCAGAGAATCCAATTACAGCATGCCCAGACCTTTGACCTGGAGAGCTGTGAGATAATAAATGGACGTTGCTTTAAGATACTAAATTCATGGTAATCTGTTAACACCGTTAGCAAACTAATACAGAAGGGGAATGGTGGGAACTGATTCAGTCCAAAGGCAGAAATGTAAACAGATGATGTCATTACAGTGTGAAAAGAGCTTTGAAAGAACAAAAAAGGTATGGTATGATGTTATTTATGTTGGCAAAACAGGGAACATGGTCCAATATGTGAGTTAGGAGAATGCCTGGAGAGCTTGTTTATTGGTTCCTGCTACCCAGACTCCCTAAACTGTTTTGATTCCAATCCTTCTTCAGGCTCACTTTTCTCAATTACTCAAAATCCTTTAGTAAATTTCCTTTTTCCTTAAGTTGGACAGGTTGATTTATTACTTACAATCAAAATCCACTAAGTGATATGTGATACGGAACTAAAAATACTCCAAAATACTTCATTGGAAAGGTTTACCAGCTAAAGCGCCCTCCAGAAAGGGATCTGCAACTTTTCTTTTTAAATATGAAAAGCCTTGACTCTTAAAATGATCCTCAATTTGTGATATTAAAAATAATGACTAGGGGAAAGAGTGGCAGTGTTGCCTTCCTAAGTTTGTTGATTTGCTTTTTTTTTTCCTTTTCATATGACATATTTTGCCTTGAGAATTTCTTGATGGTCTCTTCTTAGAATGTAAGAGTTGAAGTCAAGTCTACATGTGTACTGTCACACTATGCTGAATATCATACCGAAAATTGCAGCGTATTTGAATTCTCAAGCACTTGTTACATGTTCTCCAACAGACTGTTTATATTTTTGTTTGGATAGATGGTTAACTCTATTGTCATCTTTAGTTCTAGATGAAAAAGTCTGGTGTAAGTCTGGTGTAATTGGGAAGGTCTGGTGTATCAGGGCTAATTCCTGTACTAAATTCTCATTTCACACTATTTATAATGTATCAGCATTCTTTGTTTTAGATTTCATTTGACAACATATTCTATGTTTATTTGAAACAAAATAGTATGAGACAATATGCTCAGTAATTTTTCTTTTAATATGTTCATTCCAATATAAATATTTATATAAATGTGATTCATTGGAGTAGGGAGTACAGTTCGGTGGTTGTGATGGCCTTTTGATGTGTCAGCTTAGTGAGACTGCAGTCTCTAGTGATTTCACCGAGCACGAAGTGTTGCTGTGGAGGCATTGTGTAGATGCAATAAATGTCCATCATCAATTGACTTTAACTGAGCTAGGGTATTCTAGGTAATCTGAGCAGGCTTGATTCGATCAGTTTAAAAGGCTTAGAAGAATTGAGACTTCCTTTATGGACAAATTCTGCCCGTGGACAATAGCGCCCACCCATCCCTGAGAGTTCCAGCCTGCTCTTCATGAAGACATGCTCTACCTTTGGAACTAGCCAAGTGTTGTGACTTTCTAAATTTCACATTTGTTTGATAGAGTACCTGGGATGGGGCTGTTGGATGTTGAGCTGCTGTTCACCAAATGACTCCAGGGAACTGAAATAGAGTATATTACTCATTAATCCTGGAGGAGGTCCATGGCATGCTTCAAGGGGCCATGCAGGGAGGTCAAGGCAGGTTACAGGCAGAGCGTGCAGTAGGACCTGAGCCATGGGCCTTCATTTGGCTCCCTGGATGGAGTCCTTTGCGGGCTAAGAGCAGACTGGTCAGTTCAAACCTTTGTGGTATGGTATGGGGTGGGACTGAGTGCTCTTATCTTACTGAGCACAAGAAGACTCTGGGAGCTTGGGCTTTCATCACAAAGAATTTACATTTACTTGTGGCTCTGCAGGCTGTTATCTAGGGCATATGCTTATGGGAGAAGCTCGTGTCAGTTCAAGGCCCATGCAAGCCACTTGGCCCCACAAAATGGATGGGGAGCAGCAATGTTATAGTACTCTAGCTAAACTCTCAACACCTAGCCAACTCCCACAATTGGGTAAATCAGTTACTTGCAATAAATCTCTTCATATATATCTCCTACTGGTTTTGCTTCTCTGGTTAAATCCTAAGTGATCCAGGGGTCAGAAGAATCAACTGTGGAGCCAAACCATTTGAAATCAAATCCTGGAGATTTTTCTTACTGGCTTCATGACCTTGGTCATTACCACTTGTACCTTTGGTTTTTTTTAACTGTAAAATGCATATAAAAACGTCCTTTCTTACAAGGTTCTTGAGGAGATTAAATAAGTTGCAAATCTCATTACTACACTGATGAATCAGATGGACCTGGTACACAGGGTGTTTTGTTAAACCTCATTTCCTTTCGAGAAATGCAAACCCTTTCAAAATAGCATAAATAAAAAGAGCATTTTCTATTTTGTGAGGATAGAGTCCTGTAAGAACAAAGTGCAAAAAGGAAAGCATGGTTCTATAGTAAGTAGAACTTCATAAGGCAGCTCCATTTTTTTGTATAAACTTTCATGGGTGGATTTTGAGCTCACTTTTTTTCCCCAACTTTGAGATACATTGGCATATAACATTTTGTGCATTTAAGATATACAATGTGATGATTTGAAACATGTATATATTATAAAATGATTACCACAATAAGGTTAGATAACACATCCATCACCTCACATAATAACAAGTTTTGTGTGTGTGATTAGAATATTTAAGATCTACTCTCTTAGCACCTTTCAAGAATACAATATTGCTATTTTTAATTTTTTTTCAGTTACAGTTGACATTAAATATTATTTTATATTAGTCTCAGTTGTACAGCATAGTGGTTAGAAATTTATATAATTCATGCAACAATCCCCCCAATTAGTCTAGTACTCACCTGGTACTATGAATACTTGTGGCAACATTATTGACTATATTTCCTATGCTGTATTTTACATGCCAGTGACTGTTTTGTAATTGCCAATCTGTATTTCTTAATCCCCCTTCACATTTTCTGCCCAGTAATCCAACCCCCTTACCCTCTGGCAGCCATCAGTTTGTTCTCTGTATCTATAAGTCTGTTTCTGATTGGGTGTTCATTTATTTTGTTCTTTAGATTCTATATATAAGTGAAATCATATGGTATTTATCTTTCTCTGTTTGACTTATTTCACAGCATAATACCCTCTAGGTCCATCCATGTTGTCGCATACAATATTGTTACATAGTCACCATTCTGCACACTACATCGCCAGACCTTATTCATCTTATAACTAGAAGTTTGTATCCTTTGATCAACATCTCTCATTTCTACCACCCTCCTCCCCGCAGCATGCCACCCTCTGGCAACCACCTTTCTGTTCTGTTTCTATGACTTCAGGTTTTTTCTTTTTTCAGACTTCACATATAAGTTAGATCATACAGTATTAGTCTTTTTCTGTCTGACTGTTTTCATTTAGCATATTCCCTCAAGGCCCATCTATGTTGTCTAAAATGACAGGATTCGCTTCCTTTTTTTATGACAATAATATTCGCTCTCACGTATGTGCTTGTGTGTGTGTATGTAACTATTTTCTTTATTCATCCATCAAAGGACACTTTGTTTATCTTTCGTTTTCTATATATATTTTCTCACTCAAAATTCTATCATTTCCTGTAGCTCAAACTCTATTTGAATTTTGCGTTCATGAGCTCAATACATCAGACTGACTTGTTCTCGGTATCTCTTAATTTAAATCATTAAGAAAAAGAATCTGAGTTTCTCAGCCTAACCTATGGATTGATTCACCTTGATTCAGTTGTAGCCTTGAAGGTGAATACCATCACATAGCCTGAGACTATCCCTTCTAAAGTGGGAGGGATCAATACTTTAGGTTTGGATTGCAGGGGGAAATGGTGGCCATCTTATTGTATAGGACTGGGAGTTGTAAAAAGTTGTTCTGAGTAACTTAAAATTTTTAAAAAGGTGAAAGGTATGAGAACAACCAGTACAGAATAAGGTTCCTGGCGAGAAGAAGAGATGAGCACCAAATGTCTTCAACAGAAAACTGCTTCTTCATAACAATGACTGATGGATACCATGTTTTTATTTCAGTTGGGGGTGGGGGTGGGGTAGGGAAGAAAATCAGAGACATCAGGTTAAAAAGACCGAGCCTGAACTTTCACAATTTGACATGGAAAGAATGGATGGTGGGTTTCCCATGAGCCAAGTGAACAAGTGATAACAATTGAGCATGGACTATCTTGTCAGTGCTCTGTCTCTGTAGAAGAAGAAACTGTGGGCAAAATTAAAATGACCAAAGACAATTCGTGAAAGGTTATTCCAGGAATATCAAGGAATGAAACTGTGGGTGCAAGGGCTAGAGGAGTTCTAACAGGGTACCTTGAAGAATATTCTAGTGTAACAATTTAGCATTTTGATGTCCATCCCTCAGTCCACAGACTTCAACAGTGCAAACTAACTAGCACGCCTTTGGTCTCTTTCATGCAATTCTCCATCCCCTTTGCCTGAGCTTGTAGAAGCTAAAAAGAAAACCAAAAGTGTATGGATGGGGAGGAGGTCAGGAGGTGGGAAAGAAGAGAACAAATTATCTTTCTTCAGTGCAGGTCTCTTGGGTTACAGGTTGTCGGAGCTGGAATGAAAAGGGCAGGAGAAAAATAGATTTCGATATGAGAATGAGGTTTTAAACTGGCTTAGAGAGAAATAGACTTTTTGATGTCTGAAAATGACTGGAAAAAAGGCAGGTACAAGAGAGTAACCAGAGAAAAAAATAAAACTTCATGTCTGTACCGCATCAAATTTAGGCTGTGAAATATACCGATTTATTATCAGAATAAGAATTTTGAAAATCGAAAGTATATGGCAAAATAAATAATTCAAAAATTTGAAAAATTAAAACATACAAACCTAATGAACAATTAATAAATAATCACATGATATATAAGTGGGAAAGGACTGTGTATACACAGTAACTGGGAAATAAATCACAGAGAAAACATAGTTTTGACTACACAGCATTTAAAATAGTATATATTTATATACTTAGTACATATTTAATATTTTAAATTACCATTAAAAGTCCAGTAGACATTTACAGATTTCCATTTTTTGTTTCACTGTATCAAGTTGTTTTAATAATTTTAGCAATGTCATATTAGAAAAAGTATATTTCTAATTTAAATGTCAGAAGTTCTTAGCCTGTATTCTTTAATTTCTTAGGTATGTGGATTTAAAAATCAAACCTATCTGTATTATTTGCCTGTCATGTACATATACCATATATTATTTGAATTTGCTTATATAAATTCAGGTTGCCTGAATGTGCCCATCTGTGCACTTTTGTTAATATATATACAAATTTTCCTCACCACCCCTGGTTAAATCATTAGTGTCAAATGACTCAGAATGAATTGGTTCAAAATGTCTCGTCTCTCTCAGATTCCAGGAATTGCCACAGTATTTTATTGGTTTTGTGTTTATTTATTTACGTTCTTCATCCTTTTGATGTGATGTATTTTATTAACATAACTCCCTACTTTCAGCCTCCTCAGATAACATTCTTGGTCATTGTAGCAATTTCTAATAAACAGTTCACTTGATTTGTCAGAGTGTTATTGCCCCCAACCTACCTCACGGAAAAATAGAGAGAAATAGATAAAGAAAAGAAAGAAATGAATTGATCCAGCTTTATGCTTCAGGGGATCGATTGATAATTAAAATTAAATGCAAATTTAAGTGTGCTCATGAATTTTTCTGGGGAGCATATCTATTTCATAAGATTCTCAAGAAAAAGTATGAATCCAAAAATTAAGAATCTGTAGCCCATGATTTTTGTCCTTTGTGCTAAGTCAGGTTTTATGACAATTGTATAAAATAAAGCGGTTACGGAAACATTGAAAACATTACGGGTACATAGTGCTAAGTTCTTTGAAATTGATAACCATGCTAATAATATTTTTAGAGTGCTTATTGAACTGTCACCATGAGCCACTAGTTGGAATTTATAGTAAAAAAAATAAAGTTTTGATAGAATTCTTCCATGTTTATTTAAATTTTTGTGAATGTATTTTCTTTTGAGAATTAGCATTTTTACATCATTCTTTTCTCTTTTTAAATAGTGCTTGTCCACGGAGCATTTTCAATTTGAATGTTTGAACTAACCATTTTAATGTGAACTACAAAGCATTCTGTGAGTGGGAGGACTAAGAGTCCAAACTCTTTGATACAGACCCAGTTTTCTCTCCACCACCACAGTGCTCACCATGGTTATGCTGAAAGAAAAATAAGCATAGCCATTGCCCTGGAGACACAAAATCCATCAGAGAAAGTAGGTACAGCCATATCAGAGCCTTCTACAATGTACACTCAAGACGTCCTTGTTAAAGGAAAGATTGTTTCTGAGCAACAATTTATCCATGAATCCACATCTGCCTCCAACCCAAGTAAGAATCCATTGTTCAGAATTTCCACTTGGGTTCTGTGTACCCATAGCACTTGTTTATATTATTTAATGTTATTTCACTTATTCCATTTTACACTTCACTATTCACTCATTAATATTTTACCTTCACCTCACCACATGGATATAAATTGTAAAGTCTGCAACTGTGACAGTCTCATGATACTCAAAATGTCACTCAGATTTTTGGTCTCAGTTTATATCTTTTAAATGATGTAAAGTATCCATTCACATACTATCTCCTCAAATGCATTTCACTTATTTTAACATGTGTAAACACTCTAAACTCCTTTGGGGCAAGAAACCATCTAAATCCATAGTGTTAATATCCAAAGTAATAATATTATAGAAAACATGTCATAGAAGAAATTTAGGAAGTATGTTCAATTAATGGGATAGCTGGTGAAATCTTATTATATTCAATGATACTCTGCTAAGCATAAGGTTCATTTTTCGGTCACGTATAAAAGAATTACTAGCTTCTTAAAATTCTGTGTTATAATATTTCCTTCACAGGGACATGACCAGGGACTTCAGTAATGATATGTTCGTTAAAATTACAAACCAATAAAAAGGAATATAGATGCATGTGTCAAATCCGTTTGAGCAGATACTGTTTTTCCATGTATTAACTTTAAGCAAAATGATTCTAAAGCTGATTTTCCTGAGAATTGTACAGTATGACAATACTATGCAGTACGACAATATTGTATAGAGCACTTGTAGTATCATATACGGTGGTGGCTTAATGGTATCCTCAAAATAGAAATGTTCAAGTCCTACTCCCCAGTACATGTGAGTGTGTTCTTCTTTGAAAATATAGTCTTTGCAGGGGTAATTCATGTCAGATGATGACATGCTAGGTTACAGTGTATACTCAGTCCAACGACTAATGTTTTCATAAGAAAAAAGGAAAGGGAGATTTGGACATAGAGACACAAAGGAAACACACAGGGAAGAAGGGCATGTGAGGAGGAAGGCAGATGGGAGTGAGGCAGCTACAGCCAACATAAGGGAAAGATTTCCGGCAGCCACTGAAGTTAGGAAGAGACAGGAAGGAAATTTCTCTTGAGCCTTTGAAGTGAGTATGTCCTTGCCAAGACCTTGATTTTGGATTTCTAGCCTCCAGAACTGTGAGAGAATAACTTTTTGTTGTTGTAAGCCACCAGTCTGTGCTAATTTTTACAGCAGCCCTAGGAAACTAACATGTGTACCAATCGTATTACTACATGTACCAAATGTGCATGCATTGTGTACACACACACACATCCTCAAATAGGAGAAACTGAATAAAAAACAGGTATACATTGATAAATATCTAACGGAACTTCCAAAACACCAGAGAGAAAAAAAAGTAGAGAGATACAACATTTTTATGTAATGATTATTGTTACTTTAACAACATTTGAGCATCTCATGTAGGCTATGTAGTGTGACAGGTACTGGGAATACAAGAGCCTAGAGATACGTAAACAGAATAGGTACCATTTCTTATAAATGAACTGATGAAGGCATACTGCATCGTATGGGAACAACAGGACTGATCACTTACTTGAAATGAGAACAGATGAGATCAGGAAAGACTTGAGGTGATGGAGGACAGATGAGGAGATTTCCAAGCCAAACTATAAAAAAACTAATTAGCCAGAAAAATGGTGTGCATGGACAGTGGGGAGAGGAGGGAAGGCTGCTTTATAAATAGCATGGACACCCTGCTGAGTCAAGAGCCAAGAACAATAGCCAAGAACAATGGTGAGATACATGTATTGAGAATTAAAATTAAATGTAGGAAGAGGGAGTAGATAAGGCTGGAAAGTAACAGAAAAAATATATGGTTATAAACCAATTTGTTAACAATAACAATGGATTTACTCTATGGTGGGTTTATGGTTTGCCCTTAATTTCCTGTGTGTGCCAATTTTTGGTTTTACAATCTCATACAATAAAAATATATTACTTATGTAATAATATAAATCATTTAAATGTAAAACATTATATAAAATATTATCTAAAATTTGCCCCTTCCCCACCCTAAATGCTGTGTGTCACCATTGAAAAAAGGACTAAAAGAAAATAAATTTGCTAAATGGTTGTCTTTGAGTGGAAGGGATATGAATAATTTTCATATTTATGATTTTAGGCTTTTAAAATTCTCTACATTGAAGTATTGCTTTCATAATTAGACAGTTATTCGTTTAAAAACTCTATAATCATACTACCAATTAAGTACCTAGTCACTGATATAACTGGAATACTGTTTTATTTTATGAATATTTCTTGTTTAGCATTTTATCTTCTGACTGCCTTCAATGCTTGTCATCACTTCTGCACTTTTTTCATCTTAGAGAGGCGTTAATTACCTCATTACTATCTCTTTTATTTACTATGAATACTAACATTCACATCTGACTGTAGGTTTCTCCCACCATCAGCTATCTAGATTCAAAAGCTCTACATATTTGTATGGTGTTTTTTTAATTTTTTAATCTCTCTATCAAGTGTCTCAGAACTGCTTTACAAAGGATTAAAGATAACTGAATGCTAAATCTATGTCTTACTCATTTACTCTGAGTTCCATCCTCCAGATGTGAAAATCCCTATATATAGTCTATAGTCTTTTCTGGATTTGCAAAGAAACTAGACTCTTACATTTTGGACTATTTTGAAACTCTAGACTTAATAGAACATTAATTTGTCAAAAATAACATCATATTTCTGCATATTACAATACTGAATATGCCAGAATACATGATGTATCACATGGGAGGAACTATTTCTCCAACAAAAAATTATTTTTTAATACCAATGGAAAATAGATTTAAAGCAGTAAAATGCCCAGCCTACTGTGCATTGCTTTCGCTGATTTACCATATTTTGCTAACTATTAGAGCCATTTTCACACAAGCCAATTTGAATTTTTCAAGTTTTTCAAAGGTCTGTTTTGTTGTTACTGCTTTTGTTTAATTGCAGTTTTGCTATAAAGTGTTTATGTAAGTAAGAATATAAAGTTTATAATCATGACAGCTGTGAAAAACTTATATCATTTTACACAGAAATGGAGAGTTTGGGAATTCATTCTGTTCTCTACCCCTGGGCCTATTACTGGATCTCATTTGTTATTATAATTTTAGTGTATAATGTATCTGGCTGAACAAGCACATGCTTGGAACATAGTAGTGCATAATTAAAACTAGTTTATTGAATTACATTTAATTTGATTTCACTTTTACAAAACTAATATTCCTCTGGAAAAAGATGCATATGTTTTTGACAGTACACATTAGAATAGGTTAAATGAAAAAAAAAATTTGTAATTGCCTAGTGCATTGCCATTCCCTTCTGTGCATTATGTTTTGCTTAAATGCTTTTGCACTTTCATCCTATGATAAAGCTCTGGTGCTCCAGAGCATACAAAGCAGTAATATTTAATATTCCAAACACTACAATGAACCCTTTATAACATACTTTCTAATAAAGCAGTTGCAAATAGGTGCCATTTGTTTTAAGTTCATGTACTTTGAATTTATCTTTTCAGATTCGAATCTCTTATTTTTTTTATTCTTTAAAGAAAGAGACAAAGAAAGCCTGAACATCATACCATCACCAGCTAGTTAGTCTAATAAAAAAAAAAGCATTGATAGGTTATACGTAAGTTGAGAGATAGCAATTCATTTTGTTGTTTTGTTTTTATTTGTAAAGATATTGTATTTTATTTAAAAAGTGAAAATTAAATATTTTTAACCAGCAGAGCAGGCCTTCAAAGATAAATTAATTTTTTTTAAGTGTAGTACTTTTCTTACTAATTTTTAACTTTTCCAATTCTTAAAATGCATCCAAATGTCATCATATTGTAGTGAGGGGAAAAGATTAATTTATTTAGTATACTGCCTAAATAAACTGCATTCATTCTTCAGAACCTAAATCAGACATTTTTCTCTTCCAGGAATTTCAGGCTCATTAAGGCAAAATAATCCTGTAGTTTTGATACAAAGTGGCTTCAGGGGATGTTTATCAGTCTCCGGCTGTTTAATCGAATCACAGAGAAACCCTGATTCACAATACGTTCACTCATTCAGCAAACACTTGTTTAATTACATACTCTGTGCCAAATACTGTTCTAATCACTGAGGATACTATAATAAATGAGAGATACAGGTTGTCAAACTAGTCATGGAAATATTAACTATTTATGCAATAAATAATAAAATAGTATATAAGAAGTCTATACAGATACTGAAAATGCAGTCATGTAATTGTAATTGGGTGGTTTTCTTTAAGGAGGTGATATTTATTTATTTACTTGTTTATTTCGTGTTTTAATTTTTTCAATTATAGTTGACATTAAATATTATAGTAGTGTCAGATATATAGTATAGTAGACATTTATATAACTTATGAAGTGATTCCCCCTGATAAGTCTAGCACCCACCAGAGATTATGCATAATTATTACAATATTATTGACTATATTCTCTATCCTGTACTTTGCAACCCATGACTGTTTTTGTAACTGCCAATTTGTGCTTCTTAATCCCTTCACTTTTTTAATCCAGCCTCCCAACGCCACTCCCATATAGCAACCATCAGTGTGTTTGTTCTCTGTATCTATGAGTTTGTTTCTGTTTTGTTTGTTCATTAATTTTTTTTTTTAGATTCCACATATAAGTAAAATCATATGGTATTTATCTTTCTAAGGAGGTGATATTTAAATGATAGGAAGAACCTAGCCATTCAGAGAACAGGGAAAAGTATATTCCAGGCAGAGTGAATACTTAGTGCAAAAGACTATACTAGCTCAAACTTACAAAAAGAAGACCAGAGTTATTGAAGCATATTGAGTGAGTGGCAGAATGGTATGAAATGAGATTACAAGAAAAGACAAAGGCTTTGTAAACCAGGGTAAGGAATTTGAAGGAATTTGAAAGGAACAAGGAATTAAGTGATTTACTTAGTCAAAGGACCATTTGATTGCTGTGTGAAGGCTGGTTTGAAAATAGATACCAGTTAGAAGTCCACGGTAGTCTTGTGCAAGAGACCAGGTCCAGAACATAAAAATGGAGCTGGACAAAAGTGGATGAAATTCAGAGTATGTTTTAGAAATAGAATCAGCAAGACTTACTGATGAATTAAATATAAAGTTTAGAGAAAGTAAGGAGACAAAAGATTTTTCTTCTGATGAGTATACCCTCAACGAATGTGTGGCAACAGGAAAGAATAAGGGATAAGCAGGTTGGAGGGGGAAAGTAACAAGAATTGTGTTTTGACCACATTAATTGTGAAATGCTTATCACCTCAAATAGAACGATCGAGCAACAAGTTGAATATAGGAGTCTGGGGTTTCAAGGAGTGGGCAGGACTGGGTTTACATATTGGCAAATCATTGGAGTATAGACGTTCTTTAAGCCCATGGAAACTGGGTGAAATCTCCTGAGGAGACTGTGTGGGTAAAAAAGAGAACTAGAGAAGCACTTGGACGAAGCCCTGTATTATTCTAACACTCGTGAGTATAACAGAAAGGAAAGAACCAAAAACCTAATGGGAATGACCTTTAAGGTGAGGGGAAAACTGGAAGAGGGAGATGGTAATGAAAGTCAAGAGAAAAGTTGATTTAAAAAGGCAGAATGGACAATTATGTCTAATATGGCTGGAATTTAAGATACGCGTAGAAAAATAAATATTAGATTTGGTGCTATGAAGGTTATGGGTGACCCTGACAACAGCAGCCTCCAGGGAGAGTCATGAGCAAATCTTGACTGGAACAGGCAGAAGAAAGATTGCAGTAGACATAACAACTATAGGGAATTCCTTGAAGTTGATTTTTAAGGAGTTGCCCCAGAGTAATGAGGTAGTGATTGGAAGGGAATCAGTACATGATATTTCATTCAGTTGCAGCTTTTATGGGTTTTGTCATTTGTCATTATTTGGGATAACATTATTAATGCTTGTTTAGCTGTAAACAGGAAAGGTCCAGTAGAAGAGAGAAGTTGACGACATAGAAACTAGAGGGGATCGTTCCAAGAATAAAAACAAAGACATTGAGAAATTAAAAAGGGTTTAAGGTCTGGAGTACCTGTAGAGGGGTTGGCCTTTGATAGAAGTTAGTAATTTCTTCTTTATTCATCATTTCAAGAAGAAGTGTAGGTATTAGGTTGGTGCAGAAGTAATTGTGGTGTGTGCAATTATTTTTAACCTTTAAAACCGCAATTGCTTTCGCACCAATCTAATATATATTTATGTGAGACTGTGATGAAAGAGGGGAGAGGAAGAGGAAGGGATTTTTTTCACAAATCTCCAAATTTGTTGTAAAACAGGAACAGACAGAATGGAGAAGTCAGCTTTACCCTACCAAATGTCGCAATCCTGCAGTGGTGCCGATAGAGAGTAAGAAAGTGAATATATTGGTTTCCCCAAACAGAAGAACAGCAGCTTTGTAAATTAAATCCTGGCAAAGACCAGGATTCTGACTATTAACGTCGCTACAAAAGTGATCCATGGCAATGGAACAGCCAGTGCCATGATGCCATACAATTGCAAAGGACAATAGGGGAAACGAAAGAAACAAATAGACAAACCTGAGAGGATAATGTGAAATGTGCCAAGGAAGTCATCACAGAACAGAGCCCCTTCACTTTGGCAAGGGCAGCTACTGTCATGGGCCCTGGATTAAACTTTCAGGAAACAAATGAGAAAAAGAGAAAGCTTTATTTGCTTGCAGCGGGAAGATCAGTCTGAAACCTTCTGTCAGCAGAGGTTTCTTTGTTGTAGTTATTTTGTTTTGTTTTTATGTTACAGGCACTTTAGTGGGTCAGGAGAAAGAGGAAACAAGAAAGAATTGTGGGCAAGGGAGGTTGACGCAGAGACTAATTAACAACCCTCAGTTTCTGGAAACATGGCTTATGGGTAAGCAAGTCCAGTCCAGGCCAAGTACAGACTGCAAATTCGTGGTATTTTTGTTCGTTTGTTTTTAATAAAACCAACAGGCAGTCTGGCAAGTTCAGAAAGAAATGTACTCAATCTCTGGTTTATCAGTTTTTCGTTATGTAATGGTTATAGAAAGAACTTAACCCTTTTCACCATGAAGGGAATTTGGGAGAGTTACTGAGTTACTGGAGAAAAATTAACCAGAGCGCCCCCCAAAGATGAAAGGGAAAGTGCAGAAAGCTGCAAACACGAAGACCATCACTAAGTTCTCACTTTGGAGCTAGCCTCCTTGAATCATAATGATTTATTAATATTATTTGTCTGTTGATTGAAAGTTTAAAATATAAGCCCTCAAACAGGGTAACTGTTGATTACACAGGCCTGGAACACTTGGTGATAGTTCAGCCTATTAAGGGATAAACTAATGCAAATTTATAAATTTTAAGAATGAGTGTTGCCCTGAAAAATAAGATAATAGCACTTGGATAAAAGAAATTGTTTTGGAGGGAAAAAAGCAATATCTATTTTTTCATCATAAAATAATGAAGAAATATGTCTTTTGAGTATTTGATGGTTTTCAGTAATAGTTAACAAGTCTTTTACCCATCATTTTTATCATGAGTTAGAATAATTTTATGAGTTTGTAGAAACAAAATGAAATGGATTTCATTCTTGATAATATAAATATTGATTTCAAAAAGGTAATTATTTGAGAGTAATTTATTAATATATCAATACAATTAAAGTGACAGATAATACATGGTTCGGTTACCCTAAACATCTAGAATTATAAATATATATTTAATTATAATAATCAGTACCTCACAGTAAAAATTCATTTGCTTCGGTCTTTGTTTTTGTGAAATTTTGTTTCCTCTGTTAGCTCCGTTTGGGGCTATATTTCCTCCCTTTAGTCTCACATGATACTCATGGTGACACCCAACTGAGTTGCTAATAAATTCTACATGTCTCTGTCCACGAGACTGTGAATTTTGGAGGAAACTTAGATACTCCTTCTGCACATATTTGAATAAGTTCTGGAGGTGCTTTCCCTGGTTTGTCAGCCTAATTCTGAATGATAGTTGAATGAGTCTCTAAATATTTGTAGATGTCTCTAAGCTCTCTGCTCTTCGTTCGGTATGTAGGATACTGAGCACTGTAGGGAAAGACCATAGTGGTGGGAGACAGTGAATGAGCAGCACTTTCCTCCCCTTCCTCTTTCCTTTTGCTCAATTCGAAACACAGAGTTACTGGTATGGCAGTGTGGGTGAGGGAAACAACAGGGGAAATGGGAATAGTTGTTGCATATTGGATAGAGACAGCCTTCTATGTTCTCCTGCATGCAAAATGAACATTTCTCTTATGTCAATAACACAAATTTTAATACTACTTTTGCTCAAGTATGTTGAAAGACAGACAGACAGAAAGAGAAAGGGGAAGAGAAAAGAAAGGAAGAGAAAAGAAAAGAAAAAAAGAAGGAAAAGGGGAGAGGGAGAGAAAAGGAGAAGAGAAGAAAAAAATAACGCAGCATAGGACCAGAGCAGCTATGATTTGCAAGAGTCCCAGGCGATCTATAAGAGATTAGAAAACTAGAGCTTTGGCATCATACTGAAGAGACAGAATTTTTACAAAGAATATCACCGATGGAGTTATTAGACCTGGATCAACTCAACCTTAACACTCTGATTGTATTACCTTCAACAAATCATCTTATGTCTTTGAGCTTTTGGTTTACTTTCTTTAAAAACTTGTTGAAATATCTTTGTATGGTTTTCTAAAAGATTGGTTGTGAGGATTAAGTCCGTAGTATAAGGGATACCATAGAAACATATTGTGTTCTTTGAAAATATGGTAGAATATCCTTGTATTATCTATGGCTATGCCAAAAATTACTTAATGTTTAGTGGCTTCAACCCAACAATAACT
The DNA here is from genome assembly GCF_964194185.1 of Rhinolophus hipposideros. Taxonomy (NCBI): domain Eukaryota; kingdom Metazoa; phylum Chordata; class Mammalia; order Chiroptera; family Rhinolophidae; genus Rhinolophus; species Rhinolophus hipposideros. Next base: position 57,382,336 of record NC_138057.1, on the reverse strand, counting down.
ATTTATTATATTGCACAGTAGCTTTGGGTCAGGAATTCAGGAATAGCTCAGATGGATGGTTCTGGCTTACAGACAAATTGTTGGCTGGAGCTCAAGTCATCTGAATGTTTGCGCCAGAAAAGCCTGCTTCCAAGATATATCACTAACATGGATGACACTTTTGTGCTTTCTCTTGGCAAGAGGTCTCAGTTCCTTGCCACATGAACTTTACAGGAGGACCGCTGAAGCAGTCTTCATGACATGGCAGCAGGCTTCCCCCAGATAAGTGATCAAGAGAAAGCAAGACAGAAGGCACAATATATTTAATGTGTTTTATGGCATAGCCTCAGAAGTCACACACAGTGCATCATTTCCTCAGTAGCTTATGGTTGTACCGGTCAGCCTTGTTCGGTGAGAGCTGGCACCACACAAATGTGTGGGTGTGGAAGCGCCTGCAATGCTGCCCACCACAGTACTCATCAAATGTCCGGGCTTGAAACCCTTGAGGGGGTAGAATTTTAGCTCTATGTTATATTTGCTTACAATAATATTAGCCTATTGAGATTCACTCTTTCTTGAGGCTATGTGGATATCTATTTTACTAGAAAAGTATCTATTTTCACCAGACTTCCAAATATACTGTGATGAAGTTGTAGGGGCAGGTCCTAAAGTGGACAAAGGGGACCCAGCAATAGGTTACTGTGATAGGTAGCAAGGAAGAAATGAAAACACAAAAAGAAAAAGGGATTAGGCCCTCAAGAGTGGAGACAGGAGTATCTCTTAGTCCAAAGGAATACAAAAATGACTACGATACTAGACAAGGTTCTAGATATTACTGAGACCAGGGGACAAAAGGACTTGATGCTGAGAAGAAACAGAATCATTCTAGGCATTCTCTAACTCCATCTGAGGATTGTTTCCAAAGCCCAGTGAAAAGTTAAGCTAGTAGGTGGGGTGATGTACCAACAGTTAAAGAGATTACACAAATCCAATGGCCGGGAGGCAAGCAGGTCACATTTTATCTAATTTTTACATCATAACACTTAGTTTGCTCAATTTTTCAAAGCCAGTTTCCTGAGCCAATTTGTCTAATAGATTTTGAGGCCAATAAAGCCTAATCCATAGGAAACATTAGTGAGATCTGCTTTGCCAACCACTCACAGAAAAAAAAAAGGGGGGGATTTCACTTATTCCCCATACACACATTTCTTTTGCCACTTCATTTTGATTAGTCTGGCTCCTGAGTTAAACTCCATAATTATAATGTTGGAGAATCTCTTCCCTAGGATTGCAAATGGACATTGATACATTTAAGAATACCTCCTAGCTGGCCAGCTGAAGAATGACTCACATTCTCATAGCCAGGGAAAAAGAATCATTTGTTGTCCAGATAAGAGTGGTAATGGTAACTGTACCATTCTTCCCTTAGTCAACACTTATTTATTCTCCACACATTATGTTTTAGGTATTAGTTTAAGTTCCTGGACTAGAGAACTAACAAAAAACAACAAATAAGCTCTTTTATAGCTCTTATATTCTAGTGAAAGAGATTATACATAAGGCAAATAAGTAAAGTAGGGAGATGGTAATAATTGCTGAGGGAAGGCAAAAAGCAAGAAAGGAGGTTAAGTGCATAGGAGAATTATGAGGGGTATAAGGAAATCTCTTACTGAGAAATTTATAGTTAAGTAACTAAGATAAGAGGGAAGAACCATGTGTAGATCCCTTGGAGAAGAGCATTTCAGGTAGATTATATGACACTCAGAGCAGGTATCATTGACCTTTAACTCTGGTACAGAGGTTCACCAATAAATATATTTTGAGTGCAAAATGATTCCCCACACAAAGGAAATCAATATATTAGAATATTATTAAATTTTGATCATTTTATTTATTTTAACAATAAATAAAATTGAAAACTTCCAGTGGAAGTTATTCATAGCAAGGGAGGTAACTGGAAAAAAAAAATGAGTGGCAGCAAACAGAAAAATATAATCCACAGGTTGCCTGGAAAATAAATGCAAACACTTATCTTTGTGTCCTGATGAACTGATCTTACTTCATATATATCTGCTTTCTAGTCATTTCATCAAGGCAATAGAATTTTTTGCTGGGTTGTTCACATCTATTTTTTTTAAAAGCAGTTTAACCCTGGCACAAATTCTAGGCGAGGTTCCTTAATTGTGAATCAGGCAAAGTTTAGCACATTCACTTCTTGCCCTTTTTCACTCTGGCTCTCTCCCAGCTTCTCTCCTCCTATCTAACATACTTTTCTTCCCTGAGCCTCTCAAGTAATCCCTGAAAATGTCATCAATATACTTACCCAGCTATTCCCCAGTGATTGTTGAAGTATCACAAGGACTTTAAGAATGTAATTTATGGGGTGGGACTTCAAATCATGGCAGATAACTGCTCAGTCCACTTCTTTTACAGATTGAGGATTACAGCAACCCTTATACTTGCATAAAATGTTACAATTTCTCCAAAACCTTTACATAAGTTATTTTATTTGACTTGCACCACCTGTGGCAGAATGCGAGTCCCTTCAGGGAAAAACAATTTATTCTTCATCTTTAGATTTCCAGTGTTGAGCACAGTAAGTCGGAATTAAATAATGACTGGATCTGAACTTCATAACAACGCTGTTTAAGAAACTGAGGCACAAAGAGCTAAACAATGTTAGAGTTTTCATGACTGTCATGGGATAGGGCTAAAACTAGTACCTGAGAATCTTAAGTTCAAAGAAACAGTGCTCATTTGTAACTTTTTAGGATAAAACCTGTCATCAAGGAATTAAGTTTCCAAATAGTTTTCAATAAAATTGGGATCTTTTATAATCTTCCAGCAATACAATTAGAGATAAAAGTCGATAAAACTTAAGGAGCAAAACATAATCCCTATTTCAATGAAAATCGTTATATGTACAGTAAGAGGCTACCTGGTAATCAGAAATAAGCCAAAAATAATTCCACTCTTTTCAAAAACCCTGTGGACATTCTGATGAGTTTATTGTATTTTTAAAGTTTCAGTGTTCTCTAAGTCTTTGAGAAAATGTCCACATTCTTCATATCTTGGAGCAAATCTGTATATGAATACATTCTACCAAAAATATTTTTAATATGAGCATCAAATAGTTCTTTCCCCTAATCTCGCATTAATGAGTGAGCTGGGCATGTTGTCTTGAGTTTATCTATTTCACTGATATTATCCTGGAAAGTGTATTATTCTGGGATTTATGAGATTTATTTTCTAGTTTTGTTTCTGACAAGCTGTGTAAACTGGGTAAGTCATGTCAGCACTATCTGTCAATGACCTTGATGGTAAAATTAGAATAGGCTAGTCATTCCTGAAGAGATAGCAAATATAAGTAGGAATATATTTTATGAGATTTGAATATATAAAAGAGGATTTTGTGCTAATCTCTGGTGAAAGCACATTTGCATTACCTTTGAAAATCCATATTGCTTAACATACTCAGGTTTAGAGCAAGATAATTCTTTTGTATCTGGAGAATCCAACTTCATTGTGATAGAGGAATATTTTTCCTCTATCCCCAGATGATGTAGATGATGTTGGATTTGCTGGCAGTTTTTGGGTGTGGGCCGGGATCATGTCTCGTGAAACCGAAGAATGGAAACACGGACCCAGGAGTGGCAACGAGTTTTAAAAAGAGGATAGTTTATTGAAAGCAAAGAGTCAGAGCTCCCGAGCTGGAGGGTGTCCCAAATGGGGGTGCCCAGTGACTGAGGCAAAAGCTCTTACTTTTATACCTCCCCTTGCCTGTTTGGGGAAAGGGAGCTGTTTGAAGAAGGGAACTGTTTGAAGAAGGGAATTGGTGGCTTTTAGTGAAATTTGTCTACCAGGTTTGTTCTGCTTGCCCATCCTGAAGGAATTAGCAAAGTAACCCATTCTTATCTATCAGATTAGCTCCGTTTGTCAGGCCGAAAGGAATTTTATGATTAACCTCAAGGCTTTGTTATATTATGTCCTGGAGTGAAGGAATGATTTCAAAACCTGGAGTTTTAGGATATGGCTGTCTTTGTTTATTCCACCAGGGACGTCCCTGTCTACCTAGGGACATACTAACTACCCTGTATCAATTAGGAATTTTTTTCTGAGATATTTCAGACATACTTCTCCCTGTATTGCCATGAGTCTAAGACTTTGGAACTTTTCAATAGATATTGAAAATAATATGCAAAACACTGTTTAGATTGGAACTCACAGGGCAGCTCACTATCATACATTTGATCCTTTAGCTCACTAATAAATAAAGGTGATAATTGTAATTATAATTAAATTAACATTTGGAAGGAGCTTTAAAACACACAGTATTTTATTTAGTGCAACAAACCTTAAAAGTCAATATGAATATCAACATTTTACCCAGTAATTCAGACTGCAGATGCAGATATCCAAAATATAATTGATTCTCCATAATATGGCTGCAGCTTCAAAAACCAGCTGTTTGATGGAGATAGGACTTGGGGAATTTGGCTCACAATGTACAAACTCACACAAAAGAGATAAGTTTACATATGACAAAGTCACTTATATGCAATGCCAATACCTAAAGTCAGGGTGCTACACTAGGGTATAAGTTCAGGCAAATTTCTCCACTCCTCCCTGATAGTAAAACAGAACATAAATATATAGCTAGAGAATATAATGTGAACCCAAATTCAATCCACTGCTGCTATTTAACCATATATTTGAACTGGTGCAGTTAACTATGAGAAGTTCATTTCTATGGGGAACTAAAGAATTTTCTGAAACTATGCCTCAGTGAAAATTCAGATCGTATATCCATTGACCCAGTATGAATTCCTTGGTTCCTGGAGGGGAAAAGTCATTATGCTTTTTTTCTGTTTTTTTTTGTTGTTGTTGTTGTTGTTGTTGTTGTTGTTTAATAAGAGAGAACCATAGATTGAAATGAAGAGGGCCATTTCACTGAACATTCCATGGAACCCTGGGCCATCAGCATCATCAGAGTGCAGTAAAGTCTTATGTAGGGCCACGTAAGCAAGGTAAAATTTTAATAGAGTTAGAATTGCCTTTGGAAAGATCTCAAAAGGCACCATCGCTCAATAAGGTCAACACACCCAGTTTCTCCTCCTGCAGTGGGACAGATTTCTGTTTTCATTAATCACCAAATGAATTAGTTTAGGCTTAAAGGTTATTTTTCATGAAAAAAAAAATGCCACGCATTTCTTAAACATTAATATCACAGGAAAGAGATCAAACGATAAAAGCCTTGAGAAAATAGGCCCAATAAAAATCTATTAATATCTCTCATTCATGCTCCCTTCAGTACATAAGTTCACTGAGTGAAATAATGGATGGGATCACCAGCAGTTAATTTTCAACAAATTAAATCAAAGTATATTCACAGTTCTTTCATCTAACAATGGTCTGTCAGACATAATTTAGTCCCTCTGGGCACATTTGGAAATGTCTGGAGACATTTTTGGTTGTGCCATATTTGAGAAACTCTGATAAAAGAATGCTATAATATGGAAAAACATTTCCTGCCCTCCTCATCACAGATGGTCTCCCCTGCAGTTTGACACCTGTCTGTGCTGGATATCATGTATTTGCTCCCCAAAACTCATCTTTACCCTCTTGACTCAGCTTCCTGTACCCACCACTTTATGTAACTCTTCAATTATGCAATCTAGGTATGTAATTTGTTTTCTGCCAGGACCCTAATTCATATAGACCTTCTTCAGTTCAGTACAAAAGACTTTGGTACTTAGGGAAAGATATGAGAAATGTATAGTGGAAGCGGGGGTAAAAGCTAACAAAATAGAAAATAAATTTTAAAAAAATGAAAAGACAGTGCTTCACATAAAGCACTGGCTATGTCCTTTGAATTAAAACATATAGTAACCATAGTTGTACCCAATAACCTTGTAGGTTCAGGGATCCAAAGGCAACTGAGTTCCAGCCAAAAGAGCAGTGTGGTCCAGTCCAAGCAACTCCCGTGTGTGATAGGGTGGCAAGGCACAAGAGAAAGAACAGCTGTACCTATAAAAGACTCAGGCAACAGAACCCAACAAAGTGATAGCAGAGACCATTAAGTATTGTGTGATCTGACAGGTTTGTGTGAGCACATTTGAGATAATATCAAAGCATATTGGAAATCACCTTTTATGCCAGTTTTTCTTTCCCAATGTTCTCTACTCATTGGTAGAATATTCTACAGTTCTCTTTGCTCAGTTTCCTTATGAATCCATGCTATTCGTTCATTTAATAAATATGTATTCAGCAACTTCAGTTGTGTGTTGGGCATTGTCCTGGGTGCTAACGGCTATCTGAAATTCTCCTGAGACTAATGTCTTGAGGGCACTGTGACCCTTGGGTACTTCATACGATGCTATCTTACGGACCTTCAGGGAATAGATGCTCCAGCCTCCATCACGCCAGCTGGAGCTACATCTAAATCTTCCAAAATAATGGCAACCTTCTAATACATAACACAAGAATTTTGCCTCTTTTTGTCATTTCTCTCTTTAATCCTTTGCAGCACTTTTCTTCATTCAATACAGGGAAATATTATTAATTCTCTAGTTAAAAGTGAAAGTACAGAAATAATGTATCAGATTATGAGACTCATAAACACACCAATACATAAAATGTAATTCACCTCTACAGACAATTTCGCAAGTTATAATCAGCAAGTGAATTCGTGTCTACCATCCAAAGATTGCATATTACCATTACTTTAATCAATTAGAATTTTTTCAGGGTGGTGTTTAGAATCTCCATGTTTAGAAACAGCATTTTACCTTCACTACTGTGTTTCCCTGAAAATAAGACCTAATTGGAAAATAAGCCATAGCATGATTTTTCAGGATGACATCCTCTGAACATAAGCTCTAATGCATCTTTGGGAGCAAAAATTAATATAAGACCCAGTCTTATTTTCGGGGAAACACGGTATATGTTTCTAAATGATGCAAATGAATCACCTTATCAATAAACATTTATTGACCAGTTACTACATACTAGCATAAGCCAAGTGCTTGGGATACAAAGGTCCCTACCACTGAAAAGCTGACAATCTACTAATAGATAAAAAATACAAATAAACAAATAATTGCTATAAAGAAATATAATATTCAATGTATTATAGATGAACAGTTTAATGGGAAGAGAAGCTGATATTTAATGAATGCACGTTCTGCTTGAAGAGAACAATGCTAAGTATAGTTATCATATGTCAGTATTTCTCCTCTTTTAATGAGTATGCATACGAGTCCTGACATTTAAGTTCACAAACTTGTTGCAACGATGTCATTAACCTTTTTTGATATCAGGATTATTCATTTCGAATTTGTACCAACTGGACAAACAGTTCGCCAAGTTTACTATTTGGAAGTGCTGAAAAGGCTGCATGAGAAAGTTAGACAAAAACAACCTGAACTTTTTGCCAACAATTCACGACTCTTGCATCACAACAATGCACCAGCTCACATGGCACTGTCTTTGAGGGAGATTTTAGCCAGTAAACAAATAGTTGTATTGGAACCCCATCCCTACTCACCTGATCTGGCCCCCAGTGACTTCTTTCTTTACCCAAAGACAAAGGAAATATTGAAAGGAAGACATTTTGATGACATTCAGGACATCAAGGGTAATATGACTACAGCTCTGATGGCCATTCCAGAAAAAGAGTTCCAGAATTGCTTGGAAGGATGGACTAGGCACTGACATCAGTGCATAAGTTCCCAAGGGGAGTACTTGGAAGGTGACCATAGTAGTAATACTCAGCAATGAGGTATGTAGCACTTTTTCTAGGATGAGTTTGCAAACTTCGTTGTCTGACCTCGTACATATTAACTGCATACATATCAACTGGAGATTAGATTCCAATGAACACCGATTCATTAGGTTTCAGGTGGGGCCTGAGATGCCAGATTTCTAAGTTCCCAAGCGATGCAGATAGTGCTGCTCTTGTGTAGAGTAGACACTGAGAAAAATTTTCCTTCATTGGTTGATATGAGCTTTTGTCTACTAGCTTTTATCTGTTCCCGCATGTGAGGTGATTTCTGTGCTGTGATCAAGGGTTGAGTAAATTTCCCCTTTGGTCTCACTCTCCCAAGCAGGGGAGATATGAGATGGTGTTGCTTTCTGGGTCTCATTCTCCCGAACAGGGAGGACATGGGATGAAGTTGCTTTTCTGTCTCTCTTTGGTCTCATTCTCTTTAGCAGGGGAGACATGAAATGAGGTTGTTTTTTTATTTGGTCTCATTCTCTCGAGTAGGGGAGATATGAAATGATGTTTGTTGTTCTGTCCGTGTTGTGAGGTGATGGTTAGCCTAAGGTTAAAGAAATTCTTGATCAAAGGTTGAGACAATTCCCTCTCTGTTCTGTCTGTTTCACCCACATCAGCAGAGGAAGTGAAGAAGTAGCTAAGTTATATCAGGACGGCGTGACAGCACGTTGCCAGGCTTTGGAAGACCTTGGGCTGATGGTCCCAAGCAAGAACAGTAGATATTGCTTATCCGGATGAATTGGCCCTTTGGCCAAATGGGCAACATTCATATCAGTAACTGCCGGACCCTCCCAGAACTGGCTATTCCCGAAGGGGGAGGCAAGAACAAAGAGCCTGACTCTAAGTACATTTTTGAAAAAGATATATGTATAAGACAGACCTCACTTGGCAGTGTAATTATTATTATTTCATCATTTGATCGTTTGTCGTTGGTGATTTTTCATCATTCCAACATTTTGAAGACTTCCAGCAACATGCAACTTACAACACCAGGGGATGTCCTGACGTTTAGCCGCAAACTTGGTGAGGTCTGGCTGGTTCCCAGCCTCTCCTGTGTTGTTCCCCACAGTTAGCCTTCGTGAGAACTTAGAAGTTAGAACTTCTTGAGATGTTAGCATCTAGAAAACTTGTACGCAGCTTGCAGCGTACAGCATCAGAAGACGTCCTAACTTCTAACAACAACAACAGAAACATACTTTAGATTGTTGACACCTTGAAAACTCATATGCAGCTTGCAGCTTATAGCATCAGAAGACACCTTGACTTCTAACAACAACAACATCAAAGGCAACAACAGCAGCACTCTTGGGAACTAGAAAGCAGCAGTGTAGGAGACACCTGAGTTTCTCTCAGCTACAGACCTGGTAAGGTTTTGATTTATGACTTTTCCAGTGTTGTTCTCCCCCAGTTTGGTGAGCTTTTGGCATCTACTGTAATAGTTACTATCCTACAGAGCTTATTCCTGCTTTTGGATACTCCTTACTGATGTTATTTGTGTATTTAGCCAAGTGATTTTTGATCAATAGTAAACATATGTTGGGATCTCTTAAACTTATATGTATGTGTACTCCTTTAACATGACATTGTTATCAATGTACATAACTTAGTCTTAACCACCTTTACTTTCTGACATTAACATATTCTATTAATGGCCTTTGTCTTTTGCTATTACATATCACTAAATAAATTAATTAGATATTTAAAAATTAATTAATTAGGCCCATTCTAGCATGTATTCCCCCTTTTTCTTTTCCCCATTTGTCTTTACATCTTGTGATAACACTTTGAGTAACAAAGATCTCAGTCTCAGAATTATACTCTATTTTTTATAGTAGGAAGAGTAAATCTCAAAGAGATGAAATTATTTGCCAAAAATTACATAAACAGAACTTGGACAGATTTTAATTTTTTATCTTCCAAAACACAGGTTTATTCACTATACCAAGTAAACAATCTTGAATAGTTGTTGGAAGGAAGGAGCTGAGTAATAGGAGTTTCACAAATGATAGAACTTTCAAATTGATTCTTGAAGGTGGTGGGGATTTCCAGGTAGTGAAGGAGGATATATAGACTTTTCTAGCAACATATAAAAAATAAGTACACATTTTATAGTCTGATGTTATCGTGGCGTCCAAAGCCTGGAAGTAGATACAGGAAGAAATTAAACTAGAAAGCTTGATCTTAATATTAAGAGGGATATTAAAGAACACCAAGCAATTTAAGTTTTAATTGAAATAGATCATTGAAAGCCATTGAAGATATTTTTTAATAACCTGTTGGGTTTGTTTCTCTAGGAATCAATCTGGATGATTTGGGTTGGAATAGGCATTAATCACTGGAAGTCTTAGAAAATAATTTCTAATTCTGTAACAATAGAAGCAAAGATACCCTGAAAAAATGGAGATAAAAAATATTTCACAAAAGCTAAGTATTTGGAGATCATTTGAATAAGGGAGTGAAAGTGAAGGAGGATTCAGGAATCGTGGAGAAAATTTAGCTTTAGTTGCTAGGTGAGCTGTGACATTGCCAAGATAGAAGAACCATGAGAGGAGCAGAGTTAGATAGAGAAAATAATGGAAAAGTTGCAGGCCAGCAAGCCTTGTGGTAGCTTCCGCAGATGAAGCATATAAGTTAAATGTTGGTTGGAATTCGCTATGCAAATATCCATAATCAACTTGGCATCACCCCAACAGCATAACCCCAGCAGAACATTACACTGGTTGGTTATTAGAACACACACACATCTCCTGTTTGCTGAGTAGCAGATGCATGATCTTATATTAAACCCTGTTTAAAAGCACAACCACTTCCTCTGAGGCTTTATAACTTTATTCAGACAGAAAACTCATTGCATCAGCCAACTAATCAAATGAAGAAAACGGCAAAGAATTTCTAGGGAGAAGAGATAAAGTAGTCCAGCTTTTAGATGCATTTAGTAGAAATTGCTAGAAAGCAGCAGTTTTAGTCTGTTCTTTAAAATTTCAAGAACAACAATACACTGTAAAAATGAGAGATAAGCATAGAGAATAATCTAGCTGCTTCGAAACAGGGTATCCTCACACTTTTGATAATATTTGCCCCAAGGATGTATTTTTTTGGTTCTGTTATTATTCTATAAATAATTCTTTTGAAAACAGAAAGAGAAAGCAAGCACAGCAACAACCTACTTATTCCGAGATTGTGATAAGATATATTTTCCCATCTGAAACACAAATGAGAACTAGGATAAAAATAAAAGGTCCACAAAGCAGTAAAGCTGGTTAAAAAACCCAAGTCCTGAAAAGTATATATTTTCCTCAATGGAGCAGTATTCAAGCCCTCACTCACTGCTTATTTACTCATATTGTTATATGTCACTCTAACAAGCATTGTGTTCTAGTTTCTCTAACAAACTTTGGAGACATTGAGTCATAGTGAAAAGAGAAAAGGCTCAGATTCATTTATTACCTCATGAATGTCTCAGGAAGAGGAATATAGTATATGGTGTATATCCTGCACTATACGTCCAATGTATATTCTTGATGTTAATAGTATAGACATGGGGTGGCCGGTTAGCTCAGTTGGTTAGAGCCTGGTGCTAGTAGCACCAAAGTTGCCAGTTAGATCCCCGCATGGGCTACTGTGAGCTGCGCCCTCCTTAAAAAAAAAAAAAAAAAAAAAAAAAGTATAGACTGACTGAATAATATTGGTACAACAATGTAATTTTGCATTTGTCATGTTACCTCTATGAGCCTTCTTCACTTGTAAAATGATGAAACTACAACCTGACAGAGTTGTCATGTCCACTAAATGAGATTTATGAACACCCAGCACAATACTTACTACATGGCACTTATCTTATTGATGTTTGTTCTTAACTCATAGTATTTAGAAGCAGGCAATTGGAAAACTGAAATAAAAGTGCTGCTGGCATTGAGAACATAGACAGTAATGAGCAATACTGTTAAGAGACAAATATTGAAGAGTAAGATAGACAAGATTATTAAAATTAAAGCGTAGGAATCCACAACTTTAAGGAAAACCTGCAGCTAAATTTTGAAATTTTGATTGTTTTGCCTCTAAGATCAGGAACAAGACATGCGTGTCCACTCTCACTACTTCTTTTCCACACTCCACTGGAGTTCAAGCCAGTGCAACAAACCAAGGAAATGAAGGAAAAAGCAGCCATATTGGAAAGGAAGAGGTAAACCTGACTGGTAGATGACATGATCATGTTTGTAGAATATCTAGTGGAATCAACAACAAAGCTACTGAATTCAGCAAGGTTATGAAATGCCAGGTCAATATACTAATCATATCTCTATATACTAGCAATGAGCAATCAGAAATTGACACTTCTAAGAAGTAATATCAGTCAGAATAGCATCAAAAATTATGAAATCCTTAGAAATAAATGTAACAAATATGTGAAAGAACTGTACATTGAAAAACTGTAAAACATTGCTGAGATAAATTAAAAGAGGCCCAAAATAAAGTTAGTACAATCCCAATCAAAATCCTCAATTGTGGAGGAAATTTTAAAGCTGATTTTAAAATTCGTATGGAAATGCAAAGGGCCTAAAGGAACCAAAACAAATGGAATACAGGGAGAACTAGAGGAATAACACTGCCTTATTTTAAACCTACTATAATCAAGATAATGTGCTGTTGTCAAGATATAAAAATAGATCAATCAAATCAGAGTCCAGAAATATACTCACACATAGACAGCTGTTTTTAAACAGAGATGCAAAGGCAATTGAGTGGAGAAAGTATAGTCTTTTTTCAATAAGCTATTCTGAAACAATTGGATATCTATATCAAAACAAAAAACAAATAAACCTCAATTCATACTTCACATCATATACAAAAATTAACTCAAAATGGATTATGGATCTAAATGTAAAGCTTATAAAACTTTAAGAAGAAAACAAATGGGAAAATCATTGTGACTTGGGTTAGGTGAAGATTTCTTACATATAACAAGAAAAGCACAATCCAGTCATAGAAAATAAATGATAAATTGGACTTCATCAAAATGAAAACTTCTAGGGGGCGGCCGGATGGCTCAGTTGGTTAGAGCACAAGCTCTCAACAACAGGGTTTCCGGTTTGATTTCCACATGGGCCAGTGAGCTGCACCCTCCAAAACTAGACTGAAGACAACGAGCTGCTGCTGAGCTTCCAGAGGGTAGCTAGATGGCTCAGTTGGGTAGAGCTTGAGCTCTCAACAACAAGGTTGCTGGTTCAATTCCTACATGGGATGATGGGTTGTGCCGCCTGCAACTAAAGATTGAAAACGACCATTGGACTTGGAGCTGAGCTGCGCCCTCCACCACTAGATTGAAGGACAATGACTTGGAGCTGATGGTCCCTGGAGAAGCACTCTGTTCCCCAATATTCCCCAATAAAATGTAAAAACAAAGAAAAAGAAAAAAAGAGAATTCTACTGTTTGAAAGATACAGATAAAAGAATAAAAACACAGGCCATAGACTGGGGGAATATATTTGGAACTCACTTATCTGATAAACTAATAGTATATAGAATATATAAATGACCCTCAAAACTCAATAATAAGAAGCAAATCACCTAATAAAAACAAAAATGGCAAAAGACTTCCAACAGACACCACCAAGGAAATACACAGATGGCAAACAAGCCCATGTAAAAATGCTAAAATTAAAACAATTGGCCATGCCAAGTGTTTGCAAAGATGTGGAGAAACTAGAACTGTCATACACTCATGGTGGGAATGTAAAATGGTACAACTGTTTTGAAAAAATGTTCAACAGTTTCTTAAAAAGTTAAACATAGACCTACCATATGATCCAACCATCCCACTTCTAGATATTTTCCCAAGAGCAATGAAAGCATATGTTCATAAAAAGCCTTGCACAAATGTTCAAAGTAGCTATGTTTGTAATAGCCCAAAAGTGGAGACAATTTAAATTTTTATCACAATATAAACAAATATAAAAGTAGTGATATATCCATTCAGTGGAATACTATTCATCAATAAAAAAGAATGAACTACTGATGCATTCAAACATGGGGAATCTCAAAGACAGTGAGTGAAGATGAAAAGGGTATATACTATATGTCTCAAAGACAGTAAACCAGATAAAAAGGGTACATACTGTAGGATTCCATTTATGTAAAATTGAAGGAAATGCATGCTGATTTATCAAGATAGAAAGTAAATTAGTGGTTGCCTGTGGATGGGTTTGGAAGATGAGATAGGGCAGGCTGAGGATTATAAGAGGCACAAAGAAAATTTGGTACTGATATGTTAATTTTCTTGATCGTGATGATAGTTTTCATAGGTGTGTGAATTTGTCAAAACTCATCAAATTGCACATTTTAAATACTTGTGGTTATTTTGTCAATTACACTTAAGTATAGCTGTTAAAAAAAAGATGAGGATGGGGGATCAGGAGTTAGAGGGAAGAAAGGCAGGTTGCAATTTTAAACAGCTTGTTCAGAGCAATCCCATTAAGAAAGGGAGATTTGAAAAAGGCTTTAAAAGGGAAAATGAGTTAGATACACTACAGGGACACAGTCAGGCAAAAGCACTGAGGCAAGGCTGTGCCTGACAATAAGACCAGCGAGCCTAGAGCCTGATACGGAAGGACCTGGTGTAGAAGGAGATGAAGTCAGAGAGGTCCCAGATCACATGGAGCCTTGCAGAGCATTTTAAAGATCTTGGCTTTCACTAGAAATGAACTGCGTCGCTTTCAAGGTTTTTATGCAGAGGAGCTACGTATCTACTTAAGTTTTAAAAGGGTTGAGCTGTTAAGAATGACTCTTAGGGGGGAAGTGAAAGTGAAGAGACCCCATTAGCAGGCTATTACAATAATTCAGGAAAGAAATCATGTAACAGTGGCACACTGGAGGAGGTAAGAACCAGTCGGACTCCGGATGTGTTTAAAGGCAGAGCCAGCTGTTTTTCCTGATGAATTGGAAGTCAAATAGGTGACAAACAGGAGAGTTTTCTTGTAATGATTTTCAGTCCTATTCTCTTTTGGTCACGCATCTCAATTTTCTTCAGTTTTCTTCATACTCCTTTCAGTGTAATATCATGATCCAAAGACTAACCAGTTCAGTGTAGAGGAATCCTTTTCTACTGCTTATTCTCTGTGGCTTTGGGTTAAATTTGCCTAGTGCTGTATCTTCACTTGGTTGACTTTAGTTGAAATTGCAGACAAAAAACTGTCTGTTCATCTTCCACTTTCATCAGAAAAAAATTTTTTTCCACAATTGTTGTCATCTTTTGAATGAGTTTCATTTATTTGGCATATCATTTTTTTTAATTTATTGGGGTGACAATTGTTAGTGAAATTACATCGATTTCAGGTGTACAATTCTGTATTACATCATCAATAAATCCCATTGTGTGTTCACCACCCAGAGTCAGTTCTCCTTCCATCACCATATATTTAATCTCCCTTACCCTCATCTCCCACCCCCCTTACCCTCTGGTAACCACTAAACTATTGTCTGTGTCTATGAGTTTTTGTTTGTCATTTGCTTGTCTTGTTCTTTTGTTGTTTTTGGTTTATATACCACATATCAGTGAAATCATAGGGTTCTCTGCTTTTGCTGTCTGACTTATTTCGTTTAGCATTATACTCTCAAGATCCATCCATGTTGTCACAAATGTTCCTATATCATATTTTCTTACCGTATTTGGCATATCTTAAGACATATATCATCAAAACTAAACAGGTATAACGTCCGCAAATTTTGTTACATCAGCAATTCTTCTTTTAGGATCATTGCCCATTTAAAAAATGCATTCCAGTTTGTTATGAAACCTAGCTTTATAGTAAATCAATTTAAATATGTGTTGGGCAAAAAATATATATGTGTAGAAGAAAAAGAAATGATTATTTATTAAATGGTGTATAATACAGTGTTTTCTTTATTGTCTTAATTTTAAGGAGGCCCAGAAATAATGATTTTCTTTTAACTGAGATACCATACAGTGTATTTCTTCCTCACTTTGCTCTTCACCTCCTTTTTTTTTTTTCATTTCAAGGGCATCTGTAATTATAAGCCATTTCCAGATACAGGAAATTGTTAATTTTCGCAAGGACAATTACATGAAAGGGTTGACAAGGGTTCGTGTATGTCTGTTGTCTTCTCTTCCAGGTTGCTCAGCTCTCCTTGCAATAATTGACTTTTTCTTTTTTTATTAGTTTCAGTGTACAAAACAATGTAATAGTTAGACATTTGTACCCCTCACAAAGTGGCCACCCCCTTCCCCCAATCTCTTCACCTTCTTTTAATTGATATCCTCTATGGTGTGTTTTGTTGATGGTTTTCTTTTGTTTCTGTAAATTACTTCAAATTCTTTCCTAAAGCATGTGGAATATTTATAATAAAACAAAACTCAAAGAACAACCGAAACACAAAGTTTCACTGAAATGACAGCTACATAGAGATTAAACACTGTCTCATGGTTTTATTAATGCCAATGAATTGATGTTTAAAACCATATTACCTATTAAAGGTGATCAAAATAGCTCATATGTTCTGCCTGGGTAAACACTATTTTTAAAGCTATAAAATAAACCTAACTCTACTGTTATTTGTTACTACTTTTTGGCAGAATAAAATTATAGTGGTTTTCACTTCTATTCCATTATTAAATATATAGGGAATATTATCAAAATGACATTTGTTTCTAGAAGAGTATTATTTCAGAAAAAACTCAACCAGATCAGCCAGTGCTTCTAAAAATAATTATTAGCACATAGCTAGCATTAAGGCAATGATTCCAAGTTTTTGTACCTAGAAATACTCTCATTATTTTCTTTCCCATAGGCCACACATTTTTTTAAACATTACTCATTAACAGAACTTCTTTCTCATCAGCATGAAAAAAAAGTGTTAATGTACTGAGGCGGTATAAGTGCAACCAAACTCAGAAAACTGACATCTTTCTCAGCCTGCCTTTTTTTTCCTGTGCAACATCACATTTAGGTTTTTGGCAATTGTTGACAGCAACACACAGACACCTCTACCACACACACACGCACACACGCATACACGCACGCATTCACTTCTCTACAGACCTTAAGGTGTCCTAGCCAAATCCTCTTGGCTCATCCTATTTCAGTGTATCTGCAGTAAAAAATACCCCGTGCATTATCAGCATTCTTTCAGGAGCCCCTCACTGTGTCTCTCTGATTGCCTTGGAGCTTTCTCCAAAGTCATGAAAAGCCACTTAGTTCTGATGTGGTAGTCACAGCCCACATACACTGTCCTAAGTGTAGGACAGTTAGTTCTCCCAAGATCAAGAGGCAACCAATGAGGAACGAGTGTCGGTGAATAGTTTCTCAGCCTCCCTGTTTTTGTTGGCATATTTGGAGGCAAATTCGATACAATTTGTCAGTGGATCCCCAAGAGGGCTGAGGACCAGTGTCAATTCCAGTGGTAGTCAGTTCAATGTCACACTTATTAGGCGTTTTTCTATTTCTTGTCTCACTTTCCCCACTTTTTCACTTTCACTTCTGGAAATCGCCTTCCAAATAAATTGTACCCAAATCATTTCAAGCTCTGATTTCAAGGCAATATAGCTATATGCTCCAAGGATTTAAGGAATTCTATAAGGAAACTAATATATTTAGACCACTAATACTTTTTTAAATACAAACTGTGTTACATACTTATAACTATTACATATCAATTAATTCTCACAGCAAATCTGGGAGATTATTATTATCTTCTTTTGCAGGTAGATTAAGGGAAATGTCTAATGCTTCAGAGTTAATTAAGAAAGCTGATTTTCAAACACAGATCTACCTGGTTTCAAACAAATGTTCTTTCTACCATATTGAGTCTTAAATTATATTTTCAGTAATGTAAGTATTTCTCCCCAAGGAGTTTGAATAACAATTCTTATGAAGATAGATAGCCAGCAGAGTTTCTCAATAAAGACTTCCAAAGACTGGCAGTGTGTGACAGCACCTCTCAAGTTACATTTCAAAGGAAGAACTTCCTCTGTTGAGAGAGCGTTCCTGATATTTTGGGTGTTTGCCCAGCTGTTACTGCTTCTGCTCTGGCTTAACTCCAATTCACAAAACTTCAGTAGCCCATATAATTTCCTTGAAACTGACTTAAAACTAGTGTTCTGCTCTTCACATCCTAGTGTGGCAGAATTAGAGTCAGGTAAGCCCTCTGGAATAGATTAAGGCATAAAATCTTGACATGTTGTGTATCAATAACAATTATATCCATCTTCATTAATACAATAAAAACGTTTAAACTCAATTGTAATAAAGTCCCAAAAGTTTTATGTATCGTTATGTTGAAATAGAATTCAATTATAACAGTACATGTACTAGATGTTACATTCTTAGTCTGTAGAGATAAATCTACCTAGAGTTGCTATAAAGAATTTGCAAGTGGATTCAGTGCTTTAAATCAATAGTTTGATGAAATGAATGAGTCTAGTCTGTTAGTTTGTATTAGGTTAAATGTAAGTGATTGAGAATCCAAAATAGGAAAAGCCTAAATAAGATATTTATTCTTCCTCATATGAGTCCAATAGTACTCTAGGAATGGTAAGGTGGTTCCATGACCACCAAGGGGGGGTGTCCTACCATGATCAATGTGATGTGTACATCATGGGTATGATCATTATTGAATCTGTAGGCATAGTACCTACAATTTAGCCAGCAGGAAGAAAGAAGGGCAAAAGTAGGAGATAGGCTTTATTGAAAGTTGGCTACAAAGTAGCTGCACAGACATGTTTGCTGACATCTCACACTCCAGATCTTAGTAACCAGCCCAGCAGGAAAATGTCCTTTTTAAATTGGGTAGCCTGTGCCCAACTAAAACCAGAGGTTATATTATTACTGTGTTTCCCCGAAAATAACACCATGTCTTATATTAATTTTTGCTCCAAAAGACACATTAGGGTTTATGTTCAGGTTATGTCATCCTGAAAAATCATGCTAGGGCTTACTTTCGGTTAGGTTTTATTCCTGGGAAACTTGGTAAGAAAAAAAAGAGAAAAATGGATATTAGGAGGAAATTATCATCTGACGCACATGGGTCTTCAAATCACACAAAATAGCAACAAATAACTGGCTGGTATTTAAGAATGGAGTGATCTTCGTCATTATTTAACTTACTAGAGCCATAATTTTCTTCATGTCTAAAAACAAGGATTGCATGCTTAACCCCACAAGTTTCTGCAAGGATTAAATTTAAAAATGTATGCAAAATGCCTTTCATTGTATACAACATATAATTAACATTAGATATAGAAAATAGAAGCTCGTGAGGCATATACTCTTCAAATCAATCTGTCTTTTTGTATATTGCCTGGGTATTTTAGTTAGTTTAAATTTTTTAGGGGCATAGGAATTTAAATTTGTTTGTTTGTTTGTTTGTTTTTGTTTTTTAAATAAGGTTGTTTCAGTGTTTGAGAGGGATGGAAATTAGGAAGCAGATTTTTTATTAGCATATATAGTAAAAGCCCAATTCATTTATCATTTTCACCTAAAGCCTAATTCATTATTCATGTATCATTACACCAACAATAAATAAAATGTACTTAAAAATTAAGAAATGATTTTATAAATGATTTTATCCTTTACTATAAAAATATTGGTATTATAATAATCCTCAAATATTGCAATCCAAATACCAATCCAAAATATTGGTATTATAATAATCCTCAAATATTGCAATCCAAATACCAATCCAAAATATTGGTATTATAATAATCCTCAAATATTACAAATATATCAACTTTAGGTGCAGGTAGATTTGCAGTCTTGCCAATGTCACATAATATGAATGGTCAGGTGTACACGGAGTACAGCAAATGAGTCAGCTGAGGATGCCATTTAATAGATATAAAGGACTGTCTCTACATTGAACTTCATGGTTTGCCTGGCCTACTTTCCGGTCATGAGTTTTTTCACCACCCCCACTTTACTGATGTTAATAGTCTCTATGAGGACATAGAGTTCCGATCTGAGAGTGTATAAAGAGATAATGAGAGGATGAATTTTATTTTCAGAATAGACTTTTTCTGACAAAATGAAAATGAGATGAATTTAAATTTTTACTATTGGCAGGCTCACAGTGACAAAATGGTTTGACCATATGTCAAAATTAGTTGTACCAACTTCACGTCTAGATTGAAGTTGGACTAAAAAGAAAACTTTTGCTTTACTTGGTGTCTGAAAGTGGGAGACAAGTGATACAATTACATGAATTTTTTCTTAAAGAAGACATAAGAACTTGTTTTAATAAGACTTCAAACCATAAATATAAAATAAAATAACATTAGATATAAACAATATACAGGCTAGAAAATGCTGTAAACCGTAATATTGTTAACATCATTGTACTTTTCTCCTAACCATTTTGATGCATATAATCCTCTCTCTAATATGAAGATGGCACCTCTTTTTCTTGTGATGAGGGATAAGAGTTGGTATAGCAGAAATTCAAAGAGAAAGAAAAATAAATAATAAATAGCTTTTGGCATTAAACACACATACTCACACGCAGAGGAAAGCATCAGAGATAGAATTTCCTAAATTTTACATACCTATGTGTATAAAGAAATCATGGAAGACGAAGACCAGAAGGACCCGTTCACAGTAAAGAGACTTTGGTCTTGAGGTTGGCTATCCTAACATAGGAGACTGATGTAAGAGAACAAAAGTCCAGGTTCACTTCTTTTGTTCCAAAGAATAGAAGGAAAAGGAAAAAAGACGAAGATGTCAAGAGCGAAGCTACTCATCACACACTTACTCTTCCTTAAAATCCTCTTCACTTCCCTGTCTGACATCAGAACAGTTATATCAACTTTTTTTTCGTATCCTGTTTGCATATACCTTTTTCCATACTTCTATTTTCAAACTTTATTATATACAAATTGTGTCTGCTGTGAGCAACATAATGTACAAGCAACATATAATAGTATTTTTAATTCAGTTTTTTAAATGAGCATACTCGTATATTCAATTTACTGGTAAAAATATTACTGGTGTACTTGGCATTTTCTATCATCTATTTGTCCTGTCTTTCCTGTTATCTTTTTATCTCCTCTTTTTATTAATTATTTAATTAATTAAATATTCCTTTCTACTAGCTAGTGTAATTATACTACTCTTTTGTATCTACCCTACAGATTTAATCATACATTCTTGACTAGATTCTGTTATATGTGAATACTATTACCACTTCCTTGAGAAAGCAAGAAACTTGCAAGAAATTTTCTCGATTTACCCTCCTCTTACCTTTTATGTTCTTATTATCAATTTTGTTCATTAAACTTCAAAAGAAATGATAATCATTTTATAGTCAATTTTCATTTTGATTTACCAACATATTTACCCTTTCCATTACTCTTTATTTTTTCTTTCCTTTCTGTGTTTCCATTGAGGATCATTATTCCATTTCCATGAAGAACTTTATTTAGTAAAAGTTTCTTTTGGAGTAGATCTATTGACTATACATCCTCTCAGTTTTTGATTATCTAAAAATGTTTTCATTTTGTCTTTATTTTTAAGGTTTTTTTTCTGGTTATAGGCTTCTTCTAGCAGTTAGTTTCTTTCACCATTTTAAAAAAGTCATTTATTATCTTTAACTTATATGGTACTAGTAAGAAATCAGTCATCAGTTTTATTTCTCCTTTGAGGTGAATGCGCCAGTTATAATTTTTCTGACTGCTTTAGAAATTCCTGTCTTTGGGGTATTTTTTGTAATTTCTTATTTTCAGGAAGTTTACTATGATGTGCCAAGGTATGTTTTTATTTGCATTTACTTTCTTGCAGTGAATAGTATTTCTAGCTTTTCATCAGTTTGGAAGTATTATCAGCTATTATTTATTCAAATATTGCTTCTACTCATCCTCTTCACTTTCTTCAGTGGGACTCTAATAACACACATATGTTAGACATTTTCATGGAAATCCACATATTTCCTATACTTATTTCTTTATTTTCCATCATATTTTTTTCTCAGCTTTGGTCAGAATATTTTTTTTCTCACAAATACTCTAAATTCTGAATCACTAATCCTTTCTTAATCTGAATCTATTCTTATAGTAAATGCCACCTCCTGTGGTCTTAATTTCAGTTGTTGAAGAGTTTGGATCTATCTATGATGGGTTTCTCACCTTTCTGTATATCTCATGGCCTGCAACATTTATAAATTGATCAATGATGTCATTGTGGGATATATATATATATATATATATATATATATATATATATATATATATATATATATCCTATTGTTTCTGTTTCATGGATAGAATATTTTATGACTCTTTTTGAGCATCTAGCGAGAGGGTTTGGCAAGTTTCTGTTTCTTCCAGAGTCATTTGCTTTTTTGTTTGTATTTCTCTTTCACATTGCAAGGTATTTGGTGATCCATGATCATTCATATTTAAGAAAAAGAAAAAAAACATTATATGAACATAAGATCTTTATAGGCTGATGATATTTATTCATTTGGAGACTTTTTCTAGGATATACAGGAATAGATCCCGTGGTTGTGTTGGTGTAAATCTAAATTCTAGAACATAGAGGGCCTCCATACAAGCTGTATTGATTCTTCCCTGGTCACTTTTTCAATTCATTTTGAAAATAAAATAATTTTGTGTGTGTGTGTGTGTGTGTGGATTAAACATCTGGATTTCAGTCATTCTATTCTTATAAATAGATATAATATCTCTGCTGTATGCAGAAGTTGAATTAATCCTCCTGTTTTCATCTCATAATTTTTCTCCATTCTACATATTATTTGGTACCCATTTTGAATTACATCAAGAAAATGGAATTCCTCTTGCTGCTGTCATCTTCATTAGAACTTTAGGCTGTGGCTTCCTCTACTTTGCTTTATCAATTATTGCTTTCCACATTTAGCAAACATTTTAAACTTTTCCATCCACTGATTATCTCTCTTTTGCACTCTTTATTTTAGTGAATTTGTAACTTTTTTATTCCTTTCTAATTATTTTAATAAGATCTCAGAAAAAAATAGCTAACACATATATACATTATGTTACTTGAAGCCATTCAGCCAACTATTTCTTGAATGTTCCATGGATCTGAAAATATTAGTATGTAACTGATTTTATTCATAGATTTTATATCTTACTAGTCTAACTCTTCAGAGTTTAATTTCATTTATAAGACCTGATGGCAGCTTATTTTACACTATGTGCTTACAACAGGATTTACAATGTGTACATCCATTGAAAGACCCTATCTACACATTAAAATGAAAACAGGCTTCAATAGGGGATATTTCTTTTTTTTTTTTTTTTTTTTTAATTAATTAATTTATTTATTAGTTTCAGGTGTACAAAACAAGGTAATACTTAGACGTTCATCATTTATATCCCTCATACTGTGAACCCTTCTCCCCCCATCCACTATCCCTCCGACCTCACACTGAACCATCACATTATATATATAAAATTATAGTTGGCATTCATTAATGTTTAGCTTCTGATGTACAATGCCATGATCAGGTATCCACAGTATCCCTGAGGTGGTCTCCCAAATAGGATGCATGTCCATCGGATACCCAAGAAAATCTTTACAACATTATAGAATACTTCCCCAAATTAATTTTCAAAAGAAAAACCCTGAGGCCATCTTGTGGTTACCAGCTGCTTCCAAATCCCTTCACCTTTCCCCTTATCCCCAACCCCCTCCCACACACCCATCTAACCACTCTCGGTTTTTTCTCTGCGTCCCCAAAACTGACTCTGATTAGTTCATTCACATAGTCTTTTCTTTAGATTCCATATATAAGTGAGATCATATGGTACTTGTCTTTCTCTTTCTGACTTATTTCACTTAACATAATGTTCTCTAGATCCATCCATGTTGCTGCAAATGATAAGATTTCTTTCTTCTTTATGGCTGCGTAATACTCCATTGTATAAATGTACCACAGCTTCTTAATCCAGTCATCTACCGATGGGCATTTTGGTTGTTTCCATATCTTGGCTATTGTGTAAAGTGCTGCAATAAACATAGGAGTGCATACAGATTTTTGAATTGGAGTTTTGGATTTCTCCGGGTAGATGCCTAGGAGTGGAATTACTGGATCATAGGGTAGTTCCATTTTCAGATTATAGGGGATATTTCTAATATATCTTCTTAAATATCTTAAACTTAGCTTTTAACTATTCTAAAATTCCTTTAAAATGTTTTATTTTTCTCAATTTCACAAATGGGTAAACTAACATGGGATGTGACCAGGTAGCCTGCATGCTAGGTAGATACCAGTAATGAATAGCCTGTCCTTTGTTCTACAATTTGTTATATGCTAACCATCTAGTTCCATTTTCTTTACTTCCGAGACTTCCTGGGAAATAGGATGAAAAAGAAAACTTTTAACTCATGTTAATAAATTAAAATTATAGAGAAGTTAGCATAATATCATTTTGTAATATGATAGCATTGGGAGCCATATAATCCAAAGATGACTGAATAATGATTTTAAAATATCTTATATTTGAATGCATGACCCATGAATCAAAGTTACCTTCTGAATCATAATAAATGCTTTCTTCATGTCTTTTATATTTTTATTTTAGCATTGAACAAATAGTATACTCTCACAAGAAAAATCTATATTATTTTTACACTGGCAGTGTTTTATTTCCCAATGAGGGAGTATAATTCTTTAAGATGAAATACCAGCTTCAAGCTGAATACGTACAAGGAACATATTTATTTACAATCAACTTCCCATGTTAATGCATAGATATCCTTCTTTCCAGATGACTAGAAAAAAAGCATTAGTGTATTAGACTTTCACTAAAAAGCCAATGAGCATTTAAGAATTTTTCAATAGTTTAGGTAATTAAATCACGAGAATAAAGAACACAAACCACTTACAGTAGGAATCCCCAACGTTTGTTTTATAATTTTTTTAATCTAATGACCAGCACTTACTGAGTGCTTACCAAGTGCCAAATATTTAACATGCATTATCCAAATGAATCATTAATACAATCCTATAAGGTAGAAAATGTTTTAACTTATTTGGAGACCAGAAAACAGGTAGGAAATGTTAATCAACTTGGTTGGTAAGTTACATAACCAGGAGGTAACCCAGGGTTTTCTGACTATAGGGTCAATGTTCTTAATAATTTATTCCATAAGTGTTTCTCAGAACATCTAACCATAGGCCAGACAATTTTTATGGCACTAAGGATGCAATAGGAAAGAATTCACATGTAGCCCTAGTCTCTACAAACATTACCTGCTAGTAAGGAAAGCAGGCATTGGGTAGTGGAGAGGAATGAGTCAAGGACAACTTGCACGCTTCTGGCTTGAGCAACATAGTTGATGGCTTGGGGTAGGCTAAGTGCTCAGATTTTGATATGTTGAATTTGAGGTGTCATCTCAATATTCTACTGAAATTTTCAAGTAGGAAATCATCCGTATTGGTCAGACACTAAAAAGCTAGCTCCAAATATACAGATTTTGATATTTGCTGGGAAATAATTAAGAGTATTTCATAAGGAGGAAGTGAAAGATGCAATAGGCATAACTGTGCCTGGGCTAAAAGGGAAATTGTATCGATAAGACGTTGACTACTATGCAATATAATCAAAAATCCACCCAACATGACATACCCACAGGTAGGGGGCCCCGAGGATAACTACACAGTTCTCAGCTTAGTGGGGTTTGCTAGGTTTGGGGGTAGCCATCTCAGATGCTCATGTGACAGACTTCAAGGTGGAATGGTTCAGACTTTACTAAATGACCTCCTCACGGTACCTGCTGACAGCATCATAGTATGATACCACATTATGATACAGACAGAAATTGGCCCTGAGGAGCATTTTTCACTCATTGAATAATAGCTGGAAAAAGAAACATATTCTTGAACAATACATGACTCTCTGAACTAGAAAAAAAGATAGATGATCACAAAGGAAGTGAAAAACTATCCTTTTCTCCTATTATAGCCTTGCTCAATGCCTAAGGCTAATTAGATAGGTCTTACTTTGTGTTAAGGTTGTAAGAACTTTCTTTAAAATATAGACATTGAAACCTAGGGAAAAGAATGGGTTTCCTCATAAAAGCAGAAAAGAATAGGACAAAGGCAAATGGATGTCAAAACCAACTTCCTGTATTTACCATTTTGCCCATTGTTAGCTACATTAAACAAAAAAGATCTTTCTAATTGTTCTTTTCAAAATGTGATATCAATACAACAGTGAACATTAAGACTGAAGTTAAATAATTTTAATACAGTAAAGATAATACTAGAAACTAATGAAACAGAGAACAAAGAAACATTAAGGAATACTTTTTTAAGTCAAATGAAATAGACAAAACTTTAACAACACTTATTAAATAAAAATAAGGATGCCATAATTAGATAGACAGAACCTAACTATAATTATGGTAGGTAGTTGTTTATATGACAATAGTATTTAAACTGCAATTCAATAAGTTTGAAATCAGATAAAATAGACAATTTTATATAAAATTTTAATTGCCTAAAAGAAATATAAACTGTGAATTGACCTATAGTGTTTAAAGTATTTTAAAGAGAAATCTAAAATCCTCCCACATTAAAAGCACCTATTCCACCATCTTAGACATAAATCTTAACAAACCTTCAAGTGACAGATAACCTATTTTTTATTCAGATATTCCAGAGAATATAAAGAAGAATATGCCCTAACTGATTTTGTGGGGTTAATGTTGCCTTAAATTCATAACCAACTGAGACAATACAGAACAAATATAGATGAATCTCATTTCTGATTTTTTACAATACTAACAACAACTCAGAAATGTTGTGTTATTTTTTTTTAATTACTCATGACCAAATAAGATTTGTTTGAAGAATCCAGGGAAAATTCGACATTATGACATATATTAATATTTTCTATAAACTGAAAGATTAAAGAAGAAACCTTACCTTTTCATCCCAATAGATGCAGAAAACCCAAGCACAACATCTCGTGATGAAGAGCAGAAGTGAATAAAAAAATTACACATATAAATAGGATCAACAAAGGCATAAGGTAGTTTCTGGAGATGAAAAAAATCACATATGAAGAACATTAAAAATAAAAAGGGTACATAAATATCAATGCAGCCCAGAGTAATAAATAATTTGCTGATTTTGTGCAAGAAAAAAGGGAAAGGTTCTATATGCCCATTTGTTTATTTCTTTTAAGCAAAAGAAACATAAAGGATAAGAAACTTAGGGAAATGGTCACCTGTAGGGGATGAGTGACGAAAGGGTGGAGGAATAAGGAGTAGTGGTATATTCTTTTATACAGTTTTGATTCTGAAAATGTTAATATTTCACAAATTCTACAACTAAGTCAAAAAGATTAAAAATACAAACCCTCCATTTTTTAGAATACAAAAAGAAACTTAAAAGCTTATCAGTTATCTGCTAAATTAATAACTACACAACATCGTAGTTATTAAGCCAGCTAACACAACACAGTAACACACATATATACTCTGACTGTGGACCTTAAGTGGAATATATTCTAAGGACAAAAATAATTCAAAGAGTTCTTAGGCTTCGGGAGGTTGTTGTGGATAGTGGTATTGTTATAGTAATTTTGAAGTTGTTTTACGAGTATTTAGGAGTAAGCAAATGAGTAGATGTCTTGTTGTTGGGAGCCTCGGTTTCCACTTAGAAAGAATGAATTATCAATAAGAAATGTAAGGGGAGGCTGGGAGCGAGCGACGCCCAGCACACACAGCCACCATGTGAGCGGCGCCTATATGGAACCAGAAGCAAATGCCAACATTGACCATAGTACAAAAATGTTGCGCTTTTTTTTTTTTTTTTTTTTTTTTTTTTACAAATGAAAGGCAAGACCCTCCACCAGCAAAAACATTCTGACTTGCTTTGTTGCAGAAGTCTGGAACCAAACACTCAAGTGCACTGTATGCATCCGAAAGAGACCACCTGTCAGCTGAGCTCAGCTGTGAAAGACAGTCTTACTGTTGAAACTCTCACTGCGGGCTGCAAAGGTTCAAAGTCTGGAATTGAACGAAAAAGGATATTGGTTGCCAGGAGATGAGATGGATTGGTAAACAGAAAATCATGAATGCCATTGGCACGGAGAGGTGATCATATGTGACCTGTGTTTTTGTGTGTATCATTCCAAGTGTTTGTCTGATGACTACAGGCTTAGAGACAGCAGTAGTTACTGGCAGCACCCAATTTGCAGGAGCATCAAGAAGAAAATTACAAACAAACAGGACCTGAGCAAATACCTGAGGTTCATCGTCGCTGGCATGAAGGAGAGGACTATAGAACTTAATGGAAAGGAGAAGGACAGCAAACACCGGACATACTGGAGGCTGGTGCACCTGGCGCTCAATGTCCCCGCCATCCAGGAGAAAGTGAATGAAGGGAAATCCCGAAGTTACGAAGCATTCAAAGCTGATGCTCAGCTACTTCTCCACAACACAGTGGTTTTCTGTGGAGCAAAGAGTGAGTGAGCTGACATAGCAAGGGTGCTGTGTAAAGCTGGGTGAACTACAGCTTTGCAGGAATTGCTTCCATTTGTCAAATGCTCATCCTGACAACTGGTTCTGCTCTCCTTGTGTACCTAATCATGAGCTGGTTTGGGCTAAAATGAAAAGTTTGGGATTCTGGCCAGCCAGAGTCATACAGAAAGAGGACAATCAGGTTGACATCCTCTTCTCTGGTCACCGCCACCAAAGGGTTTGGATTCCTTTGGAAAACACACAGGACACCATAGTCAGAGTCCATCGGCTGCATGTTAAGTGCAGTCTGGGCTGGGAAAAGGCTTATGATGAACTGGAACTGCATGAACACTTCCTCCGTGACGGAAGATTTTGGAAGTCTAAGAATGAAGACCACAGGGAGGATGAGGTGGAATACAGTATCTCCTCTACCAGCAGCTAAAGGTCACTCAAGCACCAAGAGCAAAGAAAGGATGATGTAATCAAAGTGTGGAACCCAAAAAAGAAGAATCAGAGCCTGAAACTGAAGCCCTCGGCTCCAGCCAGGAAATCCCCACTATGCCTCAAGCCAATGGGAAAAATTTCCGTGTCAACTCAGACCAAGAAGTGAAGTGCCTCTTCACCAAGGATGCTGCATGGGAGCAGCCAGAGCGCCAGCGACCGAGTGTCAGCGCCTGTGCCACGACAAGTACATTGAAAGTTTCAATGACTTGAAAGACCGAATAAAGTCTGATCACAAGCGAGAACTGAAAGAGTTGTATTAGAAGCCCTAGAAAAGCTGCATTCTGAAATGGAAGAAAAGACAAGCTGTAAATAAAGCCACGGCAAACATGCATGGTGAGACCCACAGACAATGGAAGCAAGTAAAGGACGCGTGGAAAGAGGAGTTTGTGGAAGACATCAGGAAGGCCACAGCACAGCACAAACAGCTCATTTCTCAGACCAAGAGGCAGTGGTGCTACAACCGTGAGGAGGTGGCCCTGTACCACTTCTGCTGGGACCCTTTCTGCTGGGACCCTTCCTGCTGCTCCATCAGGTACCCGCAGCAGCACTGGCACGCCGAGCAGAGCGCACCTGCCACTGGAAAAGATGAGATGGGCCCTTGCTGGAGAATCGCCAATGATTACTCTTCTCCGATGCAATGGGTTTTGTTTCCAAGAAGCTAAAATTGTTAAGAATTTGCTTCCCATTTTGCATCAACCTTTGAACCCTTTTTGTGAAGAAAGTTTGCACAGTACTTTGAATCTTTTGTAAATTGTTCCTCTGGAGTCTTCAGGGGGTAAAGGTAACATCAGTGGACGGTATTATTTTAAATAAAATTTAATTGAGAATCTGTTGCATTTACAGCAAATTTGAAAACATGTTTAGGTTTAACAGAGATTTTAACCTTTAACAACAGATCTTTAAAAAAAACAACAGGTGAATACAAGTGAGTTTAACACATAAACACTTAAAATAAATCTGAATGTAAGAACTGCAGAACTGTTTCAGAAATAAAACATACAACCTTTGATGGGAAATGTTTTAAAGACTAAGAAATGTAAAATGAGGAGGAAACTGTGATATTGGATTTGATTTGGAGATATGGGTGTGAATTCATGAATATATATACTACATATTTTTTTCACTGAAGGTCTAGAAGCATTGATATCAAACTAGCACCATTCCCTACTGAACAAAGTCCTTGGAGAATATTCAATTCTAGGCCTGAGACAAGAAAAGTTTTGTAATACTAATTTAATATACAGTTTTGTTCCAGAAAGTAAGGAAGAGTTTAAAGACTAGTTAAATTATGTCAAAATAAAACAGAACCAAACTTGAAGGGGTCTGAGAACTGTTCATTGTACTTGGGTTTCTTTATCACACTCCAGGGCCTGGAAGAAAAAGAAATGACTAAATGAATATAAAGAAACTCATCAAACCAAACAAAGTTCCCCCTATACTCTTAATTCGCTCTCTGAATATGTATTTATTTTTATTTATTGGAGTGACAATGGTCAACAAAACTACATAGGTTTCAAGTGTACAATTCTATAATACATCTATACATTGTATTATGTGTTCACCCTGAATATTTAAATAAGTCTCCTGATTAAATACAGTCACCATCTTTCAGACTTCCTCATAACTACTGGAGGCTATAAATGTTTACATCACTTGACAAAGATACTCTATGTCTGTTAGTCAGTGTTTCTAAACAATGTAGATGTTCCTTAGGCTGGGTTTTTGTTCAAAACCAAAGCATTCTACATTGAAGGGAGGACCTGTCAAGTTCATTATTCCAAGGATCGTTCCTGCAAATATGCCTCATTCTGATTATGTTTTGAGGATAAATGTAATTTTTGCCAAAATGTTTATTTAGTGCTTACCAAGTATAATACTCGATTATATGCTTTTATGAGCACCTATATGATTCATAAAGCCTGCCATTAATATATCTGTGGCATAGCAGAAGATAAATGACACAGAAAGCACTCATAAAAAAAAATCTCTGTGATATAACCCGATAAATTATTTTCTATAGAAAAGGTGGGGAGGTCCAAAATTGTGGTGATAGTAATTTTGAAAATTAAAATTTTTAAAAATATTGAACTAGTACAATAAATTGTATCTCAATGAGAGTTTACATTTTGCGTGATTTACGAGATGTGACAATTAAGTTCGCAAGCTTTGTTGCAATGATGTTGCTAACATTTTTTAATATCAGAGTGATTATTTATTATGAATTTGTACCAACTGGACAAACAGTTAACCAACTTTACTATTTGGAAGTGCTGAAAAGGCTGCGTGAAAAAGACAAAAAAGATCTGAACTTTTCGCCAACAATTCATGGCTCTTGCATCACGACAATGCACCAGCTCACGGGGCACTGTCTGTGAGGGAGTTTTAGCCAGTAAACAAATTACTGTATTGGAACACCCTCCCTACTCACCTGATCTGGCCCCCAATGACTTCTTTCTTTACCCAAAGATAAAGGCAATATTGAAAGAAGACATTTTGATGATATTCAGGACATCAAAGGTAATACAACAACAGCTCTGATGCTCATTCCAAAATTGTTTTGAAGGGTCGACTAGTTGCTGGAGTCAATGCACAGCTTCCCAAAGGGAGTACTTTGAAGATGACTGTAGTAATATTCAGCAATGAGGTATGAAGCACTTTTTCTAGGATGAGTTCATGAACTTATTTGTCAGACCTCGTACACATATATTTCTTCTGAAAGTGTGACTTCAAATAGTGTATCCATTAGGGTCCAAGCAGGAAATAGATGTATACTCAAACTGGGTACAGAAGAGTTTTTAAAAATTAGTGACAAATGTGTGGGTAGTTTAAGGAAAACAACAGACAATATCCAGCGTGTCATTACTATTTCTGCCCCTAAGATTAAGTTATTGTCTTTTTTCAAATAAAATTTTGTATTCTCAAAATGGGGACAGCACAAAAATTTTCATCAGTTACTCTATCAAAATGAGATCATTTCAAGTTGGTCAGATTCCTATCTGAAACTAAAAATATTAGCTGCCAGCAATGCTCTTTCTATAAGGAAATGTGGAAAACATTTATGAAGGAAGAAAAAAATAACTAGCATAAAACAAATGTGTTTTAGTCCCTGCTTCAGTAGCTGAACATGAAGCCTAAGTCAAGCACAACTACCTACTTCTACTCCCATTCCATAGAATTGTTAACCTGTGCCAGTACCTGGCTCTCGTTTTCCATCCACCAGGGAAACTCAGCAAGAGAATATGAAAAGGTGTCCCAGTGAATCCTCTGTGTGCTAGAAATAGTCTTCCTTGCCCTCATTGTATACCACAAACCACGTTTCTACTTGGCAATCAGAGTCAATCATCCTGAGTCTTTTTAAGGCATTGGTGAATGAGGACCCCTAATGACAGCTGACCTTCTCAGCTTCTAGTCAAGTAAAACCATGACTTCCATGTCCACTGGTAGAAAAATTCCTCCCCTGGACACAAGGATCTTCAAACTGACCAGTGCTGAAAGATTGGTTGAGGCTGGTAACAAAAACTTTAAGTGGGTTATTAAGCACTTGATTTAGAATGGTCACCCATATTTTCATCCCTTGGTTCCAACCTGTGCATTCTGGCTATGAAGTAACTGGTCACTGGTGTAAGACATTACTGAGCCTTTTAGGATAGTATCACTATCTTTCATGATACATTATCTTCCTGCTGATGCTATAACTAAGTCTTAAACAACCCATTCCACACTAATATCAATGTGATTCCTTCTTATTAGTGGAACACAGAATAAGACTAATGAATTCTATGGTTGCAAGATGCTGCCTTCATTCCAGAGTATGCACTTGGTCAGACACATTGTGTGAATACCATGTCAGTGAGTAACACATTTTATAAAGTCCTAAATATGGTGCTGGCAGAAGAGCTTTGTGTTTAAATAGCAAATGCCTACTAGGAATATGTTTTTACTCTGTAAAAACATCTTTCCACGATGAGCAGTGTCTAATGTAGTCGTCTTTTGGGAGGTAATTTGCTGGATTCTGCAGGAAATGATGACATTGTAGATTTAGCCTTGGCCTCTGTTGTTGAAAAGTTGGGCATTCAGAAATAGGAGTAGCCAAAAGCAGCTCTGGTTCCACTGAAAAGAGATACTAGTAAAATGGTCATAATGCAGGTGGCTTATTTAAGAGAAGCTGGAAAATCTCACAGTGGAATGGTGAAGTGATACAGGAGGAAAAAAAAAAAAGACAGTTAATAAGGGGTGAGCTATGAAGCCAGCTACCACAATGGGCAAATGGAGCTTAATTCAAGAGGAAACTGAGAAAAAGTGTAAAACACACTTCTTAGAACAGACCCATCTTAATATGAAGGACCTAAGGTATTTATTTACATACTAGTCCCTATCAGTCATTGGTTGAAGTCTACTCCTAGTGGTCTTAATTCCCAAGGAATTCTGGTCTGATGCATGTGTGAAAGAAAGGCCAGGAAAAAAAAAAAGTTTAGGCACACATGCAGATGTCGTTAGTGTGAAGTCATCTAAATACACTGACAAGATAGAGTCCGAGGCATTATTGGCAGGGCAATGGCAGCAGCTACTACCGCCTTCCTCTCTGAGACTATTGACCACTTGGTGTATAGACTCACAGAGCAAGTATCAGAAGACTTGAGAAGGGGGAGTGGGGCCGGGGTGAAGAAGCTAACATCCTAAAACAACTGAAGATGTTATTAAGAGTCTCCTCTAGGGAGAGGGGTTGGGGAGCTGCGTGAAAAGGCTGAAGGGATTAAGAAATACAAATTAATAGTTACAAACTAGTCATGGAGGTGTAAAGTATGGTATAGAGAATACAGTCAGTAATGCTGCAACAACTATGTACAGTGCTCAGTGGGTACTAGACTAATCGGGGGGATCATTGCATATATTATATAAATGTCTAACCACTGTGCTGAAACTAATATAAAATAATATTGAATGTCAAGTGTAATTGAAAAAAGAAATAAATAATTAAAACTAGAGTCTCCTCTAGGAATAAATGCACGCTGGTGGCATTTATGTATGTCAAAGAAATGCCTAATCTGAGAGGTGTATTTTCATACTTCTCCTCAAAACCTCCTTGTCATCAATTTTCCTATCTTGATCTTTACAAATTCCTCAACAGAGAGCCAAACCATTAGCAACTGCCCATGAAGCAGGGTAATGCCACCTCAGGCAATAGTTCTTTCCATGTGAGGTAGACAACCACATGTAACATCCAAAGATATGCTCACGAGGGATCAACTCTTTTGGGGCACTTCTTGAGCATGAATGTAAAGAAGAAACTTCTGGTAGTACCTGTAAAGTATACCGTTTCATCACTTTTTCCTCCCCATTGTCATTTAGGGAATTCCTCCCGTAATGTGGGTTTAAGGGAAAGACACTAAGGCAAGGGGAGCAGGTATCATTGGAAGCTGTGTCTGCTTGTGCCATTTCCTGGAACCTTCTGGAGGTGCTATGTCGTATTTCTGTTACACAATGGAATGCAAAAACATGCTCCAGTGTGTGTAAGTTGTATGATCAATGAATTAGTAAGACTTATTTCAGAATGTGAGCGTGTTCAATATTTAGTTGTCCCATCTACAGAAGCTGTTTCAAATAGAGAATATATCATCTGCAGATGACATGACTTGTTTCAAAACCCTAGAGATCTTATTAGTAATTGCCAGAAGCCCCATAGACCACCTCTGTTTGCCACAGGTCTTTCGAATATATTCGGATATAGCACAGCCTGGAACTGCTGTAAGATTTTTATTGTTCTGGCCCCACTCAAAACTGGCAGCCTGCAGACAAATTTTGGCAAGAGCCGAAAGAGCCTACAGAGCTAGAGAGATGGCAGTCACAGTGTGAGGAGGCAGCCCAGCCAGTGCTCAGTGGATTTAGGGCATCCATGTGACACTCATACAGCAGCTTCTGCTAATCAACAGATGAGAACAGATGCGCTGCTCCTTTCTTTTGTAACGAAAAGTAAATTTATTGGCATTTAAGAACTCCTCAACCATCCTTCCTGGAACAGTTACAAGAGTTGGATTTAAAAAAAAGAAAAAACACCACCACTTCCACTACCAACAATAAAACAGCTCTTTGAAGGCATTGCATGGGAGAGCAACCATGACCTTAAGGAGGACCTAATGTTCCAAGATCTGGGTGGGGTGGGGGTGACGGGGGAGGAAACACAGATGTGGTGAACTTGATCTTCTCTCTCAGGATTTTCCATAGGTCATATACCAAATAGATATATGGCACGAAAGCATGTAGCTGATGTTATAAATCTGGAGTTGAAGGGCCCCAAGGAGGTTGGCCCTTGTTACATCAGGATCAATGAAGACAATAATATTGTAAACAGCCCTCGCTCCATCATTCAAGAATCAGTGTATGACTTCTGTGGTTACTAATAAGTACATATATTTCTACTACTTATTTTAAGAATGGGGCAATAACCACAAAGTGGGCCTTTGTCCCACACAACTCTGGAAGACACAACTGGACCCAAACTGTCCTTTGACCTCCATAAAGTCCTGCCATGACTCATGAAGCATAGAGGACTTCCGGGTCTCTAGTAATAATAGGATATTAAAAGTTGGCATCCAATAATCCCCAGAAGGTCTAGGTGTTTCCCTTTTGCCTCACTTTTAGGAAGGTTCCTACTTACTCAAAGGAAATAGTTGACCCTCATATCTTGAGACCTAGCGGTTCATGTTTTATTCTTTGTTTGTTTTTTTTAAATTACTATACAATTAATGTACAGATTTTATGTACAGTTCTATGAACTTGAATACATGTATATATCCATGTAACTACCACTACAATCAGAATACAGAACAATTCTAAAAGCCTGAAATACTCGCATACCTTCCCTTTATAATCACACCAGCTTCCCCACTGTGGCAGCCACTGATCTGTTCTCTATTACTGCGATTCTGCCTTTTCCAAAATGTTATATAAACGGAATCAGACAGTATGTAACTTTCAAGACTGGTTTCTTTTACATAGCCTAATGTCTTTGAGATTCATCCAAAGTGTTGTGTGTGTCAATATTTCATTCCTTTTTATTGTGAGTAGTATTGTGTAGATGGGCCACAGTTTATCGATTCACCTGTTGAAGCACATTTGGACTGTTTTCATTCTTTGAAAGTTAGTAATGGAGCTGTTACATTGAGTAATGTTTTTTTGTGTGAACGTAGTTTTTATTTTTCTATAGTAAATATCTAGGAGTAGAATTTCTGAGACATATACTCAGTATATGTTTAATTTTGTAAGAAAATGCCATTGTTTTCCAGAATGGCTATACATTTTGCATACTCACCAACAATGGATGAGAATTCCATTTCCTTTACAAACTTGCTAGAACTTGACATTGTCAGTACTTTTTATTTTAGCCATTTTAATAGATGTGTGGTAGGTCACATCATAGCATAGTTTTAACTTGCATTTCCATAAAGGCTGATGATAGTGAAATCTCTCATGTGCTGACTAGCCTTCCATATCACCTACTTTGGTGAAGTGTCTAAGTCTTTTCCCAATTTTTTTTAAATTGGATATTTTCTTTCTGTTGAATTTCTTTATTATTTTATTTTATTTCAGATTTAGATTTCATTATAGATTTTCTACATATGCCTAGCATAATGGCAAGCAGTAGATAAATAGCTGATTGATATTGATAGCCCTAATAGGAGACCATAAGAAAACAACTGAGAAAAGAGAAAACTCGATTCACTACAGTTAACAAACTTTATATGTTACAATCACTATGACTGGTCCTAAGGACAAGGTACAAGGCAAATGGTCTATTGTTGGTTAGAAAAATGATAAGAAAAATATAGAAAAATATATTCTATGAAATCAAGTTTGGCAAGGGAAAGAAACATTTTAAGTAAGTGGAATACATTCCTTGTTTTCAGGGTTAGCCAGAAAAATGAGTGCTTTAGGCTACAAGCTCACATTTGTTACAGGTAGACGCAACAAAAGTAATATTTTTGGATATACCGAGGTTGTAGAAAGAGCTCTTAGCTCTTCAGTGTGGAAAATTACGCCTGGTTGTTTTAAGTTTTATCCCTGTGATTTCAATATCACTATAAACAATTAAAGATTAATTTGTAATACCTAATAGTTAGGTATTAGGTATTAACTATTAGGTATTACAAATTATTGCCTCATTATTTTCTTCTAATTGATCCCTAAAGGACTCTAGCCCATTGTATATTTTTCCAGGTTCAATATTATTTGCTTCATAAAACTATCTCCCATTTCTTAAATTGTCAGCTAGCAGAGCATCTTCCACACCCAAGTTTGTTTTCATCTTTCATCAGTTTAAAAGTCAAGATGCAAAGTGGACAAAGTGGTTTATCATAGTTGCCAGTCTTTTTTCATCTGTGAACGAGAACTTTCACCACAAAAAATAAGTCATAACCTTATGTTGGTTTTACAAGACCATCTTTGCTACATGTACTCTTTTAAAATTGCTCAGATAAGCTGCACATCTGATTCTTTAAACAGAAACTATTGTTTTATTTTGAAGAATAAATTAAATTTCTGTGGAACGTACTTTGGAGCATAAGAATTCACCCAGTATATTACAGATTAAAATAACTCACCAAAAATTAATCACTTGGATTCCAGACAAATAGTATGCAAGGCTATTAAAAAGAACAATTTAGAAAGAGGAGTAATGCTGGAGTTTAAGACCGATGAAGAAATATAAAGGTTCCTTGTAGAAAAATGAAGCAACTTTCTTTAAATAATCTGCTTCTTTGCAAACTATTTCCCAAATAACTTTAAGGAGTTAAACCCAAATTTAAATAGGAAACATCAACTGAACCTGAAGAATGAAGATAATAGTGAGGGAGACTATCTCAAAAGAGTCTGAAATGAGGAAAAAGCCATCAAAGAGTACTGAATAATTATGTGCCTGAAGGGACTGTGGGAAAACTCGATAAATAAAAGCAACATGACCAAATGATCTTCTTATATGTAAAAACTTAAACTTACTGGCCAGACAACGTTCTCTTGGAATGGGTCCTAGCTCAATAGACCTGCCAGATATGATTGTGAAGAACTTTGCAATAGGTTTTTAAGTACCATAGTTTTGTTTACAGGTAAATTCCAAGTGACAAGAACATAACAGTGGTTCGGTTAATACCTCTTTTATGAATTAAAGTAAATCTGCTGAAACTAGAAGTTTGGAGATTTGCTATCAAAACTACTCTGCTCTATGCTTGCATTTATTTTTTTAAATTTTTATTAAATTTATTTGGGTAACATTGATTAGTAAAATTATATAAGTTTCAAGTGTACAATTCTATAATATATATCATGTATCTATTGCATTGTATGTTCGTCATCCAGAGTCAATACACTTGCATTTAAAAATTCTGTTATGCACAGTAAAAATTTATTGTAGGCAAAATGAGAGAGACAGAGAGAGACAGAGACAGAGAGAGAGAGAGAAAGAGAGAGAGAGAAAAAGAGAGAGAGATTAAAACATGAGGCACTTTAGTCTCATAACCCAGATGTAGCACCTGTACTCCTTTAGTGTCCAACTTACCAGGGTTCCCTCTAAAGACAGAGGCACACACTGAGGAGAAAACTACTGGGACTAGAAATACAATTGAGCAGAAAAATGACAAAATTTCCATAATGTAGAACATTTCACAAAAACAATAGAAGAGGAAGATTTGGGAAGTTAGAAACATTACCCTCAAACTCAGGCTCAGGATAATGTTCAAGTAAACCAAATTTGCATAAAAATTCAGTTCAAGAAAACTAAATTTGTATAAAGATGAACAAGAGAAAAGTATCAAGGCCAAATCCCATGCAAAGTTAGTGTGAGAAAATAGAAAATGAGGAGCACAAAAGCTTCCCTACAGGTCAAGAAAAGATATGACTAGAGAGTAGATCAAAACTTAACCTTCTCTTTCATAACATTAAGAAAATAATATAACAGATGAAACAACAGAAATCAGAATTGGAAAAAAATCTCAGAAATTATCAAAATTCAGGATGGAATTAGAAATAAAAGGAAAAAAATCAGAAAATGCATTCAAAGAAGAAGGACCACAGGACTGAATAAATATCTTTTTCATTTAAGAAAATTTCAAGGTAAAAAAGAGGATATCTTTTAAATCAGAAAGGAAAAATGATATAGACTTGGTTTGAGAGAAAATGACAAATATTTAAGACAGGAGTCCCAGAAGGGAAAAAAATGAATTTCATGCAAAGAAACAGCAAATACAATTTCAGAAGAATTTTGAAGATTAAAATAATTTAATGAGCATATCATGTGCTTCAGAATATCAGTCCAGAATGATGAACAGCAAGATATATTCTAGGAAAATTCCCAATCTTAAAAAAACAAAGGAAAACTCCCTTGGGCATCTAGGAAAAACAGTAGCCCGTGACATATTACTATAGAAAAATAAATTATCATCTGATTTTTCTGCCAACCCAATGTCTTATGTCAGAAAAAATGGAGAAACATATTTAAGAAAGTCAAGGAAAAAATGTGAGCCAAGGATTTATAACCAACAAAACTACCTTTCCATAAAGGGTGCAAATTGTTATCGGCATATAAGAACTAGATTATTTTTCTTATGAGATCTTCCACCAGAAGATCTGGTACCAGTCTGCTACCAGAGAAAGAGCTTCAAATAATCAAAATGACTAGAGAGATAATGACATAAGGACTGACATTTAGTTCTTTTAGAACTAGGACTAAATAAAGGTATAACTGACCAATGAGGGAACCCTGCCTCATTGGGTGTAATGGTAGATGAGGGTAAACAGGATCAAATATACGGTGATGGAAGGAGAACTGATTCTGGGTGGTGAACACACAATGTGATATATGGATGATGTATTACAGAATTGTACACTTGAAACTTATGTAACTTTACTAACCATTGTCACCCTAATAAACTTTAATTTAAAAAAAAGAAAGAACTCTGTGGTGGCTTATAGGGGTGTTCAACTCACAATACTCATTAAACTATACATATTTTATGTGGTTTTCTATATTTGCATTTCAATGTAAAATAAAAAATATATAAAGAGCTAATTTAAAATTTACCAAATTTTTTATTGTTTGTATATATGGTAGTTTATAATTCCAAGTTCCTATTATTAGATATTTGTTTCCACTTTTTTCCACTATATAAAGTTTTTTCCACTATATAAAGAATTTTTTCATGACCAGAATTTAGCTAAATCTTTATGCATGTTTTTAATTATATGTTTAGAATAAACTTAGAAGGAGAATTATTGGATCAATGCACATTTCATGGCTTTTGATATATGGTGACAAATCACACTTCAAAAAGGCAGCAAATTCTTATTTTACAGTCTGGAACAACCTCTTGTCTTACTTATTTATTTTTATTTTTTTGGTTATATTACTGCAAGTTTGATTTTTAAAACACTCTGATTTTAAAACATTAAGAACACTCAGTTGCATGGATAGAAATGCTCAATTATTAAAAAGCGGCTTGGGATAAATCCAATAACACATGCCAGATGCATCCAGTTGTGTTATGACTGCTATTTGTATTAATTCAGAGTGTAACAAAACTTCAACAATGATATATACAGGAAAATTGTTCGATCTATTTTAATTTCAAATACTTAAAATAAAATGTACTTTGTGCTATCTAGGTCAATTGCAACTATTATGCTAAATGGACCAACATAAGAGACAAAGTAACCATAAATTCATATTTTAATAGACTTGTCTCTACAATGTCAAAATGGCATTATGTGAATTCATTGCTCTAAGAAAACAGGGAATGAAAGGAACAGCTTTTTTTGTTGTGGCTGGAGCCTAATGCCCATATTGCTGACAACTGATTGTCCAAATGGTTGTAAACCCAGCTCTTAATTTTTATGGGGAGGACGAAATTTACCTTTCAATACTCATAGGAACTAAAATTTACTCTGTGATCGGGGTATCGGTTAGAAGCAGATAACAAT
The DNA here is from genome assembly GCF_964194185.1 of Rhinolophus hipposideros. Lineage (NCBI taxonomy): Eukaryota > Metazoa > Chordata > Mammalia > Chiroptera > Rhinolophidae > Rhinolophus > Rhinolophus hipposideros. The sequence goes on along the minus strand of NC_138057.1, from coordinate 57,341,656 downwards.
TAACTTTATAAATGTGTGTGTGTGTGTGTGTGTGTGTTCTGTTTCTGCCCCTAAGCTATGTTTCACTGGCTTTTGTTCCTACCTTGTAATGCAAGATTCCAACACCCTGAGAAAACCAACTGAAGTTAAGGATTCATAGATTGTTCTCATTACATTGATATATTATCAATGGCACATAATGGTACTATGTGCCATTCCCTGAACATAGGATCTAACCGGTAACATGCCCATCACTGTAACCATTAGACCATAATATCTCCAGGAAGAGGGTAATTCCTCAATGAAAACCAGAATACTGTTGCTAAATGAAGGGTGATCAATGCTAGACAGACAAAAACAACAAATATCCAGAGAATATCTGATATCTCCATATGATCATTTCATGGGGAAAGGAATGACATAATTAGGTGCACGGCAGGACTCTTTATCTATCATCTATAATGTACTGTCCAGTCATTTATGACTCCTCCATCTAGTCTAAGAAATCTACTGTAAAAACAACTCTGTTAGATGTACAAGTAGATTTAGTTCAAGTGTCCTCACTTTGTGGTACCCTGGTTCATTTCTGGCCATCTTGTTACTTTCTCTTGCGCTTAATTCATTTCTGCCAATTGTTGGACTGAAACCCAGCCACTCCACTCTTTATCTTCACTCCAAGATTTTGAACATGCATTTTATCACCACACTGCAACTTGTGTTCTCTCTCTAGGCCCAGTATGCTCTTGAGCTAATCACTTATTAAAGAACCTTCTAAACATAGCCCTAGACCTCTTATCCCTGAATATTGCCCTCAGACAACCCTCCTGGTAAATGGTCAATCTCTGATTTACGCACTATTCTACTTTTGGGGTAAGATTAGGCGCTAATCTTAGCTTAAAGTACTTAGAGTTATTTCCTGATAAAGAGAATTGAACTTTAAGCGCAGTGCATGTGACTTGAGAGTAAGTAACTCAGAGAGTGTGTAAGGCCTTTACCCTAAGGAGGGTATGTGACAGGGAAGGCAGTGGCCCCAGTTCTGTATCTTGTCAAAGAGCTAAGCATTTTACCATTTAATATTTTACACTTTTTATTTAATATTTTACACTTTTTGTATGCAATCCTATCCCAAAGCATGCTCGTCAGGTAGATAAATATCTACATCTAAGAAGCAGTCTAGAGCCATGTTTTTTTTATTTCGGAATAGAGGGTTTGGGAGTGGGGGATGTACATAAATTTCAGGTAGAATTTTCTTCCCCACCTCGATCCCATACCATGACTGCGAACCATTGATATAGAGCAGTGATCCCCAAACCTGAAATATTTATCTGGAGCTTATTTAAAACAGAGATTTCTATACCCTCGCCAACATCTAATAAATCAGAATTTCTGAGTGGGAAGCCTGGAAGCTGGTATTTTTCAAAGCTCCCTAGATGATTCTAAAGATTGGCCAGGTTTGGGAATGACTAGGAGGCAGCATCTGGTCCCAAAGCAACAAGAGAATGAGAACTCAGCAAGCATATGCTCCAATTGAACAAGCAGTTGCTTATCACCCCCTTGCTTGCTTTGAATCAAAAATAAGCCAAGTGTGTCTTCATTTGGGGTTTGAGCAGAATACATCAGCAGAGCACCCTGCAGAAGCAGCACATCCAAAGGGCCTTCATGGATGGATTCACTTTAATAGGAAAGCTGTTCTCTGCGCAGGTGACCAGCTGGGTAAACCTGCCACCACACTCTACCAATTATCACTTTGCCCTATTTAAAAAGTCAGGGCAGGTCAGTTCCCCATTTGAAAGAGGCAGTAAAACTTCTTGTGCAAGGAGTATTAATTCAATTTTAGAAGTTTTTTGGTTACACACAAAAGCTAGAATGAAAACAGCATACCCCATTCAACAGCAAAAAGAAGTCCAAGCAAATCAGTGTTTTTATGTGATGTGGATTCAGCCACCCGTGGATATTTTCACTTTTCCAGTTTTTATTGTTTTTAACCATGATACGCAGCCTCTGAGATTTTAAACATTTTCTACATTTACAATGTGAAAATGAAATAACTGAAGTGAAGTTGTATAGATGTACATTTAATGAAATAATAAGAGAACTCAGAGTTAGTTTGTAAATAAAATAGTACCCCTGTGTATATTTGTGTAGTACATGTACGCATGGTGACGTATAGAAGGTTGCTCACCACCTAGGTTATTATTGTACTTTCCTGACCACTTCTCGGGCTTCTTGACATCTGTTCCTGTAACAGCTTCCGTGCCTATGGACAGAGGCTTTAGCCACCCAAGTCTGTTCTAGCTCTGCCTATTGGCACCTTCCATCCAGACCTTGCTGCCAGTAGTGATTCACCAGGTGGCACCTGTGCCTCGGTTTTCATCAACACTGACTGTCAGAGATGTGTTTAAAATAGCAAGGCAATTAATAATCCAATTCTTTAAATTTCTATCAACTCTAATGACCTCCTAAACTCCTCTCTACATTTCTCCTTTCCCCTGTTGTCATCCCACACAGCTAAATGTTATCCCTACTTTATTCTGCACACTCTGGAACCCTGTTCCTCTTTAATTTATTCGTTTGTTGACCTTAACTAAAACCAGGCTCTCCCTGAAACATCCAGATTTTCCAGGAGATAGCTCCACTGAAACTTAACCATTCTCACACTCTCCATGGACCTACAAGTGAGAAAATGAGATAGGATTCCCTTCTTTTCCTAAGCCTATTTGCTATAATAGTCTACCCTCTTTTAAATCCCAGCTCCTTAAAATTTCACTGAGCAATACTGGTTCCTCTTTGTCCCTGATATTTACAAATCTCACGGTTACTCCACATTCTTGGAAGACGTATCGACCATGATTCATTCAGTGTATCCATCCTGATTCTATCATATTTCTGAGTGATTTCAAAGCCCATGTGAATATACACTGACCTGATCATTGACCTCAACTCTAATGATCTTCAGGTCCTCTTCAGTTTGGTCATCCATTCTTGTCATTAATTAAAATGGTTCCATCTTTGCAATATTGAACTTTAATAATAATTCTGATCCTATTGAATCTCTTGGTGTTTTGTCTACCCTATTATTTTCACTCCCAATCTTACTTGAACCTTACTAACCCATTTTTCTTCTCATTTTCTACCATTATATCACATGCATCTTGGATTATCTTCTATTGTTGGTCTAGACCTGATGCTTGATCATCTCAAAAAATATTTCATAAACCCTGAACACATTATTGCACAGGCTTAACAAAACTCAAACACTGGAAGCATTCTAACTTCTATCTTGTCTACTTGTAATTCTTAGTAAAGCTGAAAAATGTACACCACTGGAAAACCTTGTGCCATTACAAGCACATTATATTTAATATACATAAAAGATATACATTTAGATATATATATTTGGGTATATATATATATATATATTTGGAAATATATATGTATATATACACTATACATATATACATATATACATATCTAAATATACACAGATACATACGCACATATATACAGTGATTTTGTGTGCATTTGTATAAAACAGTCCCAAAAATCCTCACTTTTTTAGGTTATCTTCCAATTAGAGGATAGCATTTGATTGACTGCATTTTGCTGCTTCCACAGATTTGGAATGTCATGTATTTGGTATATGAATTCCACTAGAACATAGTGCAGAGTCTAGCTTATTACTGTGTTCACTGAAGTGAGTGAATTCACCCCAGAGTCATCAGAATATGTCCATGAGTAGTTAGCTCTGAAGAAAGCACAATTTATTTAACTAGAATATATAGCAAGCAGTTAAATACAGCTGCTGCCATGGATTATGATGCAAAAAATACCACAAGTATAAGTACGATAAAAAGAACTTTTAATGGTTGTGTTTTGCCCTTTCCGATTCTATGCCCCTACTTTAATCAACTTAGAATGGGAAAGAATAGCTATTTCTTAATTATCTCTAAGTAATATGGACTATTATCAGGCCTATATTTTTCTGTTCCTGGAGTACAATTCAAAAGAAATTGGGCTTGGTTACTTTGGTTGCTTGCTTCATAGAACTATTTAAATTAAAAGTTACAAAACCCCTTGAACTACCATCTTCTCTCCTTCCCAGTTCCTTTTAATTTCTTTTCACTTGCTCCAAATTTCTCATTATACTCCAAGTTTTGCCCAGAAAGTAACTTCTATAGGAATATGTCTGTATCCAACCAGCTGCAAGTCATTTTCCAGTTCTTTAAGTGGTGTAGAGATGCTCGTTCTAAGTTACATGCAGTGTTATAGCTACAAGAATATTTAGCTTTTGTTTAAACCAATATTTGAGTTTATCTATAATAAATATTTTATTTATCTGAGGATATGTGTAAGAAAGATAGTAGAGGAGGAATATTGGAGAGGTGGGAACAGGAGTAGGAGTTGGTAGAGACTGAGGAAGCTCAGGTGCTTTATAAATAGTAAAAAGCTTCAATAAATCAAAGACTGGCAATAAGAATACCATTGACTGAATTTCATACCATGCTAGTTTTGTTGTGCAATTAGGAGAAGAAATGTTTGTCTACATTTTTTTTAATTATGTGCAGCTTATAATTTTTAGGTAACACATATTGATTCAATGAATTATTTAATGGGCAGAAGATAGAGGAGGCATCAAATAAGAGACTTTTGTCATCACTTGTAATATGAACCAAATACAATCACTGGCAATCATACTGTATGGTGTAAGTTCAGTAAGGAATGAAAACTATAACCTTGACTAACAAAAGACTTTCAAAATGTTAGCAATGTATAGACTCATTTTCCCATCAAGACCTCAAGATCAATCAGCCTACAGAGAAAAATGAAAAGTCAAATTACCTAATGTTGATTATTTTATTTTTAATTTGTTTTGTTTTGGGTTAACATGTGTGCACATGTACGTGTATGCATATGACATTGAATAGCAATTTCTATCTAATTGGTATTAAACAAATACATGTAGGCCTACAAATACATGCACATACGAATACATACATACATAAATTCATTCTTTAGTTCTATATTGTAAACCTGTAAAGCCAAAGATTCGTGTAATAAGAACTAGGAAGGCAAACTGGGGGGAAAAATAGAAAAAAAATCTTATCACAGGTAGAAAAGTGGATCAAAAGAAACTAAGAAACCTACGCTTCTGTAGTAAACTTGTAACAGAGACACCTCCACTCCCCCAACCCTTGTTGGAGTTAGTATGTAGGAAAAGGTTTTTGTGGATTGATTTGGAGGAAATAGCCTCAAGAAGCAATAAGAAAAGAAATATTAAAGACCCTACGAATAAAGAGAAAAGGACTTAATTAGGTTATCCTCTCCCTCTGCTAAATTAAGAAGAGTTCAGCGACGAGAAATCACAGGTTGAGTGAAAGGATTAAGTAGCTGGTGAAAATCACACGATTTGTAGATTTTTAGAAATGTGTAAAGACTACAGTACAGTGTTCTGTTTTATACACAGCCACAAGATGTAAGGCATATTGTATACAAAGACTGGTTCTGGGAGAGAAGTGATCAATATACTATGTTAAAGATGTGTCCAGAATGAATCTTGAAAGTTGTTTATGTTCATATCTTCAGTGGAATTCCAGGAGAAGTGGCAGCCCTTAAAGTAAAGCAGAATGCCCCTCCCATCCCATTTCCACTATCCAGTTTATACCAAGGTTGTATATATGGACCTAAGTGGTACTAGCTTTCTATCACTACTGTCAAAATTACTAGCAATTTGGTGGCTTAAAACAATGAACATTCGTTTGTTTACAATTCTGTAGGTCAGAAGTCCAGCACAGCCTCCCTGGACTAAAATCAAGATGTCATGAGATATGCATTGCTTCCTGGAGGCTGTAGGAGAAAATCTGTTCCCTTGTCTTTTTCAACTTCTAGAGGCTGCCTACATTCCTTATCTCCACTTCCACATCCCTTTCTTCTGTCTTCAAAGCTAGAAATGTGACTTCTTTCTGACCCGTCAGTGGTCACCTCTATCTCTGACCACAACTCAAAAAGACTTTGCACTGTTAAGGACTTGCATGATTCGATTAGATCCACCTGGACAATTCAGGCTAATCTCCCTAACTCAAGGCCCTCAACCATAATTATACCTGCAAAGTCCCTTTTGCCATGTAAGGTAACATTATCATAGTTTCCAGGGATTAGGATGTGGACATCTTTGGGGGCCATTATTCTGCCTACAACACAAGGATATAGAGTATCAATAGATACAGAAGAGGCAAATGGGCTTTCACAGACGGATGTTAGAAATAAGAAATGCTCTAGGCACAGCAGCACACCTATCTAAACTTCAACAGAGTCATTTTTGATAATCCATCTTTTTATATCTGTATGACAAAAGATGTGAGATATTGGTATTTAAGATGTTTCTAAGGATGCTGGGGGGAAAGTATAATCACATGAAACAAATTACCTAGAGAAATTCACAGGTGCTACTCAAAGCAAGGAACAGTGGGAGAAAAAAAAAACATTCAAATACCTACTATATAGAGCCAAGAAACTCAGTAAGATTGATTCAATTCATACCCCACGGCCCCACATATACATACACACTTACAGAGAGACACAAAAATTATCCCTCTTTTTTCATATAACTTTTTACTAATTGTTATTTTAATGGCATAAAATCTTTGTGAATTGTGCATTTAGAGTATATATGTTCATGTATGCTCCATAGGTTAGCTATAATAAAATTAAAGGTACCACTCATTGATAAATTGTGGCATCTTTATTCTTTTAGTAAAGTATGAGAAAGATTAAAGAGATTTCTTGTTAATATATTAGTGCTTTATTGCATGATGAAATGTCCCCTTGTCAAAATTTGTTACTAAAACTAATTTAGTTACATACTAGCTACAAATTGCAGTCATTTTGTTCCAGGTCTTCTGACTTACTAGTTATGTCTAAACATGCAAAATTTATCAAAGAATTGAGGCCATTATGCTAAGAAAATACTACTTCTTTTTCATCTGAATTATCCCAGTAATTGAAGCCAAGCATTTCAAGAAATTTAATAACTGAAGACTTTGTCAAGTCTATAAACTTTCTGTGCATAGAGACCATCTAAGGAAAGCAAATAATTTAGTCAAGTTTTCAATAACAATTAAATTCTTGAATATTGAGATAATTTAACATGTTTGATACTTTATGATCTCTGTACATTCATAAAAATGTAATAAGGGAAGGGTTGACTTATACTTCTAGGGAGCTTTTCATGTGCCAGACACTGGGCTTTATTTTTTTATACATTTAATCATTGTACTAATGATGTATTATAAGTATTTTTGCTTTTATTTCTCAGAAGAAGAATTATAATTCAAGCACAGGGAATTTGAGTAACTTGCTCAAGTTCACATAAGTAAATGGCAAAACTGAAACTAGAATCGAATAATAGAAATAAGTGATTATTTTTCAGGAAAATACATTGTTCCAAAAACTAAAATTTGAAAGGTACTGTGCAATCAGAAGAAAAATAAGGCAAACTCCTAGGATCACTTCTCTCAGCAGTGTCACTTGAAACCATAACCTCTTTGGCCCCAGAGTGGTACACGGGGTACTCACATGTGCCCATGAGAAGTAATTGCCATCTTCCATTACTTCCAGTGATTTTCCTGTGCTTGGCACCACAGTTGTCACACAACCCAAATGGAGACCCGAACTCCCCAGTTACTCCCAGAAAGATGCTGCTATAGGAATGCCTCTTGTTGTCAGCTTTGCCCTTACTTCCTATTGATCTTTCATGGACCCTTACTCTTCATTGGCCCTGACAGAGACTTTTCTCCTTTCTACTTCAGCAATTGCTGTGTGGTCATGGCATGGAGAAATGCCCTTCCTCTCTCAGACTGCCCCAGATCTCTGTTTTATTACAGAAACTTTCATCACATCACTTTTTATTTGAACATCCTTTATTGAGGTCATCTCTCCTTGAGACTTTAGCACTAGTTCAGTGCCAAAGATGGCCTAGTGTTCCCCTCAGCTTGACTACACTTTACATAGGTTTCTTCCTGACTATAAACCCCTGACCTCCCTTTTCTTAGAACATTTAGTTTACAAAACTTGCAATTATAAATTTTTTCTTTTCTATTTTGAAATGTATGTAAATCTCCAGCCTCCTACCAGTTTTACAACCCAGAAAGTGTCTTCCTCAGGACCTGGGAACCATCTCTTTGAAATGTAAACATTGAAGGAAATAGCATCCCTATCTCCCAAAGTCTGTGGGAGAGTAGGAGCCTAACTTGGATGGATGCCAGTTAGCAAACACAGATGCTCTGATAGCAGAGAAAAACATTTGCAAACTCAGGAATAACTTAATGTGTTCAACACATCTCATTGATCAGTCTATTGTTTAGTGTCCACCAGTACTTGTCCACTATCTCACCCCAGTGCTCAAAAACCTCTCCCACCCTTTATTTTACTGTAGTTGAGTTCAGTCTCTCTCCCCTATTGCAATAGTCTTAAATAAATAAATTCTTCCTTGCCTGGTTAAATCTGTCAGTGCAATTTTTACTTTGACACCAGTGTGGAGACTGAAAGATAGTCTCAGTGCTTTAGAACTGGATATATCAGACATTGGTGCCCCATCCACTATGATGCACCTCCACTCTCCCTTTCCTTGCTTGCAAGGTCCATTCCCCTCTGAGGGCTTGCAAAGAAGGGGAGACCCTTCTTTTACTGTAGCTTTGATGTCTTAGTCCTGAAGGTCCACTTGCACTTCAGATTCTAGTCAGGTATCTCTTCTGTAAAACTATGTAGTTCAACATGTAAATCACTTCTCAGTGGGCTGATGCAGTGAGCACTCAGGACAAGCCAAAACATGAATAAATGTGTCACATTGTGCAACTTAGGCTCTCACTCTGAGAACACTGCTATAGAAGTAGAAACTTCATTAGCAGGAGACTCAACAAGCCTTAAAGCAGGAAGACTTGTACGTAATGTTTAATTTTGCATAATAAGTTATTCAAAATTATATATTTAAGAAATGAGCAAATCCATTATCACACAAAGAAGGACACACAAAAATTGTCTGGCATGCAAAAGCATGATTACATTGTTGGCTGCAGACATGAGAGGTAAGAAAAAAACTTCCCTTTCTTCCAAATCTGTAACATGAGGTTCTACTCATTCAGAATTGTCTGTAATCAAATACTGTATCACCACTGTGCAGTATCCACTAGATAGTTGTGGAACACAAAGCTCTACAAACAAAGTTGTATTCAGAGATGTCATGACGAGGCACTTAGTTTGTGTGACATCTCATGTTGCCTTTAATATTATTCATGTCCAAACATTGTACATAATTGCTATGAAGTCAGTTCTAAGTAGCTTAAATCTGGCTGGTTTCAAGTGATAAAAAGATAAATGCAAATGACTTGGATTACACATATACTTCCAACTTGAAATGGCCGACTTGCCAGTGGTTTATAGTAATCATAACTCAGCATCTGAGTTGTGTTTTATTAACAACATTGTCATCAATAAATATAAACAGTTGAGTAATTTAACACTGCTCTGTGCCTGTAGAGAAACACCGATCGTTGTCTGTTCGAGTATGTTTGTACCTTTATTTTTCTGTTGATTCAGAGAAACAGGTAAAGCAGTTGCCGTCAGGAACAAGCCAGTTTGGGTTTCTACAGGAAATATAGCCTGGCAGCTTCAATAAAAACAGCGGCTTCCAATTAACTCCTTCTATTACATAGGAAAGGTAATCTTTCAGCCAAGCCCAGAATAGAGGGAAAGAAAGGCAGACAAGAGAAGAATGAAAAAATAGTGAAACAACCTAGACAGCATAGTTCTTAACTGTGACAGCACATCCAAAATACCTAAGAAGCTGTCAAATAATACTAATGTTCAGACCTCATCCCCAGGCATTTTAACTTAATCAGCTTGGACTGGAGTCCATATGTAGTATTTCTTAAAATGTCCCAGATAATTCTAATATGGAAGCAGGTTTTGAGAACCACTGAAATAGAGGATGTCCATGAGCCATGAGATAATTCTTGATAGACTATTAATGTATAAGAATATTACCTGATAAGATTTCTTAGCTATTGGAAGTTTATGAATGCCACAGTAACCCGAATATTAGTAAGATCAGAGTTGAGGCTCTAAAAGTCAACACCAAAAATGGATCAGTCTTTCACTTACTTAATTTGAATATTTAAATAAGTAAATTGCTAGCAAAGCTGTGATTCTTACTCTGTCTGGTTTCAAGGGAAACAGATATGGCCAGGATACAGAAATATTATAAAAGCTGTTGAAATGGTCCTCTGTACTTGAAAGAATGAAAAAGAATCATACAAACTTTATGCTACCATTTAAACAACTTAGAAAGTGATCCCAACCCAATCCTCCTTCATCATTAGTTATCATCTCTGTGAGAGAAGTAACCTGCACATTATATGAGACAGAGGTAATCACAGAATTGTATGTTTACTTGGGCCAGTGGTTTATTTTTACTGTTTATCTTAGTCATTTGAGGCTGCTTTAATAAAGTACTATGGACTGAGTAGCCTATAAAAAATATAATTTATTTCTCACAATTGTAGCAGCTGGAAGTCCTAGACCAGGGTGCCAGCATGGTCAGGTTCCAGAGTGAGCCCTCTCCCAGGTTTCAGACTGCTGTCTTCTCATTTCCTCACATGGTGGGAAGAGGACTGGAGAGCTCTCTGGGGTCTCCTTTATAAGGGCATTAATCTCATTCATGAGGGCACTACCCTCAGGACCTAATCACTTCCCAAAGTCCCCACCTCCTACCATCACATTGGGGGTTAGGATTTCAACATGTGAATTGTGGAGGGATATAAACATTTAGTCCATAACACTTTTAAGAAATATCCTCTGTCCCAGCCAGTCATGTGAGAACATAGTCAATATCTATGGTGGACAAAATAATAGCTCCACAGATGTCCATGTCCTAATCCCTAGAACCTGTGGATATGTTTTGTTACATAGCAAAAGGGAACTAGGATTTCAGATTACAGATTTCAGATTACAATAATTAAGGTTCTAATCAGCTGCCATAAAATAGGGAGATTATCCTGGATTATCCAGGTGAGTACAATATCATCTCAAGGGTACTTATAAATGAAAGAGGAAAGCAGGTCATAGTCAGTGACTACTTTGAGAAGGATTTAGTAAATCATTACTGGCTTTGAAGATGGAAGGGGGCCATGATCCAAGAAATTCCAGCAGCCTCTAGAAACTGGAAAAAGTCCAAGAAAATGGACTCTCCCCTAGAGCCTCCAGAAAGAAACACAGTGTTGACGACATGTTGATTTTAGTCCAGTAAGACCCATTTTGAACTTCTGACCTCCAGAACTGTAAGATAATAAATGTGTGGATTTTCTTGAGCCATGTTAGTGTAGTAACTTATTACAGCAGCAGTAAGAAACTAATACAGTGTGTGTGGACTTAGATCCTAAACTATCTGACCCCAGATTTTACCTCATTTGGGCTCCAGTCTGTAATGTTCTTGACTTCTGACAATCTGCTTAAACATTTACAGTTTGGTCTCCCAGCTTCCATTTGGACCCTTGGTCTAATTTTTCTCACATTTGACTTCAACTGTTTAATTGATTTCAATTTTCTTTCTTTCCCTTGCCTGGAAACTTACATAAATTACAATTTGGTTGAAAAAAAAATCCTTCCAGGTGAACCTAGCCCCTCAGAGCACCCCTACCAATGATACCCCTACAAGTGTATCTTATAGGAACACACCCAAGCTGTTTCAATTTCCCAAGCAGAGCCCAGTCACCATATTCCAACCATCCATTTGTGAAACTATTGGAAGTGAATTACATAACATAAATAAGGCTATAATTTTTCAAAAAAGTATTCAATAGATGATAAATCTGAGATTTTCTTTTATTCCCTGTTCACTAAGAAGAGACATAGGATTCAGCTGGCCTAATGATAAAGTAAATAAATCTGCCATCTACTGGTATTCATTGAAAATTACAGGTATGAAGCCTTTAATTCATACTTGTTACTACATAGCTGTATTATAAAGTTTAGCTATAGTAGCAAATTTTTCTCTCCTCTTCCCATTTCATGAAAAATAATAACAAACAATATATTGTTTTATGTCATTTTTTGAGACTGTAAATTCATTTCCTTTGTTTCAGTTACCAAACCCTAATTATGATAGCAGGGACAGAATAAGTTCTAAAATACATAATTAAATTATGTTCTTAGACCCATTATAAGGGAAGCCATACTCAATATTATTTCTCTTCTTCCTTCCTGAATAGACATCTAAAATGATCTCTGAAATGAAATCTTACTGTGTGTACCCACTCACACGTGCTGTGACTAAGCACTTACACACACACACACACACACACACACGCGCGCGCGCGCGCACACACACACACACACACACACACAGTATTTTGCTCTTAAGTGTCCTAAAGCAGAACTACAAATCTGCTGATGTCCTGCTGAGTAAAAGACATCTTGAGTATTATGGATGATAAAGATAAACCTCTGCTAGATAAATTATATTATAATGGTAAAATCAATCCCATTTTTTAACATTTGTGTGTATTTGGTTTTCACTGTCACTTTAGGAATATGATGACACTGTGGTTATAGTTATAATAATTTAGTGATTCAGTTCTCTTTGATTAACATTTTATTGTCCAAAGTTCTGTATACTTCTCTTTCTTTGGAAAAAAACAAACCAAAATCCCTACTCTACTCTATTGCTATAGTTTTGGGTGCAAGTTTCCAGCCAATCAAGGATGTTAATTCTATTCATTATAATTCATCCTCTGTACACCGAGTGGCTAGAACTTGGGATACACACAACTTGGGAAGGATGTACACATCATATTTTGACTAGTGCAGGAGTAGGTCTCTCAGTATTCAAAGGGCCTATTACAACAAATGGAATCGATGGCCCCTGCAGGCTGGAAGCTTAGATCTCAAATTATGAGAATTTTCTAAATTTTCCAAAAGTGGGTGTAACTGCAAGAGAGACCTCTAGATATTAGAAGAAGTTGTGAGAAGTTAACATTGGGGATCATTCTCCAATGGGGTAAATACCTAGTGACATGGATATTACCCTACTGGGTAACATTCTCAGAAATGCAAGCCACCTAGTTGAAACAACTAAAATGTGGAGGTTGGTTTGTTTCAGCAGTTAGCTTTACTCTTAGCTATAAATGGAGAGGTTAAAAATCAAATGGAGCTCCAAGTTTCTGTAGTGAAAAGAGTAAGAAACTATAATCCTGTAATAACTGGCAAAACTTTCAAAACTTTTCACACCCGTATGTCTTATTCCCTATGTAGTTATAAATAGCAGAAAAACCTCTAAAACCAAAAGGAATCCCATCCTATGTCTTTTCTTTACCCCGTTCCTCCCTCTGTATGTTCTGTTCAAATAATTGAGGTAATTGAGCAAGCTGACCATCCGGGAAGCAAGGCACTGAGTAGACCATTTGCTTTGTCACAGACAATCTAAGAAAGAGAAGAGCCTCAGCTGATATGATGATACATGCTGATCATCATGCTGATATGATATGTTTCAGACTGGACAAAAGCAGTTTGTGTCTCAGGATCACAGGTGAAAGAAGAGAAAAGAAGTGATCAGGGAGGCAAACATCAATATAAACCATTAAAAGTCCTATTGGGTTCCTCAACTCATTCATTTTCGTAGGTTTCAATTCTATTATTTTTATTTTTCATAAAAACATCATAAACAATTAATGTGAGTATACCGATACAACTACTTCAAAATAGTATTTGACATTATCCACTAAATATGAAGCTACGTTTATTCTATGACCCAACAATTCCACTTCTAAGTACCATAGCCCCCCCTTATCTTCAGGGGATATATTCCAAGACCCCAGTGGATGTCTGAAAGTGCAGATAGTACTGAACCCTATAATAGACTATGATTTTTCCTATACACACATAAAGTTTGATTTATAAATTAGACACAGTAAGAGATTAACAACATCATTATTATTAATTATTATTATAATTATTAACTAATAAAATGAAACAATTATAACAATATGCTATAATAAAAGTAATGTGAATATGGCATTAGTGAGTAAAACAAAGGTTACTTGAAAACAAGCATGGCACGTACTGTGACAGTTAATCTGATAACCAAAAGGCTACGAAGTGACTAACCCCGTGGGTAGTGTTCACGGCATGGACACACTGAACGAAAGGATGATTCACGTCTCGGGTGGGCAGATTGGGAAGATGCAACATGTCATCACCTTACTCAGAACAGCGTGCAGTTTAAAACTTATCAATTAATTGTTCATTTCTGGGATTTTCCACTTGGTATTTTCAAATTTCAGTTGACCACTGGTAACTGAAACTGTGGAAAGTGGAACTGCGGATAAGGGGGGATTACTGTGTGTTAAGTCACGAGAAAAATCTGAGTAAATTCCAAATGAACAGAAGTAGGGACTATAACTTCCAACAACAATGGGAAAGGGCTACAACTAAAAACTCTAATATATGTATGTGGAGGAGATGCCTGACTTAAACACATTACTTACTAGACAGGAAAACAATTTATCAGTTAATTACTGTTGGTTTGCAAACTGGCCCCCATACATGAAAGGCAAGGAGAGACTGAAGTAAGAGGCCACTCCACATTGGTAGATGGCATGTTTAAAAAGCAAGGGAACTTACATACAGATCTTGTCATGGGCTACCAAAAGATGAGTAGATCTCTGAACCCACCCTCCAGAATCTTAAAAGTTTACACAGAGGCCTTTACAGGGCTTAGTCACATATCCAGTCCAGACGATCTCAACAACACATGGCTCTCTCAAGACCATGTCTTTGAAAATGGCTCCAATTGTGGGAACAGTGGGTGGAAAATATATTCCAAGCACATGGGAGGGGGTGAGAAGCCTCCAATTGCCTGGGTCCAGTTCGTGGGTCAACTGAAAGTCACATCCTTTCGATGACCTCTCCAACAATTGCTAACTTAAAAGTTAGAATCAGAGCAAAATAAACTTTGGAAGTAGAAGTGTGGAATTATAAAAGACAAACAAAAATGAGAATGGCAAAGCAATGATAAAAAAAAATTTTAAATTGTGAAAGAATATTTAAACATTTTTCTATTAATCTATTTGAAAACCTTCCAGTTTAAACATTAAACCACCTTGGAGACTGGGAACCCAAAAGAAAAAAGTTGTGGTGTGTGATTCCTAAGCAATTTAAAAATTATTCAGGCTGTGTAACATTCATACAACATGGGAGAAAATAATAGCATCCACTGTGCATACATGCTGGGAAATATAAAATGAGGCCGATCAGTCCCAGACATGTTCTTCATTGAGTGTGTTACACGTGCCAGATTATTCAGTTCAGGACTTTTATCCTGTAACAACAGATAGTGGAGCAAGCCATATTCCTCAGTCCTCTTCCTCTACCCTGTGTGTAATGGAACATTTATATGCAACAACTGATCGTGTTAGTGGCAGAAACTGTGTGGGAAAGATAATGTGATCAATCCCAGCATCTTTAATTAGTGTTCATATGGGCTTCACTATGTCAAGAAAGCCCAGGAGAGGGTACAGCTGGTAGTACTAATTACAGTTAAGGATCAAACAATTAAAATAAAATAATCTGCCTTGTAGAGGCCAAAGTGTAAAGATTACAGGAAACTGCCAAGTATCTTTGCTGAGAGGTATTTCCTGGGAAGAATAGACAGGATCTAGGTATGCTTCTGTTGAGGGCTCAGAGAAGTGATGAAACAATATTGTTTATTTGATTTTTTTGAACTTTTGGGGGATGGAACCTTTGGGAATTGAGCTCAGACAAAGAGACATAAACATCGTTCAAGGAAATGAGCCCTATTATATGTGTTTTAATAAATTATCTCCTGATAATTTATTTTTCCCTCTTCACATTCTAATACTAGTTTGCAAAAAGGATTCCAGATTAAAATTTGATTGAGAATTTCAGGCCTGAGAGCTGAGGGCCTGGACTTAAAAGTTGAAGTTCAAGTGATGATTTCTTCCCCTCCTAAAAATCTCCCCCATAAATTTAGGATTAAAGTCACAAGATAGCCTATAAAAATCTGGGATACTTATTTCTCTGATTTCTAGATTCAGGCAAAAGTACAATTTCTACAGTGGAATAAGTTAAAATTTATATATCCTAATATAAAGGATATATATTTTTAGTGATGCAGAACAGTAGGAAGAATATGGAATACAGAACGTAAAAATTGATGGAGCCCTGGAATACTGTTTGAACGCTTTTCTACGTATTTTCTCTCTGGGAGTCCTGAGCCTATGCTGATATGTCCTGGAGGTCTCTTTTCGTTGGGCAGAGTCCTTGATAAAAACTACTAAATAATATAGTCAGTTTCCTTTATATGGATTGACATACTCTAAAGAAATATAGTACATTAAGCTTACCATTTTATTGAGCACTTGACAGTGGGTCAAGAACTATTCTGATTGATTTTCTTACATTATCAGTAATTCTGATGACAATCCTGCAAGGTAAGATTTATGTTAATATTTCCCAGGCATTGAAATAAGTGAAATTCCCTGACTTCATAAGTGGCAGAGCGGAGACTGGATCTCAGGTCAACTTGACTCCAGCCATCATACCATGAGAACTCTCTATTGCAGGCCTCCTTGGGATTCCTTAAAAGAGAAAAAAAAAAAAAAAATCATCTCGTGTCCCAGACAAGGGAAAGGGGTTTGCAGGATAGGAGATGATCAGTGAATATACTCACTGAATCATGGTCACGAAGAGAGTTTTGGAAAACAAAATAACCCCAGTTTCACTTCCAGTGAATCAGTCTCCATTCAGACTTCGGAGAACTAGCCTACTTTCTTAACAGAAAGAGAGGTAACTGTGGGTCACTGCATTTGTCAATTACCCTAAGTTAGCCTCTCATTCACTTTTCAAGCTCCCTCAGATCAGAGTGAATTTGAAGGAAATCAAAGCCTTGAGCTACCAGCATTGACCACCACCAACAGGGGCTATAGCCTGGAGGCAGAGAAACTGACTATATAGCCCAAGGTACAAGCTCCACAGTGGCACAAATAAGACTACAGCTGCTGACCTGAAGCAGAGGCAGGTTGGGGAGGGGGTAGACTCCAGTAGAGGTGAAATCAAGAACATCCAAAGCTAGTGGGAAGTCAGGGCAGAGTGGGAGGGGAACCCAGGCCTTCGAATGGATCTCTCTGCACAGATATCATCACTCCCAGAGCTCTGGAGATGAGGATCTGCCTACATTAAATAAGCCAAGAAGAAAAGATAGGGGCTTTTTGTCCTGGCTACACATTGCCTAAACACAGGGGAAAAGATATGTGGCTGCCAGGAGTCTGGTTTAAATAAAGTCCTGGAGGATAACATTTCTTTCAAAGCTCAGTTCATGTAAAAGCTGTTTCTTGTTGTGCTAATCAATCCTTCAAGTTAGTGTCCATATATCATTATAATAGAGCTATTTTGAACTGAATTCAGTATGGTGACATGTTTATGATTATTTTATTTACTTTAAAGAACGTTATGGAAGGTGTGTTTATTTTGTGCTGCTATTAGCAAACTATTGCCACAAATCTTTAGATAATTCTTTCTTAGCAAAACAGGGAACTCAAAAGCTATAAAGGGGAGAAATAAATTTGACTACTCTAACATTTTTGATTTTCTCTATGTCAAAAAAAAACTATAAACCAAATAAAAGTTATTACAAGTAGGAAGAAAATATTTGTGAAGCATATAATAACAAAGAATTAATGTCCTTATTAGACAAGGAAAGCTGACAAATTATTTTTTTAAAAAATCTAATTAAAAATAGACAAAGTATTAAAACAGCCAAATCTCAGATGAATAAAAACAATGGTAAATAAGCACATTAAAGGAAACTCAACCACAATAATATCAAGAACACACAAATTAAAGCAAGAGAAAACAAGTTTTACCCATTAGATAATTTTGACCAACAGAGTACAGCAGAACTCACATAAAGCCAGTTCCCAGCCTAATTTTGAATAAAAAAGCCAAGAATGACAAACACAGAATTCAGAATGATTTCCTGCCTAAATGATGGTTTTATAACTTATATATATGTCTCATATATTCTTATACATACATCAAATATAACATTGTAATATTTGTAGGAAAAAAAATTTAATGAAATGACTGGGATAAAATGAAAATAGCACGTAGAGTCTACTTTTTTAGGAAGCTTTGCTATGTCAGAAAGGAGGGAGATAGATCAATGTTAGAGAAGAGGAAAGAAGTGTTAACATACAATTTTAAGAAAGAAAGTTGACCTTATTCCTACACATATGGGGAAAGTAATTTTTGAGTGATACATAAATACACTTAAGAGTGTAGAGAAAGAATCGTAGACTTCATATCAACATTATAGGGCCTCCAGAAATTCTGCTGACCTGTCACATCCCACTGAAACTTGAGTTGCTAATTGTGAATGGCTGTCATTTTGCTCTTACTTTTCACTATATACCTGTATTAATTTTGCAGATTTTTTTTTATTTTTTTAATTAAAGTTTATTGGGGTGACAATGGTCAGTAAAGTTACACAGGTTTCAAGTGTACAATTCTGTAACACATCATCTATATATCACAATGTGTGTGTTCACCATCCAGAGTCAGTTCTCCTTCCATCACCATATACCGGATCCCATCTACCCTCATCCACCACCCTCCTCCACCCTTGCCCTCTGGTAACCACTAAGCTATTATCTATGTCTATCAGTTTTTGTTTCTTTGTTTGTTTGTCTTGTTCCTTTGTTGCTTTCAGTTTTATACCCCACATATCAGTAAAATTATATGGTTCTCGACTTTTTCTGTCTGACTTATTTAAAAAGAAAATGCATTTGTCGTTCTGCTATACCTGACAAGAAAATGCCAAGCATGCACTATTTACAAATCTGTATTTAATTTTTGATGGACAGACAGAATTTTGTGAACATAAGTCAAATACAAGAATATGTTGAAAATAAAACAGGTTGTTTCCCATACAGAATTCCATTCAAATATTTCCTAAGGAAATTAACAGCTGTTAATCATCATGGATACCCTTAAGCGTCTAAAAGGACCCCAAAGTTCTCCACTGTCAAGATCTACAGAGAAGTCTCATTAGCAGACACCAATGTGTTCCCCAAAAATCTGATGTGAAGATGCATCTGATATCTATCTTAAGCTTTATGGCAGCACATGGACCAAAAATAATTCACGTAGCCCTTGAGGACTGAGCCATCATTCCCATCACATACCTTGGAGAGCTACCAGGCAATTCTTATTACTCTGGAATCTAAGGCAAAACTTTAGAAATAAATATGTGTATTTCAATGAACGTTAGCCCCAAGTGTATTTTTGAATTTGTTCAATGCCTGTCCTGTCCTTGGTGATTTGCTAAGCACAGAGCAACATGTCCTTGAAGAGGCAGTTCATCTTCAAGGACAGATGGCTGTAACATTGTAACCGGGTATTGAAGCAACCGCTGAAGAAGAGGTCAAATCTCAGAAGCCTGAGGTTAGGAATTCTCTTTTATCTGCACTTGTATCATCTACCTATTATTTTTTCTTTTGAAAAGAAAGATTTGTTCCTCCTGAAATTGGAAATGATGGCAAAAGACAGCTTGTCCCTTGATAATGGACCAGTGAGGAAAATTCCATGTATTGCCACTATTGAGTATGGAACCAAACTGGAGCTGCTGCTGATGTTTGGGGCATGCAGGATCCTGGGTTATCTGCTGAGATTCTTGGGGGTGTGATCACTTGCTGGGAGAAACGCAGGCCACTGCAGTATAACCATCATCATGTTGTGAACTATGGGCAGAGCAGCCATAGGTCAAAAGGCACCGGATCAGACCTAACAACATTTGAGCAAGGATCTAGGAAGGGAAGTTTTTTCTGATGAAACTAGTTTAGCTTTATGAGGAAATGAGGATTCGCAAATGTGAGCTCAAGAATGTAAATGCCAGGCGGCAAAATCAGGAGTGAGATGAGTTGGCTGTGTACCAGTTTGCTATTCCAGCACTCTTAGATTCTCAGGGGGTTGGGATTCAAACATAAATGAGTCATTAAAAAAGCCTCTGTCCTATGTTGACTTTTTTCTTGAATTAGAAAGGTCAGAATCTCTTTGCTCCATATATTATGATCGTTCCTATGTTATTTTTAATTGAGATTTAATCCAGCTTGAGTCCTAGAGTTTGCAGGGGCATAAGCCTTCAGCTTTCTTGATCATCCATAATATCTTTGACAGAATAAAACGACCACCTGTATCTTTTTGTTGGAACAATAACCAGAGAACATAGAAACATGAACCACAGCCTAGGAAAATATTCTATTAGCAGCATTCTGTCATACCTACCATTTGTATATCATGTATAACATACATTGGGGAAAAAAATAAATCATTTTTCAAGATTTCAGATTTGTGCCCAAAATGTAAATAAACACACTCTAACATGCTCTCAAACATGTTCTTACATTTATGAACAAAATAGTTGGAGTCACGTCAGCCTTCGGGAGCTCACCTCTGTGGGGGACATCCTCCTACAAGGCCTCCTTTAGCTTCCAGCCCTGTCACTTACATGAAGGGAAGGAGCCTGAAAATAACGAGGCCTTTGCTCAGACTTGGAGTCTGATTGTAAATCGAGTCTCTGTCTTCCAGTGACTTGTTTAATAAGCCTGGAAATACTTCCTTTTCAAGCCTAGTTTTCATATCCCAAAAGATACATCTAAACAAGCAAATCTCTTGGCAATTTTAAAGTACTATTTTTGACTCTCACGTCTTAAAATAAGATAGGACCTAAAGATTAAAAAGCCCCAGATTTATGATGTGGGAGAGAAGTATAGGTTTCACCTATTTTTTGTCCATTTTAATGCCACACCTACAATGTCTTTGCCCCAGGCTTTGTAATTTCCCCCTACTCCTTCCTACTCTACTGCTAAGCAACCCCGTATATTACATCAAAATTAAGCTTTCTAGAGCACAATTCTGACACGGCACACAAAATCAAGCACAAAAATCCTGGTTTTTATTGAGTGCCAATGTGACAAGAACTATTCCAGATGCTTTAAATATATCATTATTACTTTCCACAACAATTCTGAAAGATAGGTATTATTTTCCCAATTTTAAAAATAGACCTATTCTGGTTAAAAATCTAATCAGGATTATGCCCTTTCAAGAAAGATAGAAATTTAGTGTAGGAAAACTATTTTTTTTCTCCGAGGTTAAGAAATACTCTTTTACTATTGATTTAGAAAATTAACAAGAGAAAAAAATAAGTATTCTTTTAAAAAACCATAGCTTCAAGAATATCCTGACTTTCTAGAATTAAAAAAAAAAATCCAAGAAATTTCTCTGTAATTTCTCTGTTTGCTGTTATTGTCATTTGCTTTGCTTTTCCCCATAGTAGCAACAAATGAAGCAACTCATTTGCATGGCTGTTCACCTTAAAGCCTGCTCAGAACTATCCTCAACCACAGTCTAATCCAAAATCCCATCTTATTCAACATGCATCACCACATTGCAGAGTGTCAGGTATCAGTTTATTGCCTTTCTGCTCTGAATGCACTCTTCAATATGTACTCTGTGATAGGCAAGGGAGTTCTTTAAGCATTTTTCCTTTAAAGTGAGTGTGATGTTAAGCTCAGGTAGAGGGTGCTTGAGAGACATTATAGGAGGAAGTGGCCCTCCTCCATTTTCCTGTATAGGTTGGGGTTTCATGTTGTGGATGTTAGAACCCTCAACCATAGACTCACAACACAGTCCCTCTGTGACCTAGTAGACTCGGTCTTAAGAAAACACACCCCCATATGATCCATGTGCTATGAAGCCCTGTTTACGCCCACTAGCATCAAAATTTCCACTGAACATTCATACTGCTAACTGCTGATATCCTGCTTTCTCACCTGCAATAGAGAGTATTGCCTGTCCAGCAGCTCTAGATGAGGTCCAGCGTGGCCGAATCAGCCAACTTCTGCTGACTGGTGAGCTGAATCACACCTTCATCAGTAAGGTCTGAACCCCATCCAGGTGTGTACTTCCCTGGATACTTTCCCTCACCCTACTGTACCGTAAAGAATTTTCTTACATCTCATAGTTACTCTTTTATCATAGTTCATACTAGTTTGTATTAAACTTCCCCTGTTTAACTTACTGTGTAGTTTCTATCTCCAAGTTGGACCCAGACTGAAATATGCATAGTGCCTGGAATTTAGTAAGAACTCAACAATAAGCTACCGCTACTTCTGGGAATTCTATTTTTCCACTTCTTTTCTGTGTCTTGTCCATTTTAATGCCACACTTATATTATCTTTGCCCCAGGCTTTGTAATTTCCTCTTATTCCTTCCTACTCTACTGCTAAGTAACCCCATATACTACATCAAAATTAAGCTTTCTAGAGCACAATTCTGACAGCACACACAAAATCATCCACAAAAATGGTACTTTTTATTGAGTGTCAATGTGACAAAAACTATTTGCTTTAAATATATCATTATTACTTTCCACAACAATTCTGAAAGATGAGTATTATTTTCCCAATGTTAAAAATGTGTGAACTGCTGTTCAGAGTGGTTAGAAAACTTAACCAGTATTACATAGTTATTAATTAATGAAACTGGGATCATAAATATGCCTGATTCTGGGGCCTATACTCATTCCATCCATGCTTTGTGCAAGTAGCTCTCTTCTTTAAAAGTATTTACTGGTGTCTTGTTGCCCCCTGAGCCCAGGTCAACTGTTATCTTGATCATAAAAATTTCTCTGATTTTCACCCCACCCCAACTCTTACAGCATTTTTAGTAGATGTCTCATAAGACCAAGATGCCTTAAATTATATTTATGCTATGTACCTTGAATTCTAAGATGATAAAGAAAAAAATTATTTTATGCCCCATTCTTCCTACCAGAGCTCCCAGAATATTACTTATTTTTTATCTTCCACAAGACAAAAGAAATAGATGACCTTTGATTCATACCTCACATCATACCCCTAAATTAACACAAAATAGATCATAGAACTAAATGGAAAAAATCTAACACGAAAATTCTAGGAGAAACTATATGACAAAACTCTATGTGAGCTTGCATTCAACAAAGATTTCATAGCTATGACATCAAAAGCACAATTTATAAAATAAAAGTTAGATAAATTTGACTTTATCAAGTTTAAAAATGTCTTATTGTATGTCACTTATAACTCAATGAAGAAGTTAAAAATAATTTAGAAAAATAACAATTACCTACTTTTTATTATACTAACTAAAGAAATGAAAAGAAAATAATTACTATGTTGTTACTATTATTTCATAAATAAAGGATATGTAAAACAAAAAGTAAAAATAATCTCATAGTAACAAAAGAAAGTCCTTCAAACTTGAATTCGTATATTTAGTTTAAACTTACCACATTATTTTTATTTTTCTCAATTTTCAAGGACTAATGAAAAGCATTTCACTAAATAGAAAATTTCTCTAACATTGGAAAACTACTGACCTTAAGAATTAGATAATATAACCCTTAACCTACCTTTATTAAACATTGTTTATTGCAACTGGAGATTTTACAGAGTCTACAAAAGAAATATTTCCAGTTATCATTTCTTGAGAGCCTTAATGCTAGCGTTAGTATTATTCCTTGCTATAACAGATGTTCAACATTTGCAAATCATTGAATCAATATTCTCAGTAAACTGTCCCACAAAAATAGGTCAATATAGTTCCAAAGAAATAAAATATCTTTTATTATAATATACCCTTGGCATTGCATTCCCAATTTGTGCAGTGTCCTTTTTCTAGCATTGCTTAGTGTGTATTAATTAGAAAGGTCAAAAATGTCTGATAGAAACTTAGGCACAATCCTGTGGATGTCAGACACGCTAGGAAGAATTTGTCATTACAAATCCCCAAATAAACCTGTTAGTTTGCCATTTAGGAAAACTTATGAAGAAGCCTGACAAGATGCCAAGTGTGCAAACTGTTATCTTGTTCCTATCTGATTTTCCTATTAAGATTTAAAAGCCTAAAAATTGAGCCTTTGGCTGATTACTTTTTGGTGAAACTATAGTAACTAGGTGTCTAATGAAGCAGCTTAAACCATGACAATGACAAAATTTGAATATGTTCCTTATCCATGCTAGAAATATTGATTTTTTTTTTTTTTTAATTCCCTACGGGTGTTTTTGGTGAGTCTTTGAGAACTTACTTTAAGAAAATACTTTTGAAGTAGTCTCTGGAGAAAACATGTCAGAACCAAGACAAAAGCACTAGAGAGCTATTTCAGCTTACAGTTACATGATCAAGGACGCTGCATTAAGAATTCAAGGCAGAAGACGTCATCAAAATGGTGGTGTGAGGTGAGCCTCTGTGAAGCACTTCTGGAATTTACAACTAATTGAACAACAATAACTCCACAAAGGACTCCCTGCACAGCAGACAGGCAAGACAAAGCGGCCCACTACTGAATTCACCTAAAGGTGGGCGAATCACACTAGCAGGGGAGAAGGGAAGGGAGAAGTGCGGAGACGAGCCCCGCGGGTGCAGGACACAGACCTAGCTCAGTGTGCCAAACTCGCTGCATCCTGGAACTACTGCAGCTGCGGGAGAGGGAAGAACTCGGACAGCCAGGGCTCCGCTTATGGCCCACAAAGCTGAGGGGGCAGCATATAACACAGTTGAACTCAAAGCTCACAGCAGAGACCTCAGAGAAAAGACTGAGGGAAGAAGGCTG
The DNA here is from genome assembly GCF_964194185.1 of Rhinolophus hipposideros. Lineage (NCBI taxonomy): Eukaryota > Metazoa > Chordata > Mammalia > Chiroptera > Rhinolophidae > Rhinolophus > Rhinolophus hipposideros. Next base: position 57,316,956 of record NC_138057.1, on the reverse strand, counting down.
AAAACAGTGGTTTAAGCCCTCACTGCCGAGCAGAGAACAGAAGCCTTAGGCACTGAGACTAGTCACCCCCCCTACCCTCCCAGAGCTCGCCCCGCCCCCACCTGCCCGGTGCTAGAAGCAGAAGAGTCGCAGTGTCAGATGAAAAGAACAGAATATTTGCTGTTCTGAGAACTAGGGACCGCAGACACAGATTCGTAGCCCAACTAGTTCCAGCAAAGAGGAGGGAGCTGTAGAAGTAGGACCCACTGTGGTGGTGGACACCGCCATTGCTCTGGGCCACCTCTCACAACTCACCCTGTCCCTGGCCCCACGTATCTGGGTAGATCCCTGCAGGCAAAAACAGAACTGCTGAAACATATGGGCTCTGAATCTGGTGCAGGAAGAGCTTTGGAAATTCAAAAGCTCTCCGCATACGCACATGGACACTGCGCCCTGTGACCCAGGCGAACTATTAACAGAGGAGAAGCCCGTCTCCCAGGGAATCCATCCATTGTGTGAGAAGCTGGAATAGTGCAGAGGAAACATAGCACTACCGTGTGAGAGAGAAAAAAAAGGCTGCAGTTGGAGAGAAGATAAAACATTCTACCAACAAGAACTAGAAAACAAAAGAAAGACCTCTTTCTATCAACCTGTTGCAGAAGCCACTCCTGTAGATGTCTAGGAAGAGAAATAATAAATCAGTAATTGCCATGAATAACCAAGGCAACAACACAGCTCAGAAAGAAAGTGAACAGTCTCCAGAAAAGGAAATTAAAGATATGGAAATATGTGACTACAAGTCAGAGAATTCAAGATTGCAGTTCTAAAAAAACTCAAAGAGATGCAAGAAAACACAGAAAGGCAGTTTAATGAACTCAGAACCACAATCAAAGAACAAGATGAACATTTTACAAAAAAGATTGAAATTTTAAAAAAGAACCAAATAGAATTTCTGGAGATTAAGAACTCAATAGAAGAAATTAAGAATGAAATAACCAGCTTAGGTAGTAAAGTTGACCAGATGGAGGAAAGAATCAATGACATCGAAGATAGAAACCTGGAAATGACACAGATGGAAGAAGAAAGAGACTTGAGACTTAAAAGAACTGAAAGAATACTACAAGAATTTTCTGACTCCATTAGAAAGAGCAATATAAGAATAATGGGCATACCAGAAGGAGAAGAAAGAGAGAAGGGAACAGAGAATATATTCAAACAAATTGTTGATGAGAACTTCCCAAACTTATGGACAGAACTGGATCCTCGAATCCAAGAAGCAAATAGAACACCTAATTACCTCAATCCCAACAGGCCTTCTCCAAGGCACATTGTATTGAAACTCTCTAAATTCAACGACAAAGAAAGAATCCTCAAGGCAGCCAGGGAAAAGAAGACGGTAACCTACAAAGGAAAGCCCATTAGATTATCATCAGACCTTTCAGCAGAAACTCTACAAGCCAGGAGGGAGTGGAAACAAATATTCAAACTTTTGAAAGAGAGAAATTATGAGCCAAGAATAATATATCTAGCAAAGATACCCTTTAGATATGAAGGAGGAATAAAGACCTTTCCAGACATCCAGAAGCTGAGGGAATTTTCTAATACACGACCTGTACTACAATAAATACTAAAGGAGACTATTCAACCACCATCAACAGGGACAATTTGTGGCAACCAAAACAAAAAAGAGGGAGAGTAAAGTCCTGAACCGGAATATGGGAATGGAGAAAGTAAGCGTGCTGAAGAAAATGAAATAATCTAAATATCAAACTTTCTTTTACATAAACTTAAAGATAACCACTAAAAACAAATCCAGAACTGAAGTATATGCTGTGATGAAAGAAGAAACAGAGGAAAACATCATAGAATACCACCACACAGAAATAATAGACAACAACAAAAAGGCAGAGAAACAATGGAGACACAGCCTTACCAGAAAACTAAAGATAGAATGACAGGAAATCCTCACATATCAATAATCACCCTAAATGTAAATGGACTGAACTCACCAATAAAAAGGCACAGAGTAGCAGATGGGATCAAAAAACTAAACCCAACTATATGCTGTCTCCAAGAGACAAATCTCAGCTACAAGGACAAGCACAGACTCAAAGTGAAAGGGTGGAAATTGGCACTCCAAGCAAATGGTACCCAGAGAAAATCAGGTGTAGCCATAATGATATCAGATGAAACAGACTTCAGGGTGAAAAAGATAACAAGAGACAAAGATGGACATTTCATCATGGTAAAGGGGACTATACAACAAGAACACATAACAGTCATCAATATTTATGCCCCCAATCAGGGAGCACCGAAATATACCAAGAAACTACTAACAGAAATAAAGGGAGAAATTGACCAAAACACAATTATACTACAGGACTTAAATACATCATTGACAGCTATGGATAGATCATCCAAACAGAAAATAAATAACGAAATAGCAGCCCTAAATGACACATTAGATGAAATGGACATCATTGACATATATAGAGCACTTCATCCTAAAACATCAGACTATACATTCTTTTCGAGTGTACATGGAACATTCTCAAGGATAGACCATACATGAGGACATAAAATCAGCCTCAGCAAATTTAAGAAGATTGAAATCATACCAAGCATATTCTCTGATCACAAGGCTTTGAAATTGGATATCAACTGCAAAAAGAAAGCAGGAAAAAACACAAATACATGGAGATTAAACAACATACTTTTAAAGAATGACTGGGTCAAAGAAGAAATTAGAGGAGAGATCAAAAGATACATAGAAACAAATGACAATGAAAATACATCTTACCAAAATTTTGGGGATGCAGCAAAAGCAGTTTTAAGAGGGAAATTTATATCATTACAGGCCTATCTCAAGAAACAAGAAAAATCCCAAATAACTAACCTCATGTTACACCTTAAAGAACTAGGAAAACAAGAACAAGTGAAACCCAAGATCAGCAGAAGAAAGGAAATAACAAAAATAAGAGCAGAACTAAATGAAATAGAGAACAAAAAGACAATAGAAAAAAATTAATGTGACAAAGAGCTGGTTCTTTGAAAAGGTTAACAAAATTGACAAACCCTTGGCTAGACTCACTAAGATAAAAACAGAGAAGACACTAATTAACAAAATCAGAAATGAAAAAGGGGAAGTTATCACGGACACTACAGAAATACAAAGATTCATGCAACAATACTATGAAGGACTATATGCCACCCAATTCAATAACCTAGAAGAAATGCACAAGTTCTTAGAAACATATAGCCTTCCAAGGGTGAACCATGAAGAACTGAAAAATCTGAATAGACAGATCACCAGTAACGATGTTGAATCAGTCATTCAAAACCTTCCCAAAAGCAAAGGTCCGGAACCAGATGGCTTCACTAGTGAATTCTACCAAAACTTTAAAGAGGATCTAATACCAATCCTACTCAAACTCTTCCAAAAAATTGAAGAAGAGACAGTACTCCCTAACTCATTTTATGAGGCCAACATTACCCTGATACCAAAACCTGGTAAGGACAACATAAAAAAAGAAAACTACAGACCAATATCTCTGATGAATACAGATGCAAAAATCCTAAACAAAATTCTAACAAATTGAATACAACAATGCATTAAAAAGATTATTCATCACGGCCAAGTGGCGTTGATCCCCGGGGCACAAGGATGGTTCAAATTCCGCAAATCCATCAATGTGATACACCACGTAAACAAAATCAAGGACAAATATCATGTTATTATATCAATTGATGTAGAAAAAGCATTTGACAAGACACAACATCCATTTATGATTAAAACACTTAATAAAATAGGTATAGAAGGAAAATACCTTAACATAATAAAGGCCATATATGACAAGCCCTCAGCTAATCTCATAATGGTGAAAAACTGAAGCCCTTTGCTCTATGTTCAGGAACACCACAGGGCTGTCCCCTATCACCTCTGCTTTTCAACATAGTGTTGGAAGACCTTGCCAGAGCAATCAGGCAAGAGAAAAAAATAAAAGGCATCCAAATTCGGAATGAAGAAGTTAAATTATCACTCTTTGAAGATGACATGATGCTATATATAGAAACCCCTAAAGACTCCACCAAAAAGCTATTAGAAACAATCAACGAATACAGTAAAGTTGCTGTCTACAAAATCAACGTACAAAAGCCCATGCATTCCAATATACTAACAATAAAATCTCAGAAAAAGAAATACAAAAAGCAATTCCTTTGCAATTGAAGCAAAAAGAATAAAATACCTAGGAATAAACTTAACCAAGGATGTGAAGGACCTACATGATGAAAATATAAGACATTTTTGAAAGAAATTGAAGAAGACACAAAGAAATGGTAAGACATTCCATGCTCATGGATTGGAAGAATCAACATAATTAAAATGGCCATGTTACCCAAAGCAATATACAGATTTAATGCAATCTCCATCAAAGTCCCAGTGGCATTTTTTAAAGAAATTGAACAAAAAAAATCATCAGATTTGTTTGGAACCACAAAAGACCCCGAATAGCCAAAGCAATCTTAAGAAAAAAGAACAATACTGGAGGTAGTGAATTCTCTGACTTTAGCTTGTACTACAGGGCTACAATAATCAAAACAGCATGGTATTGGCAGAAAAACAGACACATAGACCAATGGAATAGAATTGAGAACCCAGAAATAAAACCATATAAATATGGACAGATAATTTTTGACAAAGAATTAAAAACATACAATGGAAGAAAGACAGCCTCTTCAGTAAATGGTGCTGGGAGAATTGGATAGCCACATGCAAAAGAATGAAACTGGACTGCTCTCTGTCACCATGTACCAAAATTAATTCAAAATGGATCAAAGACTTAAGCATAAGACCTGACACAATAAACTGCATAGAAGAAAACATAGGTACGAAACTTATGGACCTTGGGTTCAAAGAGCATTTTATGAATTTGACTCCAAAGGCAATGGAAGTAAAAGCTAAAATAAATGAATGGGACTATATGAAATTTAAAAGCTTCTGCACAGCAAAAGAAACCATCAGTAAAATAAAGAGGCAACCAACTGAATGGGAGAAAATTTTTGCAAACAGTGCCTCCGATAAGGGGCTAATATCCAAAATGTACAAGGAACTCATGAAACTCAACAACAAAAAAACAAACAAGCCCATTGAAAAAATGGGCAGAGGACCTGAAGAGTCATTTCTCCAAAGAGGACATACAAATGGCAAATAGACATATGAAAAAATGCTCAACATCACTAATCATCAGAGAAATGCAAATAAAAACCACAATGAGATATCACCTCACCCCAGTCAGAATGGCTTTCATCAACAAGACAAATAGTAACAAGTGTTGGAGAGGCTGGAATAAAAGGAACCCTCATACACGGTTGGTGGGAATGCAGACTGGTGCAGCTGTTATGGAATTCAGTGCGGAGGTTCCTCAAAAAATTACGACTAGAATTACCATATGACCCAGCAATCCCTCTCCTGGTTATCTACCTAAAAAATCTGAAAACATTTATACATAAAGACACATGTGCTCCATTGTTCATTGCAGCTTTGTTTGCGGTGGCCAAGACATGGAAACAACCAGAATGTCCTTCAATAGATGAATGGATAAAGAAGTTGTGGTATATATACACAATGGAATACTATTCAGCAGTAAGAAAAGATGACATAGGAACATTTGTGACAACATGGATGGATCTTAAGAGTATAATGCTAAGCGAAATAAGTCAGACAGAAAAAGCAGAGAACCATATGATTTCACTGATATGTGGTATATAAACCAAAAACAACAAAAGACCAAGACAAACAAATGAGAAACAAAAACTCATTGACACAGACAATAGTTTCGTGGTTACCAGAGGGTAAGGGGGTGGGGGGTAGGAGATGAGGGATCAAATATATGGTGATGGAAGGAGAACTGACTCTGGGTGGTGAACACACAATGGGATTTATAGATGATGTAATACAGAACTGTACACCTGAAATCTATGTAATTTTACTAACAATTGTCACCCCAATAAATTAAAAAAAAAAAAAAGAATTCAAGGCAGCCTTTGAGCAATATAGCAATGCCTGAGTCAACTTGCAGTTTTAAAATAGACTAATAAAGTGAAGAGAAAATTAATAAAGAAAAACCCAAGTTCATCAAAGCTCCTGATTTACTCCAAATTTGATGCATATGGGTGTGAGAATAACAGCTAAATAGTAATTTATTAATAGTCTATAACTTTGAGTTTATGTGCTGCATTCCCTAAAAAAAGAGGAGGGAAAAAAACTTCCCTTGAAGGATGAGGACATTCTAATTAGAATTAAGAAAGTAGAAGAATAAAACATTATTCTAGGTTTTGTTAACGAAAAGCCTTATTTTGTGAGGAGTACAGAATAAGAATTTTTTTCTCTACTCCAGTCTGAGTAACATTTCTTTGGCGACTAAATGTACTTAAAGGTTTGCTGATGGCTGACTCCCTGATTCCTCTTTCTCTAGAGAAAAAAAAAAAAGAAATGAGCAAAATTAGACTCTTGGGAAAACCCTAATGGTGTATCAGAATGGCATTTTGATGTTCCAATAATTAGGAGTAATTATTTCTGCATGTTTTTGGCCTGAAAAGTCTGCCTTTCTGGCTGTGAGAAGTAGTAGCCTGAGAAGTCCTGTTCTGTGGCAAAAAGAAATAAATAAATAAATAAATAAAATAAAATTCTAGGTGAAGAATGTGTGTTTTATCTGCTGGAGGCAGAGTCATAGTGATGGTGGTATAATACAGGCATATCAGTCCGGCTCAGAGTTTTCGGCTGTTTTTTCATTTGGGACAGTGATTGAGTACTTATGTCAATTTCTTGCTTCCTCATAATTACATTTCATTATGGTACAAAGGTGTTCAGGGGAGACTCATCCATTGGCTCACCTAATGTAGTGATACTGAAAAGAAAAGAAGATGCAGACTATATATTCTTGTGTGTGTGCACACACAGTACCTACTGACTCCTCTTAAGTCACTAGTTAGTGTTCTACTTCCATTTCCTATCAATCAATATGAAAGTTTAAATTGCAAAGATGGTGTGAAATTGGAAGACTTGGAAACATTTTAAAGAGATGTTTTTTATCAATTATATAATTTGGGTCAAGATGTAGCTCTTTGAGTTGGTTCTTAGAGAAGATAAACAAAATTGACAAACCTTTAGCCAGACTCATTAAAAAAAGGAGAGAGAGGACCCGAATTAATAAAATCAGAAATGAAAGAGGAGAAGTGACAACAGACACCACAGAAATACAAAAAATTGTAAGAAATTACTATGAGCAACTATATGCCAACAAATTTGACAACCTTGAAGAAATGGACAATTTTCTAGAGGCGCACAACCTTCCAAAGCTAACTCAAGAAGAAACAGAAAGCCTGAACAGTCTGATTACCACCAGGGAAATTGAATCAGTAATCAATAATCTCCCAACAAACAAAAGCCCTGGACCAGATGGCTTTACAGGTGAATTTTTCAAAACGTTCAAAAAAGAATTATCACCTATTCTCCTCAAGCTCTTCCAAAAAATCCAGAAGGAAGGAAGACTCCCAAACACTTTTTACGAAGCCACTATCACCCTGATCCCAAAAGCAGACAAAGACACCACAAAGAAAGAAAACTACAGGCCGATATCTCTAATGAACATAGATGCAAAAATTCTCAACAAATTATTAGCAAACAGAATTCAGCAATACATTAAAAAGATCATACACCATGATCAAGTGGGATTCATCCCTGGTATGCAGGGGTGGTTCAACATCCGCAAATCAATTAATGTGATACACCACATTAACAAAATGAAAAATAAAAATCACATGATCATATCAATAGATGCAGAAAAAGCATTTGATAAAATACAGCAACCTTTTATGATAAAAACCCTTAAGAAAGTGGGAATAGAGGGATCATATCTTAACATAATAAAGGCCATATATGACAAACCCACAGCTAACATCATACTCAATGGGGAAAAGCTAAAACCATTCCCCCTAAGATCAGGAACAAGACAAGGTTGCCCACTTTCTCCACTTCTATTCAACATAGTACTGGAAGTTCTAGCCACAGCAATCAGACAAGAGAAAGAAATAAAAGGCATCCAAATTGGTAAGGAGGAAATAAAATTATCATTATATGCAGATGATATGATTCTATATATAGAGAACCCTAAAGACTCCACCAAGAAACTATTAGAACTGATAGATGAATTTAGTAAAGTAGCAGGATATAAAATTAATATTCGGAAATCAGTTGCATTTGTATATACCAATGATAAAATAGCAGAAGGAGAAATTAAAAAAACAATTCCATTTACAATTGCTCCAAAGACTATAAAATATCTGGGAATAAATCTAACCAAAGATGTAAAGGATCTGTACTCAGAAAATTATACAACACTGAAGAAAGAAATGAAAGAAGACATAAATAGATGGAAACACATTCCATGTTCATGGATAGGAAGAATTAATATAGTTAAAATGTCCATACTGCCTAAGGCAATATACATATTCAACGCAATTCCTATCAAACTACCAACGACGTTTTTCACAGAAATAGAACATATAATCCTAAAATTTATATGGGACCATAAAAGACCCCGGATAGCCTCAGCAATCTTGAGAAATAAGAACAAAGTGGGAGGTATAACGATACCTGATTTCAAACTATACTATAAGGCTACAGTAATCAAAACAACATGGTACTGGCATAAAAATAGATACATAGACCAATGGAACAGAATAGAGAGTCCAGACGTAAATCCATGCCTATATGCCCATCTAATCTACGACAATGGAAGCAAGAATGTACGATGGGGTAAAGACAGTCTGTTCAATAAGTGGTGTTGGGAAACCTGGACAGACACATGCAAGAAAATGAAGCTGGACCACCTCCTTACACCATATACAAAAACAAATTCAAAATGGCTTAAAGACTTAAATGCAAGATCTGAAACCATAAAATATCTAGAAGAAAATATAGGAAGAAACTTCATGGACATTACCCGGAGTAAGATTTTCACTGATATATCCCCTCGCGCGAGCGAAGTAAGAGAAAATATAAACATGTGGGATTACATCAAACTAAAAAGTTTCTTCACAGCAAAGGAAACCATCAATAAAACAAAAAGGGATCCTACTGTATGGGAAAAGATATTTGCCAATGATATATCTGATAAGGGATTAATATCACAAATCTATAAAAAACTTACTCAACTCAACTCCAAAAAAACAAACAACCCAATTAAAAAATGGGCAGAGGACTTGGGGAGACATTTCTCTAAAAAGGACATACAGAAGGCAAGAAGACATATGAAGAAATGCTCAACCTCACTAACCATCAGAGAAATGCAAATAAAAACCACAATGAGATACCACCTCACTCCAGTCAAAATGGCTATTATCAATAAATCAACAAACAACAAATGCTGGCGCGGATGTGGAGAAAAGGGAACGCTAGTGCACTGTTGGTGGGACTGCAGATTAGTGCAGCCACTATGGAAAACAGTATGGAGGTATCTCAGGAATCTGAAAATGGAACTACCCTATGATCCAGTAATTCCACTCCTAGGCATCTACCCGGAGAAATCCAAAACTCCAATTCAAAAATCTGTATGCACTCCTATGTTTATTGCAGCACTTTACACAATAGCCAAGATATGGAAACAACCAAAATGCCCATCGGTAGATGACTGGATTAAGAAGCTGTGGTACATTTATACAATGGAGTATTACGCAGCCATAAAGAAGAAAGAAATCTTATCATTTGCAGCAACATGGATGGATCTAGAGAACATTATGTTAAGTGAAATAAGTCAGAAAGAGAAAGACAAGTACCATATGATCTCACTTATATATGGAATCTAAAGAAAAGACTATGCGAATGAACTAATCAGAGACAGTTTTGGGGACGCGGAGAAAAAACCGAGAGTGGTTAGATGGGTGTGTGGGAGGGGGTTGGGGATAGGGGAAAGGTGAAGGGATTTGGAGGCAGCTGGTGACCACAAGATGGCCTCGGGGTTTTTTTTTTTGTTTGTTTGTTTGTTTGTTTTTGTTTGTTTTGTTTTTGAAAATTAATTTGGGGAAGGTATTCTATAATGTTGTGGAGATTTTGTTGGGTATCCGATGGGCATGCGTCCTGTTTGGGAGACCACCTCAGGGATGCTGTGGATACCTGATCATGGCATTGGACACCAGAGGCTGGACATTAATGAATGCCAACTATAATTTTATATATATAATGTGATGGTTCGGTGTGGGGTCGGAGGGATGGTGGATGGGGGGAGGGGGGTTCACAGTGTGAGGGATATGGATGATGAACGTCTAAGTATTACCTTGTTTTGTACACCTGAAACTAATAAATAAATAAATTTATGAAAAAAAAAAAAAAGATGTAGCTCTTTGAGTTGAATTCAACTGAAGTATCTCATTGCTGTTTTAAATGGGGTTCCTTGACTCATAAGAACAACAAAATCTCCCAATCTACTTACAGTCATATTAGTCTTTCTATTTCTATATCAGTCGTGGATACATGTGCTAGAAACTACATAGTAATTTGAACAAGGAAGGTTTAATATAAAGAATTATTAACTTTTTACAAGGAATGAACTAAGAAGAAACAAAATAAAATTCCCCAAAATATTCTAGGGCTCAGGAAATATACCCAAAAAAGGAACAAACTTGAAAGTGGTAGAAATGGGGTTCCTTACTAGGGTGGGGATTCAGACCTCATTGTGGAACGTAAGGTTGCAGCCCACTGCATGACAGAATATTTCTGCATTGTCCTGGGCTTGAGCTTGTTCAAATTCAGAAGGCCAATGTAGAAACAGAACTGTCTGCTGTAGTGCCCACAAATTGTCCAGGAAGGTGCATGCTAGCATTGGTGTTGAACTTGGAAAGCCAGTTGGGGCACCAGGTGACCTAACCAGGTGCTATTAGGAAGCTTCCCACAGGGAGCTCACCTAATGGCCATCAATTGGAATGCTCCAGGAAGCCAGCTGGGGTGCTCGGGAACTCATTCTGTGGAAGACAGCTTTGTTGCACACAGAGCTTGCCCAGAAGCTAAGGTGCCCCTGAACTTGCTTCCATGAAGCCGGTGGTCATATCTATAACACTCCCAAAGCCACCTACTGAACTCATCAAGGGTCATCTCCATTGGATACCCTACGTGTCAGTATAGCCCCGTACAAGCAGGAAGAAGCAAAGCACGCCAGACCCAGAAAGAGAAGCCCCTTCCTCCTCCAGTGTCCTTCGAGAGCCTGTTACTAACAAAGATTAGCATTGTGCCAGCTGGTGAGAAAGAAATGTTCCAGCATCACGAACAGGGCACTGAAGGGTAGGTTTGGAGCTAAGAGGCCATAAATTTATAACTGGGACAATTTAATAAACCAATACCCAAATGAACAAAGTAGTGATACATTCACCTTCACTTAAGTCATGAAGATTCCACTATGTACTGTCAAAGAATATGAGCCTCCTGGAAGCTCATAATCATGTATACATTTCATAGCATTAAAATGATGCTATTTTCTAGAAGAACTGCAGCATTTCACTTACCTTTGATGTTAAAGTGAAAGACAAAAATAATATCCCTTTCACAACACAACTCTCAAAAGTTGTTTTATACAATTAACTTACTGGAAATCCGAAAGTATCACTACATCTATCTACTCAAATAATATCATTCAAATTACCCTAGCCATAAATCAACATTTTATTGTGGTTTCCTGAGCAGTTCCTGTGAGTGAGTAAGTCTATATATAGGTGGTTGTAAGGGTTAACTCCAGCAAGTCTGGAATTGACCTGAACTTTTTGCTTAAGTACATGTAAGGCACAATCCCTGGCCAAAGCAGGGGAGTTATTGATTAATAGTATTGGTTTGTAACTAAGAATTTGAGGAGTTTCAGGATCATTCGTACCATTTTGCCAGCTTTGTTTTTTGATAATAGTGAGATTGATTATTTACAACTGCTCCAGGAGAGACTCCTGCAGCTGAGAAATGAGGTGGGGAGCATAATCCTTTGCTGTTACCTAGTAAGAATACACCTGCTTGACCAATCGGCTATCAGAAATTCTGGCAAAGACTCTTTTTGGGGCTCCCTGGTTTCCAGGGGTTCTGTACACATGCCTGTGTTTCCTGATTCAAGAGGAAAAGTTTTCCCAATGGCCCTTACAGAGAGAAGGCAGTTAGTTAGAAGTCATGTCTGCCTCTCCGAACCCTTGCTGTCAGACAGCCTTTGGCTGCCATGCATCTCCTTACCTTAGTGATGTTGTTGTATGTATCCTTTCCTTGAAGCAAACTGTAGATTTATAAGCATTGCTATTTGGGGTCCTAAGTCTTCTTTAGCAATTGTTTTCTGTCTATCTGCCATTGTTAGTGCAGAAAGGTTAGTTTAATAATCGCTGGGCCCCACAAAGTGAGTGTTGATTGGAAACCTCAGGAGCTTCCCAGGTGTAATCTGAAGACAGAGAGAGACTGGAGAAAGAGGCAGACCACTCCAGAATGGTAGGTGGCAGGTTTAATGAGCAAGGGAACTTACAGAGGCTTGTCTTAGGTGGCCGCAGGACGAGTCTATCTCCACACCCACCTACCAGAATTTTAAAAGTTTGTGTAGAGGATTCAGTCACATACCCAGTTCAGGTCTCCACACATTTATATTATATTTAAATGTGTCTCCACGCATTTATATCTCAAGGCTGTATCCTTGGAGCAGCTTCTGGGAGTGATGAGGCCATGCAGAACACACATTCCAAGGACAGGAGAGGGTGAGGAACCTCCAATTGCCTGGGTCCAGCTCATGGGTCAAGTGGCTGTCATATCTTCCTGATGACCTCCTCCCACAGTGGGAAAATCTTCCAACTGTAGAATAGGTTTCACCCAGAGAGAACCACTGGGGAACAGTTCAGTTTTGTAAAGACCTTTTTTTGAGAGCCTGAGAAACTTTCCATTTGGCACCTCACCTCTTCCCTTGCTTGAAATTTCTCTAGATTTGACAACTATTAAGAGGATTCTACATCCCATCCTGTTGCCTTTAATATTTCCAAGCCAGTAAGTTTTTGGCATTTTTATAATGAAACTCAAATGATGAAATGTGCGGCTCTGGGTTGCATTTTTCCTTTTTCTGAAAAGCAAAATATTGAAAATAGTTTGCAACAAACTATATTGATATTTTTCATGTCAGTTTTTCATCTCATAGAAGAGTATCATCACTGCACCTCCTTATTGAATATCTGAGGAGTCCATTGGATTTGCTTGGGTTTTACAAAGGACCATCCCCTCCCAATAAAAGCCGTCAGTTTCTCTGCCTAGAAATATCTTTCATTTTTGTAGCAGTTATTCCTTAAAGCTCTGACTGTGAATGTTTACTGTAAATTAGGATAAGAAGGGAAGTACTGGACATTTTTCAATATATTGTCAGTTTAATGACATTCAGGTAATGTTATTTTTCTTTTTTAAAAACTGAAAAATACAAAGTAAGGTTTTGTTCAGGACTTAGATAGTAGTTGTGTTTAGATTTTACATGGTTCATATATTGGATGTAATTTTAGACTAGCTATTGTCATGTAGTCAAAGACATGTTTTAATTTAAAAAGTTGCCAAATATTAAACCCACAGGTGAAACAAAGCATCAAGCCTGTTCTCCCACCCACCATCTCTGATGTGATGACCTAGGTTAAGACCTAGCCCTCCTTTGGTGAACAGCAGCTGAAGGGAGAAGAAGCATAATTAAAGAAAGTAGAATTGGCCGCAGTGCCCAGCTTTCTTGTCTAGGTGATCTGAAACACAACTTAATGCCTCTCAGTTTCCTCAATAAAACCAAACCAAGCAACCTAAGAAGGGGGCCCGGAATATCAGCTGAGGTCCAAGAGAGATATAACATCCCCTCCATCTCCAGCCACAACATTTATCTTTGGGGCCTTGAGGTGGGATATTAGGGTGAGAGCAATTGAGGCTATCTACTGTTCCCCATCTTGTCCAGTAAATAGCCTCCCTTCCTCTTTTCAAATTTTAAAGCTTATTTAATTTGCTTGAACCATGAGGCTGTAAGTTAGAGAAAATTGAAACAAGCTGTCTTTAAATTAAGTGAACCCAGAAGTCATACCCAGTACATTTCAAACTGTTCCTTTAAATGAAGTTGTTATTATAAAATGTTTCTATTTTATTAAATTTTTAAAGATGGTGTTGACCTTTCAGAATGTGAATTTGTCCTGACAGAGAGTTTAGAAACTGCAAATATAGGACAAAATCATAAAGATTGTCCTAATTGTAGGTAAACATAAATAATTATATAAAAATGCCTTTAAAATACTTGCCAAACTCTTTCATCCATAATGCCATCTCTGTTAAATGACACAGTGGCTCAGATAGCTTTTCTCTATGGCTTTCCTGCAGTGTAGCAGGAAGACAAAGCTTAATTGATAGCCTTGGCTGTCATTTGACATAGATATTCTCAGTGGAAGACATTTCTTCGATTACCATATTCAGCATGCTAGCCTCAGTCACTGGGCACGGATGGAAAAGGAAAGAGGGGATGGAATAGCAAACTGAAAATTTAGCCCAGCCTTTAGATTGGACCAATCTGGGTGTAAATCCCAGCACCCAGCAATACCACTGACTCGTTGTATGAAATGAAAAAGTTAAGTTCTCTAAACCTCAGTTTTCCCACTTAAAACATCAAAATATTATTGTGGTTATTATAAGAATTTAAGTGACGCCTCACATAGGGCCTACAACATCAGACATACTCAAATTATTGCTGATGCCATTATTATAGTTATCATTATGGTTTACCTGAATTTTAGGCATAGCTCTACATTTTTGCCTCAGTAAGCCTCTGCTTGCTTATCTATCAAGTCTTGACTTGTTTTAAACTAAACAAAACCTAACAAGACTATAACAAAAATTGGCACTCTAAACCAGTGACATTTTTTTCTTATTACAATTCAATAGGAGAGAGGTCACTGTCTTTTGCAAAAAAGATTATGACTTGGGATTATCTGTGCTATGTGAAGGTAGTATTGGGGTGTCACTTCCCAAGTTGATAGGCAAGCTGACTTAATCCATATCTTAGAATATCTCTAAGGAAAGCTAGAGTAGTCAGTGTGACTGTAAAAAGCATTCACATTTGAGATTCCATTGGAAGGAGATAAATATGCTTAGTTATGCATCAAACATTAGTATTTATGATGGTTCCAAAGAGCATATGCATATTTTGCACATTTTTATAAAGAAATATGATTGTTTAAGGAAAACAAATTATGTTAGAGTGTAATTGGTTGTAGACAAGAATTGAAAAGGCAAGTAGTGGATTAATTGCAGTTGGAATTTCAAAACTAGTAACATTAATCAATGACATTGGAACAAATGCCTAAACATTGGAAGGGAATAAAACAAGTTAGGCACCTACCATATACCATACACAAATAAAGTCCAGATAGACCATTGATTTAAATTATAAAAAAATAGGAAAATTTTTAAAAAATAATAATGTAGAAGTATATTTTTTAATATTTTTAATGGGAAATTCCTTTCTTAACATATTACCAAAATTAAAAATAATATAGGGAAAGACTAACAAATTTGACCACCATCCCAAATGAAGTTGCTCTATGGCAAAAGGTACTGTAAAGAAAGTTTAAAAAGACAGATGAAAAATTTTGAAAGTACATTTCAATATATATCGGACAAAGGGTCGTTATCATTATGGATGAAATTGTGATAGCATTTTGAAAGCATCCCTGCCTTGAGTTCAGAGATATCCCAAAACAATGCCAAACCAAGCCACTCTTACCTCCATACAGGAGGTTCCCAAGGGAGTCTTACGTAAGGAATCAAAGCAGAACTTGAATCAAACTACCATTTACTAACAGCTAACATCTATGCAAATAACTAATATTCCAAATGCATTAAAATTTGATTCAGAACACAAGCCTTGGTCTCAGGGTCTCATCTAAGCCTTTTCATCCTCCAATTCTCACCTCTCAACATTCCTCTCTCCTATATAATTTATTAAGAGCATTCTCAGAAATACTCACATAGAACAAACAAGGGGACTAACCTTAAATAGTGTTCTGAAGTTGGTTTATCAGTTCTTCCACAGGAATACAAGCAAGAATGGAAAGAAATTGCTGTTTTGGCCTTTATGCCTCACACTGGAAGCCCTAAAGAGAGAAGGGAATATGGATCTCTCTGATTTAAAGATACAATAATCTTATCTATTTTAATTGTAGCCCAATCAATGAGTCAAGCTCTGACTAGCTATATTAACAAATGTCTCTCCCTCAGAAGTGGGTGACAAAAAGAAGACAACACCAGTATAGAAAAGACATGAGAACTCTTTGTACTATCAGAAAAACTAAGTGGAAATCCAGGAATCCATTTTGAGAAAATTATAGACACCTCTGTTCTCACTAAATTCTGAGCCTCCCCCTAATCACAAAGAGTAGACAAATTATTAAGAAAATGACCCTGGAATTAGAAACCTGTCTCCACCATGATTAATTGTGTGGCCATGATTACGTATCTTACACACTTAAGCTCATTCTCTTACCTGTTAAATTGAAATCATACTTACCTCTTTGGGTTCGTAGCAAGCATTAAAGGAGAAGCACTAAGAAAACTAATTTCTGCTACCTTATCCTATGGATTTTTTCACTGAGAAATAATCCAAATTGTAGGTTTAATCCAGTGCCTAGCACATAGTGAAAAGTCAATAAATGTCATACATTTTAGTCCTCTACAATATCAAATTTTCTCAGAAATGTCTTTTAACTACCACAATATTAGCCAAACTAGTATTTCCAGGTTTCATACTAGCAGAGAACCTGGTTCAATACGTGGTAGAGCTCTATGCATTCTTATTACATCAATGTTCAAATCTTGCACAAGTGACTCAGAGAGGAAATCATTCAGTAAATGTTCTGAACAAAGTCTTTGACTTCCTGGTGGCTTGTCACTTTTGATTTAGTGACTTGTTTCCAAGAAATGAAGCACTTTCTTTGGAACTTAGTACATTGGCTTTTAGTGCTAGTCTTTAGGAAACTTTTGCAACTATTAACATGACTGTTGGATGTATTGGACCCCCTGTTTTGGTCCCACTGTTCATGCCGAGATCAGTCTCGGTAGTGTTACAAATTACCCGAAGTCAAAAGCGAATACTAAAACATTGTTGCAAGCCACTGGATGTAATCTGGAATTTTCTTGGAGAAAACTGGATTGACAGATTTTCTTTAGACAAGATAAGTTTCAAATATTTTTCAGCAGTTCACCTAAAAGGCCTCATAAGAGTTGTTTTGTCTGTCTTCTATTTCCTCTACTGACATTGAGCAGGAAAGGTATAATTACTTTTAATTTAACTTGTAGGTTTATTTGCAGGGGAACAAAATTTGAGTCCCTACAGCTTCCGTGTGCCTCACAATATAAAGTCTATTATTGGCTAAGGGTTTTACAGAGAAGTGGAAATAAAGGGCCTAATTCTGGCTTAATCAATTCACCTGTCCACATTTCACTACCAGACATGATCAAAGCTACATAAAACCATCATCCAAAGTCACCTTATAATCCTCCTTTGCTCCTGAAGTTTCCAACCCATTATTTGAGGAAAGGCTGCTTTGATAACATATTTAAATATATTTTTTATGTCCAAACCTTGATCTTGGTTACAGCTAAACCATGGAGTTAATGAGCCCTGTTAGAACAAAGACAAGAAATCATTCTCTGTTATAACTCACATTATACCACGTTCTCACAAGTAACAAAAAAAAATGTGGTGGCTCCTGACTTAATATGTGACTGCACGTCTGAGTCAAATGAGAAATACAGCCGTCCCTCACACAGCAAGAAGGGCCAAGCTATGTTTTATTATATGGACATAACTCTGTTTTGATTTAGAAGAAATATAATGTATAAAGATGGCTGACTCACATAGTTTTCTGAGCTTTAATATTTTATTCTATTTTAGTTACTACAGAAACTTAAAATCTGAAAAGTTGAACTGTCAGTGAAGCAACATTCTTTTCTTATTCTTTCATAACTATTTTATATTAAATGCATCTCACATAGCAAAGTTCTTTTTCTACCCCCAGAGAATCTGGCAGCCACAAGACTTAGCTTTACCAGTGTCTGTGGGTGTCTCTGAGCAGCAGTCAAATACTACGAAACAATAATGGAGAAGTCACTGATATTTGATAGAAATATCTCCAGCAGCTCATCAAAAATTCGGCATAAAAAATTAATTTCTGAAATATTTGAAGCCTTTATTTAAACTCATTTTTGGAGACCAAAAGGAAATCATATTTTTAAAATCTCATAAAAACGAGTTCCATGGTCCATTAAAAATCTTTTTGCTGTTGTATGATTTCTTTTGTAGTGAAATACATTGCTTACAAAGACGTTTCAACTCGATAGGGCCCTTAAATAAAATAGTAGAAAAGAATGGAGGAAGAAAGTGGAACTGACATGTGTCAGGTACCGATACTTTGCTGGGAAGATCACAATTCATTATATAATTATTTCTTCAATCTTCATGACAATCTTTTTAAAAATGTGGCAGTAGTAAGTACAGTGGATAGTGACACAGGCTTTGGAATCAGCTTCATTTAGGTTCATATCTATTCACTAGCCGAGTGACAGTCAAATCACTTAACCTCTCTGAGTTTCAGTGTCTTCCTCTGTAAATAGGGGTGAAATGTATCACAATGTTATTTTGAAGATTTAAGGAGATAATGATAATAAAATTCTTAACAGAGTGCAATGCACATAGCAAGTATTCAATATGTGGAAGCAAAATAAAAGATCAGCACTATTGTTCACTTAACAAATTCATAAAATGAGGCTCAGAAGTCAAATAATTTGTCCACACCACAACAGGAAATAGTAATGGGGCTTTAGATTCATTTTTATCTCTCGGGTCCCAAAATCCATAGTCTTTCAGTTACAGATTCCTCAAAGAATTAGTACATAAAATTCTGTAAAGAAAATCAAAAGAAATGTTGTTATGGATTAAATGTTTATGTCCCTCTGAAATTCATATGTTGAACCCCTAATTTCCAATGTGATTGTATTTGGAGATGGGGCCTTTCAGAGGTAATTAGGTTCAGATGAGGTCTGGAGGATGTGGACCTCATGATGGGATTAGTGCCTTATAAAAAGAGTAAGGTAGAGAGAGATCACTTTCTCTCCACCATGTGAGGACACAGTAAAATGGTAGCCACCTGCAAGGAAGGAAGAGAGTTCTCTCCAGAGCTTGACCACGCTGGCACCCTGATATTGGACTTCCAGCCTCCATCACTGTGAGGAAAAGAGAAAATATTGGCATCTAGTTCCTGCCCCTTTAATGTCCCTTTTTGTTTATGTATGAGATGAATAATACAGGTGTGTACTCTCTTAGCCATTCATAACTCATAGGAATAGTAGGTATATTTCCTAAAAGAAGGGTAAGTGGCAGATGAATGGAAGTTGAAATATCATGTAGTATAATACAAAAGATGATCACCTAGATGACAGAGTCTGTGATCTGGGTAATTTCCTTTAGAAGGGGCATCTATAAGGCAGGACTCTGACTGACATACTTAGTTCACAGATGCTTAAAGGTAAGTGACTCGCCCATGGTCATATGGCCATTAAATGGTAAAACAAAAATTTGAAAAGCATAATGAATCTTTCATTCTAAGCTACAGTTTCAAAAGTCACTTGACCTACACTCTTAGAGCATTGTTTTTAATTACAGTAAAAATATATTTGTTAATATGTCAAAAAAAACCACTTCCATTAAAGAAAATCTATGTATCTTTATAAAATGTAATCTTAGTGGCATTTTTTTTTAATTTATTGGGGTGACAATTGTGAGCAAAATTACATAGCTTTCAGGTGTACAATTCTGTATTACATTATCTATAAATCCCATTGTGTGTTCACCAGCCAGAGTCAGTTCTCCTTCCATCACCATATAGTTAATCCCCCTTACCCTCATCTCCCACCCCCCTTACCCTCTGATAACCACTAAACAATTGTCTGTGTCAATGAGTTTTTGTTTCTCATTTGTTTGTCTTGGTCTTTTGTTGTTTTTGGTTTATATACCACATATCAGTGAAATCATATGGTTCTCTGCTTTTCTGTCTGACTTATTTCGCTTAGCATTATATTCTCAAGATCCATCCATGTTGTCACAAATGTTCCTATGTCATCTTTTCTTACTGCTGAATAGTATTCCATTGTGTATATATACCACAACTTCTTTATCCATTCATCTATCGAAGGACATTTCGGTTGTTTCCAAGTCTTGGCCACCGTAAACAAAGCTGCAATGAACAATGGAGCACATGTGTCTTTATGTATAAATGTTTTCAGATTTTTTAGGTAGATAACCAGGAGAGAGATTGCTGAATCATATGGTAATTCTAGTCGTAATTTTTTGAGGAACCTCCGCACTGCATTCCATAACGGCTGCACTATCTGCATTCCCACCAACAGTGTATGAGGATTCCTTTTACTCCACAGCCTCTCCAACACTTGTTACTATTTGTCTTGTTGATGATAACCATTCTGACTGGGGTGAGGTGATATCTCATTGTGGTTTTTAGTTGCATTTCTCTGATGATTAGTGATGTTGAGCATTTTTTCATATGTCTATTTGCCATTTGTATGTCCTCTTTGGAGAAATGACTCTTCAGGTCCTCTGCCCATTTTTCAATTGGCTTGTTTATTTTTTTGTTGTTGAGTTTCATGAGTTCCTTGTATATTTTGGATATTAGCCCCTTATTGGAGGCACTGTTTGCAAAAATTTTCTCCCATTCAGTTGGTTGCATCTTTATTTTGTCGATGGTTTCTTTTGCTGTGCAGAAGCTTTTAAATTTCATATAGTCCCATTCGTTTATTTTAGCTTTTACTTCCATTGCCTTTGGAGTCAAATTCATAAAATGCTCTTTGAACATAAAATCCATGAGTTTCGTACCTATGTTTTCTTCTATGCAGTTTATTGTGTCAGGTCTTATGCTGAAGTCTTTGATCCATTTTGAATTAATTTTGGTACATGGTGACAGAGAGCAGTCCAGTTTCATTCTTTTGCATGTGGCTATCCAATTCTCCCAGCACCACTTACTGAAAAGGCTGTCTTTCCTCCATTGTATGTTTTTAATTCTTTGTCAAAAATTATCTGTCCATATTTATGTGGTTTTATTTCTGGGTTCTCAGTTTTATTCCACTGGTCTATGTGTCTCTTTTTCTGCCAATACCATGCTGTTTTGATTATTGTAGCCCTGTAGTATAAACTAAAGTCAGGGAGTGTGATACCTCTAGAATTGTTCTTTTTTCTTAAGATTGCTGTGGCTGTTCAGGGTCTTATGTGGTTCCAAACAAATCTGATGATTTTTTGTTCTATTTCTTTAAAAAACTGCCACTAGGATTTCAATGGGGATTGCATTAAATCTGTATATTGCTTTGGGTAATATGGCCATTTTAACTGTGTTGATTCTTCCAATCCATGAGCACGGAATGTCTTTCCATTTCTTTGTGTCTTCTTTCAGCCTTCTTCCCTCAGTCTTTTCTCCAAGGTCTCTGCCGTGAGCATTGAGTTCAGCCGTGTTATATGCTGCCCCCTCAACCCTGTGGGCCATAAGCGGAGCCCAGCAGTCCGAGTTCTTCCCTCTCCCGCAGCTGCGGTAGTTCGGGAATGCAGCGAGCTCGGAGCACTGAGCTAGGTCTGCGTCCTGCGCCCGCGCGGCTCCATCTCCGCACTTCTCCCTTCTCTCCTCCCCCGCACGCGTGATTCGCCCACCTTTAGGTGAATTGAGTAGTGGGCCTCTTCGTCTTTCCTGTCTGCTGTGCAGGGAATCCTTTGTGGAGTTATTGTTGTTAGATTAGTTGTAAATTCCAGGGGAGCTTTACAGAGGCTCACCTCACGGCGCCATTTTGATGATGGCTTCGTGGCATTTTTTTTAATGGCTATTCTAGTCCACATTGTTTTGAAAAGGATCAAATTAATGATTGTATTACAGTAGTCCCCTCTTTTCCACAGTTTCACTTTCTGAGGTTGCAGTTACCCACAGTCAACTGTGGTGTAAAAATATTAAATGGAAAATTCCAGAAATAAATTCCAGTTCAAAAGCTTTAAATTTCGTAGCATTCTGAGTAAAGAGATGAAATCTCAAGCCATCCTGCTCCATCCCACCCACGACATGACTCAATCCCTCTGTTCATCATATCCCACTGTTTAGTCACTCAGTAGCAGCTCTCTGTGTTATCAGATCAACTATTGCAGTATCTCAATGCCTGTGTTCAGGTAACCAACATTTTACTTAATAATGGTCCCACAGCACAAGAGCAGTTATGTTGGCAATTTGGAGATGCCAAAGAGAAGTTGTAAAGTGTCTCCTTTACGTGAAAAAGTGTGTATGTTTAGGGGGAAACAAAACCATAGTATATATAGGGTTTGTTACCATCTTTGGGTTCAGCATGTATTGGGGGTCTAGGAACATATCCCACTAGGATAAGGGGGAACTACTATATATGAAAAAGCTTTTCATATTTATATTTTAAAAGTTGCAACTCAGATAGGAATGATTATAATTCTTTGTATCCCAGAACATATCATAATGTGTCAAGTTTCTTGCCTTTGAAGGGCCCCTTCCTGGAGCATCTTTTATCTTTCCTACTTTGCCTGTCTGACAAATTGGTGGTTACCGTCTTAAACCTCAGTTCAAATATTCCTTCCTCGAGAAAAATTTCCCTGGCCAACACCTCTGCATTATGAATTGTTCCATTTGCTAGGAAATATTTGTTCTTTGTATATATTTATATTGCAATTATCACATAATAGAACCATTTATTAAAGGTCTGGCTTCCCTACTAGACTAGAAACTTGCTGGGCATAAGCACTGCATCTTAGTCATTCTGAATGCACCTCATTTATCGCACACAGTACCTAGAACATGAGAGGCAAGCAGCGATTTTACTTAATTGGATTACACAGAAACCAGAAAATTAACATCCTACTTAGGATTACTTCAAAAGACATAATTCTTTAATGGGAAGTTAAGAAATAAATTTCTGCATACATTCTACTCTTTGACTATGATTGCAATAATAATATCTCATGGTTTTAAGAAGATTAATAGTTGCAGTTTATCCAGTTACAACTTTCACTTTATAATTGGATTCTTATGCCCATAATTAGCCATAAAATACGGCAATAAATACTTAGATATTTTGAATCTATTTGTATTTACTTGATTTAAAAAATTATAATCTTAAACCTATGGCTCTATTCACGTTCTCTACACTTTAGATAATTCTGAAGTAGCTAGTCTTAAAGTAGTTTACATATTTAAATCCAGATTATTTTAAAGACTTATATTTAATAGTCCCTAACTAATAATTATTCTACCAGGGCAGCAATAGTTATGCAATGTAATTCTCTTTCCCTGTTTCTTAGTATTTTGGGTTTGTAAATTGGATTTGAAAAACACTTTTGACAAAGATCACCAACTACATATGCAAATTCCTGTTGCCTTTAAGCTTAACTGCACCCTCAGCCTGTGCTCCCCTGGCAAATAACAAAAGCAGCCAAATCATCCACAATGCTAACAAGAAATAGTCCCCAGCCCGGCTGACATTTCAGTACAACCACTGCTTAGAAAATCAAAAATACATCTGTGCAAAATTGCAGAATATTTGAAACTAGCAGGGTTTTCTTTCAAGACTTTCATTTTCTAGTGAGTTATGATTCCTTAAAAACATACATCAGCCTTTGTTCTCCTTTGAAAGCACCATTGTTATATTAAATGTCTGCTTTAAAAAGATCCTTGGCACTATTTAGAAGGTTTTTCACTATCTGAATGGCATTTCACTGACCTCCCAGTGGTTCCACTATTTCACACAGCTGACTCTGCCCTCTAAGTTCCCTTAGAGTGTGCACATGGAAAAATGTAATGATCATTCAGCAGCAGGAGGCTCACTGTGAAAATTCTGGTTGTTCTCACAGTATTCACCAAGACAGATTGGTTTTCTGGCAGGTCATTCTTGAAAGTACATATTAGTACAGTCGCTGGTGTGTTAGGGCAATTTTCAGTGTACAATCATCTGTTTTGACTCCTCTTTGATTGGTAAGTTCTGTCATTTTGTTTATTAACCATACATGGTTTTAGAAATGGAAATGTAATTTCTTAGCCACCTCTGGTCTATTAACTACTTAGTTAAAAGTTTACTTGCCTAGAATTCCTTATGACGTCATAGGAATGGCGACAGCAAGGTGGTCTTCTTGAGTTCTTCTCTGGAACTTACCACAAATTGAACGTCTATAACCCATCAAACAGAACTGCTCATCACACAGAACAGATAAGAGACTCATATGAGGATTACTTGAAGATGGGCAAACCAGTGAGCAGGAGAAGAGGGAAGGGAACCAAGTGTAGATGCGACCTGCATCAGCCACTGTGGAGACACAGGGAACTCCAGGACAGAACAGAGTTCACAAGAGCCAGGAGGTGGGGTCTTTCCCTGTGTCTCACAGCTGATCTCTCCTGCCGAGAGAGACAAGAGACGGCAGACAGCATATCCAGCATTTGAGGCAGTAACCTCAGCTGAGACCTCCAGCTGGGCCCTATGTCGGACAAAGAAGTAAGCACCATACCTGGGCCCCTCCCCCCACTCTTCCACAGCAATCCTACCCCCACCCTTTCAGAGAATCAAGCTGGCCCCTCAACTGATGAGTAGTGTCAGATTACAGAGGAGCTATAGCTCAGAATCTGGGAAGACCCGGTTTGCAGCTGTGACCTAGGGAAGAGGCTGGGAAGAGTGTGACACTGCTGGGCTGGGTGACAGAAGCCTCCTCCATCCCCAGCCCCAACCTTTTCTGGGCAGCCTAGGGCAGGGCACGTACAACTGCGGAGACACACACACCCAAGGGTCAGCAGCAGGTGGCAGAGGCAGCTCTGGGCTTTCAGCAGCTCAGAAATCTCACGCCCTCCACATCACCCCAATGGAAGAAGTGCATATGTGCAGGCAAGAGCAGAAACTGCACTGACTTTGTAAAAACTATCATCCAGACCCCATCACCACACTCACCTAGAACTGTAGTCCCAGGGTCACTCTGGGCACCAGGTGGTTGGCTCTGCCTGCACAAGACACAGAGGACTCTTTGGTACAGCAGAGGACAACCTGGAGATTACTTGGTGGGCTTCAACCAAGACTGGCACTGCTTTTTTTTGTTTTGTTTTGTTTTTATATTTTTAATGTTTTTGCCTATATTGAGTGTGGGTTACCAGTTGTTTTTATATGTGAGTGTATTTGTTTTTTTCTTTGTTGTTGTCATTGTTGTTGTGGAGCTTGGTGATTTGCTTTGTTCTGAAATTGCCCTACACCAGGGCCCAGCCCAAGAGGCACAAGATTCAACATACCCGGAGGCCAACTCCAGGCCAAACCAGAATATTACCAAGTTTGACCTATAAGTGACACACCCAGAGGGAATTCTCTACAGGCACAAGAGCCCATAGGGGCCAAGTCTCATTTGAGCAGTCAACCATCATGCAGCATATCATCCACTGTGGGCAGAGCCAAGTCTCAAAACTGGTCAACCTAGGAGTCAATCCCACTAACTGACAAGACAGACACAATTAAAGCTCAACTTTAACAGGACAATATACAAAACACAAGGGTCACCTTTGGAGCACATGCACAGGAGAATAGGGAAGTGGTGCAAGTCAAATATAAAGGACACATACTACATAAGATCACCCAGCAAAAACCAAGAACCCTAGGAGATCTACCTAGTACATTGAAGCAAACACAGAGAGGCAGCCAGAATGGGGAAACAAAGAAACATGTCCCAAATAAAAGAACAGAAGAAACCTCTAGAATTGGAACAAAATGAAACAGAGGTACCCAACCTATCAGAGACAGAGTTCAGAACACTGATCATAAAAATGTTTAAGGAGCTTAGTTATGACATAAATAAGGACAGAGAAATCATCATGAACAACCAGTTAGAACTAAAGAATACAATAACTGAAATAAAGAACACACTTGAAGGAATTACCAGTAGGTTAAATGAGGCAGAGGATCGAATCAGCAACTTAGAAGACAAGTTAACAGAGATCACTCAGGTGGAACAACAAAAAGAAAAAAACAATAAAATACAATGAAAATAGTTTAAGAAACCTCTGGGATAACATCAAGCACAACAATATGCACATCATAGGAATACCAGAAGGTGAAGAGAGGGAGCAAGGGATCAAGAACATATTTGAAGTAATAATGACCAAAAACTTCCCTAACCTAGTGAAGGAAACCGACATACAAGCTCAGGAAGTGCAGAGAGTTCCAACCAGGATGAACCCAAACAGGTCCATACCAAGATACATTATAGTTAAAATGGCAAAGGTTAAAGACAAAGAGAAAATCCTAAAAGCAGCATGAGAAAGATAGTGGGTTACATACAAGGGAACTCCTATAAGACTATCAAATAACTTTTTTACAGAAACTTTGCAGGCCAAAAGGGAGTGGCAGGAGGTATTCAAAGTGATGAAAAACAAAGGCCTACAACCTAGATTGCTTTATCCAGCAAGGCTATCATTTAAAATTAAAGGAGATAAAGAGCTTCCCAGAAAAGAATAAGCTAAAGGAATTCTTTACAACCAAGCCAACATTGCAGGGAATATTAAAAGAGCTTCTGTAAGCACGAGAAACATGAAAACAATCTAACTACAAGTAAAAAATGACAATAACTATGTACCTATCAATAATCACTTTAAATGTAAATGGATTAAATGCTCCAATCAAAAGACATAAGGTGGCTGAGTGGATAAGAAAACAAGACCCATGTATATGCTGTATACAGTCTTTTTTCACTTCTCATAAAGTCTGATTAACATTTACAACTTTCTCATGGGGGATAGCAAAGAGAAAACCCCTAGCAGATAATGGAAGGCTAGAAACAGAATATAGTGCTCAGCCTTATCTAAAATAACATCAGCGGTCTTTGAAGTCAGGTTGTGTGTGTGTGTGTGTGCACGTGTGTTTATAGACTACTGAGGGAAAGAGGAAAAGGGAGACGGTAAGATAACATATTCCCTTTCTAGAAATGCTATTGCCCATAAAAGAACACAATTATATGTATAAGAATAAGGACAAAAAGAAAATCTGTATATGTGATGAAGTTTAAGGACAATAAAAGTACTGAGTGCCAAAAAAAAAAAAAATCACCTGCCTAAATGTGGCTGATTATGTTTTTGTCTCATTGGCATAGTTTGCCATTAATTGCATTTTTCAAGAAACTCATTGGCTCATATCACTGTATAATGTTGTAAAATCTAGTAGCAGTTGAAACCGGGCAACTTTAGAGTTAGCTCCTTTTTCACATCCATTCATTCACTCATTTACTCAGCATTTACGAAGCAACAGTATCTTCAAAGTACATATTAAAAGCTACAGGGAGATACAGTTTTATTCACAAAAACATAAACGTGTGACATTTCCAACTGAGAGTGACTATTCTGTGAAATTTTCATCTTCGGATTGGCTCAACTAGACTAAACTATATTGTTCTTTAGGGTTTAGTTCAAAATTAAATCCTGACACATGCTACAACATGGATGAACCTTGAAAACATTATGTTACCTGAAAGAAGCCAGTCAAAAAGGACCACATATTATATGATCGCATTTATAGAACATGTCCAGAATAGGCAAATCCATTCATACAAATAATGTATTAGTAAAGCCTGCATCTCCTGAATTTTCTTATAAGCAAGATGTGCACAATCTCCATGGCCAGTGTCTGATTTCATCTTACATGTCTTGAAGCAAGACGTTTCCTAAACCACTTCTCAAAGCATTCTGGAGCAATTTAGGCTGTACTGGAGATTACGTAGAAGACATGAGCAGGAATGTATATATGAGAAAATAGCATTTTTACTTCGATGTTAAGTCACCTTCTCTAGACCTCTCTTCCCGAAAACTGTCTTCTTCCACACTGGCTTCCAAATTTTCTTTTATCTGTTCAACCTCCTCTCCTCCCTAGCCCTTTTTCAACCTTCCTGATCATGTTCTCTCTTCCATTACTTCCCCTTTCTTTACCAGAGAAATGTATCTGTGTCTGATCCTCCAAATTGCATCACCACACCCATCATTTAAAGTTGTTTGCAAGTATGCAAAAGGCCAGTAAACAGGATAAAGATTACGTGTGTATACGCACTTAGGAAATATACGGTAGTTAACAGATTCTCCCTCCTGTGAAAGGAGAAAAGAAATGGGGCAAAGGGGAATATAATCTTTTTTTATGAAAAGAATGTTTTTCTGTCACACTAAGCTTAATTTTGTCTTCACCTTTAGAATGTTTTTGAAATTTGGATGCACCCTACAATTGATATGTATATTTACTGTGCTGATGTTTTGTTTTTCTCCAAAATTTTTACCCAGATTGGTAGTCATTTCACAATATATACTACCTGAAAATCAAAAAACAACATGCCATGTTAGAATTTTCTTTATTTACCTTTTGAATTATGATTATACAAAAGTCGTAGTTCCTCATTGCATCTGGTGATGTCACTGCAAAGATAAAGATGTGCAAAGGTGTATGAAAAAAGTTAACAATCTCTTCTTGGCCTCATTCCCTGTCCTGAGGTTACCGACCTTAGCAATGTGTTGATATCCTTTCACATAACCCGAAGAATTCAGACACAGTATACAAGGTCTCACAATTAAGTTTGCGAACTTGTTGCAACAATGTTGCTCACCTTTTTTTGATATCAAAGGGATTATGCATTATGAATTTGTACCAACTGGACAAACAGTTAACCAAGTTTACTATGTGGAAGTGCTGAAAAGGCTGCGTGAGAAAGTCAGATGACCTGACTTTTTCGCCAACAATTCCTGGCTCTTGCATCACGACAATGCACCAGCTCACATGGCACTGTCTGTGAGGGAGTTTTTAGCTAATAAACAAATAACTGTATTGGAACACCCTCCCTGCTCACCTGATCTGGCCCCCAATGACTTCTTTCTTTACCAGGAGGTAAAAGAAATATTAAAAAGAAGAAATTTTGATGACCTTCAGGACATCAAGGGTAATACCACAACAGCTCTGATGGCCATTCCAGAAAAAGTTTTCAAAGGTGGACTAGGCACTGGCAGTGGTGCCCAAGGGAGTACTTCAAAGGTGACCGTAGTGATATTCAAAAATGAGGTATGTAGCACTTTTCTAGGAGAACTTAATTGTTCGACCTCATATGTCCCTATACAGGTTTTATGATTGTGGTAATTTTTACAAAAATAAAATCATATTTCTCTACTTGATTTTCTTATTTAATATACATCATGGATATCACAGGTAGTAAATAAATCTGTAACTTATTTTTAAATATCTTTATATTAATCTGTAGCATACATGCATCAGAATTTATTCAACCATTTCCCCTCACTCACAGTTTCCATTTTTTTCTTTATTTCAGCTTCCAGCCATTGTTTATAATACATATTGTTGTACATATATCCTCATGTATTGGTGTTTGTATTTTCACAAGCTAGAGCGCTTAAAGTGGGATTTGGGGATTAAATGATATGTGCATTTTCATTTTAACATATATTTCTAGATGAATTTCCTGAGAAGCTTTAAGGATTCACACTGCCATCACCCATTTCCCTACATTCTCACAGACCTCTTATCATTGCTCTTCCACATTTTTTTCCAATCTAGTGGATGAAATAGCCTTATATTCTAGTTTTCATTTTCCTCACTCCTCGTTAGGTTAGACATTTTTTTCCCCATACATTTCTTGACCATTTGAATATTGTCTTCTCTATTTAGCCTTTGTAAATTCTGGCTATTTTTCTATTGTGTTGTCTTTTTCATGCAATACAATTGGTAAGCTCTTATTACTCATTAGGGATATTTACTCTTTGTCGGTCACATATCTTGCAAGTATTCTTTTGCAGTTTACCTTTTTTTTTTTCATTGTTATGCAGTCAAATATGCCTGTCCTTTACACTTTTGTTTAGGATGCTATATCCCCTACCCCACCACCCCCACCTCGAGATTATAGTCTCCTAAATTTTCTTCTAATGCTTTTGGTATTTTATTTTTTTATTTACTTTTTTGCTTTATTAAGGTATAATTTATATAAAATAAAATTCACTCATTTTAAGCATATAGCTTGACGAATTTTGGAAGCTGTATGTAGTCGTGTAACACCCACCAAAATTGAGCTGTTGAACAGATCCATCATCCTAAAATGTTTTCTCATACCATTTCACAACTGATGCCCTTTCATTGACCCTGGACCAAAGGCAACTATGGTCTGCTTCCTGCCACTATAGCTTTCCCTTTTCTAGAATTTTGTATTAATGGATTCATAGAGTGTATACTCATACCCTTTCATGTTTCTCTCCTTTAATTTGTATATTTAAGATGCATCTGCAGTTTCATGTATATTAATATTTAATTTATTTTTTATTGCTGAGTAATGTTTCATAATATCGATAATCCGTAACGTGATTATCTACCAGTTAACAGATATTTGAAATTACTTCTAGTTTTTGGTTATTATGCACAATGTTGTTATAACATTATCATAATATTGTGAGATATTTAATATCATTATTTACTCCAATGTAAAAGTCTTTGAGTAAAGAACTGTATGGACATACCTATTTCATTTCTCTTGAGTAAATGTATGGAACTGAGATTGCTGGGTAACTAATGATGTTGAGCATCTATTTATATGCTGATATTTGCCATTCATAAGCGAAGTGCCAGTTTTAAATCTTTTCCCCTTTTTAAAAAAATTGAGTTATTTTTCTTAAGTTCTAAGTTTTCTTTATATATTCTAGATGCAAGTCATTTGTCAGAAATATGTTTTGCAAATATTTTCTTGCAGTCTATGGCTAGTCTTCATTTTTTTTTTAATTAATTTTATTGGGGTGACAATTGTTAGTAAATTTACATAGATTTCAGGTGTACAATTCTGTATTACATTGTCTATAAATCCCATTGCGTGTTCACCACCCAGAGTCAGTTCTCCTTCCATCACCATATATTTGATCCCCTTTACCCTCATCACCCACCCCCCTCCCCCTTACCCTCTGGTAACCACTAAATTATTGTCTGTGTCTATGAGTTTTTGTTTCTCATTTGTTTGTCTTGTTCTTTTTGGTTTATATACCACATATCAGTGAAATCATAGGGTTCTCTGCTTTTTCTGTCTGACTTATTTCACTTAGCATTATTCTCTCGAGATCGATCCATGTTGTCACAAATGCTCCTATATCATCTTTCCTTAACGCCGAATAGTATTCCATTGTGTATATGTACCACAACTTCTTTATCCATTCATCTATCGAAGGACATTTTGGTTGTTTCCATGTCTTGGCCACCGTAAACAAAGCTGCAATGAACATTGGAGTACACGTGTCTCTACAGAGAAATGCTTTTATATTTTTGGGGTAGATACCCAGGAGAGCGATTGCTGGGTCATATGGTAATTCTATTCGTAATTTCTTGAGAAACCTCCACACTGCCTTCCATAGCGGCTGCACCAGTCTGCATTCCCACCAACAGTGTATGAGAGTTCCTTTTTCTCCACAGCCTCTCCAACACTTGTTACTATTTGTTTTGTTGATGAAAGCCATTCTGACTGGGGTGAGGTGATATCTCATTGTGGTTTTCATTTGCATTTCTCTGATGATTAGCGATGTTGAGCATTTTTTCATATGTCTATTTGCCATTTGTATATCCTCTTTGGAGAAATGTCTCTTCAGGTCCTCTGTCCATTTTTCAATTGGGTTGTTTGTTTTTTTGTTGTTGAGTTTCATGAGTTCCTTGTATATTTTGGATATTAGCCCCTTATCAGAGGAACTGTTTGCGAAAATCTTCTCCCATTCAGTTGGTTGCCTCATTATTTTGTCAATAGTTTCTTTTGCTGTGCAGAAGCTTTTCAGTTTCATATAATCCCATTCGTTTATTTTAGTTTTTACTTCCATTGCCTTTGGAGTCAAATTCATAAAATGCTCTTTGAACCCAAGGTCCATAAGTTTCGTACCTATGTTTTCTTCAATGCAGTTTATTGTGTCAGGTGTTATGCTTAAGTCTTTGATCCATTTTGAATTAATTTTGGTACATGGTGACAGATAGCAGTCCAGTTTCATTCTTTTGCACGTAGCTATCCAATTCTGCCAGCACCATTTATTGAAGAGGCTGTCTTTCCTCCATTGTATGTTTTTAGCTTCTTTGTCAAAAATTATCTGTCCATATTTATGTGGTTTTATTTCTGGGTTCTCAATTCTATTCCATTGGTCTATGTGTCTGTTTTTCCGCCAATACCAAGCTGTTTTGATTATTGTAGCCCTGTAGTACAAGGAAAAATCGGGGAGTGTGATACCTCCAGTATTGTTCTTTTTTTTTAATATTGCTTTTGCTATTCGGGGTCTTTTGTGGTTCCAAACAAATCTGATGATTTTTTGTTCTATTTCTTTAAAAAATGCCATTGGGATTTTAATGGGGATTGCATTAAATCTGTATATGGCTTTGGGTAATATGGCCATTTTAACTATGTTGATTCTTCCAATCCATGAGCACGGAATGTCTTTCCATTTCTTTGTGTCTTCTTCAATTTCTTTCAAAAATGTCTTATAGTTTTCAGCATATAAATCCTTCACATCCTTGGTTAAGTTTATTCCTAGGTATTTTATTCTTTTTGCTGCAATTGCAAAAGGAATTGTTTTTTCTATCTCTTTTTCTGAGATTTCATTGTTGGTATATAAGAAAGCAATGGACTTTTGTACATTGATTTTGTAGCCAGCAACTTTACTGTATTCATTGATTGTTTCTAATAGCTTTTTGGTGGAGTCTTTAGGGTTTTCTATATATAGCATCATGTCATCTGCAAAGAGTGAAAATTTAACTTCTTCATTCCCAATTTGGATGCCTTTTATTTCTTTCTCTTGCCTGATAGCTCTGGCGAGGACTTCCAACACTATGTTGAAAAGCAGAGGTGATAGGGGACAACCTTGTCGTGTTCCTGAATGTAGAGCAAAGGGCTTCAGCTTTTCACCATTAATTATGAGATTAGCTGAGGGCTTGTCGTATATGGCCTTTATTATGTTGAGGTATTTTCCTTCTATACCAATTTTAGTAAGTGTTTTAATCATAAATGGATGTTGTATCTTATCAAATGCTTTTTCTGCATCAATTGATAGAATCATATGATTTTTGTCCTTTATTTTGTTTATGTGATGTATCACATTGATGGATTTGCGAATGTTGAACCATCCTTGTGCCCCGGGGATGAACCCCACTTGGTCGTGATGAATAATCTTTTTAATGCATTGTTGTATTCGATTTGCTAGAATTTTGTTTAGGATTTTAGCATCTGTATTCATCAGAGATATAGGTCTGTAGTTTTCTTTTTTTGTGTTGTCCTTACCAGGTTTTGGTATCAGGGTAATGTTGGCCTCATAAAATGAGTTAGGGAGTACTGACTCTTCTTCAATTTTTTGGAAGAGTTTGAGCAGGATTGGTATTAGATCCTCTTTGAAGGTTTGGTAGAATTCACTGGTGAAGCCATCTGGTCCAGGACTTTTGATTTTGGGAAGGTTTTTGATGACTGATTCAATTTCGTTACTGGTAATCGGCCTGTTAAGATTTTCCAGTTCTTCATGATTCAGCCTTGGAAGGCTATATGTTTCTAAGAACTTGTCCATTTCTTCTAAGTTATTAAATTTGGTGGCATATAGTCCTTCATAGTATTCTTGGATAATCCTTTGTATTTCTGTGGTGTCCGTGATAACTTCCCCTTTTTCATTTCTGATTTTGTTAATTAGTGTCTTCTCTCTTTTTATCTTAGTGAGTCTAGCCAAGGGTTTGTCGATTTTGTTAATCTTTTCAAAGAACCAGCTTTTTGTCACATTAATTTTTTCTATTGTCTTTTTGTTCTCTATTTCATTTAGTTCTGCTCTGATTTTTGTTATTTCCTTTCTTCTGCTGACCTTGGGTTTCGCTTGTTCTTCTTTTTTTAGTTTTTTAAGGTGTAACATGAGGTTATTTATTTGGGATTTTTCTTGTTTCTTGAGATAGGCCTGTAATGATATAAATTTCCCTCTTAAAACTGCTTTCGCGGAATCCCAAAAATTTTGGTAGGATGTATTTTCATTGTCATTTGTTTCTATGTATCTTTTGAGCTCTCCTCTAATTTCTTCTTTAACCCAGTCGTTCTTTAAAAGTATGTTGTTTAATCTCCATGTATTTGTGTTTTTTCCTGCTTTCTTTTTGCAGTTGATATCCAATTTCAAAGCTTTGTGATCAGAGAATATGCTTGGTATGATTTCAATCTTCTTAAATTTGCTGAGGCTGATTTTGTGTCCCAATATATGGTCTATCCTTGAGAATGTTCCATGTACACTGGAAAAGAATGTATAGTCTGATGTTTTAGGATGAAGTGCTCTATATATGTCAATTATGTCCAATTCATCTAATGTGTCATTTAGGGCTGCGATTTTGTTATTTATCTTCTGTTTGGATGATCTATCCATAGCTGTCAATGATGTATTTAAGTCCCCTAGTATAATTGTGTTTTGGTCAATTTCTCCCTTTAGTTCTGTTAGTAGTTGCTTGGTATATTTCGGTGCTCCCTGATTGGGGGCATAAATATTGATGATTGTTATGTGTTCTTGTTGTATAGTCCCCTTTACCATGATGAAATGTCCATCTTTGTCTCTTGTTATCTTTTTCACCCTGAAGTCTGTTTCATCGGAAATCATTATGGCTACACCTGATTTTCTCTGGGTACCATTTGCTTGGAGTGTCAATTTCCACCCTTTCACTTTGAGTCTATGCTTGTCCTTGTAGCTGAGATGTGTCTCTTGTAGGCAGCATATGGTTGGGTTTAGTTTTTTGATCCAATCTGCTACTCTGTGTCTCTTTATTGGTGAGTTCAGTCCATTTACATTTAGGGTGATTATTGATATGTGAGGATTTCCTGTCATTCTGTCTTTAGTTTTCTGGTAAGACTGTGTCTCCATTGTTTCTTTGCCTGTTTGTTGTTGTCTGTTATTTCTGTGTGGTGGTATTCTATGATGTTTCCCTCTGTTTCTTCTTTTATTACAGTATATACTGCAGATTTGGATGTTTTTTGAGTGGTTACCCTTGAGTTTATGTAAAAGAAAGTTTGATATTTAGAGTATTCCAGTTTCTTCAGTACGCTTACTTTCTCTATTCCCATATTCCAGTTCAGGCCTTTACGCTCCCCCTTTTTATGTTTCGGTTGCCACAAGTTGTCCCTGTTGATGGTGGTCTAATAGCCTCCTTTAGTATTTCTTGTAGTGCAGGTTGTGTATTAGAAAATTCCCTCAGCTTCTGGATGTCTGGAAAGGTCTTTATTCCTCCTTCATATCTAAAAGAGATCTTTGCTGGATATATTATTCTTGGCTCATGATTTCTCTCTTTCAATAGTTTGAATATTTGGTTCCATTCCCTCCTAGCTTGTAGAGTTTCTGCTGAAAAATCTGATGATGATCTAATGGGCTTTCCTTTGTAGGTTACCGTCTTCTTTTCCCTGGCTGCCTTGAGGATTCTTTCTTTGTCATTGATTTTAGACAGCTTCAATACAATGTGCCTTGGTGAAGGCCTGTTGGGATTGAGGTAATTAGGTGTTCTATTTGCTTCTTGGATTCGAGGATCCAGTTCTGTCCACAAGTTTGGGAAGTTCTCATCAACAATTTGTTTGAATATATTCTCTGTTCCCTTCCCTCTTTCTTCTCCTTCTGGTATGCCCATTATTCTTATATTGCTCTTTCTGATGGAGTCAGAAAGTTCTTGTAGAGTTCTTTCATTTCTTTTAAGTCTCAAGTCTCTTTCTTCTTCCCTCTGTGTAAATTCCAGGTTCCTATCTTCGATGTCACTGATTCTTTCCTCCATCTGGTCAACTCTACTTCCTAAGCTGGATATTTTATTGTTAATTTCTTCTATTGAGTTCTTAATCTCCAGAAATTCTATTTGGTTCTTTTTCAAGATTTCAATCTCTTTTGTAAAATGCTCATGGTGTTCTTTGATTGTGTTTCTAAGTTCATTAAACTGCCTTTCTGTGCTTTCTTGCATCTCGTTCAGTTTTTTCAGAATTGCGATCTTGAATTCTCTGTCATTTAAATCACAAAGGTCCATATCTCTACGTTCCTTTTCTGGAGACTTTTCACTTTCTTTCTGAGCTATCTTGTTGCCTTGGTTATTCATGGCAATCACTGATTTACTATTTCTCTTCCTAGACATCTACAGGAGTGGCTTCTGCAACAGGTTGATGGTATGCGAAGAGCTTTTGGAGTTCCAAAGCTCTTTCTGCACCAGATTCAGAGCCCGTTTGTTTCAGCAGTTCTGTTTACTCCTGCAGGGATCTGCCCAGATAGGTGGGGCTAGGGGCGGGGTGAGTTGTGAGAGGTGGCCCAGAGCAATGGCGGCGACCACCACCACAGCCAGTCCTGCTTCCACAGCTCCCTCCCCTTTGCCGGAACTAGTTGAGCTGCGAATCTGTGTCTGCGGTCCACAGTTCTCAGAGCAGCAAATATTCTGTCCTTTGATCCGACACTGCTACTTTATCGCTTCTAGCACCGGGCAGGTGGGGGCGGGGCGAGCTCTGGGAGGGTAGGGAGGGGGCGGCTAGTCTCCGTGCCTAAGGCTTCCGTTCTCCGCTCAGCAGTGAGGGCTTAAACCACCAATTTCAGCCCTCTTCCCTCATCTTTGCTCCGAGGTCTGCCGTGAGCGAGCGTTGGGTTCAGCGGTTTTGTATGCTGCCCCCTCAGCCCTGTGGGCCGTAAGCGGAGCCCTAGCAGTCCGAGTCCTTCCCTCTCCCGCAGCTGCGGAAGATCCGGGAGCAGCGGGCTTTGAGCAATGAGCTAGGTCTGTGTCCTGCGCCCGCGCGACTCCGTCTCCACACTTCTCCTCTCCCTCCTCCCCCGCTCGCGCGATTCACCCACCTGGAGGTGAATTCAGTAGTCGGCCTCTTCGTCTTGCCTGTCTGCTGTGCAAGGAGTCCTTTGTGGAGTTATTGTTGTCCGATTCGTTGTAAATTCCAGGGGAGCGTTACAGAGGCTCACCTCACGCCGCCATTTTTTTTTCGCCATTTCTCTAGTCTTCAATTTTTTAACTGTGTTCTTTCAAATAACAAAGTCTTTTGATGAAGACATTTTATCAATTTTCATTTTGTGTCTTTTATGTTATGTTTAAACAAATCTTTATCTAGCCTAATCTCACAAAGATTTTATTTTACTTTCTAAATGTTTAATAGTTTAAGGTCTTATAATTATATCTCTGATCCATTTTGAGTTGATTGTCATGTGCGGGCTAAGAGTAGGGGTTTATTTTTTTCTATACAGATAAACCTAGTTGTCCTAGCACTATTTTTTTTTAATTGGGAATTCATCTGGAATTAACCTTTATATGCTATGAGTCAGGATTCTAGCTTATTTTTTTTCCTGATTGATAATCAATTATATCAATATTTTCTATCATCTAAGTTGTCTTCTTCCTATGGTATTAAAATATTATTTCTTACTTTTTTATTCATATAACCATTTCATTCTCTTTATATTTCATTCTCATTATAACTATTTATTCTCTTCCACTGATTTATTTTATTGTGATAATAATTCAAAACAAAATTATTGAGTTCCCAACTCCTTAACTATTCCTCTTTCCATTTATCCTCATTTCATTAAGTGGTACTACCATCTACCCAATTGCTCAAGCCAATAACCTAAGTACTAGCCTTTATTTCTCTTCTTTCCTTGCCCTTTAAATTAATCCATCACTTTTCCCTCTGCATTATAAATATGTTCACTTCATTCCATTTCTATTGTTAACAGACTTGTCTAGGCTCCCACATTCTTATCTTGTACAAGGCCTTTCCATGTTCACTAACTCTATCCACACTGGCCATCTTTCTGTTCTTTGACCATCCAAGTTTGCATCTGTCTCAGAGTCATTGAACTTGCCATTCCCTTTGCCTCAGATAATCTTCCTTCATCATAACTGTCTCTTCTGATAGATCTTTCAGATCTCAGATTAAATTATAACAATTCAGACCTTTTGAAATACCTTATATTTAAGGAGTCCCTGACTATTATCCTCCTATGGCTATTTCGAGTGTGAGGTGAGTGTTTCAGGAATTTGCATACTTAATAAGCTGCACATCTGCAGCATCTGTTGAGACCAAGCACTGGATCTTTCCATTCCTGACTGATTTCTCCCCATCCTTGTAAAGTCTGAGCCAGCAGCCAGCTCCAGGGTTGTTGCTCAGAAACAAAGAGCAAAGGATTAGCCTTGATCAAACTGATTACAACCCAACAGAGTCCTCATAAAAATGTGGTGCCCTGGTCCTTCTGGAACCTCACAAACTCCAAGTATGGGGATAGCTCTGGGCTTACCCTCAGATGAGGAGCAGAAGGTTCACGGATCACATGGCATATTCCTAAATAGCAGTCCACTCTAGAGGGATAGTCCCTTAAGGCCTGGAAATTATATTTGAAGAAGTGAATACCTCTGACAAATAAAATCTCTACACTTGGGGAAGTGTTCCTTCTGGAGACCTTGGGCATCATCCAGAGAAAAAGCTCACACTGGGTTGACGTGCGTACCCTAACAGCATTGCGCTGTGTGTGTGTGTGTGTGTGTGTGTGTGTGGTGTGTTTGTGTGTGTGTGTGTGTGTGTGTGTATGGTGTGTCTCCCTACTCATTCTGGCTCCACTTCTTCACGTACTGTGTACTCAGCACATTCAGTGTCACAGCTGCAGCTGCCACTGCTCTTGTTGCTGTGACAACTCTTAGCAATCTGTTACTGTTCTATGGGGAAGTAAACCCAGGGGTACACCTTCCCCACTCAGCCTCTCCCTCCAGCTCCAAGTGCCATTTGACTTATTTTCCATTACAATCACCAGAGCACTTTTAGCAATTCTAAGGGAGTTATTGCTTTCTTTCACATCTTTTCTCAAATATCTGATTGTCGTTCAGTTCTCCAGAGGAAATCCAAGCAGTCTCTTTAATCCTTATGAAGAGAAAGTGTGAATTTTGTCCTAGATTCCTCATTTTAAAGCTGAAGGGGAACTTGAATGCAATCTAATTGTCTCCACATTTTACACATGAAAAAATAATGTCTAATGTGCCTAGAATAGGACCTGGCATGCATGGAAATCACTCAAAACTTTGTTCAATGAATGAATGAAGTTTGGGGAATCGTGACTTTTTCAAGATCATACAAGTCTGTGGCAAAACGGATTAGAATGTGGATTTTCTCATCCCAAAATTGAGTCCATTTATAAAATCATATGGTCTGTATTTATTTATTGAAACAATCTAAAGAAAATGCTTGCACATTTAAATGTTTGTCAAAGAGGTACACGTCTTATAATAATATCACTGTTTAAATCTAAAAGTAGCCTTTAAAACAAAGTAGTCTATTTCTCAGCCTAGTGAAAAATATTAGGTTGGTGCAAAATTGTGGTTTTTGCAATTACTTTCAACCTTTTAAACCGCGATTACTTTT
Organism: Rhinolophus hipposideros; assembly: GCF_964194185.1. NCBI lineage: Eukaryota > Metazoa > Chordata > Mammalia > Chiroptera > Rhinolophidae > Rhinolophus > Rhinolophus hipposideros. Next base: position 57,277,462 of record NC_138057.1, on the reverse strand, counting down.
GCACCGACCCAATTAATACATGGAATGTACCTAATTCAGTTTTTAAACATTTATTGAGGTATAATTGATATACAAAAACTGGACATGTTTAATATATACAATCTTATGAGTTTGGAGATATAGACACACCTGTAAAACCATCATCTCAATCAAGGAAATAAACATATATCCATCACCTCCAAAAGTTTTCTCCTACTCCTTAGTTGTTTTTTGTTTGTTTGTTTGTTTGTGTTGTTGTGTTTTGTTTTAAGAGGCAACATGAGATTTACCATCTTAGCAAACGTTTAACTATACAGTACAAAATTGTCAACTACAGGCACGATGCTGTCTAGTAGATCTCTAGGACTTACTCATGTAACTGAATCTTTTCATCCTTTGACTAATGCTTTCCAGTTTTACCCTCCCCCTACCCCCTGGCAACCACCATTTTACTCTCTGCTTCTATGAGACTGACTATTTTAGATACTTCACGTAAGAGGTACCATGTAGTATTTGCCTTGTGTCTGGTGTATTTAACTTAGCATAATGCCCTCTGGTTTCATCCATATTTTCACATATGGCAGGCTTTTCTTCTTTTTTAAGGCTGAATAATATTTCATTGTATGCATATAGCACATTTTCTTCATCAGTTCATCTATTGAACATTTAGGTTGCTTCCATGTCTTGGCTGATGTGAACAAGGCTGCAATGAACAGAGGAGTACAGATATCTCTTCTCAATCCTGATTTCAGTTCTTTTGGATATATATCTAGGAGTACGATTGTTGGATCATATGGTAATTCTATTTTTGAATTTTTGAGGTACTTCTATACTGTTTTCCATAACACCACACCATTTTACATTACCACAGCAAACAAAGGTTCCCTTTTCTTCACATTCTTGCCAATGCTTATCTTTATTTTTAAAATAGCCATCCTAATAGATATGAAGTGATTTGCATTTCATTGATGATTAGTGATATTGACTTCTTTTCAAACCCATTTGATGTCCTGTTTGAGAAATGTCTACTTAATGTTTTTGTCCATTTTCCTAATTCAATTTTCACAAAGGGTTTTTCTCATTTATTTATTGTTAAACGTACATTTGCCCCCTTTCAAATTTCATTAATTTTAATTAGCTAAAGCCAGGATAAAATCTTGAAGTTTGACAGATTTGTTTTTTAAGCCACAATAAGAAAAATAATTAAAATATGCATCACACTGATGTTTAAATCAGGTAGGTTGGATAATAACATATATCTATGATTCAAGAAGTGAAAGGAACTACTTTCATCTCAAAATTTAGCTATCTTTCTTAGTCCATGTAACTGTGAGATGCTTTTCTTGAAAGAATTGGAAGGAAATGGGAAGAAAAGAAGAAATACAAGGAATTTATTCCATTGTGTATATATACCACATCGTCTTTATCCAGTCATCTATCGAAGGACACTTTGGTTGTTTACATGTCTTGGCCACCATAAATAAAGCTGCAATGAACATTAGAGCACATATATCTTTATGGATAAATGTTTTCAGATTTTGGGGGTAGATACCCAGGAGAGGGATTGCTGGGTCATATATACAATGGAATACTACTCTGCCATAAAAAAAGATGAAATAGTACCATTTGTGACAACATGGATGGATCTTGAGATTATTATGCTAAGCGAAATAAGTCAGACAGAAAAAGTAGAGGGCCATATAATTTCACTGATACGTGGTATATAAAACTGAAAACAACAAAGGAACAAGACAAACAAATGAGAAACAAAAACTCATAGACACAGACAATAGTTTAGTCATTATCAGAGCATAAGAGGGGAGGAGGGTGGAAGATGAGGGTAAAAGGCATCAAATATATGGTAGTGGAAGGAGAACTGACTCTGAGTGGTGAACACACAATGTGATATATAGATGATATATCACACAACTGTACATCTGAAACCTATGTAACTTTACTAACAGTTGTCACCCCAATAAACTTTAATTAAAGAAAGAAAAGAAATACAAGGAATTCAAGGCAAAAGTATTGGAATTTTTTTTAATTTGATAAATATAGAAGCACCCATGGATAAATCAATTCAAAGTTCAAACTAAGAAATTCTCCATTTTGCAGAAGGAGATTTGAACTCACTTTTGTTTCAACCCAATCGTTTGTAATAAGAAATTTCCAGGAAGTGTCTGAAATGGTGTATTTGTGAAACTGGCTGTATATAACAATGTAAAAGGCCGTCAGCTTTGTGTTTCTCAAACTTGGCTGGCTTGAGAACCACCTGTGGCACTTTCGTAAAATATGCATATTCCTGAACTCCCAAAGAAAACCCAGCAAACCAGAATTTCTGTCTATGGAACCAAGAAATGTGTTTGAATAAGCTTCCTGTGTTCTTCTGCAGGCAGCCTTAGTACTTCTGGACCCAAGAGTCAGCAGACTGGACCTTGGGAATTAGGTGTATTGCCCTATCTTTGGAGAAATAGTTGTGTCTTAACTTTGTGCTGTGCCTTTAGGCAGTTGAATTTTCTCATGCAAATGTAAATTTCCCATAGATGATCAGGAATACAGACCTTGAATCTGCAGGAAATACTGTGAGGTCTTGCCCCCATATCTTCTTGAGAAAGAATCGTATAAAAGATACGATCTGTTTTAGTCTAAAAACTCAAAATTCATTTGATGTTTTAATATTGTTCTTTGCTGGTTTAGTTCTGTTGAGAGACCACAAGTCATGACCATGCCCCATCAGCAAAGCGATATTTTTTCTTACTGTCGTGGATATTCCCAATATCATCCTAGGAAAGAAGATCTGAGATCAGAAAATAAGGACTGATCGGAGAGAAAGGAAGGCTGGTAATAAGCTAGGAACTCCTCACATCCGTCTTGTGGTGATAGAGTCTAGACTGTAAGAAGTAGAGACTTTCTCCCAAGGACCTTCGCCTGGGTTTAAGGAATAAAGAAAGCAGGCCTCTACCACTGACATGCAGGTTAAAAATTAGGCAACGATGCACAACAAGCATTAAAGCAGCTGTAGTGGTCCACACTTATAAAAAAACTTATAATCCCCTTTTTAGAGTGGGCCATGTCTCTAGACCTGTCAATTCATCCTCTCTAAGGTGGTTTAGAGTGTACTTTTTGACCCCAAATTTTAGGAGGGCTCATTGATTAGACTATGCACTACCTGCCCCAGACTGATTTAAGGATAGAAAGCTACAATATATCTTACTCCCTGATTTGAACTGTCAGTGATAACCAATGGCCAGGACTAGAACCAGTTTACATAGATCCATATCCTGACTCTAGATATAAAACAAGTTGGAAAAACATAATTGTATCTATCGTGTATTGTGATAAGCCCTGAATATGAATGAATTTCTAATATAATGAAAAGTGATAGGACTTTATGAAACAAACAACCTTGTGGTGTCAATTACATTTCCTTGACAATGCTGTCAAAATTCCAATTAGTGGTAAAAAGTGTTTATCTTTCATATTTGTCCAGCAAGAATGCCTACTTTCATCTTAAAAGGATTACTGCCTTGATTACAAAAATATTGTGCTTTTATTATCTAGGACCAAAGGCTTTTGTACGTTACACAAATGTCTGATGAATAAAACTATTGCATTAAAAAAAGGTTCCCATTTTACAAGTATGCTATATGCAGTTCTTTTCTTAACATAGCACCAAAATAGCATGTTATCAGTCCTATAATTCATATACCTAAAATTACAATGAAAACAAGGTTCACATTTTCTCCTTGAACTATGTCATTCCAAAATTAAATATATATAAATTACTTTATTATGACAATCAAATAGCCTCTTAGAGACAGCATCTCTAAATTTCAAATAGCCTTCAGTTTGTTATTAGAGATAAAATAGAAAGGACTCAGAAGATTCTCTTCATTTTTTTCTTGGTAGTTAGGAAGAAACTTAATAGAAAACCAGCTAATGACCTGGTCAGTGTTGTACAGATGCCCTGACTTTGTGGTGCTCCAAAATCCTATTCAGGGATTGGCTGCAAAGGTTTGGGTTCATCTGATTAACTAATGAGATTAATTAATTACCCAGCACAGGTATGATTCCACTCATGATACATATGCTATTCAGAAATGTCCTAGAAAGACTAGCACAATTTCGTTTCCATGATAAAAGAAGAAAACTGAGGACTGCTAAACAGAAAGAGATTCCTTTAAATACCCATGCCAGATGGAAATTCAGGCCCAGACTAGAGGCAATCAGGTGCAGATAGGATGCTTGTAATTCACCAAAAGATATGCAGGATCACCACATTGGCCTCTGTTATTCCACCTATTAGTTAAATGTATGGAAAAATTATATTCTGTGAGCTTCTCTACTTTAGCTTATTTCTCATTTCTTTCTTACACATGAGAGTAGACAAGTTAGCTCTGAGTGATTTTAAGAAATATGCATTAAGCATTATTTCAAATATAAAATATATTTTAAACAAATTTTTATAATGGATCACACTTTTAGAAATATCTTGTGTCTATATATCATCTCATTTAATTCTCTCAGTAATTCTGTGAGATGTGTATGGTCATCATTTATATCTTATAGCTGAAAAACTGAGTTTTTATCCAGTTAAGAAACTTAACCAAGATTATACCATTTGTACATGACAGAAACTGATTTCAGTCCAAATGTAATCACAAAGTTTTAGGTATTTTTCCTATACTAGTAAATAAGGAAGTCATTTTTAAAAATTAATTATCTACATGTAAATGAGAAAATAACATTGTTCTAGGTGCTCCAGCGTTATTATTCTCATTTTAATGCAAGACTCTTCTGAATTCCCATAATATTGGCACAGGAGAACATTCTTATACTACCCAAAAGATTTACTTAATTGAACAATCATTTAAACTCTCTTAGTAATGCTATACACATATTTTTCTGCTTATTTATTTTTTACTAATTTATTTTTAAATTACAGTTCTCATTCAATATTATTTTATATTAGTTTTAGATATACAGCACAGTGGTTAGGCATGTATATAATTTGTGAAGTGACCCCCTCAATTAGTCCAGTACCCACCTAACACTATAGATAGCCATTACAATATTATTGACTATATTCTCTATGTTGTACTTTACATGCCAGTGGCTATTTTGTAACTACCAATTTGTACTTCTTAACACCTTTTTCATCCAGCCTCCCAACCTCCCTCTCATGTGGCAGCCATCAGTACTCTGTATCTATGAATCGGTATGGGTGTTTTTTTCAATTTACTTTTTTTTAAAGATTTTTCTTAAAATATAACTAAAATATAACATTATATTAGTTTCAGGGGTACACTGTAGTTATTCAACTTTTACATACCTAAAGAAGTGATCACCATGATAAGCCCAGCAACCATCTAACACTAAATCACTCTATCACAATAGTATTGACTATATTCCTTATGCTGTACACATCCTCATGACGTACTTGTTTTATACCTAGAGATTTGAACCTCTTATTCCCCTTCACCTTTTCCCCCCTTTTTCAATTTTTCAATTACAATTGACATTCGATAGCATTTTAAACTAATTTCAGGTGTATGACATAGTGGTTAGACATTTGTATAATTTAAGAAATGATCTCCCTGACTAGTCTCGTACTCACTTGGCCCTATACCTCGTTATTACCATGCTATTGACTATATTACCTATGCTTTATGTACATCCCCATGACTGTTTTGTAATTATTGGTTAGTACTTCTTTCTCCCTTCACCTTTTACACTCTGCCCCCAAACCTTCTCCCATCTATCACCCCAACAAATCTAGTAACCATCTGACACCATACATAGTTATTGCAATATTATGGATTATATTCCTTATGCCCTACATCCCCATAATTACTGCATAACAACCAATTTGTACTTCTTAATCCCTTTCCCTTTTTCAATCATCCCCTACCCCCCTCCCATCTGGCAACCATCAAAATGTTCTCTGTATCTATGAGTTTGTTTCTGTTTTGTTTGTTTATTTTGTTCTTTAGATTCCATATATAAGCAAAATCTCATTGCATTTCTTTCTCTGTCTGACACTCCACTCAGCACAATTCCTTCCAGGTACATCCATGCCACTGCAGATGACAAGAATCCAGCATGTGTACCACCTGCTCTTTATCTGTTCTTGGAGAAAGTACCTCCAGTGTTGGGGGAGTTGGGCGGGGCAGGTTTCCAGTGAGTCAGCAGGGCAGAGCTACAGAGCTCACCAGACCAATCAGATTCAGATTTGGCTGTAAGTGTAGGGGGAAGGCTCAACACGGGAAAGATGGCGCCAGCCTCCCAGCTACTGGGTAGAAGGACCCCTCACAGGAAAAATGCTGACTGTCCTCCAGCCCTTGTTCCAAAGCCACAGAACTCAGTCTGCACCCCATATTTCTCTGACACCCCTGGACTTACTGTCCCTCCGCTGGAGCCCAAGGTGAGTGCCTGTGAATGAGTGAGTCTGTGCGTGGGCCGTTTAAGAAGACACTTGGGTTTCCCACAACCTTCCGTCCCACCAGATGGTCAAAATCCACACTGATTTTCACAGCCATATGTTGTGAGGGCTTCTCTCCCCAACACCAGCACTCTGGGTTAGGGAGGCCATTGTGGAACTGGGTCCCTCGCTTCTCTGGGGGGAAACTTCACGGCCAAGATATCCCTCCCTGTTCTCAACCACCAGATGGAAGTTTGGGGTTAGCCAGTTCTGTGTCTCTGTCCCTCCTACCAGTCTGGACGTGGCTTCTTCTTTATATTGTTAATTATAAGACTTCTGTTCAGCCAGATTTCAGATGGCTCTCCAGGTTGACTGTTCTAAATTTAGTTATAATTTTAATTTGTTCATGGAAGAAAACACGCACAATGTTTATCTACTCTGCCATCTTGGATCTCCCCACATTTATTTTTTTGAGTCTGTTTCTGTTTTGTTTGTTCATTTATTGTGTTTTGTAGATTCCACATATAAGTGAGATCATATATTTGTCTTTCTCAGTCTGACTTATTTCACTATATACATATTTTAACACAAACTACATAATACTCATTCTCCTTAATATTTTTCCAGCTTTATTGAGATATAATTGATGTATAACATTGTATAAATTTTAGACGTGTCGATTTGATACCCTTACATATTGCAAAATGATTACCCCCATCATATTAGCTAACACCTCCATCATGTCACATCATATAATTGCTAATTCTTTTTTGTGATGAGAACATTTAAAATCTACTCTCTTAACAACTTTTAAGTATACTATACAGTATTAGTAACTATAATCACCATGCTGTGCATTAAATCCCCAGAAATTATTCATCTAATAATTGGAAGTTTCTACCCTTTGATCAATATCCCCCCATTTCCCCTACCCTCCTGCCCCTGATAACCTCACTCTACTTTCTGTTTCCATGAGTTTGACTTTTTTAGATTCCACATATAACAGATCATACAGTATTTGTCTTTCTCTGTCTGATTTATTTCATTTAGCATAATGCCCTCAAGTACCATACGTATTATTGCCAATGGCAAGATTTCTTTCTTTTCATGGCTGAATAATATTCCATTTTATAAATATAGATATATAGGCATATATATTTCACATTTTATATATTCCATTATAGATAGATAGATAGATGATAGATAGATAGATAGATAGATAGATAGATAGATAGATGATAGATTGCTAGATCATATGGTAGTTCTGTTTTTAATTTATTGAGAAATCTCCATGCTGTTTTTCATAGTGACTTTACCAATTTATATGCCTGCCAACAGTGCACAAGCATCAACTAGGCTGCTCCTTTGTTTTGACCTTTTCGTTTCCCCCATAAACTTCAAATAAAATGCAAAGCAAGTGAAAATACTAAAAGATAAATATTAAAATGCTCACATAGTAAATATATACAAGGATTATTTTTCCTCCATATTCTCCACATTCTCATTAACACTTGTTATCTCTTGTCTTTTGATGATAGCCCTTCTAACAGGTATGAGGTAGTAACTCATTGTGGTTTTGATTTGCTTTTCCCTGATGATTAGTGATGTGGATCTCCTTTTAATGTTCCTGTTGGCCATTTGTATGTCTTCTGTGAAAAAATGTCTATTCAGTTCCTGTGTCCATTTTAAACCAGATTGATTTTTTGCTATTGAGTTGTATGAGTTATTTATTTATTTTGGATATTAACCCCTTTTCAGATATATGTTTTGCAAGTATTTCCTCCCATTCCATAGGTTGCTTTTTCGTTTTGTTGATTGTTTCTTTTGCTATGAAGAAGCTTTTTAGTTTGATGTAGTCCAAATTATTAATTTTTGCTTCTGTTGCTTGTGCTTTTAGTGTCATATCCAAAAAATCATTGTCAAGACCAGTGTCAGGAGGTTTATTTCCTGTGTTTTATGACTTCATGACCAAAGTTTTATTTCATTGTCTGTTTGTTTGATCCAATGATGAAGTTACATTGCCATTTTTTACTAAATTGAACCAATAATGTGTCATCTACAATTTATACATTTTTTTAAAAGTGAGTGAAGAACTTAGTTATACTTTCGAAGCAATCTAAGAAAAAAATTTCTGGATTTGTGTGATTTTTCCAATATTTTACAACTGTGTTGTCCACACCTAATTTTTTAGGGAACTAACTTTATGGAATCTTTCCAAACCTTGTAATTTGTATTGTTTTCCAATATTTCAAGTATATTTTAACTTTATTGTATTCTACTTAATATACAAAAAATTGCAAATATTTAATTTATACATTTTGATGAGTTTGGGCATATGCATACCCCCACAATGGTAATGTGATACCATTACCACAATAATTTAATTTTAATAGAATCTATAATTTTCCCTGTGCATTCATATATCATCAATCAATATAATATTTCATTATATCATGGAATTACAACAACAGATACAACTAGAATGAATAAGTTTGTGAGCAAACACAACTGAATCTTGATCAGCAAACCACCTAACTGGTAGAAACAGTAGTAGTAAGGATACAGCCTATTACCTGGGACATCCCTCAGTACATTTTACAGATGGAATGGATAGGATGAGTTGATCTAGCAATTGAATTAAGTGGAAGTCAGTAAAGAAATCAAGAGGGAGAGATATCTGCATGTCTTTCCCATGATGCAGTGCATTTGATCAAATGTGTCCCTTAGACCTGAAAGGGATGTCTACTTTAAAAAGTTAAGAGGATTTTCTGGGAAGCTGATATGGAAAAAGTAGCCTCTTATTTAGGGCACCTGCTATCAACTAGGCTGCTCCTTTGTTTTGACCTTTTCGTTTCCCCCATAAACTTCAAATAAAATGCAAAGCAAGTGAAAATACTAAAAGATAAATATTAAAATGCTCACATAGTAAATATTTCACTGAAGGTCAAGTTAAGTTAGACTTCTAAAATGAAAGCAATGAAAACTTCAAGATAAATGGAGTCAGAGACTACATGCAGTTTGACCTGTTTTACATCAGGGTGCTTAAAAGATTCCTTCAGAAAATAAAATTAAGAAAGGACGCATCCCAGGCAGAAGACCTCAAGTGTAGACTAAGGATCCAGGCCAGAGGCTGATAAATAACATACTGTTTTGAATCATAAAATATTTTAACTACCTATTACATGTGTTTGGGATATAATGAAAAGAAAAATAGATTTATCTGTGCCATTTGATCTTTACAACCTAGTAGAAAGAGAAGACAACTTTAAATCGGTAGGTGAAAAGGAGTGGTATAGGACCCAACCTTAGAAAAAATGCCAATCTGGCTTCCTTACAGCCAAACTTAAGGTCTAGTATGGATAATTAATATGTAGAGTATTTTTAAAGAATTATCTATAATCATATACATAGATCACCTTGAGGAAAGATTAAAAGCCAAAAATGAGTATTTTAATTCTAGATGCCTAGCTCTAGAATTTTAATTCTTCAGAACTAATGGGTCTTATCTCAGAGACTCCAGACCTTTGAGTCCTCTATAATAACAAATATTTTTGAGCTGTATATATACATATGAAACAAAAAGCCTTACGAAACTATATGCTTACCCTCAGTAATACAGAGAACAATTGAAATCCTATCTACAATTAGAATTTCTCAATTAGTGATCCAATTCAATCAGAAACTCTGACATTGATGGTTTTTATTAATAACACATAGAAATATAAGCTCATTTTTGCTTACTACCTACAATTTGGGGGTAAACAATGCCTTATAAAATATGATTGAAAAAGTAAATAATAAAAATGATTGGGAAACACTGTAGTAGATTAAGTGTATCTTTACTCAGATTTAATCTATAAAACCATATATTTTTTTAATTTACCTCAATGGTAAACAACACCCTTTGTGCCCAGTTAATTTTATTTTTAACAACTGAAAACACTTGACCCTTGAGTCTGTTAAACATAACGAAACAGCTCAGGAATGAGGCCTCATATATTAATCAATGGTGATCCGCTGTATAAAAAAGAACAAGAGAAAGGAGAGAAAGAGGAGGAAGAAATAGAAATTTCTGTTCCCTGCCTGGAATGATCTTTCTTTCCTCCCTGTCATAGATTGTTTCTTCTGATCTTTCAGGTATTCACCTAAATTTTCATGTCTTTTCAGACCTTCCCTAGTCAGCCTATCTAAAGTTACTTCTCCACCCTGCCCACTCCTCTACTTTCTCTCATGTAACTTTCTTTATTTACTTCATGGCACTTATCACAGCCTGCAATTATTTGGATTGTTTATTTATTTATTTTGTATATTATCTGTTTTTTCTCACTAGAAAGTAAGCCCTGTAAGGAGAACATTATGGGTATTATTCCTGTTTCCAATACCTAGTGGGCACTGAATAAATATTTATTGAATAGGTAAATAAACAAGAACCATAGTCTCTATTTGGAGGTCTACTGCTACTCTGCCAGATGCTTTCCACTGCTTTCCACTTAGGTGTCATCTTTACAAGAGCTCTGCTAGGTAGGTATGAACTACCTTGATTTTTTTTTCTTTTCAAAAAAAGGAAACTGATTAACAGTTTTACTTGTTAAAAACTTCTTCCTGAAAAACAGGAAATTGCAACTTTTTTCTGCATAGTCATTTTGTTTACTCATTCAGCCCTGTTGTGGGCCTCAATAAACTCTTTATACGGTTGATGGAAGTACCGTCTGCTAAGGTTAAGCTGCTGTTCTGTACGAACAGAGTGCATCTGCAAGGAGCAAATAAAACTGGGATGGAGTTACTTTCAGACCTATTTCTAAATACTCTCTTCAAAACAGTTTGGAATTCTGGCGCAGCCAACATTTCCAAATTTAAAGATTCATCTGTAAACCTCTTGCAGTTTAAGGCCTATCATCTGTTACAGCCTCTAAGATGGGACACAGTGTTCTCATATATTATAAAATACAGAATTGTAAGTGTGTGTGTCGGTGTTCAGAAATCTCGGTGTTGTGTCCAGACTGCATATTTCAGTTTTTCCACAAAGTGGAATGGTACATGTAAGGATTATTTAAGAAAATTAAAAGTCTTTAAATTAACAAAAAAGGAAACTGAGGCTTAAAAATGGTATTAAAAAATGGCTTTGTCAATACCAGTTAATGATGGGCCAGTGATGCAAATATCTTTATGTCTCCTCTAAAGTCTATGTTTAAATATAGCCTTTCAGCTGAGAATCTCAAGGTGCAATTACCTCATCTGTACTGCACGTTTGTGTGACAAGAAAAAGCAATTTCCCTTAACGAATTGTTCTTCATCTGCTCTGGCATTTTCCATGCTGAATTATAATGGGTCCTGTTACCTGAATGCTTCTTCCCTCAGTCAGAGCTCCTCAAGGGCGATGAATTGTTCTCTGTACTGAAGAGCTTCCACAATGTCCAACTGCATGTTTGCGAATGAAATGAACAGGTTGAGGATCAAGGTCACTTTAACTTTTCAAAGTAAAAGAAAACAAATTAGGCTCTTTCTAACTGGAAGAATTCTGGGAGAGATAGTGGTTTTATACAGTACAATATATATTCAGTGACATATAGACTTCTAGATTATCGTGCTACTTTAGTGTACTTATTATCAAGACTTTCAACTGATGAATAAGAAATTTGAGTAAAAGAAAATGTGGTGATTTGCCCAAAGTCACACAGCACGTTTACCTTAAGCAATGAGCCTATTAATTCTTGACTAATAGTCACATAGTAAGTGAGGACTTCAGGTCAAAACTCAGGACTTTATTATTTAATTATTGCCACTAAAAAGCAATATTTAAATATAACTTATATTTAAATATTATGGTGGCAGATTTGGGAGAAGATGTATATGTAAGCCCAGCTTTATTTCTCAGCCCTCCATTTAAATTTACTAAGACATGGAAATTAAAAAACAAAAAGCAATTAGCCAGAGGAATTAGGGAAGGGTGTCATTTAAATGCTACCAACTTTAGAGGAATTCTGCCTGGTATCATGCATATAAAGCCAAGATCATGCTCTAGGAAAAGATCAAATGCACTTTGATTTTATTTTCTGTCTGTGGGTAAACGGTATTTGAAAGTAAGGATGACAGAAGACCACAGGGCATATGTAGCAGCTTTGGTGGCCAGAAAACCAGAGCCTTGTCTCTGAGGTGATAGTAACACAACATAGGAGGTTGGACAGAGGTTGCACTTGATCTGGAGCCTGACCAACAGAAATCTGAAGGTGGATCACAGGTGCTGTAAGCTGCGTGAAGTAATAGCACAGAAACACGCATGGCTGCATATGTGTGTGGAGCTGCCCCAGGTCCAAACCCACCTCCTCTCCCCTGAAGCTTCTAATGAGAAACAGAGAATATACAGTGTATTTATACCAGCCAAACTTCCGGGTTACAGTTAACTCAAAGGAAGAATCCTAATTTCAAACAGTCAATGAAGAAAATCTAAGAGAATTTACACTCTATGTTCAGGGTCAAACTATGCCTAGAGGAGCACCTGAATTTGAGTAGGAATTTGTTCATGACTGCATTCTTTATATCAAAAAATTGGAATCAGCTTGATGTCCACCAGCAACATATTTTTAAATAAATTATGACTCAGCTATACAATGTAATTCAATACGGTCATTAAAAATAATTTTAGAATAATCAGCAAAATGGGAAAATGTTGATGCTATGTTTTAAATTTTAAAATCTGGTGGAAAAGTACTGTTTGCACAATGACCATAGATTTTGTCTGTTTTTGTTTTTTGTTTTATGCGTATGCAAATATGTACATATAACCATAAATTTAAAACTAGAGTGATTAACACTAAAATGCAATCATTGGTCACATCACCCCTCTGCTTAAAAAACTTTAATATCTTCTTGTTACAGTTAGAAAAAGCTTACCCTTCTCAGAACAGGCTTTAGGTTTTCCTTGATAAGTCTTCTGCTTGCATCAGCAGCCCCATCATGCATTGCTCTCCCCCACTATTCTCTAAGCTTTGGAAATTCTTTTCAGTGCCTCAATGGTGCCGTGATCTTTGCCACACAGGTTTCATGGAATGGTCTCTCAGTGCAGCCTCCTTTTATAAGCCACCCCCAACAATTTCGACACATACATGTACATACACACTGCCCCTCACTTTATGAATTGCTGTTCATACTCAGAGTTTAGGTCAAATCATCACATATTCAAAGAAACATTCCTTGATAAATACACCAGTTCCCTCTGATAGCTCTCCATCCTTCTTATTCACCCTTCTCACGTGTAAATAATATTCACTTGTTGAAAGTATGACATTCAATGGTCTATAAATACCATAAGAATACAGATTTTATCTGTTGTTTCCTTATATGTAACACAACTTCTTGAATATTGTAAGTACTCGAAATATATTTAAATGAATAATGTAGCTGATATCTCTTAGGTGCTTACTTGTGTTGAGTAACTTATTTGTATTAACTCATTTAATCTTTACCACAACCCAAGAAGTAGCTCCTGTTCCAAACTCTGTTTTAAAAATTATGAGGCCATGTGGGGGTGGTCGGTTAGCTCAGTTGGTTAGAGCGTGGTGCTGATAACACCCAGGTTGCCTGTTCGATCCCTGCATGGTCCACTGTGAGCTGTGCCCTGCTTAAAAAAAATAATAAAAATTATGAGGCCATGGCATTGAAGTATTGAACAACTTACTCAAGCTTGTAGCAGAGCAAGGATTCATACTTGGGCAGTTGGTTTCAAGGGCCTGTGTAAACTACTATTGGGTTGGTTAACAACACTAATAGTGTTGTAACAAAAATAATTGAGGTTAAACGGTTAAAAATAATTGCAAAACCTCAATTACTTTTGCACCAACCTAGTACTAATAATAGCTAATAATTACATAAGATATACAATGAGCCAGATACTCTTCTAAATGCTTTATACGCATTGACTCCTTTAAGCCTCATAACGAACCCAGAAAGCAGGCACTGTACTTTATAGATGAGAAAACTGGAGTACAGAGAAGTTAAAGCTACTTGCCCAGGTCATGTGGTTGGTAAGCAGCAAAACAAGCATCTGAACCCTCACATTCTTTCTGCTGTGAATACTCTCTATACTCCTTTTATACAGTTGCAAAGAGAGGAAGGGAGTTATCTCTAAGTTTAGGGATTATGAATTTCTTTCTTTTTCTTTCATAGTCCAAAAACTATGTGACAAATGCATTTTTAACATGAGGAAAAGTTATTTTTTAAAAGGTATAATTTCAAATAAGTAACTGTTGGTGCAAAAATACTCCCAAAGTCATAAAAATATGGCTTGGAAATTTATCTGAGTCCTTCTCTACTCCAACCTGCTCTCTGATATTGGTGTCCCTTCCACAATATCCTTGCAAGTGGATCAGCCTCCAGTGTTGGCTGATAATTAACATGCACCTCGAGTAATTGTAGAGAGTCTGCCCATGAACTGAGGGATATCGTCTCCTCTACATTCCAATAGGAGATGACTGTGACCAGAACCAAGGGATTCATTTTAAAAATAATTTCGCACTACGCAAATGTGATGCTGGAAAAACTAAGCTTTCACAAAGCAAATTTTTTTTTAATGTAACACTTCAGCCTTGTATAGTTTGCTTTCCTAACCCCTAAACAAGTAGGTGGAATAAAATGTTTTAATCACGATAATTAAGATTACTGAAGTGTTTGTATGATATTTTCTTTGACAATGAGGAACAAAAAGGGTTTATTTGTATTTTACTTTTTAAAACTAGTTTTGTGATAGCCCCTTTATTGTCCCTTTCCCTATAGAAATGGTGACCCCTTTTCCACTGCCCCCAAAGTACCCTGTATGTGTTTCTACAGGTGCAACTTTAACCATTATGCTCCTCATTTTTTATGTGCCTGCTCCTCTGTCTTACTCTTATTTTCACTTTGCTTTCCTGGTATTTAACTCATTTTAAGAACATGAAGTTCCAAAAACCAACCAAACAAACAAATAAAACCTTATAATTACTCAAGAAACACAGTTTATGAACCAAAAAGTGATTTTATAATAGCTCAAACTTTTTACTTGATTTTTTATCATTAAAATAGATATATTTGAATAATTTCTTTAAAAAAAAAATGTTTCCCCTTCTTAGTACTTTCTTCACTCATCTGAACTACTTTCTAGCTTCTAATACCCCCAAACTACCCTCGGAAAAATATCCATCCATCTGCAACTTGTCCAGGCCACCTCTAGTTCTCTCCTTTCCCCCTTTCCTCCCATTCTGAACCACCAAAGAACAAATCTGGCAAAGAAGGAAGCTTTTCAGAGAGCAGAGGAGGACAGGAGATTGAGTGGGCCGACCCAGAATTTCCTTTCAAGTGCAAAAGAAAAGACAAAAGACTGGCAATCATCATATATAAGTAACTTTGTCCTGTGACAAATATTTGTTAAGAGGAAGGAAGACAGGAAAGGAGAGAGAGAGGGAGGGAGGAGGAAGGAAGGAAGGAAAGAAGGGAGGGAGGGAGGGAAGAAGGAAATAAAAAAGAAAGAAAGGAAGGAAGGAAGGAAGGAAGGAAGGAAGGAAGGAAGGAAGGAAGGAAGGAAGGAAGGAAGGAAGGAAGGAAGGAAGGAAAGGCAGGTTAATATAATGGAAGGGTAACTTTTGCCAAATTGTGTGAAAAGTTTGACAACTTTCTTCTGCAGTTCTCTTTTTCTTTTCCTGTCCCCAAACTCTACCTATTGGTTATTTAATACGGTCGATAGCTACTGTGCTTCTATATCATTGGCTTGAAACAGACTCAAAAACTTTAATGAGAGGTCATGATGGAACTATTTTAAGACTAATTCTAAGTGGAGAATAAAGGTCATAATACTACTGTAGCAGCTAAAGCACTTTTGCTGACATTCTCTAATTTTCACAGAACTCCAGAGACATGGGCAATTATTTTGATTATACCTCTATAGATAAGGTGCTTTAGGCATAGTGAGTAGAATAATTGAGATTAATCATTGCTTGCACCAAAAATAGATTTATATCAACTAATATTCAGGTGAGACCTAATTGGAGAATACAACTTGGTCTTCACAAAATGATCTTTTATCATTCTTCTCTTGCTTAACACAGAAAACCTCAAAGACTTAGATTTTTTCATTAGTAAGTAAATGAAATTCAACTGTTTAAATCACACATCCTAAGAATTATTAGAGACCACCCCCCTGAAAAACCAATGTGCTGTCTGAACACAGTTGATGGCCAACATTTATATGACAGCTTTATTTAAAACAAGCCCTGTATAATAAAAAAGAGAAGTTTATTTTTATTTTAAAAAAAAAACCTTCAAACTGTTGATAACTCCAAATTATTGGAAGATTCTCTCTATTACTCATAATATTATTTACATATATTGTTTTACATATTCCATTTTATAATAAAAGTTGGTAACTGAACCACATACTTTTATTGCAGTTCCCACTAGAATACATTCTGGAAGTGTGTGTAAAGCTTTTACTTAAAATTCACCTGGAGCATTTTCTCTTGAAATCACACTTCAGAATTTGCTACTCCCCCGTTTTTCTTCATATATTCATCCTAGTTATTCTTCCCTAGAATTTCTGCCCTGCTAACCCGTTCTGGAAACATTAGCCAATTTAAACTTGAATGGAGAAAGGATTAAGATGCCAGTGCTTTATTTGGAAGGTGGAAGCATAGGAGGGCATGGGTCAGAGAAAAGGGAAGTGAAGCAAGGAAAAGCAGGATGGATGTAATATGATGCTTTGTGTTGCACTGTGTTATCACACATGTTTTCCCTTCCCAATAACCTGCAAAAAGACACAACAGATCATTCAACAGGCATATGCACTCAACATTCAGGGTTTCTTTAGAAGGGTTTTAAAGAGGAATCTTGGAGTAACCTACAGAATAAAGAAAGGAGGGGAATTTTGCCTATCCTGTGCTACATTTCACATTGGTCTTACCATGGACAGCTAACTGCCCTGTACTTTTAGATTCCGTTGTCCAGTTCCGGAAACATCTCACGGAGCCAGAAACCCAGCCCCATACTGTGGCCCTTTATCCAAGTTGAAAAAATGCATTTCTTCTGATTTACTTCACTCCGCATAATAATCTCAACATCCATATATGTTATAACAAGTGGCAATATTTCATCTTTTCTTATGGCTGAGTAATATTCCATTGTATATATGTACGACATCTTCTATATCCAATCAGCTATCGAAGGACACTTGGGTTGTTTCCATGTCTTGGATACTGTGAATTATCTGACTTCACTCATATGTGAGATTTAAAACTGAAAACAACAAAGGAACAAGACAAACAAACAAATAAAAAATCATGGACACAGACAATAGTTTAGTGATTACCAGAGGGGAAGACGGGGTGGATGTGGTGGAAGAGGGAAAAGGGGGTCAGATATATGGTGATGGAAGGAGAACTGACTCTGGTTGGTGAGCACACGATGTAATATATAGAAAATGTATTATAGAAATGTACATTTGAAACCTATATAATTTTACTAACCAATGTCATCCTAATAAATTTAATAAAGATAAAAAATGCAGGGGTGATCTAGTGTGGGTGGGGTGCTAACCAAGTGTCTGTCCAGAGTGCTTACACATGCAGTCAACTTACCCTACTTTAAGCAAAGTCCAAGCTCACTATACTAATATGAGAGAAAGCTAAACATTTTTATTTGTTTTTCCTTTTTTAAAAGGTGGAAGTTCTTTGTGTTTTATAACAGTTCATTCAGATCTTTGAGACTCTTCTGTTTAAGCATTAGGAATAGAACTGTAACTTCAGGTAAGTCCCATCCTAGGCGCTAATTCCAGTTGGTCAGTAATCACCTTCACACTGAAATATATGGAAAGTACTATATAGTAATAAAACTCAGGTACTCTACTTCCTAGCTGCTGCTTCATTCTCTCAATTTTCTCATCTTTCTGACCTAATAAAGTAGTATTTTATCTCTTCCAATCTATGTTCTAGATACCCCAGAGATTGTTTCATCCATTAAATATTCTTTGCTAGGAGATATGCCTCAGGTCAATTTCATCAGCTCTTATAAAAAATGATAAATTGACCTTTTTAAATGAAAAGGCCTTTCATTGCTCAAAAGAATTTTTATATTTTTAGTTTATGGGTGTGGTAGTATTTAATTATTTTTATTCGTGTAAAATGATCACCATTCATATTACTCAGCTTAGGTTGCTGCTGCAATACTACTGTGAAGAAGGAGGAGGGAGGAGGAGGAGGAAGAATCTAAAATCGCAGGGAGTTATTTCTAGCTCATGTTACATGTCTACTCGGGGATGGCTTGAGCTCTGCTTTACATCTTCTTTGGGTACAGATTAAAAGAGTATCATACCTAGTTTAGGACTGCCGACTTCTATGGTCTTGCCTTGATCTCAGTGTATCATCTTGAAGTCTGTAAAGAGAAAATTAGGCCACAGATATGCATATGTACACAGGAAAGGCCATGTGAAGACAGGAAAAGACAGCCATCTACGAGCTAATGAGAAGATCTTGTAGAGCTTTATTATTGTCAATAACAATAATAAAATAAATAAGCCTGACAATACCTTGGTCTCAGACTTCTAGCCTCCAGGACTGTAAGAAAATAAGTTTTTGTTATTTAAACCACCGAGCCCATGGTGCTTTGTTATGGCAGCCTTATCAAAGGAATACATTTGGTAAGAGATCATTCCACAATGTATAGAGGGTGCCAAAAAACTGTACACACACTTTAAGAAAAGAAAAAAACTGTATTGAAATTATGCTGATGGTAACCCCTTTGAGCACCTCTTGGAATTGCAGAAGTTAAATGAGACTTATATTTATCTTTTGTTATCGGTCTACATCGAGTGTTACAATTTTAATACAGTTTTTTTTTCCTTTTTAAAAATGCATATGCATTTTTTTTTGGCATCCTCTCTATGTAACACATGCTCTCCATGCAGCTATATCATGAGTGATTTATTTTCTAGCTAAATGATTTCTTTTTTTAAAATAATCATGTATTTCTGTTATAATTATAAAAAGTCATAAAATATTAGATGGAACTATTTGTGGGATAAAATCTGAAAATCCTACCAAGAAAGAAGCCCTGGTGAAAATGTCCATTTTCTTATTCTAAAAGATATTTCCAGTTTAGGAGCAAACATGGTAATTTTTACAAGACAAGTTAAAGAAAATTGTTAAGTATACTTTTGAAATCTTTCTATAAATATTCCAGAGGAAGCTTGCCCACTAAAGTGCTGATATTGCCATTTCAAAGAGGAGGGCAACACACACAGGACAGACTCAGTGGAACTATAAACGAACTGTTCATTAAAGATATCTATGTAAATTATAAGACAAAAGGTAATATTCAATATAAAATGCTCCTATTTTAAAAGAAAACTTCACAAAATGAGTTTTAAGTTGGCAGTGATTACCAGCAATGTTTTTGTTAGGAGCTTCACACAGCTTTCTTTTGTTCGTAATTACTTTTGTAACTACCAACACTTACTCAATTAGATATGTTAATAGTCCCTGAATTTCTGTACACCTGTTTTCTCCAGCTGTCTGTAAGGCTGGTTCTCAGACATCTGTATGGAATTGATAGTTCCATTTCCTACCATTAAAATCACAGGAAAAGAAGTCCTAGGATGAGTATGGGGTAAAAGTGCTTAAAAAAATAAAGACAAACAGTTAAGTGTGAATATACTTACAATAAAATCGGTACTATCAGGATAAATTCTGGGATATACTTAAAAATAACCCAAAGGTTCCCTATGCTTTCACAGATATAAAGAAGGGTCCCTTATCTTATAACTCTGGTACGTGGTTGTATTTACAGCCATATACATATGTAAGGTCCAGATTGTAGAGTAATTTTGGCTATGAAATTTAGAGCAAAAATTAAATACTTAAAAATTGAGTCATTTATAATAAACTAAGTTATCTATTTAAGAAGGCTTTCCAGAATGTGCTTCCCCCCATATTTTTAATGAAAAAATACTTACTGTTCATCTATAGTGCACAGTAATTTAGGACATAGGGTCTTTAGAGAGTAATTAAATTAAAATAAGATCTTAATCCCATATGACTGGTGTCTTTATAAGAAGAGATTAGGACACAGACATGCATATCTACAGAGGGAGGAACATATGAAGATACAGGGAAAGTTTCCTAAATTCTGGGAGTACAACAGCAAAGACAATCTCATGGAGCTTAAAAAAGAGTGGGAGGGACTAGTAAATCCAGATTAGTTAAGTGCTATGAAGATGGTATAATAAGGTGAAATTACAGGGGGTAACCGATTCATATAGGGGAATGCTATTTTCATAGGATGGTTAGTCTCTTCAAAGAGATATTAAAATGAAATAAAATATTTAACTTACACAGCTAAGAAAGATTAAGGAAATTGTTATTTTACCCAGTGTTGGAAACAGTAGTGGATAATAGGCACTATAAATTAAAGCAATCTGTATTGAGTGGAAGTTGGCATAATTTCACACATTTTAAATTAAATTAACCTACAATTATATTTGTAGGATTTTATTTGAAATGTTTGCTCCAACATTGTATTCTAAAGTTGTTCATTGTGCAATTGTTTATAGTGTTTGGGGAAAATATTTGGGGAAAATTGAATTCCAACTACAGAACATTTATTCAACAAGTAAACTATGTGCATCAACAAAATAGAATACTGTGTATCTATTAAAATGATGCTCTGTTTTTCTGATGCAAAAGGGCAAATTTTCCTCTCCCTCTTTAGACTCTTTCGTGATAGTAAGGGAATGTTTAAAAGGTATAAGCCTGCAACAAATAAGAAAAGAGAATAGCCAGCAATAAACAATGGGAGGTAAATGGAAGAATCTTGGTAGATGAGGCATATCAAAGGAAGCCACAGTCTGGAACTAATGTGGTAAGAGCATCAGCACAGGAAGAAGTTGATCCACCCAGCAAGTACAAGTAAAAGGCAAGTATGGCAAAAGGAAGAAATAGTAAAAAGGACTAAAAATGGATAGTTGATGAAGTCTGTGTTCAGAAATTTGTGAAACAATTTGTCCTCCTCCCTTGCCTACCTCTAGTGGCCTGAAGCTAATGTTCAACCCCAAACAACCATCTAGAAAGAACTAAGGCAGCTAACGCTGGGTGTTGGTGCCGTAGGATAAACACTTCCTAATTCTATTATATTGCTATAGGTGTGTGCTAACCTAATAGCCATTTCCTGCCCCTGACTCTAAAGAAAGCCTGGCAGTCAATAAACCTTGACTGCCAGCATAGATCATGCAGTCAGACTATCACCCATTTATTAATATGAGCAAGTGAGACATTTGAGGAAACGGTGGAGCATGCGAGAGAAATATCAAGATTTAAAAATAAGCAAAAAATATCCTTTGAAAAAAGTAAGAGAAATAAGAAATGACAAAGAAAAACCCTCGGGTCAGAGTCCTCAATGACATTCAAGGAAATATTACTTGCCTAAAATAAAACACTGCATTATAAAATCAAAAACAAATCAGAGAATATAAACAAAAGAAATCTTAAAAATTAAAAATTTGGATTTGGAGAAGAGAACAACTTAAACATATCCATACTGCCCTGCCACCCCAGTTGCAATTCAACTATCAATCTGTAGAGTGTGGAAGCAGCCAGAGACAATCTAGGGATTATAAAGAAGGTCTTGGGATCTGCTGGGGTCTGCATAGAGAAAACAACCTGCAACCTCTCCTCCTCAAAATAGAGATGAGCCAGGGATGGCAGCAAAAGCCTAGGGACATGAAGTATAACACCTGGCAACCTGCAGAGATGTTGATCCTCTGCCGAAAATCCAATGACTGTAGGGAGTGAGATATTTGAAGAAACAGAAAGAGACAGAAGGAAGAAGGCCCTGTGAAAGAGACAAATTGGAATTATGCTGTGACAAGCCAAAAATGCCAAGGATTGCTGGCAACCCAGAAGCTAGAAGATGCAAGGAAGGATTCTTCTTTAGAGACCAAAGTGTGAACATGGCTTTGCTGACACCTTGATTTTGGACTACTAGCCTCCAGAATTGTTGCATAATAAATTTCCTTTGCTTTAAGCCACCCAGTTTGTGGTAATTTGTTACAGCAACTCCTGGAAACTAATACAAATGACAAATCCAGAAGACCTAACATATAAATAGAAGGAAAAAAAATAAACAACTAACAGATAAAACTTTGATTTCCCTGAGTTTAAGAAAATTTGAGGCTTCAGATTAAAAAGGATTGCTGAATTCCAGCACTAACTAGGAAAATCTATGCTCCCCAGTATATACATATTCTGGTTAAAAAATCCTGTCTCCAAAGATAAATCTCTACTCTCTTCCAGCAGAAAGGAGAAATTTCTAATAAAAAAGCACTGGACTTGTTACATGAAAAACTAAAAGCTAGAATTTGGTGGACTTTTAAGGAAAAAAGCCTGCAATATAAGAATTTTATACCTACGTAAGATATCATTCACCTGTATATAAATACAAGAATGCAGACAATAAACAATTATATGTGCAGTTTCACATCTGAAGAAAATAATGGAGAATGTATTATAACTAAATTGCCAGTGAGTCAGAATAGAGACTTCAAAATAAAGATAAAAACAAGAGAATACAATGGTGTACAATTGCTCTTATAAAATATACAGTTAAATCTAAATGAATAATGACAGAGTGGGCAATATCTAAGTGCTAAATAGTTGTTTGATTTAAAATAATAGCATGTGAACCTATTGGTACACGTATCTTTGTGTACATCTGTAAGGCCACACATTTTAGATGTAATTTTTGGCTGGCATTGATACAAAACTAATAACTGGTTAGTTCTTTTATATATCAACTCTCTTGCTTATAAATTTGTTACTTTGGTTTGCCCCTTGGTTAATTAAATATCGACAAAATTTTTTTGTTTGCTTTTTTCCACCCTTGAAAGGTGCAGGTGTGATGACATATTATTGCTTTTATATTGAAGAAAAAACTTCCTGAAGCAGAAAATTTTATTTTCCTTCAAAACATTGTTTCACTTTTTTCTAACATCTTTCATGACTGAAAACAGCAATAAATTTGTTTCTCCTTTTAGGTAATGTGTTTCTGCCCCTCTGTGTGCTTGTAGAGTTCTTTTTAGTCTTTGAAATACAATAGCCTCATCAGCAGGAGTCTGTGTTGGTTGCTTTTCATTAATTTTGCCTGATACATGGAGAACCCTGTAGATAAAAATTTACTTTCAACTCAGGAAATTTCTTTTATATTTATTTTTCTGCTCTGTCCTAGTCTCTTTCATTCTTTCTGCTCTATTCTATTCCTTTCTCTAGAAACACAAAATATGGTTATGTTGAATCATCATTATCTATTCATCTTTCTAATCTTTTTATAACTTTTATAAAAATCTTATCATTTTTCTTTGGTGTTCTAGGTAATTTTCTCAACTATGTCTTAATGATACATTTCTTTGCAGTGATGATTATGCTCTTCACTACTTGGAATGCTTTAATAGCATTATTACTTTAATTTATTTAGTTAGTTCCTTAACAAAAATCTCTGTGGCTCATTATTTAATATAACATTCATGTTCACTTCAGACATCATGTTATCCTGAATATTAGTCCAAAATAGATAGTACCTAAAGTTTGATTTTGTTTCCTGGGTAAGTCTTTTTCAAATATATGCTCTTCAACTAAATTTTTTACACTATTGTAGAATGTGTTCACCTCTTTGGTTACTACTGTGTAACGGTAGTCAGTTTAATATAATGGATGAATTGAGAGCAGAAAGGTTTCTTTTGATTCTCAACTTTCTTGACTTTTTTCCTGACATCTTGAAAAATATGCTCCTGGAAAGAAGCTGAAGAGTAACAATGTATGGTGATGTTGTCACTTCAGCCATTCAGTGGTTTCAAGAATGTGGGAAGGAAGTTAACACTATAGGAAGTTGTGGCCCACGTATATTTTCCCTGAAAGCATTTTCTCTACCTTTATTGAAATCCACTGCATAGAGGCCAATTTAGCTAGGTTTGGAGAAACTCTTGTCTTTTTATGGGGTATGCAGGGGGCACTTGGTTCTTTCTAATTCAGCTGGTCACACAGGAGAGAACTTGTGTCAGAAAAAACGAAGTGCCATAAGATTTCTATGTGACAAAACTACATGTTTTCTCTTTAATTAATACTTTATTACTAATGATCTAAAATTGTAAAATGGTTCTACGTAGATATTCCTCTATCTTTCCAATGACTCATCCTCATTTCCAGATATTCATGATCTATTTTAGTGGATGTAGCAGCAGAAAGACTCTAACAGGGCCTACAATGTTCCCCACCTCCTGGTGTTTTTACCCCAGTGTAACCCTTCCCCTTGACTGTGAGCAAGATCTGTGACTTGCTTCTAATAGACTTAAGCAAAAGTGAAGGCATGTCACACATGTGATTATGTTACATTAGGTTGCAACTTTTCTCTTGCTAGCAGACCCACTCTACTAATGCTCTTCCTCATCCGGAGGGATCCATGTGGCAAGGAACTGGGGGTGGCCTCCAGCCAACAGCTGGCAAAGGAGCTAAGGCCCTCAATCTGATGGCCCCCAAGGAACTGAGCACTGCCAAACATCACATGATCTTGGAAATGGATCCTTTCCCAGTTGAGCCACAGATGAGACCCCATGCACAGATAAAACTTTGATTGATTTCTGTGAGAGACCCTGAAGCAAAAGACGCAGCTGAGCCATGCTCAGATTCCTGGCCTACAGAACATGTGTTGTTTTAAGTCACTACATTTGTGGTAATTTGTTTTGCAACAATAGATAAATGATGCAGTGGGTTTCCTTCTTTTTTTAAAAAAAATTATTAAAATATAGCCAACATATAACATTATATTAGTTTCAGGTGTACACCATAGTTATTCAACACTTATATACCTAAGGAATTGATCACCATAATTTCAGCAACTATTTGACATCATACTATGCTATCACAATGTTATTTACTATATTCCCTGTGCTATACATTACATCCCCATGACATATTTGTCATGGAATCTTGAACCTATTATTCCCCTTCACCTTTCCCCACTTTTTTTAATTTTTTAATTACAGTTGACATTCAATATTATTTTATATTAATTTCAGGTGTACAGCATAGTGGTTAAGCATTTATGTAATTTAAGAAGTGATCTCTCTGACTAGTCTAGTTCCCACCTGGCACTACACATAGGTATTGCCATATCATTGGCTATATTCCCTATGCTTTACTTTACATCCCTGTGATTATTTTGTAACTACCAATTTGAGCTTCTTAATGCCTTTATCTTTTCGCCCTGTTCTCCAGCCCCCATCCCATCTATCACCCCAATAAATCTAGGACCCATCTGACACCATACATAATTACTACTATATTATATTCCTTATGCTATACCCTACATCCCCATGACTACTTTGTAACAACCAATTTGTACTTCTTCATCCCTTCCCCTTTTTCATCCATTCCCAAACCCCCTCCTGTCTGACAACCACCAAAATGATCTCTACATCTATGATTTTGTTTCTTTTGTTTCTTTTGTTTGTTTGTTTATTTTGTTCTTTAGATTCCACATGTAAGCAAAATTATGTTGCATTTGTCTTTCGCTGTCTGACATACTCCCCTCAACACAATACTCTTTGGGTCCATCCATGTCGCCACAGATGGCAAGAACCCATTCATTTCCTTCCATGGCTGAGCAATATTCCATTACATACAGAGGGTGCCAAAAACATGTATACACATTTTAAAGAAAAAACTATATTAATATATACTGATAACAAAAGATGAATACAAGTCACGTCTGACTTGTGCAATTACAAGAGGTGCTCAAAGTGGTTACCCTCAGTGTCCAGACACTTCTGATTATGATGAACTACTGCTTGAGCAATGTTTTTTTTTGTTTGTTTGTTTGTTTTTTATTTATTAGTTTCAGGTGTACTGCTTGAGCAATGTTGACGAAAGTGTTAACATCTCTTAAAATGCATATACATTTTTTGGCAACCCTGGTATATGAACCACCTCTTTTTTATCTATTGATAGACACCCTGGCTGTCTCCACATCTTGGCCATTGTAAACAATGCTTATTGAATATATGGATGCACACGTCTCCTCAAAACAGTGTTTTGGGTTTCTTCAGATATTACCCAGAATACCCAGGGTCCTTCTTTGTCATTTGTTGTAGGCTTTGTTTTAAAGTCTATTTTGTCTGGTATAAGTATTGTTTCCACAACTTTTTTGTTTATTTCATTTTTCATGAAATATCTTTTTCGCATCCCTTTGCTTCCAGTCTGTGTGTGTCTTTTCATCTGAAGTGAATCTCATGTAGGCAGCATATCTAAAGGTCTTGTTTTCTTATCTACTCAGCCACCATATCTTTTGATTGGTGCATTTAATCCGTTTACATTGAAAGTAATTGTTGATAAATATGTAGTTATTGCCACTTTATTATTCATATTTTTATTTATTTATTTATCTCAAAGAAGTCCCTCTAAGATTCCTTGTAATACTGGTTTAGTGGTGAAGACTCCTTTAGCTTTTTCTTTTCTTGGAAGCTCTTTATCTGTCCTTCAATTCTAAATGATATGTTTACCGTGTAATCTTGGATGTTGGTCTTTGCTTTTCATCACTTTGAATATTCTGTGCCAATCCCTTCTTGCCTGCAAAGTTTCTGTTGAGAAATCAGCCTATAGCCTTATAGGAGCTCCCTTGTAGGTAACTAACTGCTTTTCTCTTGCTGCTTTTAAGAGTCTATCTTTGTCTTTAACCTTTGTTATTTTAATTATTATATGTCTTGGTGTGGGCCTCTTTGGGTTCATCTTGTCTGGGACTCTGCACTTCCTGAGCTTGTATATCTATTTCCTTCACCAGGTTAGGGAAGTTTTCAGTCATTATTTCTTCAAATAGGTTTTCAATTCCTTGCTCTCTCTCTTCTCCTTATAGTACACCTATGATATGAATGTTGGTACACTTGGTGTTATCCCAGAGGCCCCTTAAACTGTCCTCATTTTTTTGTATTCTTTTTTCTGTTCTGATTGGGTGTCTTCTGCTACCTTATCTTCTAAATTGCTGGTTTGATCCTCTGTTTCATCTAATTACTATTGATTCCCTGTAATATAGTCTTCATTTCCATTATTGTATCTTTATTTCTGACTGGTTCCTAATTATGTTTTCTAGCTTCATTTTTATGTTTCCTATCTCTTTGTTAACGTTCTCCCTAAGATTGTTGAGCATCCTTATAACCAGTGTGTTGAGCTCTGCATCTGGTAAATCCCTTGTCTTTTTTTTTTTGTTGTTTAGTTCTTTTTCTGAAGCTTTGTTCTTTTCTTTTATTTGGGAAATGTTTCTTTGTCTGTCTATTTTGGTTGCCTCCTTATTTGTTTGTATGTAGAGCTGCCCTGCCTCTTGGTCTTAGCAGAGTGGCCTTATGTAGTAGATACCCTGTAAGACCCAGTGGTGCAGTCTCCCTAGTCACCAGAGCCAGGTGCTCCAGGTGTGTCTCTTGTGTGGGTTGTGTGTGCCCTCCTGTTGTAGTGGAGACTTGATTCCTGTTTCCATGTCAATGGGAGGGATTAACCTCCCAGGCTGATTGGATGTAAAGACTAGATGTGACTACAGCAAAGGGGCTATTGTGCAGGGGTGACTGTACAGAGCAGGGCTCACTTTAGCAGGGCTGTGGTGCCTGCCTAATCTGCCCTTTGGGTGTGCATACTTGGAGGTGGCTAGGTGATGCTCCGGCCCAGTCAAAAGCTGGCCACTGGGAATGCCCGCCCCAGAGCCCCCTAGGAAGGAACCTGTTGCAGGCCACATTCAGTCACAGTCTGTGTGCTGCCCAGGGCCACCTGGCATGAACCACAAAGCAATCCAGAGATAGCCATCACCCGTGCTGTGATTGGAGGTGCCTTGAGAGGCCAAGCCACAAACCAAGGCTGGCTGTGGCTAGTGCTGGGCTGACGGCTGCTCAGCTAGAGGTATAGGGCATGCCAAAGTCAAGTGCTGCTTGTTCAGGTTTTGCGAACCTTTGAGAAATTTAGGAATGTCTGCAGCATGGGCCAATGCAGGCTGTTTATAAGGAAAAACCACTGGAAGCAGCCTGGTTGTGTCTGAAAGATGGGTGGGGTGTGGTCACAGGGAATCACTAGGCCAGAGCTAGGAAAGGTGATAGCTAGTTTGATGGAGACTCAGATATGGTTTTTGCATGCATGTGCATGCAGGGAGGAGAGGGCCTCAACAAAGCAACAAGGGCTTCCACCAGCTCCTCTGCCTGGGAGAAAGCTGCCCCTCTAGCCCTCACCCTGAAAGTAGACAATTCAGTTCCTCCTGATATGTCCATGGCACCTTTCAAACTGTTGGAGTTCAGAGAAAGTGAGTCTGTCAGTGAGTAAGTCTGTGCACAGTCCGTTTTAAGAGGAATGCCAGGGAGTGCAGCCACCCTTTGTCTCACTTAGCCACAATCTATACTGATTTTCATAGCCAGAAGTTATGGAAACTTCTCTCCCCAGCACTGAAACCCTGGGCTAAGGAGGGCTGAGACCCCTCACTCCTCAGGGGGAGACCTCTGCAACCAAGATAACCTCTGATTTTTAATGGTCACAGGAGGGTGCAGGACCAGCCCGTTCAATATCTCTGCCCCTCCTACCAGTCTCAAGGTGACTTCTGTATATCCATGTTTTGTAAGGCTCAGTTCAGCTAGACTTCAGATATTCTCAATAATGGTTGTTCTGTGGTTTAGTTGCAATTAATGTGGTCCTGAGAGTAGGTGAGCACAACATTTACCTACTCTGCCACCTTGACTGGCAATGTGGGTTTCCTTCTCAACTCAGAACACTGATACTAGAAAACCATCTTAGAGAAAAACAATTTTTTTTACTGAGCCACTGTTGTCTTGGAATATAATAGAACTGTCAAGAGAAAGAACTCCAAAATGGATTTCCTCAATCCTTCCCCACAGCATATCCATACCTCCAATGCCTAGACCCACTCATTTAGGAGATATTGGTAGAATTTTCCAGAATTTTTTTTTTTTTACCTGCATTCCAGAACAGTGTACTCTTATAAGTTATCTTTGAAACATCTGGTTCCCTAAAAGCAGAGATTCTTATGAAAGTATTTTATTGAGGGAGTTTTCTCAGGAGGAAAGTGAGTAAAGCAGGAGATGAAAAAGGAAGAAAGCTAAGGAAGATATTTTCTGTCAGCCGGGGGCTGACTTTATCCTGGTCCCTTAGGAATAGTTGAGCAAAAACAGTAGCTCAGAATTGATTCTTTCTTTAGGCAATGGCCCCAGCCTTTTGTCCCCTGTGTTAATTAGTCACTGGCCACTGGCTACCCTAGAGGGGTCTGGGAGGTTTGGATGAAGAGGGAGCTGTAAGTTTTTAGCAGCCAACATTCACAGCAAGTGGGGGAAGGTTACACCCACTTATTGAAACGTAGGCCACCAACAGTATCCACCAAAAAATGGAAGTTGTATTCTGCTTTCTGGTGTCATCTTTAAAAGTGTTCTAAACTATGTTCTATCTGATAAATGGTTTTTAAATGTTTGTAATAGGCAATATCTCTGGTTCCAGTGCTGTAGGCATTTCTTTTCAATCTTTTGTTCTTTCTGGCCATTCTATTCAGTTAGTGTACACGAGAGTTTACAAATGCGCTTTTACTCTACTTTCTTTCCCAAAAGTTTCCAGGTTTATGAAAATGGAGTAAATCCATGTGGTTAATTATTTATGCAGTTTGCATAGAAAATCCTGAATTAGAAAAATCTGTCGTTTACATTTAGGACCTATCATTCATCTTTTATCCCACGCTCCTCCTACCCCCCACCCCCCACCCAACAATCAGTCTGTCGGACCTCATGAGTTAGGGATATAAGCTTCTGCTTTGGAATGAAAAATAACGACTGTCTAACACAGATTGTGGGTTTACTGGCCTCATTTCCAATTGAGCCAGGGGCACAGTTTCTGAGAAACAAGCCCTACAGCTCCGGTTATCCTCTCACAGTGCTACAAGGGTGGCTGGCAAGGTTTCTCCCGTCACAGCTGGTATTATCCTGAGTTACTCAGCCCGAGGAAAATTGCTTCCTAATGGAACCCTAAACCCTCCATTCAATTTTCCCTTAAGGTCTGAAGAGTGCAATCCCAAGAACTCATGCTAAGTAAGGCCTCTTCAAAAATTATGGTCTGTGCTCATTTGAAAGTCAGAAATTTTCAATTATATAGCCTCCCAGGATACATTTTAGGAAAAAAACAAAACACAATTGTTTTTGCTCACTTGTTAAACACTAACCATTTTCTTGCTAGATCTATTACTTTTTCTTACTTTATCCTTTTTATGCAAATAAGCAGCTCAGTTTCAGTCTTCCTTGAATAGAAATGTAGGCTCTGTGTACAGGGAATTATGTAGTTTTGAAGTTTGCTTTACAATTCTCTTTGGGAACAACTTGAACTTTTTTGTCACTTTAGGGTTTTAAAGGTCCTGCCACAACCATTGCGTCATTTGATTCTAATCACTGGCCCACAAAGCAGACGGGTGTTAGAACCACCAATTAATTTACAGACTAGAATTCCGAGATTATCTAACTTCTTAAAATTGTGTCGCTAAGAACAAACAGAACTGAGACAAGAACCAGATTTTCTGACATTAATCAGATGCTGTTTCTCTTCTTTCATACTGTCTTCTAACTGTCAGCAAACAGCATTTTCAATTTCTTTCTTGATCCTGGGGATATTTCCTATATTATTATATTTTCACTCAGGGATCCCACAAATGCACAACAGGACTTTAGCAATGCACCATTTAGTGTCATTCAACACTAGCACTCCCTTTTTGTATTTCCACATCCTCAAATGAGAACCCTGACTTAATTACCTAATCTGGATATGTTATTTTACCAGTGTGACTCCAGGATGTGCTGGTGAGTCCCCAAACTGGCATGTTATTGCAATTTATTTGAATTTTATTGTATCACCCTTATGCTTTATTTCTATTGCATTTCAAGGCAATCTTTAGCATTCATAATATCACTTAAATAAGACACAGTACTGCAAACTAAGACTTCTCTAAATATTCCATGTGCAACCACAGGAGGCCCCTTCTAAACCAAAAGACTGTGAATCTTATCTGTGGGTTCTGTTGTAAATTTTGATCTGGAGGCATGTTTAATAGCTTTTCTGTGACTGTTGTAAAGGGAGTATCTACTCAAAATGATGTCTGCTTATATTATTTCTTTGCCAAATTGCTCCCAGCAACTATAAAATTCGCTTGTATCTCTCTATCAGGATGCTCCCTGGAAAGGAGTCACTTTCTGTTTGTGTACCACATGAAGTCTTTGATTTTTACCTGATGATCTTTAAGGTTCAGCCAGAAGGACAAACAGCACATTCAGTGATTCTCAGGCTTTTCAACACTAAGGATATTTTTATTATTTTGCTTCTTGATTTGAAATATTTCATCTGCCAAACTTCACGTTCACCAAGGACTTCTTTATCTCTTCATTTTTAGTAACAACAAACATATAATTATAGCAAACACATAGGGCACTTAATGTGCTGGGTGTTCTTTGAATGATTTACATACGTTAACATCTTTACCTTTTTCGACACCATAGGAGATGAGTGCTATTGTCTTCATTTTACATGCAAAACACAGAAAAGCTAAGCTACTGGCAGCAGGTAAGAGCTGAGATTTGGCACAGGCAGTGTAGCTCCAGAGTCGATGCTCTTAACCTCTACTTGTGCTGTTCCCCATGTGTAATATCCAATTAGTAGAGATCAGTAAAACCATGTGCCTCTTTTAATTTCAGAAAGATGTAACCAGTAAAACCATGACTTCCTCCAATGGGCAGGCACCCCAGGTGGAAAAGCCATTCTCCTTGGAATTAGGTTACTAGAACTTCAGTTGTCACTCCTCCATTCGTCAGCTTTATCCTTGAGTACATCTTTGAAATTCCCAAGTCTCCAAGTCTTAATGTTAAAATAAGGATATTAAGATTTATCCTGTCTACCTAGTTCATTACTTTAAAAAAAAAATCCTGATGGCACATCCTAATCTGTGCCAGGCAGTGTTGCCAAATATTGGCATGCAAAGATGAATGGGGCAAATCATTTCCATAAAGGAATTCAGAGTCTAGAGTGGAGGGGCAGGAATGTCACCACAGTTGCATACAATGTGACAGATTTATGCTATAGGAGTTATTGAATGTTCAGAGAGTGGAAAGAAAGGAATGTGTCACATTTCTCCAGAGTAGGTGGGAGGAAAGGCAATGTCAGGAAAACATTGTGGAAAAGATGATTTTCCTGAAACAAGTCTTGAAAGATCAGGAATTGTTCACAAGGCATCTAATGATGGAGAAACAGGACATATGAAAGCATGAAGATTAAAAAGGAAACGATATGCCCTAATTTCAAGTACATCTAAAAGTGTAGAAGACACAGTTCCTGGGCAGTTAGCAGGAGGGTCGGTTGAGTCCCATATACTGCTGGAAATGTAGAGATTGGGTGACAGGACAATGCATTTTAAAATCCAAAGCATGGTGTAAACAGACAATAGTACTTAGGACACAAGTCAGTACTGAAAGCTCAATGTTTCGAGATGCAGGATACCAGCCCAGGCACAGCTGTGGACAATCCTAGAATGCAGGAGCCCTTTAAACTTCACAGAAGCTCTGTAGCATTTATTCCTGAGTGTTGCTCCAGAGTCGTGTGAAATATTGAAACTTCTTTACTCCATCTCATCCAGAATTTCAAATGAGATACTGTAGTTCTCAGTTGGATGCTTTGCATCTGGAGAAGCCAAACCTGTTTTTATGACAGAAGCTTAGAGAAATTGGAGAGGCCCAAGGGACCTTCATCAAAGAACTTTTAGCCGTCTGGTTTTAAAGAGACATGAAGCCTGAGACAGAGAGCCGGGATTATTCAATAATTGCTTCAGTTTTCTATTTCACTTTGCTTTTATAAATGAGGAAGGGCATGACGAGCAGAATTATTTAATTCAGCTTTTCTAAAAACACGTTTATTCTCCTTTCCCTTATGCACTCCCCATTTTACTTCTGGAGAATTTCAGTTAAAAAAAAATTGGAATATGCATTGTTTGGGGAAATAACACTGGCATAATAAATCCATGAAATTTTCAGTGAGGCACAGGTGGGAAGAAGACAGCTGTTTCCCATTTAGGCAAACGTGCATGTTTTTTAAAAGGGAATTGTGTATAAAAACTGACCAAAATAACAGCTTTCCAGAATAATTGAGGTATTTAACACCATTCTCCTTTTTACTTTGTTGGTGTCAGCAAAAGTTCTGCGGTCTTTAAAGATACTATTATATGTCTTTTACCTTCACCTTCTCAGTTGTGCAAGGAAGATGCTGGTAGCTACATCTGTACAAAGCTCACATAGGTTTGATCATTTCATCTGCAAGCAAATTAACAATATCTTAAGAAAATAATGCAGCTACAGATTGTTTTGTTGCATATGTATTCTACATTACCTTTTGTCAGATATCAAAGTCAAATAAATGTTCATGGATCAGAGATTCTCTATAAGGTACCAGATTAGACTTTAGATAGCAAAAGAGAAGTCCAACATCACCATACCAGCTTTCAATTAAATTGGAGATTAATGTGTAATCAGTGTGAAAAATTAACTCATACTTCACCATGGATGTGGATAAATATGTAATTTTTAAACTAATTTGATGTTTATCTAAAGTCCCAATCTGATTAGTGAAAATAATAATGATAATAATTTTTATTCCTATCCAGTTTAACTTCAGTCTAAGCCAATATTTAAAATAATCCCTTTGGGTAATTTTAAATGTTTTTTGAGTAAAATACGTTTAATTTCTCAGGTAGTTTCCACTTCCCAGCTTCTCTTCCCAAGATGATATCAATATACTGGGAAGAGGTAAGGCTGCCAGGGGTGGGGGAGATGGCAAAGGGAACCCCTGACCTCATGATTGTCCTTGGGCTTGCACTGTCATATTCTGACAGGGACTCACCTTCCTACATTTGCAGCTACTGCTTTAACTCTTTATCTGGATTCTTCCAACTGGGTCAGGCCTGGTATCAGTCACTGAATGACAACCTCACAGCACCTTCATCCACCCAACCAGTCTGCAGCCCTTGCTGGCCTTAGCCCCATGGTCCCTCATCTCCCCTGCCACACAAGCCCTGGGACAGGCCAGTCACCCCTCAGCCGAGCATCGGAACCACATAAGGACCTTAGAGATCTCCCCAGCTCCCACCAGTGCATCCCCTGACAACAGTGTGCTCTTATCCCCATGTTACTCTCAGCTACTTCCCTGGTGCCTGAGCCTGAACATGAAAAGAGGAAATCACAACACCTCCCTCTCTCGGCATCCATGTAGTAATCATAGAAAGATTCTAAAGATTAGCTAGTGGGTTTTCTGTGATGATCAGTTACCATAACAGGAAAATGTTCCAGAAGTCCCATGTGCAATCCTCACTCCGCAGGGTGTCCCTTCCTCCATGGCTAGAGCAAGAGGTCATTCACCCTTTAATTCACTCAAGTCATGCGTGACAGGCACTGGTGCAGGCCTGGCATTTCAGAGGTGAAAAGCAGTCAGGCCATCAGAATGTTACCTCTTCAATGGAAAAGGCAGAGACACAGACACAATCACAGCACACAGAAATATGCTGTGACAGAGGAAGCACAGGTCACTGGGGAGCACCGAGGAGGACACCTTGCCAGACGCGGGAGGTCAGGGAAGAGGCTGCCTGGTGAACCAAGGCCTGAGCTGAGTCCTGAAAATGAAACAGAAACTGTCTAGGCAACAACAGCAAGAGCATGCCATGAAAGGAAACAGCACTGGAGAAAGACAGGCGGATGTGCGAGAGTGTGGCTCATTAGCGGAACTGCCAGGTTGCTTAGTATGGCTGCCCAGTGCATACTACACATTTATCTTCCCGTTCTTCTCCTGAGAGGCTTTGAGTTTGACTTGATTTCCCACAGCCATGAATAAAGCTTTAAATGCAAAGCAGAAGTGAACAGTGTCATATGAAATGAAAAACTTGCAGATGGATACCTTTTGGAGATGAAAGCAGAAACATTTTATAACGTTTCTTAAAAGAATATGATTTTGCTTCTAAAGACTTCAGGTAGCTCTTTGGTTTTAGACAGCAGAATAATTGGCTATTGTTGTTGGTTTCTTTATTTTTTTCCCCAACATGAAAGAATTTCTTTTGATATACTCCACCAGTTACAGATTAGTGGGGAAGGTAAATCGCACAGGAAACTTCCAGAGTTCATAAATGCCATAGTAACAAGCCAGTCTACCTAATGAATGCATTCTTTAAACTACAGAATAATTGGAAAAGGATAGCATTGAGTATTTTTGCTATGGAATATTATCTGCCTTTATTCCTACCTACTTTTGTGTAAATGAGGACTCTTTACAATGTGCACATCTTACATTTATTTAGGCCATGTAGGAATAAATAATATAATTTAAGGAGAATGATATCAGCATAGAGGAGGGGGCCCAGTAAAGCACAAAAAGATGTTCAGTGGATGATAAAGCAGTAAAGGATGAGCATATTCCTAAAATACAATTTCTTTAAAAACCGTGCTATTGAAATCATTTTCTTTACAATAGATGAAGTTTACCTCTACCCCTAGAACTACAAATGTTTGTGCAGCTCACTAGAACTACCAAGATTATCTATTTACTTTAGTTGAAAGAAAGTAATTGCAGGAAAAGTGAACAAATTCATTCAAAATATATTAAATAAAATTTTAATCAGTTAAGAGAATTCCACCTGCTAGAATAGCATCTAAAAATGTTTACTTTGAAACCTTGGATCTCTCCCTGCCTATTAAAAATAATAAATATTTATCTCTACAAGAATGTATCAGCATTTCTACATTTTAGAGAAAAGAACTCCACCCTTTCCCTTCAGGACACTAGTCAACCTCTTTTTTCAAACGAGTGGATTTCACATGTCCTCCTCCTCCTTCTTCTTAGACGTAACTAGCTGTGGTTTCCCTCAGGAATTAAGTCCATGAGACAGCCTTTCTAACAGAATAAGTTTAAAGTATCGAGGGGAAAGAGAGCATGGAGGCCAAGCTGACAGAGTGTTTATGAAGTCAAGAGAGTTCCTTACTAAACTAGTCCTTTCAACATCATTTTTCCCAAGATTCCAGTGCCGAATACGCTTAACATGTCTTAAGAATTGATGAGGCTAGTGTCAAGAGATCAGTTTACAAGAAGGACTTAGAAGTCTCCCTCATAAGGCTTTATACTCAAAATAGGGAGGACTGCAGTGGAACACAGATTGGATCCAGAGTAATTGGCCAATGAGGTTAGACAAACTGGGGAGAGGATTCTAAGCCCAGAAAAGGGCCTGTCCCTGAGATTGTATTCTGACCCAGCCTTGATAGTCCAAAACATGAATTTGGGGGAAAGGCCAAAATAAAAGAGCCAGTATCATCATACTCTCTAAAACATTGAAAATAAAAGTTGGTGTCTATAGGATTATGCTAGCGATTTCATTTATTTGACCAGAATCTTACAGATGCTTCACTTGCATTAATAGGCTCAGAAAGGCATCAGGGCCCAATGTCCTCATCAGCAGTCAACACTTTGGGAATCTCTAGACAGAAAAGGAGACAAGGATATGGCAGACAACATATACCATGTTCCACTACTGACACCACTAGTTCTACTAAGAACTTAAAGAGAAGTGAGTCTTGGAATGGGGCTAAAGTTACTGTCCTTGTAGACAAAGATCCAGAGAAGTGCCATTTTTATCGTAAGACTGTTATATATAGTTTTACTCCCAGATTAATGTAGGTTGAGAAATAAGAATCACATGGTAAGTTTCCTTCTGTGGCATTCAATCATGTCTTAGAGATATGAGCTTACGAGCTATGTGTCCCATTCACACTTCAGCAGCTCATTATCTCCTTGCCTTCTGTTAAATAATTTTTCAGAAAACAGGAAAAATCAGAGGACATAATCAAGATTCTAGTTCCTTCTCCAAGAAAAAGACATAAGTTCCAAATACACTCAATGACTGGGACATTAAAAATAAGAGTACACTCAAGGGATATGTGTCTCATGAGATCAGAGACCCAGGTTATTGTTGGTCTCTGCCCATCAGGAAGATAACTGGGCAGTACTTAACATGGATTATGAAGAAGGTATACTCTAGAGGAAGAAAAGACATACCATGTTTCCCCGAAAATAAGACCTAGCCGGACAATCAGCTCTAATTCATCTTTTGGAACAAAGATTAACAAAGTAAAATAAGACCGGGTCACATACAATACAATACAATACAATACAATACAATACAATACAATACAACACAATACAATATGATATAATATAGTATATATTATATTCTATATAATATAATATAGTATAATATAATATAATACTAGGTCTTATATTAATTTTTGCTCCAAAAGATGCATTAGAGCTGATTGTCTGTCTAGATCTC
Source organism: Rhinolophus hipposideros (assembly GCF_964194185.1). NCBI lineage: Eukaryota > Metazoa > Chordata > Mammalia > Chiroptera > Rhinolophidae > Rhinolophus > Rhinolophus hipposideros. The sequence goes on along the minus strand of NC_138057.1, from coordinate 57,239,646 downwards.
ATTTTCCGGGAAACACGGTAGTTGTTGATTCTACACGTAGATTTAGCATTAGCTCCCAGAACTAGGGTTCTCCTAGTCCTATTGACCTCGGTTTTCTCACTTGGAATCCTTCATGGTTTCTTTCTTTCTTTTTATCTTTTTTTCTTACGGATATAACAGAATATTTATGGTGACTGAAATGAGACCAAGACATTATCACAACATTTAGGGTGTCATTCCTTACTAAGATGTATGAGAAATTTTTGCTTGGTAACTGGAAAATGGAGGAGTTTGTTCCAGAGGGAAGCGATAAGAGGAGAATGACAAAGGAAGGAACAAGTCCCCATCCAGCTCCTTGTCTGTGTTTAAGCTCTATTGTTAGAGGCGTGAAGGACTGACAGTCACAGACCTGTCTTCATGAGGTTTTAGTCTAGAGGCATGGCCAGAATTTTATTCAACCTCTCAAATGAGACTTTTAGAGACAGAGAGAGCTGCTTTGAGGGCACTCATGACAGAGTAGGGTCATAGTCAAAGGACAAATAGATCTTCCTTCATCATTGTGAGTGGAACTCAGACCAAGTCTGGTCTTCTGAGGATTAGATATTTTAAGAGTAACTGGAGTTGGTGTCCTTAGGAAGGGCATTAGGATATTCGGGGGAGACGATTGGCAATATTGTGGATTCTCTGAGCCAAGTGATTTAGTGGATGACAACCATGGGGAAATGGAACACAGAACAGGAGAGGACAGACAGCATGTTTGCTGGGTGGCGGTAACTGCAGCTGACCCATTGTAGGCACAGAGAAGTCCACCTTCTGAAACTCTCAAAATAACTCCTGTCAGTGAAAAAGCTATGTGTGAGTAAGGTGTTGAATTTTGTTCTCTATTCAGTCCCTTGTGTCTGGTGCTTGGTGGGTGCTCGATAAATATTTGTTGTGGAATACCTGCAGGAAGCTTTAAAGGGAGCTGGTTTGCATCCATTAGTTCAGTGAGTATTTCAGCTAGCATCCTTTGACCGTTAAAATATTTGTGACATAACTTTGTAAACACAGATAAATTCTGCGAGCAGATCAATTTATTTTAGGTCACTCTGTGAAAAAGCCTTTTCTCTTTTGATCAGGGATTGAGGAGAGAGAGGCAGTTAGGGTGAAGGATGGGCATCATTCCTACACGGCAAATCGGTGGATCTGAGTAGTGGTTGTATGTTTATGTGTGAAAGGATGTAGTTGTTCTCTCCTGACTCTGCTCAGCTTTACGGATCAGACAAAGAATGGATGTGGGCAGTCTCAGAGCCCTCCAGAACTTAGCTTTCCATTGTGTGATCCTCAAATACCGAAACACGAGACACGGTAAATACAGCAATGCCCAAAGATTCCGTTGAATCAAAAACTTCCTCACACCAGTCTGTACCAAGTCTCTGATAATCCCTTATCAGGCAGTCTCTCAGCATAAAATGCCTATTTAAAATGCAAATATATTACCTCAGAGGGCTAACATATTAATCCATTACCAGCCATTAATACTACAACACAAATTAGTTTATCAGTCAGTCACTGAGTAGGCATTGCCTCAGGGAATGGTACATAGGACAGATTGTTAATTTTTCCCTGTCTTATCTTATGATTTATTGTATAAACAAACATTGCAGCAGCAATAAAGAAATCTAAAATAAGGACTAAATTCCCCTCTGTGGCCCCACTGTTGTAACATATTAATTGTTTTATCTGGGTTCCCTTTCAGCTTCTATTCAAATTCACAATCAGTTTCAATGCAAATATTTTCTCCTTTTTTTTGAACAATAATAGCTAACATTTATTAAATGCTTACTGTGCACCAGGCACTGTCCCAGAAACACTTAACCAAATTAAATCATGTCATTTTACCAACAGCTCATGAAGTAGGTACTGTTTTATCCTCATTTTACACATAAGGGGATTGAAGCTGGGAAAAGTTAAGTAACTTACCAAAGCCAGTAAATAATCAATTCAAGCACAAGCATTCCGCTCCAACATCCATGCTTTTAAACCCTGAACCAAACATCCCATTTAGCAGTAAGGAAATTGAGGCATCATGAGTTAATTAACTTGCCTATAGTGCCATAAATAATATGTGGCAGGAGCAGAATTTGGGCAGACTGCCTGGCCCTGTGCCCACCCTCTTTCCTGCACTGTACACGTGATTGACGCTTTATCCTCGTTGATACTCACCGCCTCTGAATAAAGTTGATGTCATTATGCCCATTTCACAATTTCGAGGTTCAAGAAGACTGATTAACTTGCCCAAGTACAGATCATAAATGACAAATCCAGGTTATAAATCCAGATCGTCTGACTCTGAGTTCAGTACTTTGTTTATGTTCTTTTTTAACTGCCTCTACTGACATTCAAATTTTTCAGTATAGTTTAAACAAAACACACGATCTGTATGTCTCCTACTTTATTCTTTTAATGTAATTCAAGGACACTTTCCCTTGTTACTTGGTAGTTTTCATATTTATCATTGTATTGGCAGTCCAGTAGTAGCCCGGGGTGATAAATCATAATGTACTTTAAACACCCTGGTTGAATTTTTTATTTTCTTTTATGCTTTTCTGCTATTATAAATAATATCACAATAAAGACATCTGTGCAATATCATTTTTCTTTTAAAGTGTTTCTTCAGGAGTGGTTAAATACAGCATCTCTCATTTTGTTTGATTTTCCAACAATGATTCAACCTTATGCAGAAAGCCGAACATCATCTCCTTGCAGATAGCAATAGAAGCAGACACTTCCCAGCAACCCCTACGTGCTCGCTGCCGGGAGAGACTTGAATTTTCTACTCAGTGGCCACTACAGAGGCATTCAGCACACTGAGCTGGCAGAGTAACCATTGGCTGGCACAAGGCCTTCTGCCTCCTGGTGGCAGCTTTTATACGGCTGCTGTGTGCAAGGACCCAAGCCTGAATCTCAGAATGGTTGTCAAGGTGGATTGATGCCACCTATCTGGGAACAGGGACGTTCTTTTTGGAATTGCCCAAAGCCCTGAGCACCTGCCTCAACTGTGCCTGTCCAGTTAGGCTAACGGGCACAGACGCCCAGTAATTAGTTGGACATCTCTGAGTATTGTCACCAAGACAAAGAAAAGTCTTGTAATTTTTGTTTCATCTGTTGTCTAGAATATAAACTCCTTGGGAACAGACACTAAGTCTCAGTGTGAGCCCCATACCCAGCTGATGCTCAGATATTAATTGATGTCTTCACATTGACCAGGGGGTGTGCCTTATGCTTTATAGTTAGCTAACTCAAACAACCACTTTCACTAAGATAAAAGATTGATGATTATGGGGAGAGTTTGTATGCTTTGGATTGCATTGCAGAAGTAATCTATTTATGCTAATCATCAAGTCTCCTTCCATAACACTTTCACTGAATGAAATATTTATTTTTAAAAAATAAAAGTCACCTTGAAAAAGGGATGGTTAACATATCAAGCATAGAGTTGAGGAAAATTATTATTTTTAATTAATCTAATCTCATTACATAAATAGATTTGAGAAAATAAGTATCTCGCAAAAGTTTATTATTACACAGCATTATAGTTTTCTGGAAACCCTCTGACACAGAAATAAAATAAGATCGTCATGTCTTCTTTCAAAATAAATTATTGAGTTAAAAAAGTTTGGAGTTAAAGTATCAGTGTAGGATAAAGGTAAATATTCACCTATCTCAGCCACAGGCAAGAGGTTTCCATTACTAGATGCAAAATATGAGCTGTGCTCTTGAGAAAACCTATATCTTAGGACTATTTATGTCATTATCACTTTGAACATTGGCAATATTTAATTATGAGCTTTACATTTATTGATCCTACAATTGCATTCTATGTAGAAGGTGAATATTAATTGCAACCAACTGGGAGGTAAAAAATAGAAATATATTGTGGCAACCTCTAAATATGAAACTATTAATACATCAATGTTTACAGTCAATATCAAAAGCAAGTTACAAGCTATTAAATATCACTGTTAGATAATTTTCCAAGTTATATAATTTTCATAATTATAGAGCAAGATCAATGAATTCTTATATTATGATCTAAATTTCAAATTCTATTTTTTAGAAAATAGAAAAGAGGGAAGTCAATTGTACAAATCACTGAATCACATCTGAGGCTTGTCTCTGGAATAAAATTCCCTGGAAATGGTCTGTTCTTTTCCAGCTCTGGAGTAGGTTGGGTTCCCACTGATAAGTTGATAGAGCATCAGATTAGCTATTTAATGATAAAATTCAATAGTCTTTAAACTGTTAAGAGAAAGTGTAGGGTTTGTGGAGGCCCATCACCAAGTACGGCCAACAGAAGCAGGAGGCCAAGGACAAAGATCCCAGCAATCCCACTGCGTTCCACCAGAGCCGTCCATTTGTATCTGTTTTAGAGATTGGCTTTCCAACTAAACGTTCTTTCTTGGGATTCCCAGGGGTGAGGGGATTCTGCTACTAAAACTATTGACATAATTTAATGAAGATGTTATAGAGCAAATTGAGTTAATCATTTTTCTCTTTTTAACTTCTTTGGCATTCTAGATAAAACAAAATTTTACTACAGGCTTAACTAATGACTTAAAGCAATCCACAAAGTGAAATAGGGGTTAATAGAAACGAAAAGGAATACATTTGGATCTTTAAGTGATCTAATATACTGAGGAACAGAGATAAAATAGAAGAGGCTTTAGCAAAGTAAATCAAGCAGTAGAGAAAGGAAAAAGAGCTGTAAGTCCAGAGGAGTGAAAAATGCAAGACTATGCTTTAATTATAAGTTTTGGTTCAGATATTTAAAGTGGGATGTGTTTTGTGTGTTTTGTTTCAACATTGATTTTGGCTCATCAGAGCCAAGATTTTTCATAAGTCTTGTTCAATTGAGATTATAAACTAAAAAAGAAGAAAAGAGGCTAAACCAGGAAACAAGACTCAAAGGAGGGTAGAATGTAATAAAGTGTGAGGCTTTCCCAGGAACCAAGCTTTTTCTCTGTCTGTTAGAAAGTCCAATTTACTCTTTCATGACATTATTCCTTCACCAAGTAATTACCAAGGCTTTACAATGTGCCAAGCTATTCTAGGTCCAGCAAAATATGAAGAATGATTTATTTTCTCTATTAGAGAAGGGGAAAGTTATAATAGTTGGAAACTTTCAACCCCCACTCCTATCCCACCTTCTTCTGGGTTCCTATAATAGTTTCTAATATTTTTAGTAGTGTTTACCACATGCTTTAAAAAATATTATTATTTTCACATGTGTTATTCTCTGTACTAAACTGCAAACACCTTAAGGTACAAGCCATGATACATTGCCTTCTACATAGCACATGCTCAATATGTATTTGGTGAATTTAATTTTTAAAAACCGTCAAGGTAGATATCATTTAAATTTTCATAAAACGCACCTTCAATAATGAATGTAGAGCAGGCAAAGTGTGAACTTTCATCCATTTGCTATTTTATATTAGGTCATGCTTAGAGTTACACAGTGCCTTTCCTCAAAGAGCTGTCATATATTTCATTTATTTCCACCAGCTGCCTAGAAGGTGAGTAAAGACAGGTATTATTAACTCTGTTTTAAATATGGAGCAGCTCAATAGCCACAATCATATTAAATATCATTTATTTTATAGAAGAGAAATCAAGGTCAAGTGTGCAGTTCTCATACTTTATACTGCAGTATTTTTTTATAAGTTTCCACTATCTAATTATTGGCCAATGCACTTGGCCAGCCTTTCTCTCCATTTTAGTCATGTAGGCTGGTTATACAGGGAGAGAAAACTTCCATGTGCTGTTCACACATCACAATCACACAACTCCTGTCAAATATCTACTCCAACAATCAGATCTGTATGCTGGTGACAACCACTTGAGAGTTACTTAATGCTATGTTCACACATAAGGTGCTTATACTACATACAGATGTGCCAAATACTGAAAAATCAAAACTTTGGCTATTTATCTATTTATTCAATAAATATTTTAGAATATTTAAAATATGTACTATGTGCTAGGCACTGAGCAAAAAATTCATGGAATTAACAATATAGTGAGGAGACAAAAATAATAACCAGGCAAACCCCACTGATAAACAAAAATTGTTAGATATATAATGCAATGAAAGAATCTATGATAAAGAATAAGGTGGGGAAGGAACCTATTTAGAAAGAGTAATTAATCTTTATATAACCCTTCGGAGGTGATAATTAAGCTGAGAAGAAGCCAGCCATGTGAAATTTTAGAAAAAGAGCCTTCCCTTAAAGAAAGGGTAAAATGAATAGATATTCTAAAGTGGGTGAAATCTTGGGAGGGAAAATAAAAGACAATATGACCAAATTATAGTGAAAGGGGTGAGTTGAGATTCTAGAGATATGCAGGATGCATTCCATACCAGGCCTTTTGGGCCAATATATGAAGTTTGGATTTGATTCAAAGTGCAATGGAAATCCATTAAAATGTCTTAAAGCAGGCAAGTAGCAAAATCTATTTTTAAAAGATCATTCTGGATGCTATAGGGAGAATAGATTGCAAAGAGAGGATCAGTAAATGGAGTAAGGAAACCCAGGAGACTGTTGAAGTAATTCCAAGTACTACTACATTATATGGCTTAAATTGGAGTGCTGGTAATGGATGTGGAGAGTGGTGAGATACGAGATGTAATTTGTGAGTAAAACATGCAGAATTTATTAATAGATTGGAAGTGGACAGATTGGGAGAAGAAAGCATAAAGGATTTTCCCTGGGTCTCTGGATTAAGCAGTTAAGGAGACAGTTTGTACTATTTACTGACGTGAGGAAGACTATGATGAGACAGGATTCATAAAACTGAATCTAAATGTGGAATGCCCATAAAATATCCAAATGAAGATGTCAAATGGGCACACAGATGTAAAGATTAGAGGTCTAAGAAAAGGTTAGTCTCAGAAACGTAAATTGTATGTCACCAGCGTATAGATGATATTTAAATCTATGGAAACATGTGAGATCTACTGCTGAATAAAGCCATTAGGGAAGGGGGTGGGGAATGGCCTATTACCAAAGCCTGAAGAACTCAGAGATGAGTCAAGAGGAGAGGAATCAACAATAGACGTTGAGAAGAATGAAGGGAGAAGAAACTAGTAAAGGGGAATGTTACCAAAAAAGAGAGAAGTGTTTCAGATAGATCCTTAATATCAGATATGCTGAGAAGGCCAAGTAGAAAGAGGACAGAAAACATAGACTACATTGAACAACATGGATGTGTCAGAGATCTTAACGAGAATGGTTTAGGGAAAACATTAAAGGAAAAAATTGGAGTGGGATTGACAAATGATGAACACCTGACCCAGTGCTTAGAGAACTCATTGGAGAAGGTTGGCAGCATAAGGGCCATTCATTAATTTGATTCTTTTATTCATGTTGCTCATTCGATTTGTTTTAAAAATATCTAATTTTAGCCATGAAATTTTCTGATGATCCCTTCAAGATAGATGAGTTGCAAAATGTACTTGTGAGTAATGTAGTGACTTGATCTGATACATTTAATAGTTTACTGTTAACCAAATAATTGTAAAGGATGTCTGCTCCACCAAAAAAAAAAAAAAATGATTTGAGTTCTATAACAGTTGATCTGAAACCATCTTTCTGACAGTAATGAAAAGATAGGACTGATTGTCTAATGAGACCATTACTAGCATATGTTAATAAAACCTTATAATGAGCAATATGTACTTTTTTCTTCTCAGTAACAGGGAGCATATATATTATTCAACCAGAAGGGGTTTTTTTTTTTTGGGGGGGGGGCGTCACTGAGGCACACAGTAAGTGCTAAGCTTAAATTCTGGTTCTTAAGATGCTCAAACTGAGACATGAAACAAGTACTTTTAAATTACAAAGCAGGATCAGCATAAATGATAGAAATGGTAAGAGCTGTGAGAGTTTGAAGAAGCATGAAGGTAGATCCCTTATATGTTTTAATTAAACTTACATGTTAAACAACTCACTTTTATGGATCTCAGCTTTCATATATATGTATTTTTTTTATAAAACTGTAGCATATAAGTAAAACATGCTTCATTGAGCTGTGATATGGTGTAGATATTATAACGAAACCTCATTCTTATAGAAAGATATGATTTGCTGGTAAGTTGTACCTTTCAGAAACTTATTGATACAGTGTTCTCCAACATTTTCTTTTTATCCAAATGTATTTTCAGTGGGGATTATCATATATCATCGTCTATTACAAAAGGAACAAAATAAATTTTGTAGCAGTTAATAGTTTTTCAATTGCATGTGACAAAAGACATGATTCAAAATGGCCAGGGGTTAGGAGCAATCCCCCCCCTGAATCACATCACAAAAATAAGAGATGAAACCTTTACCAAAGGTAGTCTTAGAAAGGTAGAAAATGGATATTATGCCATAAATAAGAGAGGTTCCATTGCAGTCAAACAGGATCAAAGCCACAATATTGACCAACCTTTATATTGACCAAACTTTCTAAAAACTTTCATGGGTTATAAAAATAAAGAGTAGAGAATAAGAACTATCATTTCATCAGCACAAGCTACTGCTGTAAGGTGCCTGCTTAGGTCCATTCCTTGGGGAATGTCAAATTTTAATTTTCCTTTTAAAAATTATTTTAGGTATCGTCACTGAAATAGTGATTTTCTACTGTTCTAATTAGCTTTTCGTGTGCCTCCCCAAAGACTTCTTCTGATGTACAAACTAGTGTGATATATGAAAGGTTTGCCTATCTATTTAAAAATAATTACCGTAAGCCTGAGATTTTACCAGGGAACTTAAACTACATATAAATTCCTCTGACCTATCTTTCTTACACTCATATTTAGCAATGGGTTATCCACTACTTAGCATCTTTTTAATCAAATGGTCTTTCAGGATCTTTCCATTATTGTGGGTAGAATGTTTACATCTATATTACTTCAAATAGAACACAACACACATTATATTTTCATCTTTATCTAGGAAGCTCTGCATTAACTAATCCAAGGAAATAAAATCTGTGTCAGACTATTGTACCATTTTGAGTTTACAATAAGTAAAAGACAATGCTTGTGTGCGTGTACATATAGTATCTTCTTAACTTGAAAAATATCTCCATATGGCAGTCTTTGTACTAAATAATGAATGAACAGAGCTATTTTTTTAATTTCAACATTTACCAATTTTGGGTTTTAATCCCAGAGATTATATTCAATTTCTCAAATCAAATAACTTTGAGTAATTAACTCTCATTTCACATATAGATGTCAAAAAAATGCAAAAATAACTTAATATTTGTAAAAGGGTGTTTACCAGTATGTATCATATTATATCTACTTTTACAATACCTTCTAAAATCCTATTTTAATTAAAATAATGTGTGGGCTCTAACAATTTCCTTCACTTGTAAGATCTGTGGATTCCCAGCAACTGTGCAAGGCTTTTCTGTTCTGAGGTACCTGGACTCTCAGAGATCCGCCTGGAGGAGTCAAATCACAGGATAAATTCATTAGACAGGGCTAGGTCACTGGTGGGTAACAGTTTAATACCTGCCTGAATTACTGTTATAAATAGATATCAGAAGCTGGATATGGTCATTTAGGAGAAGAAAATGGCTAAACATGCCGTGTCAAATATTCAGAGAAAATAATTGCTTTTTTGAGCCAGAATAGTTCAAGATTCGGGGACTAGACAGAGGGTGGATCCTACATACACGAAAAGGAGCAAAGGCAGAAATCCTTGGCAGAAGATGGCAAAAGAAACTGAGGCACCATGCAGCAAATGCAATTCAAGGGCCCTGCTTTTACACAAGTCCCTTCCAAAGTGAGTCCCTCACCATTGTAATCACATCCTCCCTCTTAGTAAAATTTTCAAAAGTTAGACATGTTAACAGTAAGTCGGTTAAGACCCTGTTTCTCCACTCCGACTTTCCCTCCGCTTTGCCTTCTATCTAGTGATGTGAAAGTAGTTGTGGCCACTTTGGGGATCTGGCTAAGGGGATATTTAGTGCTTGTATCTAGCTCATATATGAGGGGAATTTGATGTAAACTTTCCCCAATTTAATGTCTACTAAAAATGTACATGACATAACCAATAATAGGTCATGAAACTGGCGGAAACTTTTCTACCTTATCAATAAAAGCCAAAACACAAAGTTCTGTGCTTCTGGCCATGGCAGAGTAACTGGTTTCAGACTTACCCTGCCATTAGAAACAACCATATCACTGGACAAAATACATGACATTACTGCTTTCAAACATTAGGCTACAGAAAGGACTATAATTCATGAGAGAGGAAAGCACGTGGGGTAAATGCCACCGTGACCTTGGCTTTCTATCAGAGAGCAGTTCCCACTGTGAAACAAGGGGTGGAGGCCCAAGAAGAAAGCAGTGGTCTTGCTGAGTGGAGGCAGAGATTGGAGGGCAGGGTGTGGAGGTGGCTGGAATTTGCTGAACAGGACACCCAGAAAGGAAGTTGGTATGGGTTGTCCCCATGAGTCCTTGGGTTGCACATGGGCTGCATATGTACAGAGTAAATTCTGTAAGGCCCAACACAGAGTAGTGGTTCTGGGGTCCAAAACTAAACTGAAATGCCATATATTGTATAATGCTAAGAGACTTTGCATTCTAGCACATACAGAGTGGAGAGACCTTGCTAAGCATCACTGTCGTTCAGCTGAGACCCAAACAAGCTGCATGTAAGAGCCATGCTAGAGGACAAAGCAAAAAATACTCAAGAAGAGCAAAAGGATATAATGATATCAGGCCTCAACACACATGTGTATTAAGTAGAAAAGCTTCAAAGTGAAGCCCGGAGTATCTCCGTAGGTTGAGAAAGTGCAGAGACAGGGCTTTCTGAGAAGCCTGGAGTCAATATCGGGGACATCAGGGTTCAGCCACAGAACGTTAAGATGGGGATGCATTTCTTAGCAAAGTCTGGGGAGCACAGAAGCATTCTGCGGCCAGAGGAACATGACCAATGATCAAAACAGACCCCCAGTCCTGTTAGGAAGACGTGGGTATATGTAAGGGCCAGACCCACAGCAAGTGAAACACTTTTGAAGGTAGAACCGTTTCAGTACTTCTTGTCGCCAATCAGAGTTAGTTCTAGAAATTATGGGCAGGACTGACACTAAGGATTGGAAGCTAAGTGGTGGGAAATTATACAATCGATGAAGGGAGAAAGCTTGGTGACCATAAGTCTGGGTTCAGAGGAGACAGCAAGAGATGGGAGAGACCTAAATGAAATGTAATGGGTACAGAAGAAGCACAGTGTAAGAAAGCCCAGATGGCAGAAGCTGTCAAACCTTCTGATCAGACAGGACAGGCTGGAACTAGGAAAGCAACTTGCCTCCACTGCAAAATTGCCTTGAGGACCAAGCTGAGGTTTCTTCCTGCTATTGTAAATACACCTGTCTGGTTTTAATTAGGTCCATGAGTCACTCACAGACCAGGATAACAGCTACCATTATATGCTTCTAAAATTATCAACAAATGTGTATGTGAAAGAATAAAGTTGCATTCCTAAGATGACATTGACACTTGCTAGATTGACACCATTAATACAAATCAAAGAACTAATTAACAATCAAAGGGAATAATTTTGCCACACAGAGCAGTCTAAAGCTGAGTGCTTCTGAATACCTGCAGTGCTAGCAAATTGCTCTGGATCCTTAAGGTCAGAAAAAGTCTTTCGAATGATAATTCTAGGAAATCAAATAGGCCAAACAACAAGAGTAAGAAGAAGCCAGTCTTGGTAAGTGGGAGTTCTAGAAGGCAGGGCTTCCTGTTTTCTTCCATTAGCAACAGCAGGTTTAGGGGTTTATTTCTGCAAAACCCACAAAGAAACAAAGTGCAGAAATAGAAGGTAAAACCTTTGTAAATGAATACATATTATGAATAATTATAGATGAAATGATTGGGTATGTAAAAACACAAGTAAATGAACATTCTAGGTAATCATCAAGGTTGTTAAATACAAAAACCCATACGCTTCTAAAGTTAATGCTTCTGTTTCTGCCAACTCCCCACACTCACTGCCTGATCTACAATTTTATACCCAAGTTTTTATTATTACATTATAATGATTTCTATTAGTAATCTTCTCTTTAAAGTTTGTTTTGAAATTTATATTTTGATTACATCTGTAACCATTATAATTACTTATACCCTGCTTCCCCAGAAATAAGACCTAGCTGGACCATCAGCTCTGATGTGTCTTTTGGAGCAAAAATTAATATAAGATCCAGTCTTATTTTAATATAATATAAGATTGGGTATAACATAATATAACATAACATAACAGCATAACATAACATAACATAACATAATATACCGGGTCTTATATTAATTTTTGCTCCAAAAGACGCATTAGAGTTGATGGTCCGGCTAGGTCTTATTTTCGGGGAAACATGGTATTATTCATTTAAGGGATTTTACTGCTCACTTGTCAGTGCTCCTATGATATAACTTCACCATTCTCAGTGGTTCTTTATTATGATTCATCTCTTTGAAAGTTAGAAACTATCTCTGAGTAATACCATCAGAGATAGAATTTCTGTATTACATCTATGAGTTGTGTGTTTTGTACAATGTCTTTTTGTTGCCACAGCACAAGAAAGTCAATATGCCTGCAAGTAGGGTTTTTATTCATAATATTGTCAGTCTCTCACTTTAAAATATTGCTTCTAGCATTGCCATCTAGTAATGGAAAGAGACATCCTACACTCCACTTAGTTTGTTTTTCTACCCAAATAATCTGATTTTCCCAACTTGGATGTTTGTAAGATATTTTTCCTTTACCCTTTGAAATTCATATATCTCAGCAGGATGTGCCTAAATATAGGCTTCATTTCATTAATGCTGCCTGCTTCTTGGTGAGACACTTCATCCAGCAGACTCAATGCTTTCTTCAGTTTAGGAAAGTTTTCTATAGTCACAACTTTGATTACGGACTTTTTTTTTTTTTTACCATTTGTTCTGTTATTTTATTCGTTTATCTGTTATGTCAGTTCTCCTTAATGTTGCCTGTTTCACCTTCACTGTCATCATCTTCATATCTTAATCCTTTCACCCTGTATCCTGGAAAAGTTTCTCAAATGTGTATCTCACATTACTGGTTGCCTGTTCTGCGGTGTCAGTTTCAATCTTCATTAAAACTAATGAGTATTTCACTTCCCATATGACAGGTTTTAGTACCATCCTAGTATTTAATTACCTTGTCTGGCTCTGTTTTCATCTCAGTCTTTTGCCTTATTTCCTCTTTGTGCTCTTGTTTCATGTTCATGTTTTAAATTATTGAAACTGTAAAATAACAATTTCTAAAATGTACCTCCATGTACTACAGTATATCATTGTCATATCTGCACGTGCTCCTTAAATATTCTTCTCCCTTATGCCACAAAATTTGCATAGATATCATGTTAGTACATACTATTTTCCTATTTACTCATAATATCTGCCCAATACTGGGGGCTGGGGGTAGGAGTTCTTTATGATTGCCCTACTATTCACCTGTATGTTCTGAAAACCTCCATCTCACATATTAATCTGATCCCAGCTGATCAGCACATCTCCTAGGCAATTTTCTAGTATTTAGCAATCACTTATCTAGTGTCTCTGTGAGAATAAGGAGGGGCTACCATCGCCACACCTGGTCAGCTAAATGTGTAGCTGGATACATATTCCTGCACAATCAATGGGCGGAAAGCCCAGAGCTAACAAAGAGCAACCTGCCCACGGCCACTCTTTCTCATTAACACTTTCAGATCTCAGAATGAAAAGCATCATTTATACTCTCTTTTTCCCCTGACCAATGTTAAATTACTAGGAACTGTAGACCCTCAGTGGATATAGAAAAAGAAGTTCATTGGGAAGATTGATATGGGGGTAAGTTGGCCGCAGCTGCCTCTGACATTTGGTTGACCAAGATCTTACACTTTTGTGATAGATGCAGTCAATGAGGAGAATGGAACTCATTCTCTCCTTTTTCCTGTCTGACTTGCATTGCACCTTAGATCCCCATGATGCCAAGGTAACTGGAAATTTCTCCCGGGATCTGATAAAGCATTGGCCAAATATTCCTACTTCTGCATGTTGTTATGAATGCACGTATTTCTGTGACTATAGTAATATTTAATTGGAATTTGTGACTGTATTTGTATTTATTCAAAAACTGTGGGCTGCTAAGGAAGAGACATACTCAAGACTCCTTCATCCTTTACATTCTTTCTCCTTCTTTCTCCAGACTGCACATATTATAAAGAAGAATCTTATTAATCTGACTGATCAGTTTCCAAGAGAATGATCAGCCCACACTGCTATTTGGAGGAAGTAGCTATATGTTGAAAGGTCTTATACTCTAGTAAAGTACCTTTCTTCTATTACTGGGAAAGTAAGGTTCCCCAGGGTCTGCCTTCCCTGAATAGACCCTATCACTTTTCTCTTTCTCCTGTCCTTTCTTACAACTATCCAGAGGATAGTGAAAGCCAAGATTTGGATAGAAGGAGTGGTACTATTCGTGAGAAGCGAAAAGGCCCAAGTTCTAGCCAGCTTTCCATATTGGTGAATTTTGGACACAAGCCCAGTTGATGATAAAGTGACAGTTTCTTGTGTCTTGATCTCACTTTAGAACTATATGAAGAGGAGAAACAGTGAGTTGAGGCAGGCAGAGTTGTTCCTTGGTCTGTGGCCTAATTTTACCTAATATACCTTATTCTGTTTTAAACTTGATGAAGAAGTAAGCAAATAGTCATTTGTCATTTGCTTAACCCAACTTGTATTTGTACTAATTTAACTCACATTTAAAATATTGGAAAGAAGTATATAATATCAAAGGTGACCAAGAATAACTCCTGTAAGGAACATACTGTAGAAAACAGTGAAAGTTATTGTGCTAATATGCTAGCAAAATAACAATTTTATCTTAGTTGTTCAAATAGTACATTTATATACATACATTTTGATCTTACCTCAGAAATGATTTTTAATAAGCACAACCCCTCCCATTCAGAACTCCTATCAATTATATATGTATATACATATATATATAATAATGTAATTATATATAATATATACACACTACCAATTATGTTTGAAAGTTAACAGAAAATTATATGCAATGCTCAGATATTGTTTTAAGTGTGTCTAACACATGCAAACAATAGGGCTTCCTAATCAATTTCAGTTTACAAACACCAAATTCCTTTATCCATGGTTATTCAAAAAATATTTGCTGTAGGGCTCTTTCTTAGACACTTGGGGTATAGATAAGAATAAGACAGAAACAGTCCCTAGAACATGACCATTGATTTAATTTCTTTTTGTTAATGGGCAGGCAAGGCATTGGTTACAGTTATTTACTTGTTTAACCTTGTGTTAATTTAGAACTTGCGCACACACACACACACACACACACACACACACACACAAAATCTTAAAAAGGACCAAGAATGTTACCTCAGCTTGATTTCAAATGGATTATCAATTCCTGTTTCTGCAAGAGTTATAACTATGTTCTTAGTTACACAGAGATTGTTATGATAGGCTCACATCCTGGAAAGCACAGGCCACACCTAAATTACTTTAGGTGAGCACTACGCCATTTTTCTTCTTTCCCTCCTGATTTTCCTGACTCCCCTGAATCACTTAGCACCAGTTGGATTTTTCCAAGTGTCCTTCACTTTCCTATCCCTCACTACAGTTTAACATTTTATTATTGTCTTATATTTGTCACAGTGGAATTGCCACGTATTTTCATTTCATATAGTGGGTCTTCACTTACCTGAATAGAATTTGTGGGTTAACAAAGTTGTCGGGTCTGTCACAACTACACTTCATCACTCTATGCCTCTTGTTGGTTAAAATACTGTGTTAGTTACAAGTGTCAAAATGCTCATTAATTTTTTTTCCCTTTGACTTTCTGCAGTCATTTACTACAGTGATTTAGGGAGAAATTAGCCTCGAGTAGGTATTTGTAGCAATAAAGCTTTGCCGGTTCTCTACCTGTTTATTCCTGCTCTCACACTGAGTACTGAAATGCAATCACTCTATCATAATGATGGTTCTCCCATTTATGATGAGCTGGTCTTTTACAGGCTATGACACAGCCTGTGTGAAAATTCCTTATAGGCAGAGTTTTAGACAACCGCAATCTTAAAAGATTTCCCCAACACATTTCTAAGAAACCCAATGTTTCAGGCTGTAACATTTGTACTTTTGAACTCTACAATGTTGGTGCATTCATAGTAAGTGACATACTGTGAAGTCTGTCTTTTTTGTGAAAAGTGAAACATGTGATAGTAATTCTCGAGTCTCGGGCTTACACACACACACACACACACACACACACACGACATGTGCACACCTCTGAATATCTGTTATGGCACTTACATTCTGTGCCTTTTCCTTGTACCTGAAACCCAGTCGCTAGACACTGCCCGTATTCCAGACTAAGAGAAAATAAGGAAGTGTGTTATTAAAGAGATAAAGGCATAGAGATGTTAGATGTAACCTTGTTCCTAAGTACCTCACCAGGCAGCTGATGATACTTCTGTGATCAGTTAGATGGTACTGGAAGATATGTGCCAATAATGAATGGTAAATACTCTCTTAGCTTATTTCTTTAAGGTGTTTGTTGCCTTTTTGCTTCTTCAAAGAGAGAGCAACCAACCCTAGATTTTCCAATATGCCTGTTTCCACTTAGCACCTAATTTAATCACTTTCTTCTCATACATCTTGTGATTAAAGGTTTGACCCTATCTCAACCTCAGACTAGCAGTTTTAAAAAGCAGGTCCCAGACTTGCAGAACTATGAAACTGCATCTGTTAAAAACATTTTTATTGAGTGAGAGGAATAATACCCACAGGTCAGCCAACCCGCAAAGACTCATCTTCTGATCTTTTATCTGACTGCACTCTGGAATAGACTAGGCTGACCTACTGACCCATGTACCATTGGATTTCAGGGGCACAGAAGGAAAGCCAAAGAGTCCAACTAAATTTAAATATCTCCTGGGATAAATCTAACAGCCTTCTTTCTATTCAAATAGGAATAAACGTAACTAAGGAGATGGAAGATTTGTATACAGGAAACTGTAAAACATTGATGAAAGAAATTAAACAGGACACAAATAAATGGAAAAGCATCCTATGTTCATGAATTGGAAGACTTAATATTGTTAAAGCATCCATGCTACCCAAAGAAATCTACAGATTCAACTCAATCCCTATCAAAATCCCACAAACATTTTTAACAGAAAAAGAAGTCATAGCTCTTAACACTATCCACAACCACCTTCTTAGCTTAGTCATCAGAGTTGATTTACACAGACCTTTATTCCAACTGCACTAGACTTTTGCCAGTTCACAATCTTTGATCTCACTTGTCTCTTGAAAGGTAATTTCTACAATACACCTATTGTACATAATAAAATATTGAGAGAATTTCTAAACATTACTTAATAAAAAAGAAATGGATAAAGATACAAAATATTCAAATGTCTAAATGTTTACAAAATTGGGAAAATATTTAAGACAAGCACAAATGCAAAATACATTTACTATGTTGATGTCCAATCTATAATGAATTAATAGAAATAATAAAAAAAAGACATGGATGGTAAATGTGCCAAATATCAAAAAATGCATTTTACATAAAAAATTTCAGGGTGGCTAGATGGCTCAGTTGGTTAGAGCACAAGCTCTGAACAACAGGGTTGCCGGTTTGATTCCCCCATGGGCCAGTGAGCTGCACCTTCCACAATTAGATTGAAGACAATTAGCTGGCTAAAGTGCGAGCTCTCAATAGCAGGTTGCTGGTTCAATTCCCACATAGGATGCCTGCAACCAAAGATTGAAAATGGCGACTGGACATGGGGCTGAGCTGTGCCCTCCACAACCAGATTGAAGCACAACGACTTGGAGCTGATGGGCCCTGGAAAAACACACTCTTCCCCAATATTCCCCAATAAAATTTATTTAAAAAATTTCAACTGATTGGAAAATATATGGATAAATATTCAACCGAAAACATGCAACTTAAATAATGACATATTTTAACCTATAAATTAGTAAATATTAAAAATTATAGTAATAATGCCAGTGCATGGGGAAAACACATTCCTTAACAATTATTTTAAAAATGTTTAAACCCTGTAGAGTAGCATTTTGGCAATATATGCTAAGGGTATTAAAATTGTAATCTCAACTTTTGATTAATTTCTCTATATAAATTTAGAGAGTTCAAATTATCTGAGTGGGAAATTATTTAAATTATAGTACATGTGTTTTATTGAATCTATATATCCTAACGGTTTTTAAGAACACAGAAAAATGCAAATTAGAGAATTATATGTAAAGTATATAAAACACAAGACAATAGTAAATGCATGAAAATGTTATCAGTACTCATAAAAAGTGATAAAATAATCATTTTTCTTTTCATATATATATTTTTTAATTTTATTGGGGAATACTGGGGAATAGTGTGCTTCTCCAGGACCCATCAGCTCCAAGTCATTGTCCTTTCAACCTTAGTTGTGGAGGACGCAGCTCAGCTCTAAGTCCAGGCACCATTTTCAATCTTTAGTTGCAGGGGGCGCAGCCCACCATCCCACGCAGGAATTGAACCAGCAACCCTTTTGTTCAGAGCTCGCACTCTAATCAACTGAGCCATTGGACCGCCATTCTTTTCATATTTTGAAAATACTTTATTTTGAACACCTATTTACTTTGCATACTTTAATTTAAAAATATGTTCTACTTATCTTTCAAGTCATACCATAATTCTATTCCCCTATGAATTTTCATCAGACCAATGTAATATTTTTCTCCCTCCCTTCCAAAGCATACACAGGAATTCTACTGGAACTCTGAGCATACTACTTTGTTTCCCGTCACTTATGAGCATAGAAAAGGAGACAGTCAGGTATATTTCTTTATAGGATTTTTTAACCAATGTTCAATGCCAAATACATACCGTGATTCCCCAAAAATAAGACCTAGCAAGACAATCAGCTCTAATGCAACTTTTGGAGCAAAAACTAATATAAGACCAGGTCTTATATTAGATTATGTTATATTACATTATGTTATATTATACCTGCTATTATATTATATTATATTATATTATATTATATTATATATTATGTAATATATAAGACCCGGTCTTATATTAGATTATGTTATATTACATTATGTTATATTATACCTGGTATTATATTATATTATACTATATTATATTATATTAAAGACCCAGTCTTATTTTACTATAATTTTACAATAAAAATTAATATAACAAAATTAATTAATATAATATAATTATATTAATTTTTGCTCCAAAAGATGCATTAGAGCTGATTGTCCGGCTAGGTCTTATTTTGGGCGAAACACGGTAGCTGGCGATCAATTAGTATTTGTTGTAACATTAGTCTAACTTGTTTTAGTACATTTTCTGTTCCAAACAAGTGTAGATATTTTTCCCCATACAATTGACAGGTATTTTTTTAAAAACTGAAATTCTAAAAGGAAAAATTTAACTGTTTTGCATAACTGATATAATAAAAGAAAATCTGAAAGACAGGGCAGGGGATCCCCATTCAATTCTTTTTTAAAGAAAAAACAAGTTAGTTTCTGTACTAACTTACAGAAACAGTGTCGAAACAGTGTCTGTTTTAGTCCTGGAACCCAAAACTCTCACTAAGCTTCTTTGTCCCTTCCCTACTGGAATCAGCCAATACCCCGTGTTTACTGCTGGGCAAGAAGCACTCTCTGATGCCATACCAAAAACCTGTCAGATCCCCACCTAGGACTGGAGTTCTTTTTACCAGAGCCACTGAATTAATCATCCATTGTCAAGGTACTGCCCCCACCTGCTTGAGTTTGGAAATCATGGATCAGGAACTATCCATCATGTTTCTATGATGAAAACTATTATTGACATTTACACACAAAGATATAATGTTAACCCTAAAGTATGTGTGAGCTTACCAAACGTTTTTGCATATTTCCAGTTTTCTTGCTGTGACTGTGTAGTTAAGTAGCAGACAAAGAGATACTTTAAAGGAGTCTTCTTAAAGGAAAGCACCACACCTTTCTTCTCTCCATTTTCCTACCTTCCTGCTGACTGGAATAGAGCATGATGACTGGAGCTTGAGGGGCTATTTTGAACCATGAGACAAAATGTCAAATAAGACAGAGCATCAAAAGAGAAGAGAAGGAACCTAGATTCCAAAAGACTGTCAAGCCACCCTGAACTGCCCATCTTTAGACTCTCTTATATAAGAAAGAAAAATACATTTCTCTCTTGTTTAAGCTACCTGTTATATGCAGCTGAACTTCATCGTAACTGATACACATGGTATACATAGAACTGCTTTTCCAACAGTTTATACCAGTCTAGCCATGCTGACTATTAAATTATAAAATTCTTTTATATGGCTTATTGAGGAAAAACTCCACCTAAAAATGTTGTGCAGCGGCAGCAGAGGCCAGGAATTGAGCCTGTGAATTTTGAAAGTCCGAACATGGGCAACCACTGTTGGATTACTGAGTAGACAAAGCTGGTATCAGCAACGGTGCCAGTGGCACATTCTGGGCCCACCTGCTATTTAGGAGGAGCCCAACATTTGCTGGGGCAAACTGGCAGAGCAAACATGGTAGTGCTGATGGCAATATTATCATGACTGGTTGAAACTCAGGCTCCTCACAGATGCAGGCAGGGCAGCCAGCTGCCTTCAAGGTGGGTAAAGAACAGGGACCTGGAACCTATTCACCATCCATTGAATAAAGAAGTCACTTATGTAGTATACATGCTTCTCAATATCAAATCATCGCTCAGAGAGGTGCAACATTTAGGCGGTGAAAGCCGTGACAAAATCATGCTGTTAATTTCTAAACAAATCAACAACTGATTTGAAAATTATTAAAATAGATGAATGATTTATGTCACTAGGTAAGCAGTTGTATGAAGTTTTTACACATACATACATATTTAACTTAGAGAATAAAAGGAATTTTAAATGCATTTTTATTTATATAATACATTAATTTATATTGTCATATCAGTTGTTGCATTTTTGAATATCACCCAGGTCATTCTCAATAAAAGAAGTCCTGTTAGGTTAGAATTTTGTAAAAGGAGCTGCTTTTCTACTTTTCCCATTCTGGACATCGAATTGTTGACTACAGTTGCCACTTAGGACCTACCCAGTGATGATTTATCTGACTATAAAAATATTTGAGGAATATTTTACTTTGGGACTTTATATTTTTTAAAAAGAAGACTCTCGTGATGAAATAACATCATTAAATAACAGCAGTGAAACATGTGCAATGAGAGAACAACTTTAAAAAACAACTATAAAAATAAACATAAACTACAAAACACTATGATCTAACATTAACTAGCTACCTATATTTAATAGGAAAGCGGTAAAACCATTAGCTCAGTGTTGGTAAGGGATATGTGTCTCTTCCAGTCTGTCTCTCTTTTGATTTGACCACAGTGATTCCCTGATCCTCTTCTTTCAGGTTTCAAACTCTAAACCATTAATTTTGGAGCTCATTCAACTTCTTTATCAAGGACTTTAAGAATAACTGTGGAGAATTCTTTGTTTCATCTCAATTGCACTTTTGTCAGACTAAGTTAAATCTAAGGTCTTTTTCAACTGTATTTTTTATTATTTTTTTCCATTTCTCAGTTATAATCTGCACAGTTGCTACCCCCAGTCACTAAGGGTCGGGGTTTTCAGATACTAATCTTTTGAGCCGCTGCTTCAGAAAATCTTGCAGGATTTGTTAAAAATTCAGATTTCTGGACTGTGCTCCCATAAAGTATTCTGGGTAGATCCCAAGAAACTGTAATTTAGCAAGATTTTCAGCCCTAAAATCAAAAGCACAGAGAGATTTGAGAAACTTGTTATTTCGAGAAAGGCTGCCTTTGCTACCTGGTGAGGCTGAAGCACTGCTCTGACCTTTCACCTCCTCTATCCAAGTTCTTCCAGATCTTCCCTTCACTACAACTATTGGGAGGGAACTGGGGAAGGCTTTGAAATGTCACTCTGAATTTGGATAAACAGATGTGTTTTCCAGGTTCAAACACGGTATGAATTCAATGTGACAAAGCCTACTCCCTAAAAGGCAAACATTTTTACTATGTGTTTTTTCCTCAGAAACATCATGCCGTACCTGCTGTGGTTGTAATTGTTTCGGGTTTTACTACATTTTCACATTCATTGTCGGGTAACTCACATATAACTCTGGGAGAGATCAATGAAGAATTGTTAGGAAAGCTGTGGAATAATCAAATTAACGCATAGTATCGTGCCCAAGCATGATGAGGAGGGCTGCGGTCATCACACAGAAGCAAAACGAGGAGTTTTGAATTGCAACCAGACTTGAGCAGGTATCAGCCTGAAATCAGAGAAGGCAATGGGTCAGGAATCCAGCAAGTCCTACAAATTGAGACTTGTAAGACAGTTGTCTGGGGTCAGCAGGGAGCAGGAAAGGGGTAAGTCCATGATTTGGAGCAAGGCTGGAGAGATCAATCGAATCTTGTAGGTCAAGGCAGCTATAGAATCCAACAGCTTAGAGAATGTGAAGCAACAGCATCCATGAGTAGAAACAGTAAAGAAACTCTGAGCCTAAGGCAGTGAGTGATTTTCTCTGCTCGTGTTTTCTACCTCCTGTTGGAGACACATGGTTCTGAGACCACAGGTGTGTAATAACTGACAGAGGATCATCAGAGACCAGAAGGAACACTATGCACCTGACTGAAGGAAGGACAGAAGTGTGACAATACCTGGGAGCTCCTAAACATTAAACATACCCAGCAGGCAATTCATTCCTCATGTTTATTAATCTCTCCCCTGTACCTCACAATGTACAAAGGCAAGCACTGGTCCCTGCCGACTGTATGTTAACAGTGTATAAAAGACCTGGGGAAATCTTTCATCTGAAGTCTCTCGGGCAGTTTAATTCCTCATTAGCTTTCATAAAGGCCAATTCAGTAGGTCAAACTCTGTTCTGTTATAGAAATTAAAGTAGTGTAACCAGGGAAAGTTTCTTACCATCCACTTGAATAGGAAAATGGAAGTTGTTTGTGATAAACATGAAGTGTCCAAGCCTCACAACCATGTAGGAAAAAAAAAAAAAGAACTAAACCGTGACCTTGAACAAGTCATTTAACATCTCCAGGTCTCAATGTCCTCCATTATAAAGTCAGGAGGATAGCACCGCCCAGAATATGTCATGAGATTGTGATGAGACCAAAATAAGTTAACATAAAACAAAGCAGTTGAGAAGTAAAGCACTATTAATATCATTATTCATTATATTCATTATAGCTCTTTGGCCAGTATTTTATTTTAATTAAACATATTTACATGACTTTGTAATTGCAAATAATCACATTTCAATAATGCAAAGAGAGCAAAAACATTCATAAAAAATGGACAAAATTATAATAGTTATGTATTCCTTAAAAAGAGTACAATAAGAAAATTTCACACCAGGACAGGAGAAAATATAATCCAAATTTAACATAGTTTCTTCCTGTCATGTGTATTTTCTTCTTCTTTCTAATTGCACAAAAACACTAGAAAAAAATATAAATAGTATTAAATTCCATACCAATTGATATTTATAGCTATATATTTGTAACTAGAGGTCTGACAATTAAGTTTTCGAACTTACTGCAAAGATGTTACTAACCTTCTTTAATATCACAGGGATTATTCATTATGAATTTGTACCAACTGGACAAACAGTTAACCAAGTTTACTATTTGGAAGTGCTGAAAAAAGCTGCATGAAAAAGTTAGATGACCTGACTTTTCACCACAATTCATGGCTCCTGCATCACGACAATGCACCAGCTCACATGGCACTGTCTATGAGGGAGTTTTTAGCCAGTGAACAAATAACTGTATTGGAAAACCCTCTCTACTCACCTGATCTGGCCCCCCATGACTTCTTTCTTTACCAGAAGATAAAGGAAATATTGAAAGGAAGACGTTTTGATGACATTCAGGACATCAAGGGTAATGTGACGACAGCTCTGATAGCCATTCCATAAAAGAGTTCCAAAATTGCTTTGAAGGGTGGCCTAGGCACTGGTGTCAGAACATAGCTTTCTAAGTAGAGCAGTTCAAAGGTGACCATAGTGATATTCAGTAATGAGGTATGTAGCACTTTTTATAGGATGAGTTTGCGAACTTAATTGTCAGATCTCATGTGTCAGAAGCTACAGAAACATACTTTTTAAAAAACTATGCTTTAAGTACACATACAAATATGCAAGAAGAGCCTTCCTTCTACAGTATAGCCATTAATGTGACCCAGTTTCAAAACTCACAGTCTCTCTGCCACCCTCCTCCAAAATTCACATGTCCGGGAAATAAAATCCAATTGGCCCAGGTTTGGTCAATTATATAACCAAAAGTGTGGCGTTCAACAATACAGACATGGCCTCTCAGGCTTTTGAGGCCCTCCACTGTGTCTTAAGGCCCATTCCAGAAGGAGAAAAATTATGATTTTATTACATTTCACCCCTTGGCCACCTGCTGCCTGTAATAGCTCAACTGTCTAGATTCTAGACTCTAAACAGTAGCACAAAGACATAGCTGCTAGGTGGAAGATCTCTACATGATGTCAGTTGAGTTGTCTCTCATTGAGGAAGTACTTAGCGTTAATTATACATGTGAGGTGAACAGGGCTTATCACTTGAATAGGAAGGTAAATAACATACATTGAAAAATGTATGTTCCATGCCAGCTTTTATCAGAATTGTTATGAATTATAAACTACAAGTCTGTAAGTTAAGATTTATTATAATGCTAGTTTTCAATGTACATACCATGTGAAGAGAAATTGTATTTATTATGGAGAAAAATAGGAGCAGCAACATGTTTCTTTGAATTAATCAGTTGAGCCATTCTGTTCCAACTTTGTTTTGGCATAATTGTTTGTATGTCCTGACTCCAAGAACCACCAAAAATATCTGGTACAGATTTTCTAAGCTTTCGCTCTTGTCCTCTCCATACAAACAGAGGAATTTCATCCAACTTGACCCTTGTCTTTGATGGGGAAAAAGCCAATTCTGTTTTTGTTTTCTTAACTCAGCAAGTCTTACTTTTTAAGCAGCTTCCAAAAGCAGAATATGTACTCCAAAAGGAGTCATGGACAATCACTAAACCCTCTTCAGTGGCAAGAGCAAGAGAAAAACAGAACATCCAGATGGCTATGCTGGAAGTCTTTTCTCTCTTTTGGATCTACCCAGGGATGCATTTCTGATCAGATGGAAGCCACTGGACTCTTTTTGGGGCATTAAATGTAATTAGCTGTTTATCGTTATCGTTAAAATACTCTGCTGCGTGGCTATCAGGGCACCATCTGGACCGCTGATCAAATTCACTGGGGAAACCCGGAAATGTCCATCTAAAACTGTGTGTGTCACTTGCAGACATTTACAGTACCTGTCAAAAACTTCGTATCCAGAGGGAAACTTGTTCACAGATGGTGGATATTAAAGACAGAAATGCTCTTTGTGTGGGACAAAATTCCAACTTATAGTATTTGAACTGCTTTAAAGCAATCAGTTTTGAATAAGGTTAAAGAATAATATGTTTTCTTACATCTTTAACGATACCATCAATCTCATCCGGGCATTTGATTGCAAACAACTGTAAATGACACAGATAATCTTAAAGCTAAAAGCGAATTTATTGGAATGTTATTGAAAGACTGAAGGACCAGGCTTAAAAACTAGAAAAGTATTCAGTAAGCTTGGGAGGGCTACACAGAAGATAACCAGGGAAGATCACAAAACTCTAACAGTCACTGTATTGTGGTATCACTTGCTCAAGATTAGAAGTCCTACAAGATAACACCTGTTGGCCAAGCTGATGTCATAACTTTACTGTCTGATTTTATTGGGACGGCAAGAGAGACAGGAAGAAGTGCCCACTGTCTTCATGCATGAGGTATCCAAATTAATATGAGAATACAACTAAGAAGCATACCTGGGAGCTGAATAGCCACAAAGTGACAAACATTAACTAACTAATTTTACCACAAATCAAACCCCTCTATGACAGCTGTCTTCCAATTATGTTTGGGAAACCATTCTTAACCTAATCATTAACCAAATCTGTATTTACATTTTGTTGACAAGGTATTATAGAGAAATGTTGGGAATTTTGGATGAGGTGGTACATTTTACCTTACCTTTTGAGATCAATACCCTCAAAGGAAAAAAAAAAGACTTTCTTTTTCAAGATAGAACACTGGTCTCAATGGGCCATTTTTATGACACATATAGGCGTTTTAAAAGTTTCATTGTTTTTTCATTTATTCATTTCCTATTCATCTATTAAGATGTTTATATGTCACTATGTAAAGTTGATGGTGGGTGGATACAAAATGGTATCTAACACAGTCTCCATTTAGTCTAATTGAGAAAATAAAATATATCTATCCAAAACATTTAGTCAACCGGATAATATAAATTTCATACTTGGATGAAATTAAAATTCTATATATCCTGAGGCTTACTTAAGAGGACCTCTGTATACAGACAATATTCAGTTACCAACAAGTCTTTCTGGGCTTTAAAAATAGATATAGCAGGAAAATCAATTTGATTTTATCCTTCCCATCTGCTCTTTAATGTTACTAATTTGCTCCTTTTACCAAGACATTTAGGTACATCTTATCTAGTTCTAGCATCCTGTCACCTCCCTTTCATCTTGTTAACTCCAGCTCATCCTTCAAGATTCAATTCAGATGTACTTCCTGTAGGAAGAATTTCCTGTAGGACACACTCTATGGATTAAGTATCCTTAGTCTGTGTCTGGACATCTTCTCAATGGCACCATCCCCTAACCACTTAGGCAACTCATGCCCACCCCTTCTCCCCTGCTCCCCTACTCCAATTCACCCACCCCTTGAATAGGAGGAAAAGTACCAACAGGGGTCAAGGACAAATGGAGTGCTCAGAGATGTGCATGTAAACTAGAATACCCTGGAGAGACATTTACAGTCAGGGTGAGGCGTAAATAAAAGGATTACAATGCAAATTTGATAGGAGAAAGTGCTGATGATTGGAGATTTGGCAGGTTCCAGAAGTTCTGAACAAGTTCAATAATGACCCCTCTACTGAATCCAGCATTTCCCTCCTTTATCATGTGTAACTGACTAATTATGAACAGCACCACGGCAAGACTTGTAGATTAACACTGGTACTGTATCTCAGTGCTAAATAAATAGGAAAGGTTCGGGCTCTGCACCTCTATATCACCATCAGAGTGGCAGTGGGGCCTATTGTACATGTCCCTGCAGTCACCCTCACCAGTGATTTTAACAGAGATTTGATATGAAGAATTAATGAATAGGATAAAAGGAGTTAAAAAGCAAACCGCGAGGTATCACAGAAATGGTAACTGCAAGAAAAAGCTACTGTCTTAGGGTACCAAGAACGTAGAAGCTTCGAAGAAAGGTCCTGAAGAAGGGGACATAGACTTCTGAGAAGGGGGCACTGCTAGCTGGCTCTGGTATCTCAGGAGTTCGGAGGAGGATGCCCTCAGAGCTGGGATTCAGACTTACAAGGAGGACACCAGCTGACTAGTGGTGGTAATCTGGAGAGATTCGGTGAGGCTGGGATAGGGAACATAAAAAGAAACGTGGAAGCTGGACCCACCTGCTGCTGCTGGAGCCACCTTCTGTGCTCAAAATGAAGTACCAATACGAGGATGGCCCTGATGGGATGAGAAAGCAGAAAAGAAGGAGCGAGTCCCTTCCCTCCTCCTTCAGCTTTTCAATTACTCTCTAGTTCCCTATAGGAAATAACTGGCAAAAGAGAGTTACAGTTTACAGAGTCCCAGCCACAGTATCACAAAACCAAAGCCGAGAGATAAACACTTCTTAATCAAGTAGGGAAGGCAGTAGACAGCGAAGGAATCTCTTTAAAGTTAAAGTTAGGTGTCAGTTCTTCTTCTCTCTTTCTCTGTACAGATTTCAGTCTATACAGAGTTTAAAGTTAGGTGTCAGTTCTTCTTCTCTCTTTCTCTGTATAGATTTCAGTCTCAAGGTTGAGTTTTCAAGACTAAGGCCATCCCAAAGATACTTCACAAGCCTCACAATTACACTTTTTTATCAGACATGAACCAACTTGTCTATCCATTAGAGAATGGCCCCCGAGTTGCCTCGAAGTTGCCGGGGCAACTTCTTTCTTTAAATTGTCCATTCTTTAAAGTGCCCTGCTGATTTAAAAAAAAAAAAAAAGTTTCTAGAACGTGACTAATTTCCTGCTTCCTCTTTCATCACCATAATTTTTGATCTAATTAGAAAAAAAAATTTTTTTTAATGCAAATTTCCCTGTGTTCCCAGGAACAGGGTTTTCCTGGTCTTATCTGCAAATGTACAGACCCATTCCAACTCAAAATTTCTGACCCTCTAAATAAAGAAAGAATTACCACATTATATAGAGAATACCAAGTTCCATCTCTGGGCAGCCATGAGCTGTCAGTTACATTTAGCTTTCAGACACATTTATAAACTTTTGTTCTTCAAAAGGTTTTTTTGGGGTGTGTGTGTGTGTGTGTGTGTGTGTGTGTGTGTGTGTGTGTGTGTGTGTGTGTGTTTTAATCTCTGAATACCTTTCTCAAAGCAGCACTCACCAATGCAGACAAAAATGTAAAGTAAGTTTTCTGTGAACCTCACAGGGCCATACTCTAGCTGAGCACTGAGCAGTTTAATCAGTAAAATAATGATGAATGGATTGTTCTTTTCATACCTAAGCACAACATTGAATTAAAATCAACACTGTGTGAACTTTTAAAACTCTTCTGACAGTTCTACCCTGTAGCTTGGCCTTAAGCCTGTCTTTATAGGTGATCAGATTTGTTCAGGAATCTCCAGCAAGCAGCAGCTCTCAGTACCTACAGTTTAGTGCCTCATCATGGAGGAAACATTCTTTCCTGACTCTGAAGCTCCTAAAGCAATTTTTCCCCCTCTGATTTTTACAGCTGATGTCCAGTTGGTCAGTCAAGCATATCTGCAATGAAAGGAAAATAGCTTTGGGGGAAGTCACAGGGACTGCGTAGAGGAAAACGGTCCACATAGGAAAGATCCTATACAGTTTATTCTCTCTCCATTTTTGGAAAACATCTTTCACCCCTACCCTCAAAAATTGAGCAATATCAAATGGTTCAACTCCATGAATTAACTTTTACAATGATAACCATACACACTCTGTTAGACACAGTAAACCAAACAGAGTCTTAAAATTAAAAAATTCTTAACAATCTAGTAGGAATAACACACATTTTTTTCATTCAACCTTTTAATTTAGTCATGGAAAGGTGGTAAGTGTCTATGTCTCTTCCTTCTGATTTTGTGTGTGTTTTTTGATTGCTTTAATGAACAGAAGACTGCAGAAGTAACATCCTCAAGACAATTTGAGGTTCTTAGTCCAGCAATATAAAAATATCCCATACATTTGTGTTAAGTAATATCAAAGGTATAATTTTCTTCTTGGATTTTTCGGCCTTGACTTTGATCAAGCCAAACTATTAATAACACTAAGGAAACACTCTTGACTGCTTGCTAATGAAAATTTTCTGTACTTAAATGATTTAAATGAACATAATCCAGTGATGTTCTATCATATCTACTTTTTAGCATTGGACTTTACTGTTTCATTTTTTCGGTAATTATTTATAAGTGATAAGAACTTCTAAGCCATTTGGACAAATTAATAGGTGACTACAATAAATATATATCGCTTTAAACAACAACAACCAAAAAGAAAAAAAAGGTTGACAGAAAAACTTGAATACTTGAATGGATGTCAGAAATAACTAAAATCAACATCTTTTCATTCTTCTGTGTCCTCATCTCCAATAACCCATTAATTACATTAATTATAAGGAATTTTTTAAACTCACATTACTTCACAGTTTGCGAACTCATTCACACGTACTGTCTTACTTAATTCCCACTGTAACAATCAAGTATTTTATCAGTTTGCTACTGCTGCATAACAAACCATCACAAAATCTTAGTGACATAAAGTAATATCATTTACTTTTGCTCATGAGTTGGGGGCATTTGTTGCACAGTTTAGCTGAGTTCAGTGGGGTTCATTCAGCCTTCTGCAATCAATTGCGGGTCACCTAGGTCACTGATTGACTTAGCTGGGTTCTCTCATGTGCCTGGGCCTTAGCTGGACAAAGTGGGCCGTCTTGACTCTGTTCCACATACCTCATCCCGTAGTATGGGCATGTTCTCCTCATAAAGGCAGAGGAACAAGAGAAAGAGCAGAAGCACTTTTTCAAGCCTCAGAGTGCATCATTTGCTACTATACTATTGGCCAAAGCAAGTCACATGACTGACCCCAGAGTTATTGTGTGAGGAAAAAGATGTTGCTACAGGGATGCCATTAATTATGGCCATTAATGTAATGAATCCACCACAACTACCGGTATATGCTATTATTTTCTTTATTTTACATATGAAAAATAATGCCCAAGGGGAATCAGCCATGTGAGTGAGCCAGAAGCTCAGGTCTTCTTCAAATATGTTTTTTTCTAACCATGTCTGGCCTACACATTTGTAGAAGCTGAATTTATTGTCTCTGGACAGATAAAACCATTTCCAATTCCTCAGATATCCCAAAAACAAAAGTTAGGATTACTTACCTTTTTGTAAACTGGATAAATGCATATCCTGTTAGTTCACACTAACCTCTCTTGTCTTTAATTATCAAATAGTTATTGAGCTTTCAGGTATGCACTGCTTGTCCCTCCAGCTAAATTGCCACCCCTTCCAGGCAGAAACCCCACGTTCTATGTCTTTGTATTTCTTCCAGTGTCTGACACTGTGCTGATACAGGTAGTAGTAGGTGTACCACTTGATTGATAAAGCTGAAAGAACATGATGTCAGCCTGATAGAGTTCTCTGTTGGAGAAATTAAAAGAAAAAGGAGAAATCAAAATTGATCTAGGGTCGAGTGAAAAGAGATGATTTTCAACTGTGCTTACGTAAGAAATGAAAAAACTAACATATTTGTTTTATTTTCAAACCCTTCATTCCACCAAATATACATGAATATTTTCATTATATTTATTTGTTCTGCCTCAGAGTTGAAAATCACCTGAGATGATCTGCCAAGAGCTAATTGGTGAACTAATTCTTTTATTCAGTATAATAGCCACCACAAGTGTTGAGTTCAATGAGGTACTCGCTTTTCCATTGCAAAAATCGAATCCAGGTTTTCTGTACCACACTCTGAGGGATAACTGGGTTAATATAATTCTTTATCCTCTGTAGGTTTTTTATTCAATAACTTTATCAGACCTAGAAAAGGTAATGGTTTAAAGGAATGTGAGGTTTTGTCAAATATTTTCATTTATGGGTAAGTCAGGTTACCCCTTTCCCATGTCTGAGTCACACTCAGGAAATGAAAGAAGGGAACAAAAAGGTAATATAACAATTTCTGTGAAAGCTCTGAACATGCCATCCTCTTTCAGCAGTGTGAGTTCTAGAGGAATACACCAGATGATGCATGTTGTTTAGTTCCCATTGACAAGTTTCTCTAAAGAGAAAGGTAATGGAAAAACTCTACAGTGCTAAAATATATGGTCATAAATTCCCACACTTCAGCGAAAACTGAAATTCTTCCTTTAATGTTCAGTTTCAGATCTTCAGTTGAGAGCAACTCAAAGCCAAGTCAAAGTATATTGGCACCTGAGAATCCTTGAAAAAGGAAACTTGTCTTCCTCCTAAATAAGCCTATCAAAAGGATCCAGTCCATAGTCAAGGCTAACTTCACTATTAAGGCAACAATTAAGTGGCGATAAATGTGAAGAATGCTTCACGTTTCCTATAAATAGATCTATACTTTCTGAAACATACTGCAATAATGCCTGGGGATAAGGCTGTTTCCTTCTGACTTAGAGTGACATGGCTGAATTGTTACAGATAGGGAAACACTGATTGATAGTGACAGGTAAACCAAAGTGCTATACAAAATTTGAGATAAGCGTGATTCAATGGTAAATTATTTTTCAACAATAGGACAATGTAAACACTAGAATTTTGAGTCCAGATTTAGACTTAATCAACGTCAATTTCTGAAAATAAAAAGCATAATCACTACAATGGTTAATTTTATGTGTCAACTTGACTGGGCAAAAGTATGCCCAAAGAGTGATAAACACATTATTACTGGGTGTGTCTGTGAGGGTGTTTCTAGAAGAGATCAGGACTTGGATCATTAGACTGAATCTAGGAGATCGTCTGTCGCCAATGTGGACTGGCATCATCCAATGCACTGCAGGCCCACATAGAACAAAAAGGAAGGCAAATTCTCTCTCTTTTCTTGAGCTGGCATGTCTATCTTCTCGTACTTTTGGACATCAGAGCTCCTGGTTTTCAGTCTTTGAAGTTCAGGATTGAATTCTATACCATCAGCTTTCCTAGTTCTCTAGCTTACACATGGCAGGTCGTGGGACTTCTCAGCCTCCATAACCATGTGAGGCAATTGCCTTCCCATAATAAATCCCCTCTTTAATATGTGTCCTATCAGTTCTGTTTCTCAGGAGAACCCTGACTAATACAATCCTACAAAGAATCTTTTCCTGTGTGCAGATTGACAATTAAACAACCCCTCCCTCTAAACAACACTCACAGGAAATGCACTAGCAAGAACAGCTTCATTGTGGAATAACAACTGCACAGCGCTGAGATGTGTTCCTTCAAGACTCTTCACAAACTGTGATAACTAGCGTTTGTGTATATGAAAACTAGACAAGACTTAAAGGAAATAAGATATCCTGCAAGAATTTTTAAAATTTGTAGTAGTAATGAAATACATTTTTGAGTGACTACAGTCATGGTCACCAGATGTATTTCATGGTAATAATAATGAGGTTGGAAAAACTTATTCCGCCAAAACTTTGGAGGAATAATGATTACAAGCAGCATTGATTACTAAACTGTCTTAAGGCTAGAAGTTAGAAGAAATGGGTGCTGCATCACTATATGCAAGAAGCCTTAGGAAAGTCAGCTAAACTCTCTTGTGGTTTGCTCTCCAGCTCAGGGAACAATTGGATTATATGATCCCTAAATCGCTATGGCCACCAGGACCCAGTGACCTCTCTCTGTGGACTTTGGGAAACCATACAGTGAACTTCATTAGTATGCTGTCTAATTTTCATCATGCTTTAATTTGTTATCTATACTAATTTTCCTAAGTTATTTAATACCAGAAAACATTACTTCCTTTTTGATTCCCAATGATGATGTGGTTTTTTTAAGTCTCTAGCATTCATTGTAATTCCTTGGAGGAGAACAATAGAAAAAGGACATTTTATACTTTAGATACTATTATATAAAGATTGTGATTTTTTAAATAAAATCACAAATTACCCTTATTAATAATGAAATATTGAAATACTTTTCAAGTGATATTTTAATGCTGAATATTATGTAACAAAAGTTGTACTTCCATAAATTGCTAGTGAATGACATTGATTAGTACAACCCTAGTGGAATAAAATTTGATAGTCTGATCAAGCAGGAAAAGATTCAATATTTTGTTTCACTGTGGGCTGTAGAATTTAAGCAGTTCAGTCCCACAGAAATAAACAATTTAGAGTTCAAACCTGTATTATTATGTCATATTTTTAAAATGTTGAGAAGACAGAAAATGGGATCAAGCAGAAAATCACAAACTCAGCACTTTGGCTTGTGGATCTTAAAAGATATTTCCCGGGGTTTCAGATGCAGGAACTGTTCTATTCAAAACAAAAGTCAATACAGCTGAAGTTCAGTTCCAGGAATAGGAGGAAAAGGAAAGAACAAGAATAAATCAATCCATGGACAAGGATATCTGTTATTGCCAAAGTCTAAGAAAATAAGATGCCAGTTTATCAGCAATAAAATTTATTTGAGTACGTTGAAAAATAGTGGCTTCTATCCTTATATTGTTGTTGTTGTTGTTGTTGTTGTAGTTTATGATATTAAGGGGAGAGTTCACCAGAAAATTACTATAGCTGGTGGCAGGAAGGGTCCTGTTAATAGCCCAACACTCGGAAATAAGATAGGTGTTCACTTAGTCTACCAGGTACCATCTCTGGAGGAGGACTATGTAGGAACTTTTTAAGACTTCAGAAATGTATGTCTTCTTCATATATGTTACTTTTTTGTTTTCCCTTTTTCTGGTATGATTAGCAGCTAAGACATTAAAACCAGCAATTTCTAGTTCCTATCTTGGTATATGACAAGAAAAGAAGTTGAGTGGAGAGGAAGTACTGGGGGGGGGGGGGGGGCTAGGGAGGCAGTTCCACTTCACAGTCAGTTCCTGGGGAAGCAGACACCCAAAGGGTAGATAGATCAACTGCAAAGAAGAAAAGAAGATACAATTCCAAGTCTGAAAAGCAGGAGGATTTAGCTGGAGAAAAGTTGGGGGAGGAAGACATGCAGAGGAGAGTTCAAGCAACCTACAAATGGCCATAACAATTTTAGAAATTGATTTGAGATGAGTCCAGAAAATCAGTTTTCTATAACAATGTAGTAATTGTTTTACTCCCAAGGTTTACAACTCTATTATTTGCATCCATCTGCATTAAAATTCTTCAATGGTTGTGTTCCCACCAGGGACTTCCCCATTGGATCACACCTCTAACATACAGTGCTGAAAGCCAGCTCTGGATTTCTCCTCAGTGAAAATGTTCACAGTTTGAATTTATAAAGCAGTGATACTAATTCCCTCAAGGCACCAACCACCTATAGGGAAGTAAGAAAC
This sequence comes from Rhinolophus hipposideros, assembly GCF_964194185.1. Lineage (NCBI taxonomy): Eukaryota > Metazoa > Chordata > Mammalia > Chiroptera > Rhinolophidae > Rhinolophus > Rhinolophus hipposideros. The sequence goes on along the minus strand of NC_138057.1, from coordinate 57,204,866 downwards.
TTCATATTTTTTAAATATCTGAAATCTATATAGCAAATATGGCATAAATATACACATACATACATATACATACATGCATACACTGTATATATGCATATATGTACACATACATATAGCCATGCATGTATATACATATATACGCATATATATATATATATATATATATATATATATATATATACACACATGTGTATATACAATATATGCTAGAAAATTTTAAGGAAGTGACAGAATCAAGAGGTTTGCAGTCTTTTCCCAGGACACTTACCTTGCCTCGAGGTAGGATTAAATTTAAAGCATTCCATACCATATAAAACTGAAAACTAGAAAGAAATAACCCAGAAGCTCTATTTCAAATGGTTTCCAGGGGGAAAAAATTATTTCAATCACAGCCTAAATATAGCCACAAGTATTAGAAAAGAAATATTGTCCTAGAATATTGCTGCGTAGAAACCATGCATTGCTAACTTTGTGTAATAGTAGCCTCTTAGAGGTGGTTGACAAGCATGCTTCAAGTTCAGAAGAAGAAAAAATGGAAATCACAATTGTGAAAATAGAGCACAAAATGCTGTAAGATGGTACTTCGTGATTATGCTCTCCTAGTATGATTCACTTGGGAGTGGGACTCACTAGACTAATACAACATAAATTAGATAGCCAACACTAATCTACATTTAGTATTTAAAATCCACTCCCCTTCTTTTTTTTTTCTTTTACTGGCAACTAAGATTTTCTTGCTACTAGATAAATAACTTAGTGATAAACACCAAAATGTATATTCTTAAAAACATTGTTTCTATTAATTATATCATTTTTCCGTATTCTTGTTATATGTTATCAATGCTTTAAACAGTGTGCAATTTGTGCCCTGCATAAATGCACTTGGCCAAGAGGGTATGAAAACAAGAAAATGCAGCTCTCTGTCTCTTTAAGTCATATGCCCTCGTGAGGGGTTGCCTCTGCCAGGAAAGAAGGGAACCTTTTCCTCACTCGCCTACAGGAATCCTATGGGTTAACATCAAATCTGCTCCCACCTCCTACAATGATACCTACACCTCCATTCTCTAGCTTCTCTTCCTTTTTTTTCTCTATCTGCCTCTATCCCCCCAACTTTTGGGGTTGTCACCTATTTTCTTGACCCCTGCTGACCAATTTCCTCAGGGTCTGAGTTTACCCGGAAGTTCTTATTTTGGCGTTGGCCATGATCGTAATACATTTTAACCCCATCGTTGCTTCTGCTTTTGTGGCAACATGGCTTATTAGCTTTGGCTCTTGTAGCACTGGGACACAGACCTGCCTGTTGTGAAAAGCAGTGCAAGCAGCAGGCAGAGGATGGTATTCTCAGGGCTGGAACCAGTGCCAGTGATATCTGGCAGGAGCCCTGCAGTGTCCGTTTGATGGACATCTGCAGAATTGCAGATGGGCCTTCCTTCATGGGCCTCAGGGTTCTTAGGAGTGCAACACCCTCCAGGGACTCCCAGGAATAGTTGCAAGGATGCTTAGGTAAGAATGGAAAACTCACAGTGAGTGCAACTAAACCTAAAAATGACCATATTTGGTATTCTAGTTTGACCACTAAACTGGTTTCATGTAGAAAACATAACTTATATTTTTGTAGCAAGCTTATATAAAGTATATAGTGAAATATCTCAGAAGATTGAGTTCAAAACATTTACTTAGGCAGCAACTTGTAAAATTGTGACCAGTGAAGAAATGAAATTGTACAAATACATCAAGTGCTAGAGCATGCAACATCAGAGTAACATTAGAAATATTTTTAAAGGTTAAAAGAATATGATATGGAATATGAAAAGTAGAATAGCCTACAGAAAGAAATGGATTCGTTATAAAATACAGTGTGCGTATTCAGGAGATGGAGATTGTAGGCTAATAGGTTTAATCGGTAGCTACCCTATAGGATGTAAGACTATCTTTCTAGTCTTAATTTAGTCTATTCTTAATTTAGGAAAGGTACTTCTTAAAATTAAACACTCCCTAAAATTAAATCAATTTTCATCAAATGAGCCTTGTGATTAAATGTGGTAGCCTTTGTCTATTGCCTACAGGGAAAGAATATGCTGATCTGCTAGCCAGAGTAATTCAGTCCTTGCTACAGTCATATGTCTCAGTACAAGTGAGTAAATTGATATTCTAGTTTATACATGTCTCTCTCTTTTTATTGAAATGAAGCAATTTCCTAAGGTCTAATTATCTCAGAGTTCTGAAGAGACCAAATTTCTGGCCTTGCAAGACTATAGACCCTGGAATGTGATGAATCAATCACTAGACTTTACCTGTAAATGACTCTCCTAAGCTACAGCCAGTATCCTTAATGAGCATCACAACATCCTAAGTCTGGGACATCAACACACCTTGCTCTGTGAATTTCATGTACATTTCATTTGTTTCTTTTCTTAATATTTTTATTTGCTGTATTTACTAAAAGATATTTACTACGTTAGTAATTAGGGGGCATATGCAATTTATACATAATGAATAGTAAGTTAAGTAGAAGAATCATTTATACACATGCACAATTAGTTAAGTTCCAAGTATTTCTACAGAAGGTGGAGAGTGATATTTAATAACATAAAATAGGAAGAAATATGAAGCCAATACCTTTTGCATCGTATGTAAAACATTTGCCAGTATTCAGTCATTTAATCAAAAGCTAGCACAGTCTATAAAGTCTTGTTGTATCATGATACCGTGTTTCCCCGAAAATAAAGACCTAGCCAGACAATCAGCTCTAATGCATCTTTTGGAGCAAAAATTAATATAAGACCAGGTCTTATTTTACTGTAATATAAGACTGGGTCTTGAATAGAATAAAATAGAATAGAATAGAATAGAATAGAATAGAATAGAATAGAATAGAATAGAATAGAATAGAATAGAATAGAATATGGGGTATAATATAATATAATGCCAGGTCTTATATTAATTTTTGCTCCAAAAGACACATTAGAGTTGATATAAGACCGGGTCTCATTTTACTGTAATATAAGACCGGGTATTATATAATATAATATAATATAATATAATATAATATAATTAATATAATTAATATAATTAATATAATTAATATAATTAATATAATACCGGGTATAATATAATATAGTACTGGGTCTTATATTAATTTTTGCTCCAAAAGACACGTTAGAGCTAATTGTCTAGATAGGTCTTATTTTCGGGGAAACATGATAGAAGAGACAGAAACCATTTTGGATCAAAGATAGCTTCAGGAAGAATTTTTTAGTTTGTATCATAGGAAAACTGAACTCAATTTCTAATTAAAGAGCTAAGGTGCTAGATAAAGAATTGATGAGGACTGCATTTAAAATTTTATAGGTAGGAAATTACAGCTAAAGACTGAGAATTCATTGTGATTAGTATAGTATTAAAGATCTAATATTCTCTTCCCTATCCCCAAAAGATATATTTGGTCTTCATCCTTGTTTTTGGCATAGAGCTCCTAAAACCCTGAAAATTTCCTAAGTGATCAGAGCTATAAATGTGTCTTTTGTTAGGTTAATAGGGTGACTTTTGAAAAGCACCTAAGGATGATGGCTGGTTACCAGATGAGGCAGCGCAGTGATTAGAGGGTTGAAACATTCAGTCCTAACCCCCACGACCGCTCCAGGTAAGGGAGATGAAAAGGAGGTTGGATGAATCACCAATGGTCCATGATTTTATCAATCGATCAGAAGCAAGGTGACAACATGACATTGTAACTGATGTCTGAAGTCCAAAGAGGGGGGTCATTGGGACCAGTTTGTAGCCGGTGGGTCAGAAGTACAGATAACAACGTGGGCTTACTACTGACGTCTGAATTGTATGTGAAGAGAGGTGTCTGATGGGACTGAACACTTAACCTGTGGGAATGTGATGCTATCTCAGGGTAGATAGTGTCAGAATTGAGTTAAATTGTAGGACTCCTAGCTGGTGTCTGGGAATCATTTGTTGGTGTCATCACCCCACCCCCGAATATACAAACATTGGAATTGGGTCCAGGAACTCCAAAATACCTATGCTCAGGTAAATCAGCACATATTGTGTAGAGGTCCTGATAAGTGGATGTGCCATATGTTACACACTTACAATTTTCACACAGACCCTTAGGCAAAAATATGTCTGATATTCCTGTCTAACAACAGGAAATTTACCTCCCTATCTTAAAAAAAAAAAAAAAGTCTACTAAAAGCTATTGGACAAGTTTGCAGAATCATCACCAGTGGCTTCTGGCTTTGTTTCAGTGAGGAAATCATATAATGTCCCTATGTTCCCAGATATGAAATGAAAATAATCAAACTAAATAATCCATCTCTGACTGTATAAGATTCTCTAAGACCCCAAAACTGGGAGGATTACTTGAAAAATAACCATAGTGTCCTAAAAAAAATCATGTTGGAAAAGCTTTATGCAATTACGGCCAATAACATTCTCAATTCATAGTTTTTCACCAAATGTGATCCTATGGTAAAATCCTCCTGCTTATAGCAGTTAGAATTTTCAGAGTACAATCAATAGTGGAATATTAAACAGTGTTCTCACAAACATCTTCATGAATACCCTCATTATCTCTCATAGCTTCAAACTTTCTAAGTTTATATGTGAAAGATACATGGCTTTTACAACAAATACCATCTCCTTGTCTACATATATAATTAATATGTTTATAATTACTAAATTTACAAAGTATTGCAAAATAAAAGTGATTTGCAATTTCTCAGATGATTCCTACAAAGATCAAAGATTTTCACTAAAAACGCTGTTCAGTCTTTTTTCTATAAAAAGAGTGAATAATTTTTAGTTAAAATTAGACATCCTGTAAATATTCCTTTATAGCTTACATTTTCCATACAACAATATATTTAAGCATTTGAATATGTCGTTAAACATTATTAAATATGACATTAACAATTGTACAATACATCATTCAGTTCTTTATGGTGAGACATTTAGTTTGTTTTAAATATTTTAAAATTATCAATCATGCCTCAACAAACATTCCTAAATCTTTGGTGTGGTTCCTAAAAGTTTACTTATTTATTTACTCAATAGATATTTATTGTTCATTTACTATGTGCCTGATGCTGTGCTAGTTATTAAAGTCACAAAGAGATAAGGTAGTTATTTGCATTGACTATATGTTTATATTAGTCCCTAAATATTTCCCTAGAAACTTCTAGTCTACTGACTTATTTAAGGTCCAGCTTAACTACCTTATTCCTACAAATTACATTTTCTCTTTAATTAATGGTTTGGCGAGATCTTCATTTCTCTCTAATCAGCCATGTTTATTTTCTTTCCTTTTCATATTGATGAGCGATGGACTCATTATTGTTTCCATTTTAGAGTCATTTATTTTACACTGTTCACTTCCTGAAATAATAGAATCAAATGACAGAAAGGGACCTCAAGTGTCATTTTATGTAAAAATCCATCTGATCCTTGAATCCTTTATACAATGTCTTTACCGACTGTATATCCAGTCCATGTTAAAGACCTTCCATGATGGTCAACTCTTTCCCTCTGAAGGCAGCCTATTCAGTATATTTGTCCAGCAAATGCTTATTGTATCACAGATAAGTCAGGTATTATACTGTTTGCTGGGTATACAATGGGAAGTATAACACATGTGATCTTTTTTTATTTTTCATTTACAGTTGACACTCAGTATTATTTTATATTAGTTTCAGGTGTACAGCATAGTGGTTAGACATTTATATAATTTATGAAGTGATCCCCCGATAAGTCTAATAATATGTAGTTATTATAATATTATTGACTATATTCTCTATGCTGTACTTTATATCCCTGTGACTATTTTGTAACTACCACTTTTTGTACTTCTTAATCCCTTCACCTTTTTCACCCAGTCCCCTCATCCCCCTCTCATCTGGAAACCATCATTTTATTCTCTGTGTCTATGAGTCTGTTTCTGTTTCGTTTGTTCCTTAGTTTTGTTCTTTACATTCCACATATAGATGAAATCATATGGCATTTGTCTTTCTCTGACTGACTTATTTCACTCAGCAATATACCTTCTAGGTCCATCCATGTTGTCACAAATGGTAAGATTTCATTCTTTTTTATTGGCCAAGTAATATTCCATTGTATAAATGTACCACATCTTCTTTATCCAATCATATATTGATGGGCGTTTCAGTTGCTTCCATCTCTTGGCTAGTTTTACTGGTGCTGCAGTGAACATGGGGTGCATATATCATTTCAAATTAGAAAACATATCCCTCAGAGAAAGGCAGACAACAAATAAGAGAGAAACAAATGAATTTATAGTGATAGTTATACGTGTTCTAAGGAAGTGAGTATGATGCTGTGAAATAGAGAATAGCAGAGGATAGTCAGAAAAGGACTTTCTTAGGAAATAACATTTAAGTCAAGATCTGAAGGGTGATGAAAGTCCAACCATGCTAATAGGAGAGCATCAGAAAAGTTCTGGTATGTTTAAGGAATTAAAAGGAAGCCAGTGTGGTTTTAGCACGGTACACAAGTGGGGAGAGTGGCATGAGGTGAGGTAAGAAAAGAAGAAATTTCTTGTTTTGAATTGAAATCACTCTCCCTGTCATTCCCAGTCATTAGTCCTAGTTTTTCTCCTTTTGGGCCATTCAGAATAGATGGATCTGGAATGGCTGGTTAGCTCAGTTGATTAGAGTGTGGTGCTAATAACACCAAGGTTGCCAATTCGATCCCCGTATTAAAAAAAAAAAATGCCAGGCTACATGGATCTGATCTGCCTCTAAGAGGAAGGCCTTTCAACATTAACTTGAAGCATTTCTCTTGTACATCTGTAACTTCCCTTCAGTGGGCTAAACTGCCCCATCTCTTTAATCTCTCTTTCGTATGACTGAGAGGCCATACTTTCTGGGTCAAACTCCTGTATCTGTTACATAAGAAGCAGAGTGGAGGCTTGACCTGGGTTTCAAAGAATACCTTTGACAGGAAAAACATAATTACAGTATTACAAACTACCTCAAAACCAAGGAGAAAATACTTTATTACTTCCTGCTTCATTCTGTGGTTTTAAGATCCTAGCTTTCCTTTAAATGTTCTCTTTAGACAAGGGGATTTCCCAACTCTTTCCTTGCTAATCCTACCCCCACAGTACTAGCTTCTGTGAAAAACACCACCCTATCCCTAGCAACCCAAACTCCTGATTTCTACTCTCACACCGGTTTCCCTCTGTACCATGGTAGATCACCTCTGGTCTGTTACCTTCTGCTGCCCTCTATTGGCCATGATCAATGTGAGAGGATGACAAGCAACTCAACCCCTCCCTCTGAGGCGCCACACCTCCCCTTAGACAGGAAGGGCAGAAAAAATTCACCTTAATGCACAACACCTCCCCTGAGTACATGCACATAGCAGTTCCTCAGACAGAAGGTACAAGGCCCACAAGATATACCCACCCCACTCACCGTGTGTGTGTGTGTGTGTGTGTGTGTGTGTGCACGCAGGGAAATATTTCACTTACTATGCCAGTTTCTAAAAATACATCAGTAGATCAGAAATTTTTGTCATTTAAAGACTATGGCCTAATGGAAAATATAGCTATATAAACTGGCAGTAATGTATTTTGGCCAGTATTATGTTCCAGAAATCATATAATGCTATATGAATGGGGGCACATAACCGTGACTCAAGGAACAAAGAAGGCTTCAGATCTCAAATTGTGATCTGAAAATGGGAATCAAGGGTGTTCCATGCAGTACAGAGGTTGGCTCATAGAACCCAACATTTTCCGCCACCCTGCAGAAAATTGGGTCACTCACACAGTTCATGCCATCAACTCAGACCTTGGGTCACTTATTCCACTTCTAGATCTATTCGTCTATCAAAAGCTAGGACTTCATCGGCCTAAAATGACTCCTAAGAAACTGAAGAACTCCAGCCACCTACAGGGTAGAGCCAAGACTGATTATCTTGTCACTTTACTAACAGTTAAGCCCACCCACCTCAAAGCCATACTGTCTTTAGGCACCACCAAAGAAAACCTTCTTTGCTATCTGTTACCATATCAACACCTCATAATTAACACAACCACCTATTGCTCTCCTCTATTCCAAGCCTTTCCACTGTGCCCTCTAGAATCCTAAATTCTGAGTTATAAAATCCCTCTATATCTAGTCTTTTAATGTTTCCTTCATCCCTGCCTTAAGGTAAATTATCTTCATCCATTGCAGCTACTATAACAGAATATAATACACTGAGTGGCTCATAAACAACAAATTTATTTCTTACACTTCTGGAGGCTGGGAAGTTCAAGATTAAGGTGTTGGTGTTGTTCAGTGTCCTGTGAGTGCCCGCTTCCGGTTTGCAGACTGCCACCTTCTCACAGTGTCTTCTCATGGCAGAAGAGGTGACAGAACCCTCTGTGGTCTCTCATACAGGTATCAATCCCATTCCATAGGGCTCCGCCCTCATGACCTAATCACCTCCCAAAGGTCCCACCTCCAACACCATAACATTAAGATTGGGTTTCAACATATGAGTTTGGGGGTAACACAAACATTCAGTCTATAGCACTCCTCTCAAAATCTTGGTTTTCCTGCAACCTTCTCAAAGGAAGGTTTCTACTCTCTCACACCGCAAACTCTTTGTTTGTATCATTATGAAGCATGTACCTTCTTCATCCAGTCACACTCTCCCCTCCTAGTCCCCATCAGTCACCATCACTTACTATCACCTGAGTATTTTCCTCTTCCATTAAAGGGCTTGGCAATAACACACTTCCTCTGCACTCTGAACTTCAAGATCCATATGGATAATGGAAGCTTTAGTGGGTCCATTGCTTATGAATATGGTTTTCTTCTTACTCTGTGGCATTTTCATCTCAGTCTCATTTATAGACTGTATATCCTTGTATTAATAAACCACAGTGTTGGCTTTCTTTTCCTTTCATTCCACACCCTCTTCCTAGTAAATCACATCTACAACTATGGCTTCAATTAACATCTATGTGTGAATAAATAACAAATATTTACTTCCATCCAAATAGCTCTCTTGAGATCCAGAGACACATACCTATTTAAACAGACATTGTTTTTGACGGACCACAAGCATCAAAACTCAGTATGTTCATAACTGAATTCATCGCCTTTTCTCCTGAGAGTGCCACCTAAATGCTCAAGCCAGAAATAGGAGTTTCCTCTTTTATTGTTCCCTCTCCAGTTCATTTGTACACCCACCTCAAGTCCATCTCAGCATTTCCTCCTTTTCTATTGCCATTTTTCTAACTCAAATCATCATGATCCTGTAAGTAGATTGTCTTGCATCTCATCCTGCCAACTCTCCAATCCACTCTTTGTGCTATACCTACAGTGATTGTACATGTATGTGAATCTGATTATACCATCTCCTTGATTTAAAAAATAAATAAATAAAGCACTTTAATAGAACTCTTCTGCCTTCAGGATAAACTTCAAAATCCCCAGTAAAGCAAAACATACTCTTTTGATCTGGCTCCTCATTAACTCTCCAGCCTGGTCTTTCATTCCCCTCCCCAAGGCTGGGTATGCCACAGCCTTGCAGAACCACGAGGTGGCTTACTTCAGGGTGAGTAACAATTACAATTCCACTTGCATCTAAGACTAGATTTCCTTATTAAGTGTCTGAAGGTGAAGGACATGGGTTTCTAATGAAATCCATGTCAGTGAACCCCAGATCTGTGAATAAAGATAGTAGGTTACACGTACATTTGATTTCTATAGAGAATTCTGGTAAGTCCTGAGGGGACCACTAAAGAGAGAAGAAAAAAAAAACATTAACAAGAAAGCTCTACCAGTCTCCTTAAATTATGACAATGCTTACACATGATTGGCCCAGAATTTAGGCTGCAGTGAACCATCGCTAATGGCTCAATTCCAAGGCTAATAGAGCCAAGCAACTCCTTGAAAATCCTCTATGTCCTCATTTTTAAATCCCCAGATGCTGGCACATAATCAATGTTTAACTATATGCTGAAGATCCCTTGCAGGGCTTGTGCCCATGTCACCTAAATTTTTCAGAACAATTGTGATTTCAAACATTCTCCCCTGTAAACCATGGACATGTCCCATAAATTACAATTTTCATGAAAATAGTCATGGAGGGGATCAAGTAAGTAAGTACTGAAATACAATGATACACATTAAAAGGCAAAGAACAGAAAAGATTTGAGAAATCAGAGGCCAAGGAACTATTGTGATATATGATGAAAATAAAGTATACTAAGCCATGTCATACGTATCTCAGTATGTAATATTAAATGTGTACAGAAACAAATCAGATAAAAATAAATCACATTAAGGAAGTCATTTTCCTAGTTGGCACAATCTGAGTGTCAGAATTGAAATGAAGAGTGAGAGGATTTGCCTTCCTTTTTTTTTCTTTTTAAATAATTCTTAGGACTCTAGAAATTAATTGAAAAACCTGAAACCTGAATCAATTACATGAAAATTAGTTGAGAAAACTAAAACCTGAGTTAATTATACAAACAGAATACAATAGAAATTTTACAACGAAGTTAAGTCAGTATAGAAATTTATAGCTATTTTGGCTACGGGAAGATGTTTTGATGGACTCCTAGCCTCGTTTATTCACTCATTTAACCAATGCTGAGCACCTCCTACCGTGTTTCGCCGAAAATAAGACCCAGCCCGACCATCAGCTCTAATGCATCTTTTGGAGCAAAAATTAATATAAGACCCGGTATTATACTATATATATTATATTATATTATTATAATTTTATATATATTAAGCTTATATTCCACTCATACAGAGACAGTACCAATAAATGCGTAAATTAATAAATCACATAGCAAGTTAAGAGATGATAAGTTCTATGAAAAAAATGAAAGTAATATTGGGCAAAAGAATTGACTGTCAGTGAAGGGAGGTGGGTGGAGGCTGTAATATTAACAGGATGATCAGGGCAAGCTTCATCTGGAAGACAAGATGTAAGCAAACCATTTGAAAGGGATAAGAGAATTAAACAAACAGCTGAGGGAAACATGTTCCCAGGCAGAGGGGACAGCAGGACTAAAAGCCCTAGGATGGGAAGCCTTTTTACACTTGTGATTTCACATTCATATTTTGATTGTTTTATTAATCTGTCTCCTTCATTAGATTGTAGTCTCCAAAAAGTCAAGGATCGTACCTGCTAGCTCCATTTTCTCTCAAGCACCTAGTCCAGGGGCTGACACAGAGTAGGTGCTCAGAAAATATTTGTTGATTACGCAAATGAAGGAGATTAACTTGAACATTTTCTCCAACGAGCTAGAAAAACTCTTCACCTGGTTTGATGAAGACAAACATTTTCTATTCTAATGAACTCTGGATTTTGCTCCTTTTTTCATTTTCAGTGGATTCTGGTCTTTGCACTACCGCGTTACTGACACATCCTAATCTGCAATGGGATGACTGCTTCCTTGCCTCAGGATACCTATTACTAATTGTAGAAAATCTTTAGTCTCATTCTCTACATGATAACTTCAAGTTTGAGAGTTCTTATAAACCTTCCAACACCACTGAATAAATGTCTGCAACTGATTATTTTTTTTCTGTGTGAATTATTTTTGCTTTCTCCTAGCATGGCTGAGCAGGTTCTCTTTTTTTAATTCTCTGGCTAGGTGCCAATGTTCTACAGAATCAGTATTCTGCTCTGCTGTGTGATGGACAGAGTGTTATCCTCCCACTCTTTTTCTTTTTTTTTCTTTTTCTTTTTTTTTTGGCAGAAAGAGGATCTTCAAGTTTGGATCTGAGCTGAAAATGGGTAACACATTGAGAAGAAATCAGGTCATCACCACTATTCTTCCTGAGTAACTGGCTATTAAACATTTTCTTTGTATGAATTAGCTCAGGACTTTTTCTGTTTAACTATGGGACACAATACCATAAAAGATATAAAGATACATTATGCTGATTAAGTTCCATGAATTCTATAGCACATGCGAAAACCTGAGCAACTATGGTGGAGAGAAAAATACATTCTTATAGTTCAATTTTTTATGAAGTATGTTTTTAAATATTTCATTATTTATTTTATTGTTCAAATAAATACAAAGAAATTTTAAAAACACATAAGAGAAATGTGCACTGACAGATAAATGGATAAAGAAATTATAGTGTTCATAGACACAGACAATAGTTTAGTGGTTACCAGAGGATAAGGGGGAAGGGGGTGGTAGATGAGGGTAAAGGGATCAAATATATGGTCATGGAAAGAGAACTGACTCTGGGTGGTGAACACACGATATGATATATAGATGATGTGTTATCAAATTGTACACTTGAAATCTATGTAACTTTACTAACAATTGTCACCCCAATAAACTTTAAAAAAAGAAAAAAATTATAGTGTATATAAACAATGGAATATTATTCAGCCTTTAAAAGGAGATCCTGCAATTTGCAACAATATGGATGAAACTGGAGGATATTATGCTAAGTGAAATAAACCAGAAACAGAAAGAAAAAAAAATGGAATGATCTCACTTATATGTGAAATCTAAAAAAGTTGAACACATAAAAGCACAGAGTAGAATGGTGGTTACCAGTGATGGGGAGGTGGAGGGAAAGGGACATGTTGCTCAAAGGGTACAAAGTTGTAGTCATGTAGGATGAATAAATCTAGAGTTCTAATGTACAGCCTGATGAGTATAGTTAATAATACTATGTTGAATACTGGGAATTTTTTCAGAGGGTAGATTTCAGGTGTTCTCATAACAACAACAAAAAAAAAAGGTAACTAACTGTAACTAACTGAGGAGCATATATGTTAATTAGCTTGACTATGGTAATCATTTCACTTTATATGTACATATTAAATATCATGCACATTTTAAGCACATACAATTTTATTGTAAAATAAATACACAAGAGAAATCTTTCAATAGAATATGTCAAAAGGAATGTTTTTCCTAAACAATGTACCATTTACTCATAACGTTTGGTACATAATATTATAATAGAAATAAAATTTATGGAGAACATACAATGTTCTAAGATTAAATAGTATAATTCATGTAAAATGTGTGTTTATAATAGACATGTAATGAATGTAAGATATTTTTATCATCGTGAGTTCACCTTCATAGTACACTCATCCATGAGCTAAGCACAGAATAATCTGATCTCACTTAACAAATTTAATTAATCTAAGAAATATAAGTTAACCCTCAAATATGTAATATGCAGGTATTCAATAAAGGTGTCAAATAGAGTTTGTGTCAAAGGAGGAGATAATTGTATATTGCAATATTTACACTTATTAGTTTAGCATGTTGATTAAGAGTATATTATTCCAAGGCAGCCTTCAACTTCCTGAGTTGAATCTCAGTTCTGCTACTTACTAGCCACATATCCATGGTCGAGCTAGCTAATCTTTCTGAGTTTTTCATTTATAAAAGGAAACTAAAATATGACCTAAGTGTGATAGTTAATTTTATATGTCAACTTGACTAGACAATGATGCCCAGTTGTTTGGTCAAACACCAGTTCAGATATTGCTTGAGATATTTTTTAAGACATGATTAACATTTAAACTTTCAGTCAAGCAGATTGCCCTTCATGATGTGGGTGGACCTCACCCAATCACTTGAAAGTCTTAAGAGAAAAAACAGATCTTCCATAAAGGAAGACATCTCTCTCCAGACTGTCTTCAGACTCAAGACTACAAAACCAATTTTTCCCTGGTTCTCCAGCTTGCCAGCCTACATGCAGATTGTGGAATTGCTAGCCTCCACAATCATGTGAGCCAATTCCTTAAAATAAAGATGATAGATCGATCGATCGATAGATAGATAGATAGATAGATAGATAGATAGATAGATAGATAGATAGATATAAATAGATCTCTCTTCCTATTGATTCTGTTTGTCTAGATAACCCTAATACACTACCCTCATAGAACTGTTGTGACTATCTTTGCTCTGAAATCTACTTTGATTTGACATTATTATAGCCACTTCAGCTTTCTTGTGATTATTGTTAGTATGTTTTTTATATTCCAACCTTTTACTTTTAATTCACTCGTGCATTTTATGTAGGTAACATATAGTTGGGTTTTGCTTTTTCATCCAATCTGACAATTTCTGCCCTTACCTGAGGTATTTAAAATATTGCTTTTTAGGATTAGGCAGTATAAATGGGCAGTCACAAAATAGTCATGGGGATGTGAAATACAGTATGGGGAATATAGTAAATAATGTAAAACCTGTGTATGGTGTCAGATGGGTACTAGACTTTAAGGGGATCACTTCATAAATTATATAAATGCTTAACCACTGTGCTGTATACCTGAAACTAATATAAAATAATATTAAATATATATTTATATATTCATAGGATGTAAAGTACAACATAAGGAGTGCGGTCAATGGTTTTGTAATAGCTATTTATGGTATCAAATGGGTAGTAGACTTGTGAGGTTATCACTTTGTAAGCTGTGTCTATGTCTAATCATTATCTTATTTTGAACACCTGAAACTAATAAAAAAAAATCCTTTGTAAATAGAAATAGACTCACAGATACAGAGAACAAACTGATGGTTACCAGATGGGAGGGAGGCAGGGTGAAAAAGGTGAAGGGATTAAAAAGTACAAATTGGTAGTTACAAAATAGTCACAGGGATGTTAAGTACAGTAGAGGAAATGTAGTCAATAATATTATAATAACGATGGACAGTGCCAGGTGGGTACTAGACTTACTGGGGTATCACTTCACAAATTATATAAATGCCTAACCACTACACTGTACACCTAAAAGTAATTTAAAATAATATTGAATGTCAACTATAATTTTAAAATTTATAAAAGATACAGGGGGAGATAAAAAAAATAAACAAAATATAATATTCCTTTGTAGAGCTCCACATTTTTATATGGTACAGTAAGTCCTCACTTAATATTTTCAATAGATTCTGTGACTTTAAGTGAAACAACATAAAACAAAACCAATTTTACCATAGGCTACTTGGTATCGCAAGAGTTAATCTCCTACAGCATCTCATCCACATTATAAGGAAATGACACTGAACAAAACAATGTTATTAGGAACACTGATCAAAATGGCGGTGTGAGGTGAGCCTCTGTAAAGCTCCCCTGGAATTTACAACTAATCGGACAACAATAACTCCACAAAACAATGTTATTCAAGGACCTGCTCTATTATTTTCCTTCTACCTGAAGGACTTCCTTTTATATTCTTTTTTTCACCATGTTTATTTTTGAAAGATATTTGCAGTGGGTATAGAATTCTAGGATGGCAGTTGTTTTTCTTTTACTACATTAAAGATGTTACTCCACTATCTTCTCACTTACATTGCTTTCAATGAGAAATCTGCCATAGTCCTTACCTGTGATCCTCAATACACAATGTATGTGTTTTTTTTCTGGTGGCTTTTAAGATTTTCTCTTTAACAATGGTTTTGAGAAATTTATTTATGATGTATTTTGGAGTAATTTTTTTCACATTTCTTGTACTTGGAGTTCTTTGAACTTTTGGTGTCTGTGGATTTATCCAGTTGGAAAATTTTCAGCCCTTACTTCTTAAAATATTTTTTTGTCCCTCCCTTTTCAGGAACTCCAGCTACACACATTATCAGGTCACTTAGAATAGTCACACAGCTCATGAATTCACTGTTAATTTATTTTATTATTATTGTGGTTACTATTATTATTCCCTTTTCCCTTCTGTGTTTCATGTTGGATATTTTCTGTTTATATGTCATGAAATTCACTAGTTTATTATCTGCAATGTCCAATCTGTTATGAATTCCATTGAGTATGCTTTTCATCTCAGACATTGTACTTTTCATCTAGAAGTTTATTTTGGATTTTTAAAAAATATCTTTCATGTCTCTACTTAACATGCTTAATCTTTCTTTTAGCTATTTAAACATGTAGAATGCAGTTATAATACCTGTTTTAATATCAATGTCTGCTAATTCTAACATCTGGGTCAATTCTTGGTCAGTTTTCACATAGTGATTTTTCTCCTTATTACACATTATACTTCTCTGCCCTGTGCTGATAATTTTTTATTAGATGCCAGACTTGTGAATTTTAGCTTGTCTGGTGCTAGATTATTTTTATGTCAATAAATATGGTTGAATTTTATTCTAAAATGCACTTAGAAACAGTTAGATTCTTTTGGTCCTTGCTTGTAACATTTGTCAGGCAGAACCAGAACAGCATTTAGCCTAGGGTTAATGATTCCTCTAGGTTTTATCACTAGGGCAAAACCTTCCTGAGTGCTCTGTCCAATGCCTTGTGAATTATAAGGTTTCTAATCTGGCTGGTGGGAACAGGCACAACTACTGGTCCTGTATGAGTGCCACCTACTATTTCCTCTAACCATTTCAGGTTGTTCTTTCCCTCATGCCTCAGTAGTTTCTTCATGTGCATATGTTGATCAGTAGTCTGTTGAATATTCAAGAGGGAATCTCTGTAGGTCTCCAGAGTTCTCTGTGCATCTCCCTTCTATCTGAGACTCTGCCCTGTGAACTCCAGCTACCTTGATCTCACCAGACTCTCATCTTTATCTTCTCAACTCAAGAAGTCTCCTGGGGTAGACCTAGACTTCCCCCTCCCTATACATGGTATAGAAACATTCTCAAGTCAGTAAGCTAGGAAAATTGTAGAGCTCACCCCAGTTGTTTTTCATCTTTCAGGGATATCTCTCCTTCATTGCCTCATGTACAATGTCTTGAAAATTGTTTATATACTATGTCTGGCTTTGGGGTGTTTTTGGTTTTGTTGTGTTGTGTTTTTAGTTATTTCAGGCAAAAGAGTAAATCTTATCCTTGCTAGTCCATCTTAGTCAGAAGAAGTGTGGTGTCGTAAAAAAAAAAAAACTAATAAGATAATGAAAGAAAAGTGCTTAGAAAGAGTCCAATGAATGTTAGCTATCATCATCATCATCATCATCATCAGAGTTTTAAGCCATTTAGATTATACTTTTAGGAAAACCTCCCCATTATACGCATATGTACTAAGTTTTCATAAATATGAGGAAAGTATGGAACAATGAAAATATTAATAGCAATAATAATTGAGCACTAAGTGCTTTAAATTAATTGTCCATTTAATTTCAGTTCAACACTATAAAGTAATATTATCTGCATTCTATAGATGACGAATCTGAGGTTCAGAGAGGTTAAATACATTGTTCAAGGTTAAGCAGCTTCCAAGTGGTAAATAGAGAACAGAGCCAAGGTCCATCTCACCCCAAAGTCCAATCTCTAAACCTTCATGCATCACTACCAGATCACTTCTAAGCAACTGTGAAAATATTCTTGTTTCATAGACTCAAAGACTTTGGAAAAGAATTGAATAAAACTGTGTCTTAGTGTTATCATGGATTTTTCTAATCTAATATCAGAAAGGCATTTCCTCAAATATGTTATAACAGTATGGGTTTCACTGTGATTTTCTCAAGCTTGATGTCCTGCCACCTGGGGCAAATAACAAAGTTAATGATGATGTTTCCTCTTCTCAAAGCAAAGCAGATTTGATGATAAGACTGTAAGCACATAAATGGATAACATGAGTTCTAGCTAGCTTCAGTAGCACAAAACATAAAGGTAATAAGAATGATTTAATGAACTTGTCAGTTAACTGCAAAAGAACAAGGATAGGACAAGGGGCAAGGGCTGTGTATGCAATCATTGTGCCAAATAACTCATTGGATGTTTCACCAGTTGATATGGTAGTTATTGTAAAATATTCTGTTGTTTCCATAGATATACCATACAAAAAGTTAAATTTAAGATATTCTATGAGTTTATCTAAGTAAAGTTCAGATTTTGTCACATGCAAATGTACAATTTCTGAAGCCTATGCGTTACCCTAAAATAATATCAATATTTATTAGTTATTTTAATACAGAAAAATCTTAAAGAAAAAATGGTCTCCATAAATCTACTGTCCTGTTGACTTAAAAGAAAAAAAATACTAATTCGTAAATGGGGGTAAAAAAATTAAGCAATAAAGAAAGGTTAAAAAAAATATTCTCATCCAAAAACTTTTACCCTTTAGTTCTTCTCCCCAAAGATAATTATGATTAAATTTTGTTGTATTCACTCTCGGAAAACAGAGATATAGATATTCAGAAAAATCCTTCTTTAAAAATCTATTGAAATTTCTTTCATTATTTTTAGGAAATTTTTGCTTCTTTGTGGATTTTGAGAAGTTTCTCTCATTTGGAGTTTGTTTTGGAGATTTTTGTGAGACTTTTTAACAGTCTTGCCTTTTGTTTTGTGATATTCAACTAATGACCTCTAATCACAATGAGATATAATTATCTATGTGGGAATCTCTCTTTAAACAACATCTTGGCATATTCTCAAGACTGAGATTAATTTAGTCACTTATCTGAAACATATTGACACACCTGAACTAATCCTATCTTTTGCAAAACTTAAGAAAAAGTGGAACTTTATTTGGGCATGGATTCTATTCTTAATTACCATGATTTTATACTAATTCTCTCCTATGAGAAATAACAACAGATTTTGTGGAAAGAAAAGAAAACTGGGGAAAATTGAGTTTTTTTCCACCCTTTTCAAGAATAAAATGATAAGAATGTGGACCTAGAGCAGTCCATTGAATAATCTAAAAAAAATAGATCAAGAAAAAGGCTCTAAAAATCTCAGTCCTGATAATATTGGGAGTTCATAACTGATCGAGGGATGTAATTTTGAAATGTCTTTCATTCCCATACTTATTTCCATTTTTCCCTTTGTGATTTTCTATAGTGCACAGCAGTAGAAGAACATCCAAACAAAAAGTATTCCTGTGCCTGTTCAAAGGAAACGTGGGGGTACTACCTAATAGGTAAATAATTTTCTATCTCAGTTTTCTCACCCAGGTGTTTGCTGGATTCAAATCCTGACACTGTGACTTCACACTTATCTTCCTACTAGTTATTTAATACCCCTAAGTCTTGGTTTCCTCAAGTGTAAAATAAAGTAATAGTTAACTCACACAATTCTTGTAAGGATTCATGAGAAAAGTGCACCTAGAATTGTCAGTACTTAGTAAATAGGAAAAAGAGAGTAAGAGAGGAAACTAATATTTATTATATGTTAACTACTGCAAGATAATATTTATACATCTTATCTACAAGATTTCTAATTCTAACACACAGTAGCCATGTGGTTTTCCTCTCAAAAATTAGGAAACGGAAGCTCAAAATGGATAACCGACCTAAAAGCGAACATCTACTGCAGCAATTAATGTGTTAAGATTCAAATCCAGGTCTTCCTAACTTAAAAGGTTTTCTTCCCTTTGTACCACAGTGTCTCTCAAGCAAAACTGGTTGTAAATATGGATGTAGTTCTTACCAAGAAATGGTATTGATCTTCATAGGGTTTTTTGCGAATGTTTTAAAAAGATAAAACACATAGGGGCTTAGGCCAGTGCTGGACACATATTCTTTATCATTATCAGTGTCTCATTTTGCTTCCTAAAACCCACGTGGACTGTGGGATTCTGTGTTCCATTTCATATTGGTCAGTCTCTGCTGCTCTTTCTTTTTAAAGTATATCAGAGTTGATCACTTGATTCATGGGTTAACTAGAAATTGTAAACTACTAGTCTAGATGAAGCTACTAGTTCAAATAAAGAAATGGAAAAGATTGTTAACAATGAGAGGAAAGCCTTACTGCGATTTTGCCAGAAGGAGTCTTGCCCTCCCTCCTCCCTCTCCAGTTGTGCCAGAAGAGTCCTAACTTCAAATGAGCCAAGCCTAAGATATCTTCAAGTGAAGGAGCCCATCTTTGTATATCCAGATTAATATAAAAATATAATGGTAAAAGTGCAGAGTCTATATTGTCCATATTATTCAATGTACCTGAATATTTTTCCAGCTTTATTGAGATATACTTGGCATCCAACATTTTATAAATTTAAGGTGTACAATGTGATGACTTGATACAAATACATATTGCAAAATTATTACCACAATAAAGTTAGTTAACACATCTATCACCTCACATAATTACCATTTGTGTGTGTGTAGGTGTGTGTGTGTTGAAAACATTTAAGATCTACTCTCTTAGCAACTTTCAAATACATATGCAGTATTATTAACTATGCTGTATATAACTATAACTGTACATGAGATCCCCAGAACATACTCATCTCATAACTGGAAGTTTGTACTCTTTGACCAACATCTTACTATGACTCCCACTCTCAAGCCCCTGAAAACCACCATTTTAACTCTGTTATAGGAGTTCAGCTTTTTCAGATTCCATATATAAGTGAGATCATATGATATTTGTCTTTCTCTTGTCTGACTTATTTTACTTAATATAATGCTCTCAAAGTTAATGTATGTTGTTGCAAATGGCAGAATGTCTTTCTTTCCCAAGGCTGAATAATGTTCCATTGTACATATACCAGATTTGCTTTATTGATTCATCCATTGATGGACACTTAGGTTGTTTCCATGTCTTAGCTATTGTGAATAATGCTGCAATGAACGTGGGAGTGCAGATATTTCAACATCCTGATTTATTTCTTTCACATATATATCCACAAGTGGGATTGCTGGGACATAAGGTAGTTCCATTTTTTTCCCCTTCTCCTCTCCCTCCCGCCCCCACTCCGGTTCAAGCGATTGTTTCTCAGTCTAGTTGTGTAGGACACAACTCCCTGGCACATGCTGGTATTATGAGCATTGCGCTCTACCATGCTGATGCAGTCGGTTGCCCACCATCAGTCGGCCACTCACAGCAGGTCTCGCGGGCTGCTGGCTACTCACACTGGCTGCCGGCCACTCACGGCAGCCCACAGCAGCTCACAGCAGCTCACAGCAGCTCACAGCAGCTCACAGCAGCTCAGCTCCAGGTCAAGCCGTTGTTCACAATCTTAACAGGAGAGGGCGCAACTCACCGGCCCATGTGGGAATCAAACTGGTAACCTCGGTATTAGAATCACCAGGGCTCCAACCACTTGAGCCACCCGGTCTCCCTGGTAGTTCTATTTTTAATTTTTTGAGGAACCTCAATACTGTTTTCTTTAGTGGCTATACCAATTTTCAATGTAACTGCATTTATTAAGATGTTTTCTTTAAAAGAATTGGGATGTATCTCAGAGCACCTATCTGATTGTTCTGGTTTCATTTGGTGTAGACCAGTGGTTCTCAACTGGGAGTAATTTTGCCCTTTAGGGGAATTTGGCGATGCTTGGAGAAATTTTTAGTTGTCTCAACGAGATGGGAAGGAGAGGGCTCCTAACATCTAGTGGATAGCAGACAGGGATGCTGCTAAACATCCGGCAATACACAGGGCAGCCCCCCAAAACAAAGAATCACCCAGCCAGAAATGTCGGCAGTACTGAGTTTGAGAAACTCTTGTCTATGGCCATACCACCCTGAACACACCTGATCTCGTCAGATCTCGGAAGCTAAGCAGGGTCGGGCCTGGTTAGTACTTGGATGGGAGAAACTATTATCTAAATCAATAGTTCTCAGCCCTGGCTGCAGTATAGAATTACCTAAGAAGCTTTTTAAAATGATAATGCTCGTTGGATCTCCCCATACTCAGAAATTGGGACCTAACTGGTCTGGGGTAGACCTTGGTACATATAGTAAATATACATATATATTACACATTATATATGCCAGTTCCATAGGTGATTCTTAAAATGTGCTGTGCAACCGGAATTGTAAACTACTAGTCTAGATGAAGCTAACTCATTCAAATAAAAAAATCTTTACTGGGATTTTGCCAGAAGGATTCTTGCCCTCCCTTCTCCCTCTCCAGTTGTGCCAGAGCATCCTAACTGCTACCAGAGATCTCATTAGAATTCATTTTTCTGTTATGGCATTTTCCAAAACAGTATGTTTACTACTAGGAATAAATCTCATTTAAATGAGCTAGACTCAAAAAAGCAAAAGCAGAAAACTGGAGCTTACCCCACACACAAAATATTTACTACGAATAGCACCATATATATGGCTTTTACCTGCAGTCTTTCCTGTGAACAGCTATTTGGGTATTTTTTTTCTTTGTCTCTAAAATGTCTTTGTTTACCTCTCTTAACTTGTACCTGCACATTGCTATGATTCCTACAAATTCACCCTGCCCTTGGATGCTCTTTGAACCCGTGCTTAATTATTTCCAATTCATCCCAGAAACAAATCTCTTTCAGCTATATTTTCTCATGTGATTTTAAGTCAAAGTGTGGAAGAATATCGGGTCCCCTTTAAACACTGGTCATTCAGAATCCCTCTAGGGTCTCTCCTCAGTACTGGAGGTAGCTTATTAATTTACTACGATTATTGTTTAATGAAAAGTCAGAGCATGTGGGGGAAAAAAGGTTATTTAATTTCTCTAATTTAAGTTTTTCCATACATATTGATTTAGAAATCTCACTAGGCTCAGTGAAATATTTCAAGATATACTATGAAAGATGATTTGGGGCACATTTGTAACAGGGCCAATAATTATAAATGTTACACAATAAGTATATAGTTCATTCTCTCCTCCAGGTAACAGCTTTACCCTCAGCTGCTAGAAGTCCAATTTCTGCCAAAGGAGCAAAGTTATTTTAAGTTATTTGACAAAGTGATTTTACTCCCAGAAATAAAGCAAGCTGTTTTAATGTGTATCAACTGTAGACTTATTTTCTTCCTCGTGTAAAATGTTTCTGCAGAGTAAATGGAAAACTCCTACACTATGTGGAACTTGGACATTTTCTATTATAAAAAATGGCAAATGTAAATGGGAGAAGCAACGTAGTTAGAAATTTTAGAACTCTGTTGGTTTCCGTATGGCAAAGGTAATCCAGTAATACATATCGAAGAGAGAAGACCATTAAAAATAATGCGATTTGTATCATGAAAATATCGGTCATCAATGCAAAGAGAATCTGTGGGGTGTGCGAACAAGAAATAACTTGTAATAAAAACTCATGAATTGCAAAGGAACTATTCCTTCCTTAGCAATTTTATCTCTCGACTCCTTGTATTGGGTAAACCTAAAAGGTGCTGCTTTATAGCAGAGCTCTATAAACTTTTTCTGTAAATTGCCAAATAGTAAATATTTAGGCTTTGGGCCCTACTATTTGTGTCACAACTCAGCTCCACCACTGCAGCATTACAGCAGCCATAGACAATCCATAAACAAATGAGCTTGAATGTATTCAAGTAAAACTTTATTTATGGACACTGAAATTTTAATTTCATGTAACTTTCACATGTCAGAAAATATTATTCCTCCTTGTTTTTCACCCTCATAAAATGCTAAAGTCATTCTTAGCTCAGAGTCCACTGCGGCAGTGGACTCAGTTTGGCCCGTGGGCCCTAGCTTGCAGAACCCTGCCTACCAGTATTAGTATTTTTTTTCTATTATTGAATTTGAAGAACTTTTTAAATTAATTGTTGGAAAGCAAAGTCTTCAACTGAGAGTAAGGTGGAAGTCAGTGGGAAGATTTGAAGGTTTGAGAAAGTATGGAATTGTTAGAAGAGTTGAAGACTGAATGAGGTGGGAAAATATAGTATGATTACTGGTAACCCCAATCTTAAGGTTTGTGGTCATGAATTTTAAGCAAGATCATTCAGCTTCAGAAGTACAGGAAAATAGTAGGTAGAGAGCTGGATTTAATCAGGGCTGGGTTTTGGCAAAGTGAATAAAATGAATTGATATGGAAACAAGGCAGACAAAGCTGTATGAACTGGTATGATTAAAATGATTTGACTAGGTGAAGAAAAAAGTAAGTACATAAAGTGAGTTAAGGATAATTAAAATATAATAAGGTTCTGATAGGATCACATGAATGGAATCAGAATAGCAGGATAAATAGCTTGGGAAGATAGAAAGCAGTGGTCAGGCCTGTGCAAAAGAGTTATGGAGGGCTTGTAGTTATTGGTAACAACAAAGACCTTCCAGGAGAAGACAATAGAAGTGATGAGCTGGAGAACAAGCACACTGAAGGGAAGAAATTCAAAGAGCTGTGAGGCCAAGAATTTTGGAAGGATTTTCTGTGCAGAGATTAAAATTAATAAGAACTAAGTTTGGAATTGTTGAAGAGAGTGACAGTGAACCAAGAGTTAAAATTTGCTAGAAATGGTTTATATAAACCAAAAAGAACAAGACAAACAAATGAGAAACAAAAACTCATAGACACAGACAATAATTTAGTGGTTACCAGAGGGTAAGGGGGTGGGGGGAGGGTGATGAGGGTAAGGGGGATCAAATATATGGTGATGGAAGGAGAACTGACTCTGGGTGGTGAACACACAATGGGATTTATAGACGATGTAATACAGAATTGTACACCTGAAATCTATGTAAATTTACTAACAATTGTCACCCCAATAAAATTAATTAAAAAAAAAATTTGCTAGAAATGAATGATAATGGCCTACAGGATATTAGATGACTACAGCACAAAGATGTGAGAGATCGATGAAGCTTCAAACAAAGCTAAGTTTTAATGAGGCAGGATGGAGAATTGTCTGGATGTATCAGTGAAGGCTATTCTGTGCCTTGTAAGAGATTTAGCAACATTCTTGTGCTCTATCACCTAGTTCCCAGTAGCAATCCTCGTCCCAATGGTCACAATTAAAACTATCTCCACACATTACGAAATTTCCCCTGAGGAGAATTGCTCCAATTGATGACCACTGCTCTGTAGCAAAACCTCACAGCACGTTGTCCATTGTATTCAATTCCTCTACTCCTATTTTTTCATGGTTTTCCTATCTGGCATTCACTTCCACAACTCCATTAAATGTGTTTTCATTAAGGTCAGGAATGACCTTCTCATTGCTAAATTAAATGTTCAGTGCTTGGTCTCCTTTATATTCCTCCCAGCATTTGACCATTGATCATTCACTCCTCC
Organism: Rhinolophus hipposideros; assembly: GCF_964194185.1. Classification (NCBI taxonomy): domain Eukaryota; kingdom Metazoa; phylum Chordata; class Mammalia; order Chiroptera; family Rhinolophidae; genus Rhinolophus; species Rhinolophus hipposideros. The sequence goes on along the minus strand of NC_138057.1, from coordinate 57,180,006 downwards.
TTAAAATACTTTCTTCACTTGGATAACAGGACACCCCACTCATAATGATTTTCATACTCTCTCACCAGCTGCTCTTTCCCATGTTCTTTCCAATCTCTGTGCTAGGTGAAGTGGCCTACAATTCAGTGTTTGAGTCTCTTCTCTTTTCTATCCTCACTCAGTCTCATGTCTCTTTCCAAGTCTTCTTCACTGCACTGAGACTTATATGGCCAGTTACCTAATTCTAATTGGTATCTGAAATTATACAAAAAATAAGTCATCTAATATTTTCCCTAAACTTGTCCCACCCATAGCCTTTCTTGTTTGATTTGATGGCAACTCCTTTCTTCCAGTGCCTGAGATCAAAATTTTGAGTAATCTTTACTCCTCTTTTTACTCCCATACCACCTCCAATCCACTGAAATATTCTGTTGGCTCTACTTTAAAAACATCCAAATTATAACCACTTTTCATTCCTTTAGTCCTACTCCAATCAAAAACATCTTCGGCATCTGAATTATTTAAGTAATATAGGAGGCAATAATAGTTTCCCATCTAGTCTCCCCTCTTCCCACTCCAGACCCCTATTGGTCTCCTTTATATTCCTCCCAGCATTTGACAGTTGATAATTCACTCCTCCTTAAAATACTATACAGTCTATTCTAAATGCAGCAGCCAGTAGTCCTCTCTAAACTTAGGCGTATGTAGACCATGTCACTTCTCAGCTCAAAGTCCTACTATGGCTTCTCATCTCCCTCAGAGTAAAAGCCAAATATGTTACTGTAGCCTACAGAGACCCCCTTGTTACTTCTTAGACCGGATTGTACAGTATTCCCAAAAAATTCATGTCTATGTAGAGCCTCAAAATGTGACCTTATTAGGAAATAGTCTTTGCAGATGTAATTAGTTAAGATGAAGTCACACCGATTGAGGGTGGGCCCTAATCAATGACTGATGTCCTTATAAAAAGAGAGAACAGAAACATAGACACAAGAGGTGGCAGTGGAGGGGAGAGGAAAGAATGCCATGGGAAACAGAGCCTGGATGGATGCATCAGCAAACCAAGGAATGCCAAGAATTGCCAGCAATGAGAGAATAAATTTATGTTGTTTTAAGCAACCCGTAAAACAACTTTGTGGTGCTTTGTTACAGCAGCCCTGGGACACTAATGCCTATCTTTCATTTCCTCTTCTTCTGCTCCTTCTCCTGCTCGTTGTCCTCCAGCTACAACCTACTGGCTAGGCCTCGAAGACCTAGGCTTGCTCCTGCCTCAAAGCCTTTCTGTGTTGTTTCCTCTGCCTGGAACATCCTTCCCATAGATGTTTGCATATCTCTTCTACTCATGCCTTGTGTCTGCTCAGAAGCCACCTTTGCATGATATCTGATGTAATTAAAAAGGCAACAGCACACCTTTCCTTCTTCCCAGCTTTATTTATCACCCTAGAAGCTTCCACCTCCCAACAGTCTTATTTTCTAAATTATTTTTCTCCCTGTACCGGAATGTAAGCACAGTGAAGGCAGCAATTTTGGTCTGTTTTGTCCATGGACACATCCCCAGTGCCCGTAACTGTGCTTGGAGCATAGGAAGATATCTAGGCTTCTGCATTACTTACCACTGATTATGCTAACTTTCGTCACCTGGACAAAGTAGTGTTTTCCATGTTTCTGCACTTACAGAAACTATTCTATATTCTTTAGAAGCAAGATGCTAAATGCAATGCACATGATTAAGGGATGAGGAGGGGGAGAAAAGGAAGTTAAGTTCCACCTCTGGAGGCGGTGTGTTTACATAAATTACCTGAAACTTCTTTAAGAAGGATTTGTTTCTTACCCATTTTATTTATTTCAATCATTTATTTGTATCAGTTTGTACTCATGTAGATGTATTTCATACTTTAGGTTATATAATCCAGTACTTATTTTGGAGCCCAATATTTTTTTTTTCTCAAAATGTTCCAGTTTTGGCCTTTAGGAGCTCTTTCAAGTTGGCCCCCGTGTCGTCCCATTAACATGCACTCATCCTTTTGTGTTCTGAGTACTTCATTACTCTCCAGCACTATAAGATGCTCTAGGTTCATGTTGTATTTTCCTTACCCCAGCCCTAAAATTAGCTACATATATCTAAGCACAGTGAAAGACTTTATTACATCTTTCCCAATAATTGGAAGAGAAAAAAGATGAAAATCAGTAAGGATACAGAAGATGTGGACAGTAAAATAAAGGAGCTTGTTCTAAAGGACACATACAGAGCATCGCAACCAACAATTGCAGACTTCACATCTTTTCAAGCATGGAAGAAATATTTACAAAGACTGACCAACTACTAGGCTCAAAATATCACTTCGGTAAAATTCAGATAATTGTATCAATCAGACCCCATATGCTGAACTCAATGCAATAATTTTTTTTTAATTAGTTATAAAAATATAGCAATGCTACAGTCATGGAAATTTAAAAGCATTCCTCTAAATGACTCATAAATCAAAAAAGAAATCATAATGAAAATCAAAAATATTAATAATAGAACAGTAATGAAAATATGACATACTATGCCTTTCTGAATGCAACTAAAGTAGTACTTAAAGAGAAATATGGAATCTTAATTGCTATCATTAAATTTTTTTTCAAAATTAATTATCTAAGCATACAAAGTTAGACATTAGAAAAAGATCACCAGAATAAAGCCAAAGAAAGCTGACAAAAGGAAAGAAAGGTTAGAGCAGAAAATAATGAAATGGCAACCAAACATAGGCTAAAGAGATCAACAAAGCAAAATGTTAGTTTTCTGAAAAAATAAACAGAGAAGCAAGATTAATCAAGAGAAAATGAGAGCATATGAGAGAAAACACACTGAAAATACTAGGAATGAAATCACAGATGTAGCAGAGACTAAACAGATAAGACGACATTGTGAATAAACATAGATAAAATGGACAAAGTCCTGAAAACTATAACATACCTAGACTGATTCCAGAAAAAATAGAACATCCTAATAGTCCCATAACCATTGAACCAGCTTAAATCTTTTTATCTAGCAAACAGGAAGTTCAGATAGAAATTCAGGTGACTTCTACCAAACATTCAAAGGCAGGTATTCCAACCTTACACAAATTCTTCGAGAGAATAGAAATAAAGAGGAAATTCCCCAACTCACCTTATGAGGCTAGTATAACTTTAATACCAAAACCTAACAAAGACAGAAACAAAAAATTAAACAACAGTCAATTTCATGCATAAGCATAAAAAATAATAATTTGAAACTTGTAAACTAATTCAATAATGCTTAAAAAATAACTAATTTTAATTAAATAGGTTTATCTCAGGACTAAGTTAGTTTAATATTAGAAATCAAAAAATAATGTAATGTACCATGAATAGATTAAAGCAGAAAAATCACATGATAATCTCAATAAATGAGAAAATCATTTTTGATAAAATTCATTATCCTTTCATGATATTAGAAAAACACAGAAGACAAGGCTAGAAGTAATCTCCCTTCACTTGATCATGGGTAGTTACCAAACACCTACCATACTACCAAAATTAAACATAATGGTATAATGTTAAAAGCATTCTTTATACTGTAAAATAAAAAACAAACAATGTCTACTATCACTAATTCTATGCAGCATTGTATTAGAAATCTTGCAATGCGAGGCTTAAGGGGAAATAAATGAAAGTTTTACAGATAAGAAATGAATAAACCAAATTGCTGATATTTTCAAATGCTATAATAGGCTCTGTGGAAAACCTAAAAAGAATCTACGACAGATTTTTAGAAATACTAAAAGCCTTTAATGATGTTGCTGAATATAAAATCAATACACAAATCAATTGCATTTCTGGTCAGCAGCAATAGTTTGATGAAAATGTAGCTTTAAAAATATAACCATTTATCATAGCAACAAAAATATAAGGTTCCTAATAGGACTAAATTTAACGAAAGATGTGCATGCCCTTTATAGATAGAAGTATAAAACTTTATTAAAAGTTATTAAAGACAACCCAAATAAATGTAGTGCTAAACCATGTTCCTGGATGGAAAGATTCAAAATCATACAGATGTCAATTCTCTCAGCTTCGTCTACAGATTCAATGCCATTCCAGTCAGAATCCCAACAGGATTTTTTTCTCTTGGAATTTAACAAGCTGATTCTAAAATTCATATGAGAGAACAAAGAGCCAAAATTACCCCAAACATTCCTACAGAAGAAAACAAGATTGGAGGATTTGCCCTGCTGACCACCAATACTTTATTGTAAGGTCTTATGAAGTCAGTGCAGTGCTTCACCAGAGTTAGTGAAATAGACCAATGGAATAGCCCCAAAACAGAGCCACATGCGTATGAAAACTGATTGATCACAGAGCTGTAGGAAAAGTATAGACTAAAAATGGTGTTAGGGCAATCAGGAGGGAAAATGGGATGGAAGTCAGAGAAGGCTGGGAGAGGTATCAGAACAAGATGCAGGTCCAACCTACATGAAGGAGGGAGAAGCAGAAAGAAAATTAAGTAGGAAATGCTTAGACTGTAGTGCCCCAGGAGAGTTTTGAAAAGCAGATGGAGAGTCCTCAATGTAAATTCACTGTTCAGGGAAGTGTATGTCTCCCAGAAAGGAACTGTTTTAACATCCTCGCCATGCTCAGTCACTGGCCAGCAGCAGCCCAGGGAAATGTGGCCTCAGTGGGAATGAGGTGGTGGATTTCAGAGCACAGCAGCTGGGACTGTTACTCTCCCTGCAATCGAAGATTCTGAGAGGCACATCTTCATAAATGCCTCAGAGAGCATAAGTAATTTGCCAGATGAAAAAATATGAAACCATTATTCAAACACATGCAGTATGCCTTCGCAACTCACACAGCTGACACCATGAAATGCTTCTGCCTTCCACCACCCCTGCTTCAAAGGATATTGGAACATATGTCTAACTCATCTCATTACCTCTGGCCTTCCTCATCCATTCATCCTTCTGCACAGAAGCCAAAAGTTTTTAAATAGGAATGATGACTGCTACCCTCCTTCTCAAAATTATTCAGTGCCTTTCACTCTTTCAGAATTAAGTTTAAAGTTCCTAACACAACATACAACCCTAATTATCTGGTGTTAATGATCTACCTCTCAAGCTCTATTTCCTGACACTCCCATTATTTTTTCAACAAAAATATTCATTTCTTCATTTTTCATTCATCCATTCGATGAGCATTTGTGGAGCACCTGCCACATGTGACAATTCTATTTTAACCACAAGAAATTGACTGAAACTACACGATGTCCCTGTTCTCGTGGTGCTTATGTGTTCTCTTTCCTGAGACAATAAGGAGCAAAGTTAATAAATTCAGAGAGGGATAAATGCTATAAACAAAACAAATTTTAAAAAAGAAATGTTATGGGAGTAACTAGATTGGGAAGGTGGGCCATAAGGCCTGAATAATAAGAAGCCAACTTTTGAAAATCTGGAGGGAGAACTTTATATGAGAGGAAACAAAAGGTAAAGTCTGAAGACAGAGGAGGTAGGCAAGTTCAAGAAACAGAAAGAAGGCAAGTGTGACTAAAGAGTTGTGGGTAGGGGGAGAGTGGACCAGGAGAAATGAGAGGTTTGGTGCTGTTGGCCAAAAGAGGGTACCAAATAGGGGAATGATGTGGCTGGATTTTTATGTTTTAAAAGGAGCATTTTGGCTTCGGAGTAAAATGTGAATTATAGGGAACAAACGTAGGAGTGGAATTTGTCAGCTTCTGGGCCTCCCACGCTTGCCTACGCCTCTGTATTTTACAGCTTCAGTAAACTTTTGCTCATCCTTTAGATCTCAGTCAAAATATTAGCAGCTTTGTAAAGTTTTTCTCATTCACCCAGGAAGATCTGAGTACTCCTTGCTCCAGAATCCCATTGCATCAGAGGAAATCAGAGGAAATTGTCAGAGCCTACATCCTTTGGAAGGATCAAAGAAGAATGGATATTTCTGATGTTTGTGTTATTTATATATATATATATATATATATATATATATATATATATGTATATATATATATCGTATATATATATATATATATATATATATATATATACGAGAGAAAATACTGGTACTGTCAGTCTATCTCAATTTACTCCAGCTTCTCAAGCTGGAAAAGAAAAATCAGTTGCCCTTTGAAAGAAGTCATAGTCATTTCTATATATGTCTGTATATGCTAAAACTCACCACAGACAAGTTAAAAGGAGTGCTTTACTATATCAAGTGCTAAAAGAAATGTCCATGTAACAAATGTTTTTATGTTTGTTTTTTATTGTTGTTGCTTTTACTACTGATCTCAGCGTTGCATAACAGATGCTGCATGGACAGCTACTGATGTCTTATTAAAGCCTGTCAATAGTCCTGAGAGGGTGGTCGCCCCACTAAAGCCATCATCAAGTGGATTTCTTTCAAGTACCTCAGGATCTTGCGTATTTATGAAGCCAGTGCTTCTCAGCTTTCAAATTCAGTCTTCAGAAGGAAGTGAAGTATATTTGATGGTTTCTTGTAGCAGAAATATATTTTTTTCTCTGACTTTCCTAATAAGTTTTTGATCTCTCACTTTTGTGCTCAGAAAACTCCCTTGTGGGTTTTCTAATCCATTGTCAAACCCTAATCCTTCTTACAGGCGTCAATATCGAGATGCCAAACCCACAGATGAAAAGCAGTTTCCTCCTGAAGTTTCCTGAAGGGAATCACAATGGACTCACAAGAACCCCCCCAAGGGAAGCACTATGGAAACTTACAAGGCATTACACCCTTTCCTCCAAGCCTTCAGAATGTTTGAAAACAAATCAGCACATGGTGAGTGCCCCAGTGCCTTTCCGCCATCCAGTTTCAATGGGGTTAAAGGGATTCTCCAACACTCTCCCTTAAAAACCAAGTGAAAAGCTTCACTGAAACTCTGAAAGTCTAATTTAGAAGTGCATTACAGTGGAAACTCAGGTTCCTTGATTAATATGATGTTTTCCCTTCACCTCCTTCCTAATAAATGGGCCATCCATTGCCTCATTGTCCAACCATTGCAACTCTAAGCTGCCACAAATGAGAAGGCCTTTGCACGAACACAGTTTCCTACCGGGGCAAAGCAGCACATACTCACTAAATTGTTCAGGGCCAGCTGTCAAATCAGAAATGAAAGGGATGATTTTTTAGGAGTTCGCAGAGCAGAAGAGGAAAACACTTTTAAAGTGTTGTCAAGGTGCAGCTGTCCTTGAAGAAATGGCTTCCTGACAGCTGCTAGTGCCTTCCTTCCTGCCAGTGTTTAATTTCTCTCGGAGAGAGGCAGGACTTTAATTAGGTTCCTAGGGCAGCTAGCTCTCTACATCTTTGACCTTATCAAAGATGCAGGATTTCAAAGCACAGGCTTAGATAGGCCTCCCTTCATTACTAATCAAAAGTCTCCCCAGAAACACTCCTGGGCCTAGGCTTCAGTTCCTCAGAAACCAAAGATGCCTTTACGTCTTCCTTCAAATGGGTCGTCTTATACCGGCATCCCTGTTCTTCAAAGGAGAAGGGAATGTTTAAAAGGCAGAAATTAGATTGCAATTCATATAAGAAGCTGTTCATGTATGAAACTACTTGCATATATCACTGTGAAGACCTTCTAATATTGGAAGAGGTTTGCTTGACTTGGTTTTCAAATGTATAACATTCTGAGTCAAAAAAAAAAAAAAATTCCTGTAATTGAATACGGGGCTTATTTTCAACCTGGTTGAGAGAGAGTAATTCCTCCAAAAAGACAGATGTTGAATTTTAATAGTGGAATTTTTTTCAGCATGTAAAAGTAAGCATAGAGCATCTGTTTTTACAATGCCAACATCTGTTTCTTTGACATCTCTGCCTTCCCTTCTGCTAGAACCAACTGTGAATTTGCTTTAGAATCTGATATGAAAAACAGATAAAATTGTTCTTGACGTGCTGAATTCTACAGGGCCAGCATACACTAGGCTATCAGGATTAAACTCTCATTCTAAAAGATTAAAAATGTCACGATACTCGGATTTCCAATTAAAATCAAGAAATGAAGAATTTTCCAAGGAGAGAGCAACATCATTTACAAATGATGTTGTGTGTTCTGTGACTTTCTTGTGAGATGCTTTCTGAAAAAGTATTTCAAAGGCAACTATTTAAGATTGTCATTAATAGTTTCACTCAATATATGTCAGTGTCATAACACCAAGCAAATTCACCCAAGAAAAGAAATTTCCTTGATTATAGGCTTTTAAAAAAGGCTTTCAGGGGCAGCCAGTTAGCTCAGTTGGTTAGAGCACTGTGCTCTTAACAACAAGGTTGCCCGTTCAATCCCCACGTGGGCCACTGTGAGCTCCGCCCTCCACAACTAGATTGAAACGACTTGGAGCTGATGGGTCCTGGAAAGACACACTTAAATAAATAAAAGTAAAAAAAAAAAAAAAAAAAAAGGCTTTCAGAGAGACTAAAATCACTAAAAATCCAATACAGTTTTATAATGAGAAGAAAATTATTGTATTAGGGAACCATAATAATCTTGTATTGAAGGAAAGCAAACACTTGGTTCAATAGTGGGCTGCCCAACTCCTTAGTAGGAACATCACTTTAATTCCTGTGTATTTACCTGCTGATTTAGCAGATGTTATTAACACCTAATTCTGTACCAGCATGGCTAGGTGCTAGGGATAACAGAGGTTACCCAGGCAAACACAGGTCCTGCCCTTATCAAGTGTAACTTCCAGTTGGGGAGACATATACTTAACATATAAACATGCAAACAAATATATAACTACAAATTTTGCAAAGAACTCTGTAGAAAAACTACAAATTGTTCTGAGATAAAGTGGAACGGTAGTATATTTTAGAAGTATTATTCAAAGAAGGCTTTCAGAGAAAGGGACGTTTAACCCAAAACCTGAAGACTGAGTGGACATCAATAATTTGAGGACATTGATAATGAGAAGTAAGGTCTTCAGGGGAAAAAGTTAGGGTGACACTTAAGAAACCAAAACAGTCCAATGTGGCTAGAAAGTGTAATAAGTAAGGGCAGAGAAGAAAAATATGAGACTGGAGAAATACAATTACTTCCATATGGATCCTACTAACTGCCTTAGTCTTGCCCTGCATAGGTCCAGAAGTCACTGTTGCCCTTGGCCTAGAAGAACCAGGAGGCCCCGGAGCAGATTCTCAGTGGTCAATTGACTGGTGGTATGACCTTACTGCTGGACGCAGTTTATTCACATGCCCACGATCACAAGTCCAACCTTGTATCCCAGTCTGAATAACAGGTTGCCTGCTGTTTTACTCCTAGCCTCAGCCCTATGCTTAGGACTCCCAATATACCCACTTCTGCTGGGCCTGGGGCCAGCCTGTTACCTGGCAATACCCCTGAGCTGATCATCAAACCTCAGAACCGTAGTAGAGCACTCTTCTATGCTCCACTCCGAGTTACAAACAAAACAAAACAAAAACAGTAATTCTTTCAAGTTCCTGCAATCGATAGGAATAATCGCATATAAAAACTTGAACATCCAGGCCTCAGGACCAGCAGAAACTAGACACTTGTTTTCATTCTGCAGCAGCTCTAGGGACCTCATGCCTCTTCCCTCAAACGCTCATCCATTTACATGACTGGGCTATTCTCTCCCTACCTGCACCTCCCTGCTTCTCTACCAGCTTTGCCACCTATCTTGTGTCTATTACCCCTGGCTTTTGCTCCCTTGTAACTTTGACTCTACTTGACTGCCATTTCTTCTCAGTATCCTCCAGAGATAGATTCTAATCAGCTCAATTTGTCTTTTTTCATCAGACCAGCTTATTGGTTGACCTAGGGTTAGTGCCATCCTTTAATCCTACTGGTTATGTTCAAAGGGCATAGAGTCTGATATCAAAAAACACTGCCCTCTCTGATTTCAAACTATACTACAAAGCTATAGTAATTACAACCATATGGTACTGGCATAAAAATAGAGATATAGACTAATAGAACAGGACCAAGAGCCCAGAAATAAACCCTTCTATGTATGGTCAACTAGTATTTGACAAGGGAACCATGGATACTCAGTAGAAAACGGATAGTCTCTTCAATAAATAGAGTTGGGAAAACTGGATAATCACATGAATGAAATCTGACTTTTACCTTACACCATTCACAAAAATTAGCTCAAAATGGATTAAAGACTTCAAAATAACACCCTGAAGCCATAAAACTCCTAGAAGAAAACATAAGGAGAAGCTCCTTGATGTTGGTCTTGGCAACACTTTTCTGGATATGACACCAAAAACACAAGCAACAAAAGCAAAAACTGAAAAAGTGGGACTATATCAAACTAAAAAGCTCTGCACAGCAAATGAAACAACCAGCAAAATGGAAAAGCAGCCTACAGAATGGGAGAAAATATTGTTTTTCTAGAGTTGTGAAATCACCTAAAAATGTTAAAATTCACATACTGTGGTTTGGATATTATTATACCTAAAATATTATTATCATTATCAAATTTAAGATACAACAGGATTCCATCATATATAGGATTCCATCATATATAGGATCCCATCATATATAATCCCTACTTTCAACATCATCTCACCTTCTTGTTCCTGTATCATTTATTATATGTTTACATCTCTTCTCTACTAGATCATTAACTCAGCCAATATTTTTTATAGCCAGACACTATTCTAGGAGTGTTATATGCAGCACTGGACAACATAGAATGGTCTCTGAACTCAAGGATATTATTATCTAACCAGAAAGACAGACAACTAAAAAGTCATACCTGTAAACAGTACAAAGCATGTGATATCTTTGCATGTCCTACTTAATCTACAGCACCTCAGTAGCTATTCATGCAAGGCAGTGACCACGTACCTTTAGGTTCTGGGACACAATTTCACTGTGGAGATAGGGGTCCCCACACTAACAAGCAATTCTCTGTAAACCAACTGGGTGTCCTAAATTCACCTCAATTCTGACACTAGAAGATAGAGTCAGATTCCACAGGTGAAGGGTTCAGTACCACAAGACTCCCCACCCCCTCCCACTTCAGACGCCCTTTGCAATCCCAGGTTATTACTTGCGCTTCTAACAGACCAGCTATAAGTTGCACGTTCCCATACCCCCTTCCTTGAATTTTCAGATGCCAGTTACAAGTCCAGATTGTTGCCTGTACTTCTGACCAACTTGCTATAACTAAGAGGTTCCCATGATCCCCTCTTTCCTTGGGTTCAATTAATGTGCTAGAGTGGCTCACAGAACTCAGAGAAACATTTTACTTCCTAGATTGCCAGTTTATTATAAAAGGATATAACTCAGGATAGTCTCTTCAATAAATAGAGTTGGGAAAACTGGATAAAGCTGTTCCAGGAACAGCTACATGGAAGAGATATAGAGGGAAAAGTCACAGAGCTTCCACGCCCTCTTCAGACATACCACTCTCCCAGACCTCCATATGTCCACCAAACCAGAAGCTTTCCAAACCCTGTCCTTTTGGGTTTTATGGAGACTTCATTACATAGGCATGATTGCTTAAATCATTGGCCACGGGTGATCGATTTAACCTTCAATCCGTCTCCCCTGGCAGTCAGGGCAGTGGGACTGAAAGTTCCAACGCTCTAAACACAGGATTGGTTCTCCTGGCAACCAGCTCCATCCTTCGGTGGGTTCCTAAAGTCACCTTACTAATATAGCAAAAGACACCTTTCCCTCTCATCACATATGAAATTCCATGGGTTTTAGGAGCTCTGTGCTAGAAAAGGGGAAGAAGAATAAATATGTATTAAATATGTATTTCTTATTATAAATCACAATATCACAATGCATAATTGTTATCATCATGCCTCTCGGTAGATAGCATAAGTGCCTGCTACCTACCAGAGGATGAACACACGTTTAATAAGTTCAACCTTGGGAAGGTTGACCAGGAAAGAGATGTACATAGTCCAGTCTGAAATGGAGAGGAGGAATGCTCAGGAAGAAAGCCTTTGCCAACTCAGAGACGCCGCTACCAAAGAGTCAGTCGGTGAAAGATATATAATTCTATAAATGGGAGCAATAGGCATATAGTAAACACTCCATAAGTGTTAGCTGCTGTAGTTATTATTATTATTATTATTATTATTACTATTATTATTGTTGTTGTTGTTGTTGTCATTTCTGGACTGCAAATATGCCATTACAGTGAAAAACCAAACCAAGCATTTAGAAGCTTTTCACATTATATTAAGAAAAGTGCACATAAACTATGTACAAAGAGCAAATTATTTGGCTTGCATTATAATTGAATTAAGGCTAAAATGAGGTGTCTCCTAGGGGGGACTACAAAATCATTTTTATTCCCCTCATTGTCTTTGAGAATGAGCCTGTAAAGGTGTAATAGAAACAATAAGGACAAAGAGGTGATGATCAAACAAGTTCTATTTTGTGAGAACAATGAATGTTCATTGTGTTTAAATTTCTAGGAATGTGATTCATTGCGTAACTGTTGTTTCACTCTTATTGCCTTCCATTAAGTTTGGAAGATTGTTGGTTGGTTATGCTGTGTGCTTGCTTGTTTTCATTATCCTTAGAGCACAAATAATAAGTTGATTTTCAAACTGCAAGTGCTTTCTTTTTAATCAAGCTTTTCCAGAGTAGAGCTTAAGTTCTAGAGTTGTTATTACTTTAAAAATCTGTTTTAACAACACAAATCATTATGGTTTCTAAGCACTCTATTGCCTCCAAATCGTGTTAACATGTGTACCCAGCAATTTGAGTGTTGGGCTAAATCTTAGAAATCTAAATGAGAAAGAAAACTAAGTTCAGTAACTATAGATAGAAAAATAGATATTGTGAATGTCCTCGTTTTTAAACACTTTTGGTTATTTTAAAGATCATACAGATAAATCATGCGAAGACATTTTCCACGTATTTTTTTCTCTCAAGTTTCTGATTCTGAAAAGTACAAAGAATGTCTTCATTGGGTATCTGCATGTATGCTGATTTAAAGAAAAAATCTTTTACAAGAATAAGATCTTCACAATTAGGAAAATGCCATATGAATAAACTCTTGCCTCTGTTGATTTCATTTAGGAATTTTTGGGGTAATAGTCCAGTCCATTAAATGATTATCCTAGGGTCCACTATGCAAATTAATGATAGAATACCTATTGCATTGCTTTTTCCAAAAATTCAAAATATGCTATGCTATATATTTCATGACTCCATAGGACGTTTGACTAACACTGAGAATTCAATAATTCTAAATATTGAGGCTGCAAGGTTCCTTGTAGTATCATTTAAGGTTTCTATGTTATCTGCATCCTGAATCTTCTCTATGGCAAGCCTGAATATCAATCGTCCTATCTCTGTCTGAACAGGCAAGGAAATTACTACAGCTAAAGACAGCTTAACAGAGATACCTGTCCTGAACTCAGCCCAGAACCTCCAAAGTTTACCATTGGAAAAATAATCTCCAAAGAGGACCAAATGATTCTAACAAAGTTCTGCTTAACTTCCACCTTTCCCTCTTGAACTTTATCCTTGGATTCCTGCAGCCACCAGCACCCAGCCCGTGAAGATTGTACTAGTCTCCAATTAAGGCTCTGTCTCAAGAAAAGATGATAACTCTTCTCTTCAATTTCTTTAGGATAGTTAAGCAGCCTGGGAGACTTCAAAATACTCCTGAGTGTAAAGAGAAAAGCGTAGAGCCAACAAAGGCTGCAGTTTGGCTTCTGTTACAGCCAGTGTTCTTCCCGTTCCTCTTACACCAAGCTCAACAAGATGCTGTCACCTTTTCCTCCTGCTTCCTTAAGACTAGATATCCAGAAGCACCTGGGCAGCTTTCGGTGCCTACAGTACTGAAGAGCAGGCTTGTGGGTCTAAGATGCCTCAGCACAACAACCCCACTGTCACTAAAGCCAAACACTGGCCATCGTATTGAGAAAGGGGGGAGAAGGGAATGTACTTTTAATGCAGAACTTAATGGAGCAGCAATGGAAGATCCTAAGCAATGTCCATAAAGTGATGTGTCATGGCCACTCCTGGTGTGGGAAACATGTATAGGTCATTTAGCAGAAGTAGGTCACTGTCACAACTATGTCTCATGTTCCTGTTTTTAATTTCTCATCGTGTTTCTTGTCTTTCCCCATCTAGTTCCTGACACTACTCTCGGTATATTCACAACTTTTTTCCCCTAGCAAATTTCTAGCCTGTAGCCTGGGAAGCACAATTCACATTATCCTTACTTTGCCTCTTGGACAGGAGACCAAAGAACAATGGTTTCTTCTCACATGCTGCCCTCCCTGAATGCTCAGTTTCAGCGGATTACCACTCCCTTTTGCAAGTAGCTGAAATCCTTCATAATGGTCTTTGGAAGTCCTCAGCCTTCAGAAGTCTGCCTGATCCATTTTAGGATCATGGTTTGGCCTGAGGTCAGAAACACAGTATCATGGGCAATCAGAGGGACTATCAAAGGGCTCATTAGAAAAAGTATTGAGAGCCATTGATGAGATCATGAGAACATCTGAAGTCCAAGGGTTCAGCCTATTTGGCCTCTAGGTGAGCTAGCCAGGTAAAAGGAGAGGAGAACCAACATTCAGAGGGCAGAGCAAGGCTGCACTGTTGGGCAAATGAGTAACAGATAAAGACAGTGGGGCTTGGGGCTTGGGAAACTAATGGTTGTGCTAAATGACTATTGCATCCCCCTATTATTTGTGTATTTTGCCTTCGAAGTGGACTTAAACACCAGGAAGCCTTTGATGTTACTCTGCCTTGATCACAGAATAGCCTCTTCTGAGTGGATAGTAAGGATCAAAGAATAGCCCTCTTCTGCAGTCCTCTTCAAAACGCAAATGAAACAGAAAGGGATAGCATGGAAGACACACACTCTTTGAAAAAAGACATATATTTATTTGGTGTTTTTTTAAATGTACTCACAAAAAGCCATGAATGTCTTTGTGTGTGTAAGTATAGAAACTTCAAACAATAGCGTCCCCACTTAACAGATGCTTTTCCCAAAATAGCTGCTACTCTGGATTATATGCATTAGGCACACATGTCCATACAGAGGTATGTAATTTTGTGTTTCTTTTTTAGGGTAATTGGTACTTTCATTTTTCTAAAAGTTTCTCTTTTTTACATAATAATGTATCTTGGAGCTTTTCAAATGTCAGTACATACATATTTACCTGATTTGGGGAAACTGCTGCATACATAGTGTTCGGTGAATGTACGTGCCACAATTTATTCAACTGATGATCAATTTATGGATTTTGCTCTTCTAATTATGCTGTGGTAACATCCTTCTGCTTACCATGTCCACATGTGAATAGTTCTCCAAAATAGGCCCCTAGAGTGACGTCATAGGAATGGCGGCAGCGGGGCACATTTTCTGAGTTCTCCTCCGGATTTTATTACAAACGGGACATATAACCCATCAAACAACTCTTCGCTCATCACGCAGAACAGCTAAGAGACTCCTAAGAGACTCGTGTAAGGATTACTTGAAGCTGCGCAAATTGGGCGAGCAGGGGAAGAAAGAAGGGAGCGGAGAGGAAACGCGCGGTCGCGCGGTGGAATCAAGCCGGCGGCGGCGGCTGGCGGTAAACTGCAGCTCTAAAGACACAGGGAGATATAGAACACGCAGAACAGCGGGGAGACTCGTGGAGGAATTTGCCTGAAGGTGTGCGCGGATTACAAGCAGGGGAGGAGGCGGGACAGCGAAGTGGAAGCGCGCCCCCCCACCCCCACCCGCGCGGAGCCGAGGCCGGCGGCGCCGGGACTACGGAGCGCAGACTCCTGGAAGCGGAGCACAGGCCGTGCAGCGTTGCTGCGCGGCTCCCAGGTCGGACGGAGGCTCGTGGAAGGTTTGCTTTGAGGTGCACTAGGTGGGCGAGCGGGGGGGAGGAGCGTGCTCACAGAAAAAGTGGAGGGCAGCACCCGGGGCTCTAGAGTCCCACGGGAGCCCAGGGTGTGGCGGAGAGCGTAGGGTCCAGGAGGTGAGCTCTTTCCCTGCGTCCCACAGTTGATCGCTCCCGCCGGGGCGGGCAGCTCGTGGGCCCTAGGGCAGACAAAGAACTGAGACGCCACACCTGGGCCCCTCACCGCGCTTTTCGAATCCTCCCCCCGCCCTTCCAGAGACTCAAACTACCCCTAACTGAGAAACAGTGTCAGATTACAGAGGGGCGTCTGCGCTCAGGCGCTGGGAAGATTGGCAGCCGGCTCTGACCATCGGAAGAGGCTGGGAGGAGGGGATTTTCGCTGGACGAGGAGAGAGGAGACTCCCACACCCCCAGCCACCACCTTTTCAGGCCTGCGGGAGGAGTGTGAGTGGCTGGCCTGGGAGGGAGGAGACCCCTCCATCCCCAGGCCCCACCCTTTCTGGCTGACCTGCGGTGGGGCAAGGGCAACCGCGGAAGCAATCCCTGAGTTCAGCAGTAAGCGGCAGTCGCAGCTCCCGGCTTTCAGCAGCTTAGAGATCTCCCGCCCGCCCCCTCCCACTCATCCTTGGAAGGAGGGCCCTAAGACTCAGGAGTACTGGGCACAGGGCTGTTGGAGCTACTCTCAGCGTGCATTTGTGCAGGAAAGGACAGAAACTGCATGGTCTCTCTGAAAACTGTCATCCAGACCCCTCAGCCCCTCGCATTTAAATCTACACTCCCAAATTCACTCTGGGCACCAGGTGACTAGCGATGCCTGCGCACTAGGCAGGGAACTCTTTGGCACAGCGGAGGACAACCTGGAGATCACCTGGTGGGCTTAAGCCAAGACTGGTGCTGCTTTCTGTTTTGCTTTGCTTGGTGGTCTTTATTTTTATTTTTTTTTTTATTTTTTTTTTTATTTTTTATTTTTTATTTTTTTATTTTATTTTATTTTTTTTTTCTTTCTTTCTCTTCTTTTTTTTTCTTTTTTCTGCTTGTTGTGATTTGCTTTGTTCTGTCTTTATTTCTTTGATATCTTTGCCTATGTAGAGTGGGGATTGTCGGTTGTATTTTATTTGTGAATGTACTTGATTTGTTTTCTTTGTTGTTGTTGTTGTTGTTGTACTTGCTAACTTTATTTGTGCTGAAACTGCCCTACCAGGGCCCAGCTTAAGAGGCACAAGATTCAACATATCCAGAAGCCAACTCTGGACCAAACCAGAGTACTACCGGGTTTGACCTACAAGTCACCCACGGAAGGAGGGCCCTAAGACTCAGGAGTACTGGGCACAGGGCTGGTGGAGCTACTCTCAGTGTGCATTTGTGCAGGAAAGAACAGAAACTGCATGGTCTCTCTGAAAACTGTCATCCAGATCCCTCAGCCCCTCGCATTTAAATCTACACTCCCAAATTCACTCTGGGCACCAGGTGACTAGCGCTGCCTGTGCACTAGGCAGGGAACTCTTTGGCACAGCGGAGGACAACCCGGAGATTACCTGGTGGGCTTAAGCCAAGACTGGTGCTGCTTTCTGTTTTGCTTTGCTTGGTGATTTTTTTTTTGTTTGTTTGTTTGTTTGTTTGTTTTGTTTTGCTTTTTTGTTTTTTTGCTTTTGTTTTTGTTTTGTTTTGTGTTGTTTTGCTTTGTTCTTCTCTTTTTTCCTTTCTTTTCTTTTTCTTTTTTTTCTTTCTTTCTCTTCTTTTTTTTTCTTTTCCTTGCTTGTTGTGATTTGCTTTGTTCTGTCTTTATTTCTTTGATATCTTTGCCTATGTTGAGTGGGGATTGTCGGTTGTATTTTACATGCGAATGTACTTGATTTGTTTTCCTTGTTGTTGTTGTTGTTGTTGTTGTACTTGGTAACTTTATTTGTGCTGAAACTGCCCTACCAGGGCCCAGATTAAGAGGCACAAGATTCAACATATCCAGAAGCCAACTCTGGACCAAACCAGAGTACTACCGGGTTTGACCTACAAGTCACCCATGGAAGGAGGGCCCTAAGACTCAGGAATACTGACCACAGGGCTGGTGGAGCTACTCTCAGCGTGCATTTGTGCAGGAAAGGACAGAAACTGCATGGTCTCTCTGAAAACTGTCATCCAGACCCCTCAGCCCCTCGCATTTAAATCTACACTCCCAAATTCACTCTGGGCACCAGGTGACCAGCGCTGCCTGCGCAATAGGCAGGGAACTCTTTGGCACAGCAGAGGACAACCTGGAGATTACCTGGTGGGCTTAAGCCAAGACTGGTTCTGCTTTCTGTTTTGCTTTGCTTGGTACTTCCATTTTTTTTTTTTTTTTTTTTTTTTTTTTTTTTTTTTTTTTTTCTGCTTGTAGTGATTTGCTTTGTTCTGTCATTATTGCTTTGATATCTTTGCTTATGTTGAGGGGGGATTGTCGGTTGTATTTTATTTGTGAATGTACTTGATTTGTTTTCTTTGTTGTTGTTGCTGTTGTACTTGGTAACTTGATTTGTGCTGAAACTGCCCTACCAGGGCCCAGCTTGAGAGGCACAAGATTCAACATTTTCCAGAAGCCAACTCTGGACCAAACCAGAGTACTACCGAGTTTGACCTACAAGTCACACACCCAGAAGGAATTCTCTGAAGGCACAAGAGCCCATAGAGGCCAAACCTCATTTAAGTGGCCAACCCTCACCCAGCAGAACACCCTGTGGTGAGCAGAGCCAAGTTTCACAACTAGACGGCCTAGGAGTTAAGCCCACCTACTCACAAGCAAAAAGCAATCAAAGTTCTTCTTGAACAGGACGATATACTAAACACACGAGCCTCCTGTGGAGCACATGCAGAGAAGAACGAAGTAGTCCAAGTCAAATATAAAAGACACATACTACATAAGATAACCCAGCAAGAACTAAGAGCTCTAGGGGATCTTCCTAATACATCAAAGCAAACACAGAGAGTCAGTCAGAATGGGGAGACAAAGAAACATGTCCCAAATAAAAGAACAGAAGAAACCTCCACAACTGGAACCAAATGAAGCAGAGGTAACCAACATGTCAGAGACAGAGTTCAGAACACTGGTGATAAGAATGTTTAAGGAGCTTAGAGAAGACATAAAGAAGGATATAGAAATCATAAAGAACAACCAGTTAGAGCTAAAAAAGGATGTAGAAATCTTAACGAACAACCAGCTAGAACTAAAAAACACAATTACCGAAATTAAGAACTCACTTGAAGGAATGACCAGCAGGTTAGATGAAGCAGAGGATCGAATCAGCGACTTAGAAGACAAGTTAGCAGAGATCACTCAAACTGAACAACAGAAAGAAAAAAGAATAAAAAACAATGAAGATGGGTTAAGAGACCTCTGGGATAACATCAAGCGCAACAACATGCGCATCATAGGAATACCAGAAGGCGAAGAGAAGAAGCAAGGGATTGAGAACATATTTGAGGTAATAATGTCAGAAAACTTCCCTAACCTGATGAAGGAAACCAACATACAAGCCCAGGAAGTGCAGAGAGTTCCAACCAGGATAAACCCAAACAGGCCCACACCAAGACACATTATAGTTAAAATGGCAAAGCTTAAAGACAAAGAGAGAATCTTGAAAGCAGCAAGAGAAAGGCAGAAGGTTACATACAAGGGAACTCCCATAAGACTATCAAATGACTTTTCTACAGAAACATTGAAGGCAAGGAGGGAGTGGCAGGAGATACTCAAAGTGATGGAACACAAAGGCCTACAACCTAGATTGCTTTATCCAGCAAGGCTATCATTTAAAGTTGATGGAGAGATAAAGAGCTTCCCAGAAAAGAACAAACTGAAAGAATTTATGACAACCAAGCCAGCATTGCAAGAAATACTAAAAGGACTTCTGTAAATAGAAGAAAGATGAAAACAATTTACTACAAATCTAAAAATGGCAATAACTATGTACCTATCAGTAATCACTTTAAATGTAAATGGATTAAATGCTCCAATCAAGAGACATAGGGTGGCTGAGTGGATAAGGAAACAAGACCCTTGTATATGCTGTATACAAGAGACTCATTTCAGATCAAAAGACACACACAGACTGAAAGTGAAGGGTTGGAGTAACATATTTCATGCAAATGGAAGCAAAAAAAAAGCTGGAGTTGCAATACTTATATCTGACAAAATAGACTTTAAAATGAAAAAAATATTAAAAGACAAAGATGGGCACTATATAATAATAAAGGGATCAATCCGACAAGAGGACATAACCCTAGTAAACATCTATGCACCTAACATAGGAGCACCTAAATATATAAAACAGGTACTGATGGACATAAAGACAGAGATCAACAGCAACACTATCATAGTAGGGGACTTCAACACACCTCTGACAACAAGGGACAGGTCCTCCAGACAGAAAATCAATATGGAAACAACAGCCTTAAATGATACTTTGGAGCAGTTGGACTTAATTGATATTTTCAGAGCATTTCACCCCAATGCTGCAGAATACACGTTCTTCTCAAGTGCTCATGGAACATTTTCTAAAATAGATCATATGTTAGGACACAAGACAAGCCTCGATAAATTTAAGAAAATTGAAATCATACCAATTGTCTTCTCTGACCACAGTGCTATGAAATTAGAAATGAACTACAGGGGAAAAAAACCAGGAAGATACACCAATTCATGGAGGCTGAATAACATGTTGCTAAATAATGAATGGGTCAAGCAGCAGATCAAAGAAGAAATCAAAAGATATCTTGAGACAAATGAGAATGAGAACACGACGACCCAAAATCTATGGGATGCTGCGAAAGCAGTCCTAAGAGGGAAGTTCATAGCACTGCAGGCCTACCTAAAGAAACAAGAAACATCACTAATTGACAGTTTATCTTCACACTTAAGGGATCTGGAAAAAGAACAGCAAAATAAACCCAAAGGGAGCACAAGGAAGGAGATAATAAGGATCAGAGCAGAAATAAATGAAATAGAAACCAGAAAAACAATACAAAAGATCAATGAATCCAAGAGTTGGTTCTTAGAGAAGATAAACAAAATTGACAAACCTTTAGCCAGACTCATTAAAAAAAGGAGAGAGAGGACCCAAATTAATAAAATCAGAAATGAAAGAGGAGAAGTGACAACAGACACCACAGAAATACAAAAAATTGTAAGAAATTACTATGAGCAACTATATGCCAACAAATTTGACAACCTTGAAGAAATGGACAATTTTCTAGAGGCGCACAACCTTCCAAAGCTAACTCAAGAAGAAACAGAAAGCCTGAACAGTCTGATTACCACCAGGGAAATTGAATCAGTAATCAATAATCTCCCAACAAACAAAAGCCCTGGACCAGATGGCTTTACAGGTGAATTTTTCAAAACGTTCAAAAAAGAATTATCACCTATTCTCCTCAAGCTCTTCCAAAAAATCCAGAAGGAAGGAAGACTCCCAAACACTTTTTACGAAGCCACTATCACCCTGATCCCAAAAGCAGACAAAGACACCACAAAGAAAGAAAACTACAGGCCGATATCTCTAATGAACATAGATGCAAAAATTCTCAACAAATTATTAGCAAACAGAATTCAGCAATACATTAAAAAGATCATACACCATGATCAAGTGGGATTCATCCCTGGTATGCAGGGGTGGTTCAACATCCGCAAATCAATTAATGTGATACACCACATTAACAAAATGAAAAATAAAAATCACATGATCATATCAATAGATGCAGAAAAAGCATTTGATAAAATACAGCAACCTTTTATGATAAAAACCCTTAAGAAAGTGGGAATAGAGGGATCATATCTTAACATAATAAAGGCCATATATGACAAACCCACAGCTAACATCATACTCAATGGGGAAAAGCTAAAACCATTCCCCCTAAGATCAGGAACAAGACAAGGTTGCCCACTTTCTCCACTTCTATTCAACATAGTGCTGGAAGTTCTAGCCACAGCAATCAGACAAGAGAAAGAAATAAAAGGCATCCAAATTGGTAAGGAGGAAGTAAAATTATCATTATATGCAGATGATATGATACTATATATAGAGAACCCTAAAGACTCCACCAAGAAACTATTAGAACTGATAGATGAATTTAGTAAAGTAGCAGGATATAAAATTAATATTCGGAAATCAGTTGCATTTGTATATACCAATGATAAAATAGCAGAAGGAGAAATTAAAAAAACAATTCCATTTACAATTGCTCCAAAGACTATAAAATATCTGGGAATAAATCTAACCAAAGATGTAAAGGATCTGTACTCAGAAAATTATACAACACTGAAGAAAGAAATGAAAGAAGACATAAATAGATGGAAACACATTCCATGTTCATGGATAGGAAGAATTAATATAATTAAAATGTCCATACTGCCTAAGGCAATATACATATTCAACGCAATTCCTATCAAACTACCAATGACGTTTTTCACAGAAATAGAACATATAATCCTAAAATTTATATGGGACCATAAAAGACCCCGGATAGCCTCAGCAATCTTGAGAAATAAGAACAAAGTGGGAGGTATAACGATACCTGATTTCAAACTATACTACAAGGCTACAGTAATCAAAACAACATGGTACTGGCATAAAAATAGATACATAGATCAATGGAACAGAATAGAGAGTCCAGACATAAATCCATGCCTATATGCCCATCTAATCTACGACAATGGAAGCAAGAATGTACGATGGGGTAAAGATAGTCTGTTCAATAAGTGGTGTTGGGAAACCTGGACGGACACATGCAAGAAAATGAAGCTGGACCACCTCCTTACACCATATACAAAAACAAATTCAAAATGGCTTAAAGACTTAAATGTAAGATCTGAAACCATAAAATATCTAGAAGAAAATATAGGAAGAAACTTCATGGACATTACCCGGAGTAAGATTTTCACTGATATATCCCCTCGCGCGAGCGAAGTAAGAGAAAAAATAAACATGTGGGATTACATCAAACTAAAAAGTTTTTTCACAGCAAAGGAAACCATCAATAAAACAAAAAGGGATCCTACTGTATGGGAAAAGATATTTGCCAATGATATATCTGATAAGGGAGTAATATCACAAATCTATAAAAAACTTACTCAACTCAACTCCAAAAAAACAAACAACCCAATTAAAAAATGGGCAGAGGACTTGGGGAGACATTTCTCTAAGAAGGACATACAGAAGGCAAGAAGACATATGAAGAAATGCTCAACCTCACTAACCATCAGAGAAATGCAAATAAAAACCACAATGAGATACCACCTCACTCCAGTCAAAATGGCTATTATCAATAAATCAACAAACAACAAATGCTGGCGCGGATGTGGAGAAAAGGGAACGCTAGTGCACTGTTGGTGGGACTGCAGATTAGTGCAGCCACTATGGAAAACAGTATGGAGGTATCTCAGGAATCTGAAAATGGAACTACCCTATGATCCAGTAATTCCACTCCTAGGCATCTACCCGGAGAAATCCAAAACTCCAATTCAAAAATCTGTATGCACTCCTATGTTTATTGCAGCACTTTACACAATAGCCAAGATATGGAAACAACCAAAATGCCCATCGGTAGATGACTGGATTAAGAAGCTGTGGTACATTTATACAATGGAGTATTACGCAGCCATAAAGAAGAAAGAAATCTTATCATTTGCAGCAACATGGATGGATCTAGAGAACATTATGTTAAGTGAAATAAGTCAGAAAGAGAAAGACAAGTACCATATGATCTCACTTATATATGGAATCTAAAGAAAAGACTATGTGAATGAACTAATCAGAGTCAGTTTTGGGGACGCAGAGAAAAAACCGAGAGTGGTTAGATGGGTGTGTGGGAGGGGGTTGGGGATAAGGGGAAAGGTAAAGGGATTTGGAAGCAGCTGGTAACCACAAGATGGCCTCAGGGTTTTTCTTTTGAAAATTAATTTGGGGAAGGTATTCTATAATGTTGTAAGGATTTTGTTGGGTATCCGATGGACATGCGTCCTATTTGGGAGACCACCTCAGGGATACTGTGGATACCTGATCATGGCATTGTACATCAGAAGCTAAACATTAATGAATGCCAACTATAATTTTATATATATAATGTGATGGTTCAGTGTGAGGTCGGAGGGATAGTGGATGGGGGGAGGGGGGTTCACAGTATGAGGGATATAAATGATGAACGTCTAAGTATTACCTTGTTTTGTACACCTGAAACTAATAAATAAATTAATTAATAAAAAAAAAAAAAAAATAGGCCCCTAGAAGTGGGATCATTACCTTGAAGATTACACAGTTTTAAGCCTTTATCAGATGCTGCAAATTGCCATCCAAAAAGGCTATACCAATTTATACAACCAATAGGAGAGCGTAAATGGGACATCCCACAACTTTGCGATTATCATGATTAAAAGTTTACCATTGTGTTAGGTGAGAATATTTTATTGTTTTTATTTGCATTTTCCTGCTTATTAGTAATGCTGAGCATCTTTTCATATGTTTATGGAGCATTTGCCTCTCTTCTGAGTCATGTTACTTTTTATTGTACATTCTCTACGTGGATTGCTTTTCTCCTGAAAAGACAGTTCAAAAAACTGGGGTTTGAGGGAATGGATGTACTTCCATAGAGAAATGAGAAACACTGTAGACAAATATCTTACATTGTTACTGAATGTCATAACTCAGAACCTCTTGGGGATAAACAAAGACAATATTGCCAGCAATTGAGTAGATTTAATGTACTAACATAAAAGGTAGAATGCTGTGTAAGTTTTACTTAGTAGTGTTTCAGGTAACCTTTGACAAATTACTTAACTTCTCTGCAGCTCAGTTACCTCATCTGTAAAATGGAGATACTGTTACATACCTGACAGAGTTCTTTTGAGGATTAAGTGAGTTTGATCTTTGTAAAGTGCTCGGAATAGTGTCTAGCATATAGTAAGTTGTAAGTGCTACATAAGCATGAATTATTACTATAATTTCCAAGAGGAATATTGTGCTCATGTGCAGTTGAGCAGAATTTATACAAACAATGGTGATTCAAAATGCAATTCAAGAAATTTTATGTTATTTTACTATAACATAAGACCAGGTCTTTATAATATAATATAATATAATGTAATGTAATGTAATGTAACGTAACGTAACGTAACGTAGTGTAGTGTAGTATAGTACAGTATAGTATAATATAATATAATACCATGTCTTACATTAATTTTTGTTCCAAAAGACGCATTAGAGCTGATTGTGAGTCTAGGTCTTATTTTCAAGGAAACAGGGTATTTAATCTTGACATATCCTCTGAATTATTTCTGGAGACTCATTCTGGAATTGTAACCTTTCACAGTTTGACATATTTATATGTCATTAAAAGTTTACAGAGATTTTTCATGAGATTAATTTTAGTTGTAGGATTTATTTTGAGTACCAAATCTGTGCTATTATGAAATTATGTCACCAGCATAAATTGTAACAACATCTTGTCCATACTTTCTTGGGGAGGGGAGGGCAAGGTGCTGGGGGATGGGGAGAAGGGGTGTGAGGAGGGACAGGTAGCAGGTTGTGGAAAAGGCCCTGAACTTCGAGTCAAAAGGTTGAATATAATCAATAATGCTGTAAAGATTTTGTAGAGTATCTGATGGACACTTGTCTTATTAGGGAGACCACTTTATGGACGGTGTAGGTGCCTGACCTCTGCAGGGTACACCTGAAACCGAAGCAGTAATAATGAATATCAACTATAATTTAATATATACATAGTCACAGGATGTGGAGTACAGCATAAGGA
Source organism: Rhinolophus hipposideros (assembly GCF_964194185.1). Taxonomy (NCBI): domain Eukaryota; kingdom Metazoa; phylum Chordata; class Mammalia; order Chiroptera; family Rhinolophidae; genus Rhinolophus; species Rhinolophus hipposideros. Next base: position 57,154,428 of record NC_138057.1, on the reverse strand, counting down.
ATAAAGAATAAAGTCAGTGGAACTGTAACAGCTATATACGATGTCAGAGGGGTACTAGATTGGGGAACAGGAGTTATCACTTTGTGAGGGGTATAAATGTCTAACTATTACATTGTTTTGTACACCTGAAACTAATAATTAAAAAAAATATCCATGGTTGTCACAAGTATCAACACTTACCAGAGAGACAAATCACTGAATTTCTTTTTTTTTAATTATTTTTTCAGTTACAATTGACATTCGATATTATTTTATGTTAGCTTCAGGTGTACAGTGAACTTCCTTTCTTCTATTTGTAAAATAAAGAACCACAGGAGTTAAAAGCTAATGTGTATAGATTTTTCCCACGATAATAGCTACCTCTATGAGTGCACACTGAATGCCAGGTACTTGGCTATGTGCATGACATGGATCATTTCATTTAATCCGCACAACAACTCTGAGTTAGGAATTATTAGTTGCCTCATTTTACAGCTGAACAGCTTAGAGAAGGCAAATAACTTGTCCAAAGTTACAGCGCATATAAGTGTGGGAAGTGGGGTTTCAAGCTCAGCACTAACTCCAAAATTAAACGTATTCACTGTTTATATGCTACTTTATTCTATGTTTTATTGGCTCCTCATACGCATATCAGCACAAAATAACTTTTAGCTGTTGTGCCAACTCTGACTCTCCAGAGTTCTACAGTTGACAAGGATTTTTCTTAGCACACCACTTATTGCTCAGTAAAATATTGTGCTAAGTGTTTTATGTATGTTTTCATTTAATCCTCATGACAACCCCACATTATAGTCTTATCCCCATATTACAGAAGAGGAAAATGAAGCATGACAAGTTCATTGAAGTCCCCAGTATCACACATGTTATGTGGGAAATCTGATTGGAACCCAGGTTTACCTGGGTTCAGGGTCCATTTACTTAACGACAGTACTGTATGGGGTCACATCAGATTCAGGTGTTAAGTTCTAAAGTCAGTATATAGGGCAAAAATTGCATATAATCAAAGCTACCACTAAAAATTCCTTTAATCACAGGTCACTACCATACATGGGCTATTCTCTACTACATTGGAGGCCAATAATTTCAGCACCAGAAATTTTTCTTGGGGAATTGGAACAATTGCTGTTTCTTCAATTTAGCACAAATGAAATAGTTTATGTTTAGAGTCCATGTTTTTGAAAAGTGTCTTTAACATAAGAATCATGGCCAGCTTGCTAAAGTGTTCACATTCTAAGTAAATGGAAAATGAAGCCAACTGACTGAATAGCAAAGGAATGTTTCCCATTTCATGCTCTCTTCAGGGCATATAGCCATCGAATGAAATGGCTCACCTGTACTACTAAATTTTTACTTTTTTTATTTTCCTTTTGAGCACACATAATGTGCTTCTACTACATGCTGTGAGGCCACATCAAGGGTCAGGAGATAATAGCGTAATCATTAGTGTTTCATGTAGGTTATGATTCTAAGAATGGTAGTTTGTGCCATAACTGTAGTAAGTACTTAAGTATTAACTAAATCTGAAGCTCACTCTTCCTTTCATGCCCACATAGCTTATACTTCTCTTTTATAAAATTTAACACACATTCCTTATTTGACTGTAAGTCCTTGAGCACAGGACCGATGACAGTTCTGCTAACCACTTTATTCAAGGTCCAGCAGAATAGCTAGCTGGAGCACACTGGCCCAACTCCAAAATGTTTTGTTGAATAATGAATGAATAAACAAATAAATGATTATGTTCTCTTTAAAGTTAGAATCTTGCTGCAATGTAGGAGAACTCATATTGTTTTATAGACTTAATCTTCACTCAGTTTAACCCTCTCATCCAGAAGGCATGGAGAACACAGTCTATTAGATTTCCTTGATCTCTACCTACCAAATGTGCTTAATATTGTATTACAGGAAGTTTTCAATAAAGGTAAAAGGATAGACTCAATAGTCAAATTGCTTGAGTTCATGTGCCTTGGCATTTACCTAACCTCTCCAAGCCTCAGTTTTCCCATCTGAAAAATGGGTAAACACAACAATTATGACTAACATTTCTTAAGCATAAATTATATGACAGCCACTTTATACAATCAAGCTCATTTGACATTCCCAGGTGCCCTGTGAGATTGCGTCTATAAGTTTAAGGAGCTTGTTCTGGATTGCACAGCTAGGAAGCAGGTAGCCGAGCTGGCATTTTACCCAAGTACCTTGACTCCAAAGCCCGTGTTTGTAACCAGTATTCTATATTGCCTCACAGTGTGGTCACGGTTAAAGTGGCCAGCTTCATAAAGCATTAGGCACAGTATCCAATGCATAGACAGCTCAATAAATGTTAGTGCTAATCATTAAGAATAACAATGATAATATAATAATTGCATGCACTGCATCCAGCAGGGAATGCTGTGGTCAGGCCACCCTAATTCCCCTTCACAACAGAGACCTCATTATCCAAGTAATCAGGAGTGCTGATGGCTGATAACCACAACCAAGTCGTTCTTAGGGAAACGCCCTCTGATAAAGGGAGCAACCTCTCCCAAGGTTCACACCCTCTCAAGGCAGCTCTTTTCCAATGTCTGTTTAATAAGGTAAGATTGGGGAAGGCAGAGCACAGGCCCTGTCCCCTTGTCTCAATTTGGCACAACTCTGAAAGGCCAGCCCTGCTTCGGAGATCACTGCGGGATCTGTTGAGGACTCTGTTACAAGGGCATCACCTTCTCCCTCTGTCCAATCCCTCACCTCCAACACAACTACCACCACCACCACCACAGGTGCTGTTCCCAAGCACATCCTCCAGAACACTTCTTACATTCAAATTTTCATGTCAGAGTCTGTTCTGGAGCACCTGACATAAGACCATAAGAGAAGAGGCCACAATACCTCACAGCTTCCTGAAGCCACAAGAATGTGTCGCAGGTGATGGTCTTCTCACAGAGAATTGTATCCCAGACCTCTTACAGACCACGGAGACTGGGTCTCTCCCTTGATGGGCCCACTTTGTTTCTGGTGCAACTGTTACAATTCTTATCTTACCCAAACACCTTTCTCTACCCTCCTATTTCTGTATTGAATCTGCCATCAACATTTTCATTGAAATGATAGTAAAAAATTACTAAGTAGAAAATAACAAGTATGGAGTGAATTCATGTACTATGATGAAAATAAATTAAAACATGCCAAAATTTTAGAGTTTTCAAGGAAATCTAAAACTGTATCCAGTTTTAAATGTTCATACATTTGTTTCTTAATTTTAGTGCTAAATTGGAACATTGTTCTCAAGGTAATTCTGATTTGATTTATACACAAATATCCCTTCTCACATTTGTAACTGGAAAATTCCAGTTATTGACAGAAAGCTGGTAATAATCTTGCAATTTCCCTAAATTATCCTGTAAAAACAGAACCTCCATCTCAGATTGTTCCTTGATGGAACCCAAGTGAGGCTGCAATTTTATATACCCTGGGTTGGTTGAGTTGAGCCTCTCTGTCCAGGGCTTCTCTATACAAAGAATTATGTATAGGCTAGTGGAATTAACCGAAAAAAGAAAAAAAGGAAAAAGAAATGTTCATAATTCTTTAAAGCCTGAATATGAAAAAATAATGATCCACTCTTAATTCTAGGAGATTTATATGAGTCACCTGCTATGCTTTGGCAAGGGGTATTGTCTCACCTGACAATTAATCAAGTCTGCTTGGAATATTACTATTTGCATGACTCTGTATTAACATTATTTTGAAAGCCAAAAGACTGTATTTTTATCAACATCTATATACTTCCTCATATGACAATAAAGTAATTGTACACTAATTAGCTAACTGAACATGAGAAGTGCTAAAGTGATATTAACAAAGCACAAACATAAGAGAAAGAAAAGAACAAACACAAGCTGTCATCCCAAGGCTGCAATCCTTGGAGGAAAAGCACCAGACATTTGCCCAGCTAGAAATGTCCGTGGTCTTCCGTCTGCGGGTAGCCCTCAGCCTCTTTTGGTAAATTAAATTGGGGACACAAGAAACATTTCACAGAGGATTTTCTATGGTCTGAATGTTTCTGTCCACTGCCCCAAATTCATATGTTGAAATACTAACTCCCAAAGGTGATGGTAGTAGGAGGAGCCTTTGGGAGGTGATTAAGTTATGAGGGTGGGGTCCTCATAAATGGGATTAGTGCTCTTATAAAAAAGCCCCCACAGAGCTTGTTAGCCCCTTCTGCCGTATGAGGGTACAAGAAGTCTGCAGCCCAGAATAGGTCCCTCACCCGACATGCTGGCACCCTGAAATCGAACTTCCAGCCTCCAAAACTGTGAGAAGTAAATTTCTGTTGTTTACAAGCCACAGTCTGTGGTAATTTGTTGTAGCAGCCTGAACGGACTAAGACAGGGTCTTCTCTAAACACCCACAGTAGCTCTCCACCACAGAAGGAGTACTTCAATTCCATCCAAAATAAGCAGATGAAGTGTTCCTCCCTTTCTTTATCAGCAAAAGGGAATGTCACAACCATTTACACCTTCCTACGCCACAAGGATGCCTCTGAAAAGGCCCACTGAGTCAGGAAAGTGGATGATTCAAAGGGCAAGATTTGACCACAGCCACCAACAGGAAAGAGCTTCTTCCCTCAACACAGTCCAGTAACCCCAGCTGTGATGACTGCCCATTCCTACACAGAACCAACCATACTAGCAGTTTTATTTTCATTGGCAGCTACTTTTATGATTCAGATGTCCCCAGTTAAGTTAATTCCTCTTTTAGGTTTCCAGAGCTGCTAAACAGCATTCCGTATTGTCTGCAACTTGACAGGGTGTTGGGGGAGAGAGAATGTAGGTAACTGACTGGATTGGAATGCACTTTTTTTCTCCTCTTAATGTTTCTTTGGGGCAAGGGACACCACGCTTCTACTCAATTAAGAGAAATATTTTTAGCAGTGCAGAGGTCATTTATTTATTTTTTTTTTTATTTGCACTTCTCATGCCATGAATTCATAGGAATGGATTCTAGCAGCTCAGGCTTCTTTCCATTGATTCTCACAAAGTGTGCTTCTCCGAGTGGAGCAGGCTGGTGTTTCAGTTGAACCCAGGTACCTTTCTGTTTGGCTTCCTTCTTTTTTTGATCATTTTTCTTCACCCGTTTCAAGAAGCTATCTGGGCTTTTAGAGTGCTTACGGGTAATATGCTTGATATGTTTTGTTCTTTACAGCTAAAGGCATACTGGTCCCTATGCTTGAAATGAACTGTTTACCAAGTTTGTAAGTTTTTAAACTTACTACTTAATAAATTTTGAGCCTAGGTCCGCATTTAAATAATGATGAAATTAATTGCTTTACCTTTTTTGCAGATCTTATTATAGAAAAAGTTTACAAAGGCACAAATTAGATGTTGTTTTTACATAGCAGATAACTCTTACCTACCAGCATTCAGATAAATGTGAATAATTCAGAAATAAGTGGTTTGAATGAGCCTTAGGATATATAGAAGGTGTCAAAAAAATGTATATACATTTTAAGAAAGGAAAATACAGTATTAAAATTGTGATACTCAATATATACCAATAACAAAAGATGAGTACAAGTCATATTTGACTTCTGCAATTACAAGAGGTGCTCAAAGTGGTTACCATCAGTGAATTTTAATGCAGTTTTTTGCTGTCTTAAAATGTGTATACATTTTTTTGGTACGCTCTGTATTTGAACGTATAAATAAAATACATTTACATAAGTAAAATAAAAAGGATCAAAATACTTTCACTTTTAATTAAAATCATATTCATTCATCTGTACATTATCATTATTGAGCATTCCTGCCTTAATTTAAGAGTGTGCTTTAGAAATGCTTATTTATATTAGAATTAAAAATGGAAAAATTGTGCACAAAGCTTTACCAATTCAGAAAATATGATATCGATGAGAATGCAAAAGCTAAGAGATGGAAGGTCTAAATAGGTGACCTCCAAAGTTCTTTCAATTCCAAGAGTCTAACATCTAGAAGGTTTTTGTTTGCATTCAGTTGAGTATTTCCCTTATTAAATTTAACAAATTTAGATAAATGTATAATGTATTATTTATAAATACAAAATGTGTCATTTGCACTCTTTTCTCTTAATTCAAACAGAATACACACAACTTGGTGTAACTGATTGATTGAATGCATAGCTAAATTTTGATCTATTATTTTCCACAAAGCATTTGAGACAACTAGCAAAAAAAACCCCAAAAAGCATTAAATGCAATAGTGGAATATAAATGGTGTAAAACACAAAATCAAGAACTTAATATAAAAAAAAGGCAAAAGAAAATGTCAGTATACTTGATTTACCTAAATTTCTAAGCTGGTACTGAGCTTCCTGGTAAAGTCAGTGAAAAGGAGTAGTTAGAACCAATTATATTTCTTGTTTCTACAAAGAAGAAAATACCATACTTCCTAAAGGGAAACCAAGATTTTTCTACAAAGCATTTATAAAAGAATTACTCACAGAGAGTTTTATATAAGCATGACTAAGTTGGATAGTAGAGAAAATCTTCAATGTTATTTCCAGCAAATGCGTTAGCAAATTTTGTTGTAGCAAAATAAACGACAAGTGTATATTATTAAATATAATTTATTATGTGCAATTTTTCAAAGGAATGAACTAATGCAATCCCAGTGTATAGGTTTGTGGTGATTCAATTTAATTGAAAGGGAGAATAAACTGATTCCTTGCCTTCTATTACAGTCTATTAGAATGCAGAGATGTTCTCTAAGACTTTGGACTTAGGTAATACAGTTTGCCTATATACTGAAGCCCATTCAGTTCTTTTGTTGTTGTTGTTTCTATTTTTATGGTACATAGGGTTTGTTTTCAGTCAGTAATAATAGTAGTAATATGGAGTACATGTTATGTGACAATTCAGAAGTTCAGAAAGATCTCTCCATTCAAAATATGAGCCTTTTTCCCCATTCATATGCTAGGTCCTTTTGTTGATATTTGACCTATTGATATTTGATCCATTCCTTCCCCTTTTCACGTCACTTACCATAGCTTTCTCTTTATGAATGTTCCAAAATCACCAGTAACACTCCCAATCACTTACCTTACCACAAAGAAACATGTATTAGAACATTTCAATCTAAGATTAGGTCCCAAATGTGGCTGTCCATTTGGCCACAGTCATAAGCTCAAACGTATCATGAAAGGGAAGAAAAGGAGTGGTGTTTTGGAGAGATTGCCTACATCTGTAGACCCTGATCTCAGCTTCTTCTACCTGGTGCTTCTTTGTCTTGCGGGTTTCTTTGAGGGTGAGGATTTTTGTTTTGTTGTTGCTCTATTGTTTTATTTCATTTTACAAAAGTATTTATGAATCATATATTTTTATGTTCTTGCAGACCAGGGAGGCTAAGGTGGGAATGAGCGCCAGAGCTGAAACTCTAGTGGCCTCTGCCTCTTATTCATTCATCTGTCCAAGTATGTCTGATACATCTATTGTTTTGATTGCTAGAAGGCAAGTAAAATATGGTTAATTCAGCTCGTATGTAGTCTGCTGGAAGTATGAAAGTCTGAATTTGCCAGTAATTATTTCATATCTAAGTGGTATCACAAGCAAGTTTGGGGAAATAGCAAAGAGTTAAGATTGTATACATCACCCAAGGATGAATGGATCCCATTATCTCTTTATATACCTAATCAAAACGTATTTTCCTGAGTTCTAAGTTTCACTTATTAAAACAAAGACATAACATAAATCCAGTGTAATCATTCAAGACAGGAAATGTCAGAGATATGCTTGGTGTGTTTATGCACATGCTTCTGTGTGTGTTGAAAAAATTACCAGCACCAAAACTATTTCCCTGAGCAGTCTGTTTATGGGTCCTGGATAATCTAAAAAATACCAATTATTCTGGCCATAAGGTCTTTAGAAAATGATAAATACTTCATGAAGTCAAAAGACAACATGAGAAAGAGTGACATGATGCCTCAAGCTCATTTCAATGGAGCACCATTTGACGCAGGTTTCTGTAGATCACAGAAGTCTTTGCTCATTATAAAAGCTTTCGATGTCCATTTTTTTTCAGGCCTTGTTTTCTTCCTCAAATCCATAATATAAAGCACTATCAAGTAGAATTCTACATATTTCCGTTCATTAAGATATTCCAGGATGACATCATAAAAATGGCGGTGTGAGGTGAGCCTTTTGAAATCTCCCCTGGAATTTACATCAAATTGAACAACCATAACTCCACAAACGACTCCCCCCGCAGCAGACAGGCAAGATTAAGAGGCGCACTACTGAAGTCATCCAAAGGTGGGCAAATTGGGGAGGGGGAAGGAAAGAAGAGAGAAGTGCGGAGGGGGATGCCTGGACGCGGGACGCAAACCCAGTTCGGTGCTCCAAGCTCGCTGCATCACGGAACTACCATAGCTATGGGAGAGGGAAGAACTCGGACTGCTAGGGCTCCACTTATGGCCCACAGGGCTGAGCAGACAGCATATAACATGGCTCAACCCAACGCTCATGGCAAAGACCTCGGAGCAAAGACTGAGGGAAGAAGGCTAAAAATGGTGGCCTAAGCCCTCACTGCTGAGCAGAGAACAGAAACCTTAGGCATTGAGCCTAGCCTCCCACTCCCTACCCTCCGAGAGCTTGTCCGGCCCACACCTGCCCCGTGCTAGAATCAGAACAGTAGCAGTATCAGATCAAAAGAACAGAATATTTACAGTTCTGAGAACTGTGGCCGCAGACACAGACCCGCAGCCCAACTAGTTCCGGCAAAGGGGAGGGAGCTGTGGAAGCAGGACTGGCTGTGATGGTGGTCTCTGCCATCGCTCTGGGCCACCTCTCACAACCCACCCCACCCCTGTCCCCACCTATCTGGGCAGATCGCTGCAGGAGTAAACAGAACTGCTGAAACACAAGGGCTCTGAATCTGGTGCAGGACGAGCTTTGGAACTTCAGAAGCTCTCCACATCCCCCCATGGGGGCTGTGCCCTATGACCTGGGTGAACTGTTCACAGAGGAGAAACCTGCCTTCCAGGGAATCTCTCCATTGTGTGAGAAGCTGGAATAGTACAGAGAGAATATAACACTACAGTGTGAGAGAGAATAAGGCTGCAGTCAGAGAGAAAATGAAACATTCTACCAACACCTAATGGAAAACAAAAGAAAGACGTCTTTCTATCAACCTGTTGCAGAACCCACTCCTGTAGATGTCTATGAAGAGAAATAATAAATCGTTTATTGCCATGAATAACCAAGGTAACAAGACAGCTCAGTAAGAAAATGAAAAGTCTCCAGAAAATGAACTTAAAGACATGGCAACATGTGACTTAAATGACAGAGAATTCAAGATGGCAGTTCTTAAAAACCTAGTGAAATGCAAGAAAACACAGATAGGCAGTTTAATGAACTCAGAAACAATCAAAGAACAAAATGAACATTTTACCAAAGAGATTGAAATTTTAAAAAAGAACCCAATAGAATTTCTGGAGATTAAGAATGCAATAAAAAAAATGAAGAATGAAATAGCCAGCTTAGGTAGTAGAGTTGACCAGATGGAGGAAAGAATCAGTGACATCAAAGATAGAAATCTGGAAATGACACGGATGGAAGAAGAAAGAGACTTGAGACTTAAAAGAAATGAAAGAACTCTACAAGAACTTTCTGACTCCATCAGAAAGAGCAATATAAGAATAATGGACATACCAGAAGGAGAAGAAAGAGAGAAGGGCACAGAGAGTATATTCAAACAAATAGTCGATGAGAACTTCTCAAACTTGTGGAAAGAACTGGATCCTCGAATCCAAGAAGCAAATAGAACACCTAATTATCTCAACCCAAATAGGCCTTCTCCAAGGCACATTGTATTGAGGCTGTCAAAAGTTAATGACAAAGAAGGAATCCTCAAGGCAGCCAGGGAAAAGAAGACAGTAACCTACAAAGAAAAGCCCATTAGATTACCATCAGATTTTTTCAGCAGAAACTCTACAAGCCAGAAGGGAGTGGGATCAAATATTCAAACTATTGAAAGAGAGAAATTATGAGCCAAGAATAATATATCCAGCAAACGTATCCTTTAGATATGAAGGGGGAATAAAGACATTTCCAGACATACAGAAGCTGAAGGGATTTTCTAACACATGACCTGCACTACAAGAAATACTGAAGGAGGCTATCTGACCAGCATAAATAGGGATAATCTGTGACAACCAAAACATAAAAGGGGGGAGAGTGAAGTCCTTAACCAGAATATGGGAATGGAAAAAGTAAGCATGCTGAAGAAAATGGAATACTCTAAATATCAAACTTTCTTTTACATAAACTTAACGGTAACCACTCAAAAAAAAATCCAGAACTGAAACATATAACGTAATAAAAGAAGAAACAGGCAAAAATCATAGAATACCACCACACAGAAGTAATAGACAACAACAAAAAGGCAAAGAAACAATGGAGACACAGTCTTACCAGAAAACGAAAGATAGAATGATAGGAAATCCTCACATATCAATAATCATCCTAAATGTAAATGGACTGAACTCACCAATAAAAAGGCACAGACTAGCAGATTGGATCAAAAAACTAAACCCAACCATATGCTGCCTCCAAGAGACACATCTCAGCTACAAGGACAAACATAGACTTAAAGTGAAAGGGTGGAAATTGACACTCCAAGCAAATGGTATCTAGAGAAAATCAGGTATATTCATACTGATATCAGATGAAACAGACTTCCGGATAAAAAAGGTAATAAGAGACAAAGATGGACATTTCATAATGGTAAAGGGTACTATACAGCAAGAAGATATCAAAGTCATCAATATTTATGCCCCCAATCAGGGAGCACTGAAATATACCAAACAACTACTACCAAAACTAAAGTGAGAAATTGACTAAAACACAATTATACTAGGAAACCTAAATACTTCATTGACAGCTATGGATAGATCATCCAAAGAGAAAATAAATAAAGAAACAGCAGCCCTAAATGACATATTAGATGAAATGGACATAATTGACATTTATGGAGCACTTCATCCTAGAACATCAGACTACGTTTTTTTTCTAGTGTACATGGAACATTCTCAAGGATAGACCATATATTGGGACATAAAATCAGCCTCAGCAAATTAAAGAAGATGAAATCATCCCAAGCATATTCTCTGATCACAAGGCTTTGAAATTGGATATCAACTGCAAAAAAAATAAAAAGGAGAAACCACAAAAATTGGAGATTAAACAACATACTTTTAAAGAATGACCAGGTCAAAGAAGAAATAAGAGGAGAGATCAAAAGATACATGGAAACAAATGAGAATGAAAATACATCCTACCAAAATTTTGGGGATGCAGCGAAAGCAGTTTTAAGAGGGACATTTATATCATTACAGCCCTATCTCAAGAAACAAGAAAAACCCCATATAAATAACCTTACGTTACACCTTAAAGAACTAGAAAAAGAAAAACAAATGAAACCCAAGGTCAACAGAAGAAAGGAAATAACAAAAATCAGAGCAGAACTAAATGAAATAGAGAACATAAAGACAATAGAAAAAATTAATGTGACAAAGAGCTGGTTCTTTGAAAAGATTAATAAAATTGACGATCGCTTGGCTAGACTCACTAAGATATAAAGAGAAAATACACTAATAAACGAAATCAGAAATGAAAGAGGGGAAGTTATCATGGACACCACAGAAATACAAAGGATCATCCAAGAATACTATGAAGGACTATATGCCACCAAATTCAATAACCTAGAAGAAATGTACAGGTTCTTAGAAACATACAACCTTCCTAGGCTGAATCATGAAGAATAGGAAAATTTAAACAGACTTATCACCAGTAACGAAATTGAATCAGTCATCCAAAACCTTCCCAAAAGCAAAAGTCCGGGACAGATGGCTTCACTAATGAATTCTACCAAACCTTCAAAGAGGATCTAATACCTATCGTACTCAAACTCTTTCAAAAAATTGAAGAAGAGACAGTACTCCCTAACTCATTTTATGAGGCCAACATTACCCTGATACCAAAATCTGGTAAGGATAACACAAAATAAGAAAGCTACTGACCAGTGTCTCTGATGAATATAGATGCTAAAATCCTAAACAAAATTCTAGCAAATCGAATGCAACAATGCATTAAAAAGATTATTCATCACGACCAAGTGGGGTTCATCCCCGGGGCACAAGGATGGTTCAACATATGCAGATCCATCAATGTGATACATCACGTAAACAAAATAAAGGACAAAAATCATGTGAGTATACCAATTGACGCAGAAAATCATTTGACAAGATACAACATCCATTTATGATTAAAACACTTAATAGAATAGGTATAGAAGAAAAACACCTTAACATAGTAAAGGCCATATATGACAAACCCTCAGCTAATCTCATAATTAACGATGAAAAACTGAAGCCCTTTGCTCCATGTTCAGGACCATGATAGGGCTGTCCCCTATCAACTCTGCTTTTCAACATAGTGTTGGAAGTCCTTGCCAGAACAATCAGGCAAGAGAAAGAAATAAAGGCATCCAGATTTGGAGTGAAGACGTTAAATTGTCACTCTTTGCAGATGACATGATGCTATGTATAGAAAACCCTAAAGACTCCACCAAAAAGCTATTAGAAACAATCAACAAATACAGTAAAGTTGCTGGCTACAAAATCAACGTACAAAAGTCCATTGCATTCCTATATACTAACAATGAAATCTCAGAAAAAGAAATTAAAAAAAAATAATTCCTTTTGCAATTGCCGCAAAAAGAATAAAATACTTAGGAATAAACTTAACCAAGGATGTGAAGGACCTATGTGCTGAAAACTATAAGACATTTTTGAAAGAAATTGAAGACGACACAATGAAACGGAAAGACATTCCATACTCCTGGATTGGAAGAATGAACAGAATCAACGTAGTTAAGATGGCCACATTACCTAAAGCAATATACAGATTTAATGCGATCCACATCAAAATCCCAATGGCATTTTTTAAGGAAATAACAAGAAATCATCATATTTGTATGGAACCACAGAAGACCCCGAATAGCGAAAGCAATCCTAAGAATAAAGAACAATGCTGATGGTATCACACTCCCTAACTTTAGCTTGTACTACCGGCAACAATAATCAAAACAGCATGGTATTGGCAGGAAAACAGACACACAGACCAGTGGAATAGAATTGAGAACCCAGAAATAAAACCACATAAATATGGACAGATAATTTTTGACAAAGAAGCTAAAAACATACAATGGAGGAAAGACAGCCTCTTCAATAAATGGTGCTGGGAGAATTGGAAAGCCACATGCAAAAGAATGAAACTGGACTGCTATCTGTCACCATGTACCAAAATTAATTCAACATGGATAAAAGACCTAAGCATAAGACCTGAAACAATAAACTGCATAGAAGAAAACATACGTGCTGAACTTAAGGACCTTGGGTTCAAAGAGCATTTTATGAATTTGACTGCAAAGGCAAGGGAAGTAAACGCTAAAATAAATGAATGGGACTATATGAAACTTAAATGCTTCTGCACAGCAAAAGAAACCATCAACAAAATAAAGAGGCAACCAACTGAATGGGATAAGATTTTTTCAAACAACGTCTCCGATAAGGGGTAATATCCAAAATGTACAAGGAATTCGTCCAACTCAACAACAAAAAACAAACAACCCAATTGAAAAATGGGCAGAGGACCCAAAGAGACATTTCTCCAAAGAGGACATACAAATGGCAAATAGACATATGAAAAAATGCTCAACATCACTAATCATCAGAGAAATGCAAATAAAAACCACAATGAGATATCACCTCACCCCAGTTAGAATGGCTATCATCAACAAGACAAATCGTAAGAAGTGTTGGAGAGCCTGTGGAGAAAAAGGAATCCTCATACACTGTTGATGGGAATGCAGACTGGTGCAGCCGTTATAAAATGCAGTGTGGAGGTTCCTCAAAAAATTAAGAATGGAATTACCGTATGACCCAGCAATCCCTCTCTTGGATATCTACCCAAAAAATCTGAAAACATTATCCATCAAGACATGTGTGCTCCAATGTTTATTACAGCTTTATTTACGGTGCGGAGATATGGAAACAACCCCAATTTCCTTCAATAGATGAATGGATAAAGAAGTTTTGGTGTATATACACAATGGAATACTATCTGTGGTAAGAAAAAATGAAACAGTACCATTTGTGACAACATGGATAGATCTTGAGATTATAATGCTAAGCGAAATAAGTCAGACAGAAAAAGTAGAGAACCATATGATTTCATTGATATGTGGTATATAAAACTTAAAACAACAAAAGAACAATACAAACAAATGAAGGTAGAAAAACTCATAGACATAGACAATAGTTTAGGAGTTACCAGAGGGTAAAGGGGGAGGGGGACTCTAGAAGAGGGTAAATGGGATCTAATATATGGTGATGGAAAGAGAGCTGACTCTGAGTGCACACACATTATGAGATATAGATAATGTCATAAAGAATTGTGCACCTGAAATCAATGTAACTTTACTAACAATTGTCACCCCAATAAACTTTAATTTAAAAAAAAAAAAGGATATTCCAGAATGGAAATTAGCACCTGTATTTGAAAAAGCCCAGTGTCCCTAACTTTTTTATTCTGTGATTAGAATGAAAACCATGGAGACTAAGAGAACCGTGAAAATTCAGAGTAACAAGGATGCTCTAAAAGAAAAGAAACCGACATCTATACAATGTGGCCATTTAAGCTATTTTGCCTTAAAATAATGTCAAATTCCAAAGTGAGTAGAAAGTACAGTAATCTGTCTGTTCAGTTTAATCCATATTCTGTTTTAGCTTTAAGTACACATATACTGCATTTAAATTTTTCTGTACTTCTAGCTAGACACTACACCAAGCACTTTACCTGCGTTTTCTCATTTAATTAACAACAGCCCTATAAATTTTCCCCCATTTTATAAATGAAGAAACTGAGGCTTAGAATTGTCATATAGCAGGTGAGCCAGGAGAGAACAAGTCTGACTTATCTGGAACTGGCTATGCTGATGTTCCAAGTTGGCAGCCAATCAGTGTCACTTTGCACAACTGCAAGACAGAAGATGCAATGAAGGTAAAGAGATTAAGGGATTTGAATTTAGAACACCTAAATTTAAGTTGCACAATCTTGAGCAAAGACACTTAACCACTTAAGTCTCAACTTCTTCTTCTGTAGAATGGGCACAATGGAAAAATAGTATCTCAAAAGTTTTTGTATGAATCAAATGAAGTAGTGCCTGTGAATGCACTGTATAAGTAGTGAGAGAAATTGTATGGATCTTGTTATTATCATTAATTTTCTGAGGTTTCTTGCCTCTCTTCTGATTATCTCTTCAAATCTGCTATGGTATAGAAATCAGTCTCACTAGAATGCCAAGTTGGTTTTTCTTCCAAATGGTTTGTTTGGTTGGTTGGTTGGTGGTTGGTTGGTTGGTTGTTTTTGCTCCTAGGATATGTATTTGCTTATTTTCTGGTTCCTATTATGTTTTAAATATGAGGGGTAACTGGGTAATTACTTTCTAGATTTGTTATCACTTTCATTTGCATATTTTTCACATTAAAATGCGTAAATGAGGTGCTTATTTTAAAAAATGATAACCATTATTTTATGTTAATATTTCTCTGATCATCTCTAATTTCTATCAATGTGTAAATGAAGATTTTTATTGCAGAATTGTAATCAAAGTGTATGCAATCCATACTTGATTTTTTTTCATATTTTTAGGTGATTTACAAAAAGCTAAGATTTTTATGTTTGTTTTTACTGACTGAATAAAATAACATAGAATTAATATGCCATAAATAGCTTGATCGTCCTCTATTACTAAATATTTGTGTTGTTTTCTGGGTTTCTATAATGTTTCAATTGTGCTGCAAAGTACCTTGATACCTTGAGCTTATAATCAACATAGGGGTATTTCTATTTTTATCAAAGCATCAACCATGCCATCTTAAGTACTTTGAGTTATTTAATTTTAATTTTCCTATGTGGTAATACTTAGCTCTTTAATCTAACTAAAGTATATAAGGTAAAAAGTGAGTTTTCTCAATGTCAATATGCAAACTTCCAAGAAGCAGTCAATTAGTAGCAATAATAGCATTCCCCACTGTTTATATTTTGAAATATCATGATATAGTTTTTCTTCTTGATAAGTAGTTTTTAATTTTTCATCCATCCCATCATTAAAATGCAGAGATGCTCTCTAAGACTTTGGATAGAGAGTTGACATTCAATTTTATTTTATATTAGTTTCAGGTGTATAGCACATATATATATAGTCACAAGATGTAAAGTACAGCATAGGGAATACAGTCAATGGTACAGTAATAGCTATGTACAGTCAGAGGGGTAGTAGACTTGGGGGGGTTATCACTTTGTGCGGGGTTGTAAATGTCTAATCATTATGTTATTTTGTACATCTGAAACTAATAAAAACAATTAGTTCAGCAAGTTTACATAATACAAATTTCTAAATTTGTATTTAATTAACTAAAATCTTAATAAAAATTATTTTATTGATTAAAATTTTTAAAAATGGATAGAGAGAGGATAAGGTTTATTGCATAATTTAAGGCAGAACATACAGGACAGAATCCTTTTGGCTTTTCAGTTCCTGAGTAGATTTTTGAGAGATGATCATTCTTGAAGGCCACATTTTCAAGAGCCAGGCTTGGGAGATAAATTTTTAGGTTTGTTTGTTTGTGTTTGTTTGTTTTAATTCTAAAAACTTTAAAGATTTAAAGGCCAACCCTTGGAGAAGTCATAAATTCTATTCACACATGGGTTGAAAAAAGTGTACATGAAAGTGTAAGACCTAGGTGAGGGAATAAAAGTATTACCAGCTGACAAGAAAAGCAGAGATGTGACTACAACTTTTCTACAGTGAGCCTCTGAGGGTGACCAGATCAATACCTCATTTGAGGTTTGTGAAGAACAGACTTCAGAGTGGCCCCCGTAATCCCCCTCTTCTTGTGTCCACACCCTTAAATAATTCCTTCTCTTGAGGGAAGTAAGGACCTGTGACTTGATTCGAACCAGTAGAATATGGCAAGTTAACAGGATGTCACTCCTATAATTACGTTATGTTTTACGAAAAAGGTAATGGATGACACGCCTATGATTATGTTTTGCATAATCCGAAGTTTTAGCGTCTCTCCTTGAGTGTTTGGTGAAATGATCTTGCATGTTAGAGAATCCCATGTGGAAAGGGAGTGCAAGCAGCTTCTGGGCACTACTGATGGTCTCTAGGATCCGAAGGCAGCCAACATCCAGGCCACCCAAATGTCAGGGCTCGCAGTCCTACCACATCAAGGAACAGAATTCTGCCAACAACTTCAATGAGCTTGGGAGGTGGGTCTTCCCCAGGAGAGACCTCAGATGAGAACACAGACTGGCCAACAGCTTGACCGCAGCCTGGTGAGACCCTGAGAAGAGGACCCAGCTAAACCATGGCTGGACTCTTGACACACAGGAAGTGTGAAATAACATATATGTGTTAATTTAAGCTGCTAAATATGTGATACTTACCATCAACAGAAAACTAATGCAGGCTTGAAATCCTCAAGGAAAAAGATGGATTATATGAACTCCAAATAGATTAAGAGGATAACACAGCAGAAGGAACTATTCTCTAGCAACTGGGAGCATAACATATAAGATTGGAAGCCTTGTAGAGAAGCCCCTAAGCATTAGAAGTGAAGGGAGTGCCAAGACAGAGGCCTGAGAGCAGCCTCCTCCAATTCCACACTCCTCAGTGTTGCATGGACAAGTGTCAGAAAATTCTCATAGCTGCCTAAGAGGGGTTGCAAAAGTGACTGAAAAAGCCAAGAAAGCCTGGAGTAGGAACAAGACACAGAAGTCATGGCCCCTAAGGCTTCAACACGAGATGCAGACCACATCAAGAAATGGCAGCAGAAGCTGGAACAGAGAGAGAAGTGCCCACAAAGCCAACTCCCCTCATCTAACACCGGGACAATTCATAAATCTACTTCCATCCCCGGAAAGGGGAGAAAGGGGATAGAAAAGAAAGAACCCAAGGGGATTGTATTAAATCCAGATTGTATTTCCTTAAATAGGCCTGTTTAAATTTTCACCACCAGTAGAAACAGAAACTTGAAAGCTAAATTAAGTTTTATTTATAGAGAAGTAGACATTTTTATAACCCAAAATGCCACCTAATGGAAGCCATAAAATTTAGAAATCCCTATATTTACTATGACAAATACAAAATGTATATTTGTGTGTTTATACATATACTAATATTATATTTGGGCTTTATTTTAACCCATTAGCTCCATTTTCTGATTTCTGTAATATGTATTCTGTGGTCTAATGTTATTTTTCTGTTGACTTCTTTATTTTGATATGTTTATAAAGAACCCATTTGCAAATCAGCAAGTATTTTCCATTTCCAGCTTTATTCCTCATATCGTTAAGGCTTTGTTGGAATGACAAAATTCTCCAACACTACTGAGATATCAAAGCAGGTACCTTTGCATTTGTGTCTGCATTCTACACCAAACATCTATCATGTCCCTAACACAGAGCCAATTTAGTTTCCACAAGTGAGGTGTCAACAGTTATTAAATTATGAGTGTTCCCAGCCTTTATCCTAACTCTGGCCACTAAAGATGAGTCTGGCTTGAAGTCCTCAGCTCCTGACAACTGAGGTTTGTTATGCAGAACCAGAAAGAAAGCCAGAGGCTGAGAAAGACTGGAAGAAAACAGGCTATTGTTCAAACAGGAAAATGTTCAAACGGGGAGGTGTGAAGATTTTAAAGACAATTTATGATGAAAGAAATGTGAAAGCAATTGCAATGATAAAGGAAATAAATGGGAAAGAGGAAGAAAATTTTAAAATATCACTGCAGTGTATGGTTCATTCTTCATGCCATTTGAAATGTGCAAATGAAGTCTTTGTTGTTCTGAGATAATTTTGTGGCTGGATGTGTTCATTTTCACCTTGACACCACTTATTCTAGGCACTATATGATTGTATGACATTGTTTTACATAAGTGCATGCTGAGCACCTTCAATTTCATGATGGTTCAAGGTCTTCATTGTGTTGGCTCATGCCAAGAGAATGAAACTTCACTGTGTGAGGTTGTAGAAGTAAATACAAGTGTTTGGACTGAAGTGGGCTTTCCCCAAGATGTACCATGGAGATGCTTGAGAGTATTTTCTTAACCGATAAAGCTCTGGTTTATCTTTGGAATATTCCTCCTAAAAGTGAGCGGGATGCATTTAATTAAAATTTTCCCCAGAGATTTATACATATGTATCAGTCACTGCTGCATAATAGAGAGCAACAACAACAGAGAAAAATCTCAGCAGCATAAAACAAAGCATTTCTTTCTCACTCACCAGAATGTTGTTTACTGAGGTTCCGCTGATATAGGCTGAGGTCAGTTGGACTTGGCTCCAAGATGCAGTTGGGTTCAGGTCTTTATGTACCTCTCATGGTCTTTGGACCAGCAGCTATGCAAAGAATGTTCTTTTTGGGGGTAAAAGGTAGGAGCTCAAGGAAACAAGCCTGTGCGAGCACATTTCAAGACTTTGTTTGCATCATGTCCACTAAAATCTCATTGGGCAAAGCAAGGGGTTAAGCAAACTTCAAGTCAAGGACTAGAGATATACACACCACCACGCATGAAATCATACTACAAAGGAATGCAGAATTGAGACTAATAATTTTACTTATTGCTAAATTACACTTGTAATACATGTATTTTATATCACATCACATATGAGTGGATTGCTAAAGCCTTTCCTAATACACTCATAGGATTTAGTGTAACCTCACTATTATATTTTCTGATCCTGTAAAAAATACAAAGATTATATTGACTAGCTTCGTTTCTTTAAACCACATCCCCTGACTGTGTAGGCAAATAAGATTTGCTGGCATTAGCAGAATCAGAATGAAATAATGTATGGGCAACCATACATGAAAACTGTATGGTTTTCATGTATGCAGAAGCCAGAAAGCTATAGACAATTGCCCGTACCCAACCCATACACATACAGATGCCTGCACCAACTGTGGATGCTGCCAGGGATAGGCTCCTGGCCACCCACTACTGGAGGGAAGATGATGTAATTTGGCACTGGAGAAGATACCAGTGGGGGGGAGGGGAATCTGTAATAGCAAATTTAAACCCCATGATGGGGAGGCTGATAAACCAGGAAAATCACAGCTTGATTTAGAAAGCCGCAGGGAGCTAGGAGGGAGACTTAAAGAGGAAGATTGAATAGCTGGTGCAATAGAAAAGGAAGATTGCTTTTGCTGAAGACCATTTTTGAAATTTCACAGAAACAGGACTGTGCTATCATCCAGATGAAGGACTCCAGGAAGAAGCCATACTAAGGTGGGAAGAAATTGCAAATCTCCCAGTTACAAAAAAGAAAAAAAACATGAATGAAGATTAAGGCAGATATGGCCATTATAAACAAATAGGTTACAAGTGTTTTTATTGCCAGAAAAGCTCAGCTTACACCTTACTTAATGGCATCAAATGTCCAAACGGGCCTTTTTGCCTGGGAGAAGATGATAGGAGGAACACTAGCCTACGTGGCACCAGCTCTCCATCTGTGCTCATAGTAGTAAATGTTGCTTCCCCACTTTGACTGCGGTAAAACAAAAGGTATTTCAGTTCTGCATCGGCCTTAAGCTGTGGAACCTTGGGCTATCAATTTATTGACTGTCTGCCTCAGGCATTAGTTATTCATAATTGATTTAAAACTATCTAAATATATTAATATGTCCACCCTCTTCTTACTTCAGAGAGATTTTTTTTTAATTCTGCAAAAATGCATTAAGCTCTTCCAAAAAAGAGGTGTCATCTTATTCCAGAATATAGTAGATGTTATTTTCATCCTGCCTCATCCCAATCAATCTCATTATACCAGCATTTTTAATGGATGAAATGTTTTCCCACTGAGTTCTTGGTAGAGTTCCATGTGATCATAAGCTAATCACAATAGTCTCAGCGTTGCCCGGTCTGCTCTCCACTGCGTGCTAGTACTGTTGGAGGAGGGAAGCAATTGATGTTTTTAATTAATGATGACACCCCAAAAGAAAGAAGTACAGTGTTAAAGCAATTTCAAATTCAGGAAGAAGACATCATTCCTTCTTCAGTAACAATTTCTAGATGACTAGCAGTCATTTCAAAGAGAGGTTCGGTTCCCAGAAGATTCTCCTTCATCATAATCATGAAACTTTTTTTTTGCGTGCATCAATTGGAAATGTCATTGAGGACAACTCTGTTTAGCAAAAGCTCATACATACATCACAATATGAAGTATATCCACTCATTTTTGAGTGAGCTAGCTTATACTATACAAATTCTTTAATCCTTTGATCAAGATAGAAGTCTTGTCAATTAGAGTATGTGAAGAAGCAGCTCTGGTCTTTCTTATAGGAAATAAAAGTTCCCCTTGAATTGAAATGTTCCTAGACAGAACATTCTGGAAGTATCATCCCTGGACACCCAGATTTTCACGTATTAAAATGGTCCTTGATATCCTGAGTATGTGGTTGCTGAACAGAGACCCTAAGGAAGATAATGAGTTATAATATTTCCAATAACATTTAAAACCACAACCGAGGTAGAAGTCACTTCACATATGAAAGAGACAAAAGATGTCTGCTGGATATTTTGTGGCCCAATAAAAGAAGAGAAAAATCATGATGATTCATGCCTATTTAAGTGTAGTAATAAACAGTAAGAAAATCATTTCTTAAGATCTTCTTACATATTAAAACTTTTAGAGTTTTCATTTATGTACTCTGACAAGTGCTAAATAATCAAATAACTTTGTGTTATGTTCATCCCTGTACATTAGCTAGATAACGGTTCTAGAGTCAGCCAGCCCTGATCATGCTTCCATTCACCTGACGATGGAAATGAAAACAGCGTAGACTTGAGTCAGAGGATCAAATCTGGGTTTGCTTCTCTGTTCTTAACAAATGATTCAACCTCAACAAGCATCAGTTGCATCATGTCTAAAATAAGCATAAACACAGTCACTTCTTGAAATTAGGAGATCATGTATGCAAAGTGCATGTAGAAATTCACTCAAGATAATAATTTCTAGAACAATAAAAAATTTTGTAATTCTTGCTCACATTCTGAAAATCTTCCTGAAAGTCTCTTTCTAAAAATACAAAAACTTTTTTTCTTAAACAAAATGTTTTTACAGATGTAAGGCATGAGATCTATGAAGGCAAATATCCTTAGAAATTTCCCAAATTCTTTTGGCTACAGTTATAAAATATATGATACAAACTGGGCACAAAAAAAATTCCTTTAGAAATGTCGCAGTCCATGATGGGCCAAGTTTTATTCCATAACTCATTTGGATAGACACTAAATTGGAATGATTGTCACCAAAAGAGAGAGAGGGAAAGAGAGCGCAACTAAGGAAGAGGGAGAGAGAGGCTGAGAGACACTACTATGCTGGCCTCTCCAAATCCTATTTGAGCTCCCTGTAGTACGTGGCTTGGAAGAGGAATGGGGAAATCCCACACTCAGCTAATAATCCTGGTGGATGTTGAAAAGGCCACGCACTTGTCACAACTGATAACTTACTCCCCTGACAACAGAAAGACTGAAGATATCACAGGATTGTTTTTCATTGCTGAAAGACAAACAACTATTGGCAAATCCTAATTTATCAATAGGTAATAGCCCTCATGTGAATTTGTTATCCAGGGTATAGGTGATGATGCGGTGCCAGAATGAAGACATTCTCCTTTGCAGGCTTCTGTGTAAGGGCAAAACTTATGCACTGTATGAAATAGACAAGAGGGACTAATTTTTTGTTTCTTTTTCTTCACACCGTTTTCTTAGTGCCTAGTACTCCTTTTCTCCTGTTTCCAGTCGCTCAGTTTGCTCAAACTTCTTTAGCGAAATCCCATCTGGTCCCCAAATTCTTGTAAATGCAAAATGTACTCCTCCTCACAAAAATTCCTGACAGGATATTCGTCTTACAACAATCAGGGTAAAACCATTTATACTAATATGTGATGGATAGCCCCATAATCATGAGTTATTTGCATTTTTTTAAAAAGTATGACTATTGCCAAAATTAATTTCTAATTAGTAGAATACAAGATAGTGTTACAAGGTATAGTAAATATAAGGCTTTTCTTTTTTAATTGAGGGAAGGAGAAAAGGATAATTGGGCTTTAAGTAGATGAGCCTTCAGGCTCTGCTCCTCTAAACTGACCTGTTCTGTTTTGTTTTGTTTATTTTCAGATTCCTTCCTTCCTCAAATTCTGCTGCCATAGCTTTTCTAGCAACTCCACACTTGTTTGTTTTTACCCAGAATGGTTCTCATAACAACAGAGACAAAGTTGGTGTGGGAGAGGGCATAACTGGGGCTTATGGGTACTATTAGCTAGAAGTGAGCACATTTTTCATCTGAATATTGATTTTTTTTTAAATCTACATTGCTACGATTGCATAAAAGCCTGACCCAGAGTTATGAACATGCCACTTAATATTATTCCCGTCTACAGAAACAAAGCTAGATATGGATAGAACTTGAAATATGTCAGGGTACAAGTCAAAAAACAAAAGAATGGTTGTACACACTTTTATCAATATGTGACTCCCATTTCCGTGGAACTTGAAAGGGTTCATAGGAGTCCACAAACTGCCATGTAGACAACTGGCAAGAGCTGTCACTACAACCCCAGTACAGGAGGAAGCTTGGAAGAGGTTAAATGTCACATCCATTGGGAAATGGTGCTGAGACTAGAATCAAAGTTCTGACTCCCACAGCGTCCCTCACTGCAGCCTTTCCTGGGCTTTTAGAATATCTCAGTTTTTAGTCTACCCATTGCTTGTACCAACAAGCACAGATGTGCACAAAAGCACATGTTAAATTGCCAGCATTTAGATTTGTTTTTGTTTATTTGACTCTCCTACATGGGTTCTTAGATTGATAGTTCTCATTTCGAATCTGGAAATAAAAAGAGCTTCATCTTCTCTGGGTAAGCCAATTTTGAAATTTGGCTGATTCTTGATACCAACAATAAAGCTGAGATAAACTTAGAATTTCAAATCCACACTGTCAGTCACTATGTGATGACTGTTTAAATAACCCAGCTTTCCACAAATACAGTTACCTATCGACAGAACTCTCGAGAATAATAACACTAACCTGATAAAGTTCTTGTTATGATTTCACAGTAATGTTATCTCTCATGTGGATTATTACAACAGTCTCATATGTGGTCTCTGACTTCCACCGTTGCCCACCTTTCATGTATTATCAACAGAGCAGTTAGAGTGGCCCTGTTAAAACATAAGTTCTGTCACTCTTCTGCGTAACATCCCCTCATTCCTTTTGGAGTAGAAGCCAGTTATTCATTGACTTACATTATCTGCCACCGCCTCAGTGCCTTCCTGGCCTCATCTGCCACCACTCTTGTCCTGGATCATTTTGCTCCAGCAACTCTGGACCCCTCACTATTCCTCAAACACACCAGAAACACTCCTGCCTCAGGGCCTTTACACTTGCTGTTTCTTTGCTTGGAAATTCTTGCCTTAAGTATCAAAGCGAATTGCTCCCTCACCTCCTTTTAGGTCTTTATTCAAAAGTTATCTTGTCAGAGAGGTTCTCCCTGGCTCCTCTATCTAGAATTCCAAGCCCACTCTCCTCCTAGTACTTCCTCTTAGTGCTTTATTTTTCGCCTTAGCATCAACTAACATGTCCTACATTTACTTACTTGTGTTTTATTGTCTGTCTCTCCCACTCGAATATAAACTCAATGAGAACATTTTCATTCACTAACTATGTGACTTTGTAGGAAATAAAACTTCTCTGAACTAGAGTTTATTCATCTATCCACAGGATAGTCTTACAGCAATGTCTGGCACTTAATAAATGGTTATTGAACTAATGACTGAATCTAAAAGACCTTTCAAAATTATGACCAGTGAAGCATGGCAAAGGGTGAGAAGAGCAAAAGGAAAAGGAAGATGTTGGGAAAGGAGAGAAAAGAATCACATCAGAGATACTCAGATTATAGTGATACAGAAAAAGAGAACCAAGCAGCAAAAGAAACAGAGGGGGAATTATAGTATCATAACTGAAAAGCCCAGAGAAGAAACAAACGGAAGCACAAGAAAGAAGGCTGTTCTTCACTGTTCATTCAATATTCACAAGAGTCAGCTACAGTTTTGTCATGAGCGAGGGGCAGGCCTATCCTCTGTCGGAATCCTCTTCTCTTCTACGAACCACCAGTTCAGCTGTTTCCTCAAGGTAGTCATGGACTTGTGAGAGGCCTAAACGGCACGCACACACGTAGTGATTGACTCCAGGATGCCATTACTCATTAGGCCCATCTGTTCTTCATCTACATCTATTTTCTTGGGAACCTGATTTAAACATATATGTAATGTCAAGAACTAAGAGAACCACTCTGGGGCAGGGTCATAAACTGGAATGTTATACTCCTCACTGCACACATACTCATATGCAAACATGCCTTGTTACTACACAATCCATGGATTCCCAATCTACCTGCAATGCAAGGAAGGACCAGGGAATGCTACACTTTTTCCATCCAGATTCCAATGAGTGAAATCCTTTGGAGCAAGAGGGAATTTCCAGCATCCATGCATGCGATGCTCTGTAAGGTCTTAGACGGAATTTTTTCCCTGTTGGCTGAGTCCCTTATAATTTTTAGTTTTTCCTCATGGGAGCCATTTTTTCCCCTGGTACCCCAGCCTTGAAAGAACTATTCTGAGTGTCAGGTAAGTTTTGTTCTGAGATGCCTTTAGTAGTCTGTGCTGAAGAAAACAACATTCACTTTGCAACCTTCTTGGGAATTTTATTTAGCTAGAGCCTCTTCATTCCAGGGATTTAAAAAACATAATGGAAACTTTAGCTCATGAATCAAAACAACTCTCCAGAGCTAAAAGCTAACGGTATTTGCATAACAATTTAACAGATCCAAACAACAGGGCAAGGTCAGGTGAAATAAATTGCCAAGGTCATGATTCTCCTGAAGTGGGATTGAAATTCAAAATTGCTGATTCCCAATGCTTGCTGGGCCATATGGATAACTCTCCTACTCACCTAAATGCTACTGTGGCATAAAATAAATTCACTGTATGTGTGGAAACCACCGACCTGCCCTTAACCCCTTCCTTTCCTTCTAATACAAGATCATTCAGATCAGGGAGGAAAAAATCATGTCATAACCCACAGACCTCACTATAGTTCCACAAAAATGAAAGAACTTACTAGAAACAGTGATACGGAGGACTCTTGGTTTAAACTAGGAAACGCTGTTGACTGTGCTTGAAACTCAAAAGTCTTTTGAATCTCTTTAAATGTCTTGATCAAATGATTGCTTCGAATTCACTGTTCTCATTCTGAGAACCTAAACACATAAGGATCCTTACAATTGGCCAAGGCCCACAGGCCAGAGAGAAGGAAGCTGAGTTGATTAAATGTGTAAACACATCTTGCTTTAATACCGTTAGCTTGAAATACCTTTAAAGCGACCCACCGAAGAGAAGCTCGTTCAAGTCACAGACTCTTTGAACTTTTCCCAGTGAACCACTGGATTTCAGATTCCTCAGGCGCAACTCCGAATTCAGAATTCCCCGCGGCTCCGAATCCTCGCCCTAGGAGGTCGCGGGGAACGTAGCAAACTGGGACTCCTAGCCTTTGAGGGGTGAGGACTTTCCGGGGGCGCGGGAAGCGCGGCGGGCGAATCTCACCACCAGTGGGCGTTTAGCGCAGCCAAGCGACAGGCTGGTGCCAGGGCTCAGCAACAGGGAGGCGCGGCTGAGGCGGGGAGAACTTTGCGCTCCGAGCACAACCACCCTTTGCTGGCCAGTCGCGTCGCTCCTCGGAGGAAGCGAACGGCTGCGGCGACTGGGCAGAAAAAGGACGAAAGGAAGAGGGAAGTAGCAAGGGAAGAAGAAAAATGAAGCCAGCGCTGGGGGAGCCCGCGAGGGGATGGCCGGCCCGGGAGCAAGACGGCTTTGGCTTCTTTTCCGCACCCCGGGCGTGAACGCCTTCTCCTGCGCGACCCCAAGGAAATAAGTGGGTCTTGCCTGGGTGGAAAAGGATGCGAAAAGACTCCAAGTGAGCGTGTTGCCTCGTCGGTCACCGTTGCACCGCTAGGAACTCCGGCTGCTTTCAGCCCAGTCTCCTCGCGGGATCCGACGCAGTGCCCGAACTGCCCTGCAGATGGGGTGGGCAGGGACCCGGCGCCCCAGCAGCGGGTGAGCGGCGCCGGCCCGCCCGCCTGCCCGGCTCCGCGCAGGGACCGGGCGGGCAGAGGATGCGTGGCGCAGGGACCCGGGAGCGGGGTCTGAGACTGCCGAGGGCACGCTAGGCTCCCATTTGGATGGCCCAGAGACCGCTACAGCCCCGGGGACCGCTTCACCTCGTCTAGTGAGCCGCGCGCCGGACCTGGGGGCGGAGACCTTAGGCGGCGGCTGCAGCGGGGCGAGCCGGGAGCTGGAGGGGGCGCGCTTTCTCCCTGCGGGTCTCAGTAATGAGGAGACTGAGTTTGTGGTGGCTGCTGAGCAGGGTCTGTCTGCTGCTGCCGCCGCCCTGCGCACTGGTGCTGGCCGGGGTGCCGGGCTCCTCCTCGCACCCGCAGCCCTGCCAGATCCTCAAGCGCATCGGGCACGCGGTGAGGGTGGGCGCGGTGCACTTGCAGCCCTGGACCACGGCCCCCCGCGCGTCCAGCCGCACTCCGGACGGCAGCCGGGCGGGCGCCCAGCGGGATGAGCCCGCGCCAGGGATTTGGCGGCCCCCGGTGCCCTCGCCCGGCGCTCGCTGGTTGGGGAGCGCCTTGCATGGCCGGGGGCCGCCCGGCGCCCGGCAGCCCGGGGAGGGCGCCGGGGCCGAGACCCTGTGGCCTCGGGACGCCCTCCTCTTCGCCGTGGACAACCTGAACCGCGTGGAAGGGCTGCTGCCCTACAACCTGTCTTTGGAAGTAGTGATGGCCATCGAGGCGGGCCTGGGCGATCTGCCGCTCTTGCCCTTCTCCTCCCCTAGCTCGCCGTGGAGGAGTGACCCTTTCTCCTTTCTGCAGAGCGTGTGCCACACCGTGGTGGTGCAAGGGGTCTCAGCGCTGCTCGCCTTCCCCCAGAGCCAGGGCGAGATGATGGAGCTCGACTTGGTCAGCTCCGTCCTGCACATTCCAGTCATCAGCATCGTGCGCCACGAGTTTCCGCGGGAGAGTCAGGTGAGAGGAGGCTGGCGCGTGGCGTGGAGACGGGCGCCGCTGGGGGCTGGGACCGTCGCAGCGGGCGGGGGGAGGGTGATAAAGAGAACGGGGCTTTACAACTTTGATACTGTTTAAGGATCGGACCAGATCTGTAGGCGGTAGGCAGAAGGGCCTCAGAAGTAAACTAAAACATTTTAAACGTAGATGGAAATAAAATGAGAGGTAGAGGTATCATATAGAAGGAAGTGGGGAGAATCAACGAAAACATTTTTATCTTTTGGCCAGCTGTTAGAAACCTAGTGGATGCCCGACGAAGTAGAAGTTCAGGCTGTTGGAATGCGATCGAGGTTTTAATGACTAGACAGGGGTTGGAGATGGAGGTTCCCTGCCCGCGAGACTTTTCCTCTCCCTTGAGGAACTCTGAGAGCTTGTGGCGGAAAGAGCAGCATCTGTTCCCTGACTTCCTTAGGTGTGCCTAAGCCTTAGGCGACGGTGTCAGGATGGAAGCACCTCCCTCCGAATTCCTCTGAGTCAACAGGAAATCTGCAACTACGTAGTTCAGAAGCGATAGGTAAAGAAGAGTGGTTAATTAGTCTTGGGTATTGGAATGCATTAGAAATATTGTGTGATAGCGTGAGAATAGATGGGATGAATCATACGGGTTTGTTTCTTTGTCCTTTCTATGTGATGTAGGTTCAAATTGGCTGTGTGCAGTTCAGCCCATTTCTGCTCCAATTATCTGGAAATAAAGAAAGAAGCATATAATGATTTAGTTTTCAATGGGTTAAAAAATTGAATATATTTTCAATAAAAGAAGCCATTTGAGAACTTAACTGTTGACGATAATGATGAGATAAATATTTAGGGAGAGGATGGAGTCCTTTAAGCAATGGGAATTTTCTGCATTTTGTGCATTATTTTTATCAAAATATCAACCTTCGTTAAACTTTGCAGAAAGTATTTATGAAACAAATAGGTAATTGGTATTGGCTTAGTGAGACATTAAGGAAAGTTCTGGGGCTTGACCAACATTGTCAGTGTACTAGTAAAAGAGTCCAGACACTGGAGAATTTCTAACTCTGTATCATTTTCACTCTGTCCCTTTAGTTGGAAAAAAACATATATATATATATATACACACACACACACATATACATATACATATACATATATACATGTATGTATATATATATGAAAATGAGTAAGAGCAAACATCAAAAGTTTGATAGAATCTATGCATAAAATATCAAGACAGTACTAAAGATTTATTTTTGTAGAAAAATGAATCTTACATTTTTAATCTTAGGAAGGGCAGGCACAAGCTACTTTCAGAAAGTTGCCCAGAAGATTCCTATTTAATGCTGAACTATAGAGATTTGATCTGTAGAGTGCAGGCTAATTAACTTTTAACTAAAATATTTCCGTCACCTGAATCTGAGTGACTGCAGGCAGCAGATGCAAAGGCATGGAAAACACAGGTGCACAATGCTGCCAATAGCCAAAGTGTTATAAACATGAAATTGCATCCATAGGGTGCATCATTATTAATATATATATATGCAGAATCAGATCTAATGAAATGCAAGAGTCAGCATCACTTGCTTGTCATCATTGCTTCTTTATTATCTAATACTTCATAAGTTGCCAATACTGTTCACAGTCTCCAGACTCCTCCATTTGTTTGGCAAGAATCTTGTTTGGCAAGATTGTTTGGCAAGAATCTTAAATAGCAAGAATTTCCTCTAAAATTAGTATTCCTTAGTTAGAAGGGACATTGTCTGTGTTGCGTGATGGATGTGTGCAGTATTATAGCACATTATAACAAGGGGACCAGAGAAACCTTGAAGCAGCATTTAGCATCAGTAGACTTTAAAGCTTTAGGACCACTAGGGAAACAAAGTCCTCCAGGGACAACATTTACAAGCAGACAAAAAAAAACGAATACTCTGCTAAGCACATTTACTTCTGTATTTCAATTCAGAAATTTATTATAAATCACTGTTGTCACTTACTTTCATGACACACATCTAGAAAGGGAGATCAGATCTAGTTTGCCCAACGGAGAACATTTTCTTTCATTTAGCTTTGTATTTTAAATTCAAACATATCTAACTTGTTTTACTTTTAATGTATCATTTAAATGTCATCCTATAATGTTTTATAGTAAGAATGTCCAGCTCAATGCCAACTCACTGTAATATGTAGTTTTAGGATATGACCATAAGGTGCAGTCAGCAAAAATAATAAATGATCTTTCCTTTGCTTCTCCTGAAAAGTGGACCTTTCTCTAATAGACTGATAGATTTTTAAAATACTATCTAAATATAGTAGAACGTCAGAAGCATTTTACACATTAAATAAGATTGACTTAATGTAGCCACTGTCTTCATTAGAGTCTATTGCCCAGTGACCCAACTTGTTGATTATGTCAGTGCCTGAATAAGAATTCTGGAAGAAAGTGGACTTGTCCCCACAACCGAGAAAAATAAAATTGTGTCTCTTATCCAGACAAATCAAAATTGTTTTTAGAGCAGGAGCAGCAACACTGTTTTCTCTCTCATTTGAGCTTCTGATTTCTTTCATATGAAGTCTTTAATTACTGAATAATGGTTTCGATGGTGTTCTGCCACAACTTCTGCAGGGAAGGCGATACCACTAAAATGATCAACCCTCTGAGAAAAGCATAACAGTTTTATTTCAATATATTGTTTATTCAAAACATTCACATAAACACAATTAACTTCCTTCAAGCAGGGAAATCCATTTAAAGTAAGATAGTTAACTACCCACTGTTGGAAACCATATGTGTATTATCACAGCATAATAAAAGCTTAATGAAACATTGCGCATAGAATAGGGTCAAAGCATGTTTCCATCCAAAAAATTCTGACTTTACTACCACATTCAAAGCTCCAGTTGAAGCTAACTCATTTTATTAAGATGATCCCTTCTTAGTTCTAAATTCTATTCCTATGACCTTCAAATTAGGATGGTGCATGTGGAACCAGTTACATTTACATATAAGTCACATTAAGTTCCTACAGTTCTTTCTCTTCCTTTCCCATAGTACTCTTTCTTCTAGGAGTTTTGATTGGTTTCTCCAAAATTCTTAAAATTCACCTGCTGAGGTAGTGATAGATACACGTTTCTTTCTAAAATGTTTTTCTCCTGTTAATTCCATCTGGCAAAGTTAATGGCGTAATATCATTGGCTTAGATCCAAACTCATGCAATTAAAAAGTAACTGCACCATTTTCAACTCTTGTTGAACGTACCAACCACAATTTGCCAGTCTCGTGAGCCATATATACTAATTATTAGGTTGGTGCAAAAGTAATTGCGGTTTTTGCAATTATTTTTAACCTTTTAAACTGCAATTACTTTTGCACCAATCTACTATATGTTTATTCCCACAGGAATGTAAGTGTTTTAGATAGTCCATTTTCTTTGACAATACAAGGCTAAGTATTAAAGCCTCTTTATTAGAATTTGACTAGCACAGCACCACTTTTGTATGGTACAGGGGTCAGAACAGTGATACCACTAATAACTTAGGCACTTCACGAGGGGACAGATGAGGGACTTTTATTTTTAAAACATCTGCTCGCAACTATGTTGGTTTTCTTTGACTTCCTCTATGCTAAGCACTGCTCTCTCTCATTTTGAGGAAATGTATTCTTCTGCATTTCTGATGAATGGCTGATAGTAACACCTGATTGATGCTGACCTAAAGATAAAAGATTTCAAATTAAGTGTCAAGTGACGCAAAACTTTTCTTAGCAGTGATCTTTTACCAGTTCTCTTGAAGAACCAAAATGTGAGATTAGTTTGAAAGTTTTTATTTTTCCTTTGGGAATTTTTCTTTACAATATTAATTTATTTTTCTATATAACTAGCAAAGGGAAGACTAGCAGACACTGTTCATTGGGCAATTAGTCTGTCTCACCAACTTTTCTTTGTTCCTGCCAATGTAGTTATAGAGAGAGAGTATTTGGTTTTGATCTTCTTTGACTATTACATCTTGAAATTAAGTTATGATTGAATCAGCTGAATTAAATATCTGAATCATTTGAAGACCAATTTCAATATCTAAATCCTTAATGTTGTATCTTCTGCTGTTGCCAAAGGCACCTGGATTTTGTGTCATTAGATTTTATTTCATGAATACCTCCAGTTAAAATGCAAGCACGTTGGTTAAAAGAACACAATATAGTGGAAGGTATATTAAATAGTAGAAAACCTCTCAGCCAACCTCTGCCTCTTACTGGCCATGTAATCTTGGGCAAGCTTCTTTATCTCTGAGCATGTGTGCTTATCAGTCAAAAGAAGGTATCTAACCAATCCAACAGAGTAGTTTTGTGAATCAAATGAGAAAAGTGAAGTACTTTGGAAATATTAATAGTGTCAGCCAAATACCTAGTAGAGAGGTGTTTATGATCTGATATGAATCATCCAAGTCTTAGTTCTCCACTAATTCTCCATTAGCAATTACTAATCAAAATGGGATGTGATTCACAGTGTAACATGTCTTCATCCTTCACCTTACTCTCTACCCACTCCTTCATTTTCTTTCTCTTAAAAAAAAAAAAAAAACTAAGTGGATTTACCACCACCACCCTTCCCCCACCCCCCCAAAAGCGGTGGTGGTGGGGTGGGGGGGGAATGAACTAAGTTCCAAAGTAAATTGCATATTTGCCTAGGAATAGAAGACATGCCAATATACCAATGTACCAATGGCAACTTTTTACCTATGGTACGTCTAACAGAGTTTCTAGAGCCATAGGTATTCTCATAAAAACTTCAATAAGATGCCCGAGGTTTTTCAGAAACGTTGGTTTCTCACATTGCTCATAAGTTGTTCCTATAGACAAACTTACAATAGATCATTCTTGAGATCATGGCCACACAGTCTAACATCTCCATCCCCACTCTACCTGCTATACCACTAAGTACACTTGCGGCTCATCTGACATTACTTTCACAGCATGTCTTTTTCGATGAAGAAAGCAATGTGTTGGTTCATACTGGCATAAACTCCTTATCTCATGGATGGATAACAGTTTGCAAAGCAGCTACTTTGAGTACCATTGCCCTAGACAATTATGTGGGGCTCTAATAGTGAGGTATTGTTCATTTTAGTGGCACAACTACATGTAGATAAGAGAATCTCATTGCCCTTTCTCTTGCCTACTCTAGCTATTCCCACTCACATACGCAGAAGACTAGAGGAAACTGTACAGCACCAGAAATGTGATGTGAAATCCATAAAACTAGGCAAGAAGGAAGTAAGAACATCTCAGCATCTGCCACATTGATTTTTGAGTGAATACGTACGTGAACAAATTAATGGAACTCTTTAAGCCACTCATTTGTCTTTCTCAGATCCTTCCTTTATGGGATGGTGGGAAGAAAGAGCAACAGGGAAAAAGTGAGCAAGGAGTAAGCCAGCTGTCTGCCACCTTCCACCTCCTCCCCAAACCTAACACGTCAGCCAGATTCTCAGATCTCCTGAATGTGTAAGATTCAGCCACTTTCAGGGGGCAGTGTGTTTGATTTCCTGCATTGAAGGAGCAGGTTGATCATACTGACCTGGGCTGGTACTGTGTCAGCTGGAGTAACCTCTGACACTGAAAGCTAGTATCTGATTGGCTAGATGGTCTGCTTACAGAGATGAGCCCTCAAGGGTTCAAGTGGTAAAGAATTAAAAGGATGACTTCTTTCTGAGTCAGTCTGATATATGTCTCATGATTATTCATGTGAGACAGATTTAGGAGAAAAAATCCAATCGTATACACACACATGCACACTCACACAATAGACAGTGCCAAAAAATGTATACACATTTTAAGAAAGGAAAAAACTATTAATTGTAGTACTCAACACACACCGATAACAAAAGATGAACACAAGTCACATTTGACTTCTGCAATTACAAGAGGTGCTCAAAGTGGTTACCATCAGCATCCAGACACTTCTGATTACAGCAAACTGCTGCTTGAGCATAGATAACATATCTTAAAACGTGTTTTAAGGGGGTTTTTTGGCACCCCCTTATGTGTGTGTGTGTGTGTGTGAGAGAGAGAGAAGAGAGAGAGAGAGAGAGAGAGAGAGAGAGAGAGAGAGAGAGAGTTTGTGTGTGTGTGTGTGTGTGTGTGTGTATGTGTAGCGTTTACGCTTTTTTTTTTTTTTAATACGAAATGCTTCACGAATTTGCGTGTCATCCTTGCGCAGGGGCCATGCTAATCTTCTCTGTATCGTTCCATTTTTAGTATATGTGCTGCTGAAGCGAGAACACGTTTATGCTTTTTAAGGCTTCTTCACAAACGTGGTCCTGTAATCCTTCTAACAGTCCTGTGAGGCAGGTAACAATGAGTAGGCAACATATAGTGTACTAGAAAGAGCTGTGCATTGTAGGAAGTGAGAAGTCAACAAGAAAAACAAGACTAATACCTCCTTCTAAATTTACTGTATTTGTCAGCCTCTAATCCAATTACAGAGTGGATCCATCATTGCTTTTGAATTATCCCAGAAAAAGGGGTAGAAGAGAGATATCTATTTCTAGGTGTGATTGTTAAAAGCATATTTCCCACTAAATATCCAAAAATGGAAATTAAAGGAATCAGTGAATCATGATATATATTTATAAAAATGATGCAGGAAGAGTCTGAAGAGAAGTCACTGTGATGATGTGGAAGTGGAGATTGGAGTGATGCACATGGAAGATGGAAGAAGGGGTTATAAGCTAAGGAATACAGGCAGCTACCACTAGAAGCTAAAACAAAAAATCCAGGACGTGGGTTATTTCCGCAGAGGCTCCATAAGGAATGCAGCCCTGGCCATTACCTCGACTTTAATCCAGTGAAACTGATTTCAGACTTATGACCTCCAGCCATAAGTAATGAGAAAATAAATTGTGCTGTTTTGGATCACTAAGTTTGTAGTCATTTATTATAGCTGCAATAAAGACTTAAACACACTTTGTGACACAGACTTATGGAGGCGGTAAAAAGGAGATAGAGTCTGACATGGCCTAGCTTCTTCTACGGAGGTAGATTCTGGTTCACCTTACACGTTTTGCAGCTGGACAAAATAAAATATCCAAGGGAAGCAGAGCTTGAGTCTTTCAAGATGCAGTGTCCCCACCCACGTGTAACCATGACCCAATTGATGTTTTAGGCTTCTTGGAGGAGATTGGGTTGTGAGAAAGGTCAGAGTCTAACTTGACATGGATCAAAAGTTCAGAAGTTTCCCATTTTTCATACAGGCTTTATCTGTACTAATGTAAGTGACTTGTGGCATACATTCGCTCACAGTTTAAGGGACAATAGCCCTATTATATACTAAGGCTTATAGACAAATAATACCTGTAAAGCAAACTCTGCCTTTTAATGAATGCTGACTGTCTTAAAACCATTTTATGCATACAACTTTGAGGGACTCGTTAAATGCGTGTTGTTTTTATGATTATAAAAGTAATGCATATGCCCTACTACTCCATGGGTGTCCACAAGTCACCTTGAGTAATGTTTTGATGCGTTTAATCTCTCACGGCTATAACAGTTTAAAATTTTTAGAAGCAGTTGGGGACAATTAAGGAAAGCTTTATATCAACACTAACTGGACATTGGCGTCAAATAATAGAAGAAAGGAAAACCTTTTCTGAAACTTTTTCAGAAAATTCAGAGTTGACATGGCTTTTTGAAGCTTGGGCACTCTGAGTTGATGGTATTTCTGTATTAAAAGGTGGGATTTTCCTTTGTTTTTGTAGTCTGTCTTTATATTGTCATCACTGTAAAGTGGCTGTGTCTGCACAGTTGCAAACAGTAGCTCTGTCTGGATGTCTCACTAGCATTCTTAGAAATGACTTAGAAATGAGTTGCCAGTACGCGTCTCTCAATTCGGCATGGTTATTAGCTGAACTTTTAATATCAAGCACTTAGATGGCTGTACAACCTGCATGCAATCTATTCATGTTTTATAATAAACCACCTCCACTCAAAGTCAAACAACAGTTGAGTTTATATTCTCTGGGTTAAAAATAAATAAATAAATTTATTTTCATAAACAAAGTTAGATGATCAGCATGTCTTTATCTAATAGAACCACAATCTGGCTCAGTTATAGGATTCTAGTTGTTCGTTCCCAACCAGAGGTACTTAAACAGGGATTCCATTAAAGAAAGAATTTGCTTCTCTATATGGTGAATTTAATAGGTACAGATAGAGAGCTGCTGTTATGTTGGTACCATTCGAGGAATTAATTTGAGTCACATCACACACATTGTGTTATACACATAAGGAAATGCTTCAGTGTATATCTGAAAATGAATGATAAATCCATACCTGAATTAATGCAGTGTGCCTTCACCTGGTCGCAGGCACAGAGAGCCATCTAGTGGCCTCTACAATATAATTTTAAGTTAAAGCGTCGCAGGAATCCAACCTCACAAAACAGGAACAGGGCTCCAAACAGCTTTTAGTCTATTTCCTGGTCTTTTGACTGGAGAAAATTTACGTTAATCCATCGAAGAAAAGACCTTCTCCCTTTTAAGAAGATCCAAGGATCTCTGCTGTTCTGTCACCATATCTATAATTGCAGTTCTAAACAATTGAGTAAGGTATCTCAAAGTATGTGTCTAGAGGGGTTGAGAGAAAACTGTGAATGACTCTGATTAACTTTAAAAATATTGAGTGGTTAATTATTTTAGTAGCTGTATTTACTATCACTTTGGTTCATAGTGCAGTGTGAAAAGATGCAGCCATTGTGTTAAGCATATCATTTGTTTCTCTTTTCTGATTATAAAAATATACATAAATTCTTTGTGGATAAGTCTGAAATTAATAAAATGACAAAGAATGAAATACAAATACCGATAAACCCTCAATCGAGAGATCGAGACATATGTGTGTGTTATAAACTTGGGACTGTGCTATTTTATGATTTTAACTTACCCATGTATTATCAACATCTTCTCATGTTATTAATATTTTTCCGTTATATTGAAGGGCAGATAGTCTGTCTTTGAATGGATTGTTTCATGATTTGTTTAACCCCTCTTATTTGAATCAGGTTTTTCCCGTGAAAAAAGAACCTTATTTGAATCAGGTTTTTCCCATTGCTACTAATGGGACTTGACCAGACTCGTCCTCCTGAACATTCTTGTCGGTTTTGGTGCCGTGGAGCACTCTCTGCTTGGGGTCTGTGATACTGTTATGGTTTCCCTCTTTTCGTCTCTTTTGTTGTCTTTCATTGATTGTGCTTTTTTTTTCTTCCCCCCTTGTAGTAATAATCATGATGCTGTGTTGTCTGTCCAACAGGAGAGCTACTAGCTCTCTATGAATACTCGAGTTAAAATAAAGTAAAATGATAGAAAATTTAAGCCAGTTTCTCAGGCACTCTACCCCATTTCAAGTGCTCAGTGGCCACAATTGGGTAGTGACGACTGTATTTCACAGCACATATGTACATTTTCCATCTTCACAGAAAGTTCTGTTGGACAGTTCTATTGCTGTCTCAGGGCGTGCAGTTGCAAGGAACAGAAACTCACTCCATTGAGCTCAGAAACAAAGAATTTGTGCTGAAAAACTGCAGGAAAATGAAAAAGAGCAGAATTGCATGAGGTACAGCTGGGCTGTACCATTAGGGGGCGGGGGAAGTGTCAGGGCAGTTACTCCTTCCTTCCTTCCTCTGGGGCCCAGTAGCTTGTCTCTTGCCTTCTCACTTCATATCTGCTCCGTCTTCCTCTCTGGATACATGCTTCTTCCGCTGCCCTGCCGTAACATTTGCCTGAATTTGGCTCTGATTTACCATGACAGGACTGAATTATATATGACTTTACAATTCTAACCGAATCAACTATGTTCCTTATATCTCTTAGTTCACATTTTCCATACATCTGATTGGCTCAACCCACATAGATTGGTTCCCTCTCCACCCCCAAGTTATATGCCCTCCCTTAACCCAATTAGCAATTACCAGATTCCTGAGTTAAGGGCTCAGTATAAATCTTAGAGTAGAGCAGTAGATAAAATAGCAAAGACCCTGCTCTCAAAGAACTTACATTCTGATGAGGGAGACAAACAATAAGACGTGCAAACACATAAATATATAATGTGATATTATTAAGTAGAGACGAGTGCAATGGAGAAAAATAATGCAGGGTAAAGGATTAGAGAACGACTATGCTTAGTCAATAAGGCTTGTCTGAAGAGGTAACATTTGAGCAGAGAATGAAGTAAGGAGTAAGCCATGCAAATGTCTGAGGGAAGGGCATCACAAGCAAAGAGAATGAAAGTGCCAAGGCTCTGAGGTAGGAATGAGCATAGCAAACAATATTTATTGAAAAAATGAATAAATGGACTATCCTTAGTACTATTCACTACAAGATATCTCTAGTATGTTTTTCTCCATTCTGCACACTGCTGCTAGATACATCTTCCTAAAGCAAAGCAACTTTCATTCATTTACTCATTCTTCATTCATTTAATCAACACTTATCAAGTATAATGCACTGAGCTTCATGCCACCCTCCTGCTCAAAAGGCATTTTACTTTACTATGACAGTGTGATCGTTCTTTTTTCCATACCTCAACACTCCTGAAGGGTGAAACACACACCTTAACATCAATGATTCACTACAAGAGTAATTTGCAACTTTGGAATAGGGCACACCACTCATATGAGAATGTATCAGATTGTCTGGGTTTTATGAGTTCAGTTCAAAAAAGCATTCCATCCCCAACACAAGACTGTGACAGGCATCCCCGGAAGCCACTGAAACGCAGGCTAATAATCATCAGCAAACTTACAGAACCTGATTCTCAAGGCCTTCCACAAACATGTGTAAATAACTTTCTTTTCTTTTTAAATAAAAAGGATGTTGTTTTATTTAGTTAGTTTTGAATTTGTTATATGTACAAAATCTACAAAATTCAAAAGGTACCAAAAAAGCACATAACTTCCTTCTCATTGTTTCTTAAAGAACCTGTCTTACCGCTGCCCCAGGTGCCACGTGCATCTCTCCAGAGATAATGCATGCATGATAAACATGCTCCCCTATTATCCATACAGAAGGGAACATACTGCACATACCATTTCACACCTTGCTCCTATTGTTATTAACACACACCGAACTCTGTTTGTGAAAATAACTTTCTAATTTGTGACATTCTGTGGAGATACTGGTGCCCCCAAAATATTAATGTCTCTAAGAATAGGAATATTGTTTGATTTTTTTTAATTAATAAGGAGGAATCATTATAGGAAGAAGCATTTCTCTATTATAGAGAGGGTGCCAAAAATGTATACACATTTTAAGAAAGGAAAACTGTATTAAAATTGTAATAATATATACCGATAACAAAAGATGAATACAAGTCACGTTTGGCTTCTGCAATCACAAGAGGTGCTCAAAAAGGTTACCATCAGCATCTAGACACTTCTGATTAGGGCAAACTACTGCTTCAACAATGTTGACCAAAGTGTCCACTTGTATACATTTTTTTGGTAACCCCACTATATCTATAGTATATAGAAAGACAGATATACACCGAAGTTGTAACGATTTGCAGATGAATTAAGCTCCAGTTCAGAATCGATTTTTTCCATTGAAACAATGTTATCTGTGGCTATTAAGACCTCAGGCCAGGCTAAAATGCCTGTCTGACCCATAATATAGCATAGCTCTGATTTTAATGGTTCTATAGACACTAAACACTGTCTGTAACCGGTTCTTTCTGTTTGAGACCAGGGGGTTGTAGAGTGAGGGGGGAAAGCAGAAGACTGGCTTCAAGTTATAGATCCAGACTCATCTGTATAGCCTTGGAAAAACCTCTCTGAGCCTCAGTTTCCTCTATAATAAGTTATAAATAGTAATTAAACAGGTATTCATGAGTGCCTACTGTGCTATTTTAAAGAATCGATATGGGTCTCAGTGACTTAATATCCATAAAAAACACTTCATAAATTCAAATAAAAAAACAGCAGATGAGAAGACATTATCGAAATGTCTTTTTCTTCAGGAAATCGCTCCTAGTTCCAGTTTTGGAAAACCAGGGACATCTTCCTGTGTACTAATTTGGCTGTGGGAACAGCCTGCACTTGTTCTATGCCCTTGCAATGAACCAGAGTGGTGGTACTATAGCTCCTAAGTGGTCAGCATCAGCACAAAGGGAGGAAAGGAGTGCAGGGGCCAAAAGGGACAAAAAGGTGTTTATTCTAAATGCCCCCATAGCTTGCTGCCTAGCCTGAGGAGAAGAAGGGAGTCTGAGAAGCAGACAGGGTATGAGGACCACAGCCAGGACACAGATGAGAATGAGAGAGACACCTTGGGAACCAAATATTAAAGCTAAGATTACCTGCTTATATTCGTAAAAATAAATTAGTTAAGAGTTTTGAGATTGCATCCATTTCTTAATAATACTCTATAATGGGTTGGGATCCTGGAAAATAATTAAATCCCATTCTAACCTTAATTCCAAGACTGCCTGTAACAGTTGCTGGGCAGTGGCCATTTAAAGATTTTGCACCTCCATCGGGACTTAGCCAGGACAGAGCACTTAGGATTCCCTTGGGCAAAGCAACACTAAGAAAGATCAGGAATGAATAAACAGGCTTAATTAACCATGGCCATACCATCTCTGCCTATAGTATTTCTTTTTAAAAAAAAAAGACTTTTTTAATTAAAATATAGCTAACATGCAATACAATATTAGTTTCAGGTCTACAGCATAGTTATTCAACATGTATATACCTAAAGAAGTGATCAGCATGGTAAGCCCAGCAACCATCTGACACCTTACCACGCTAGCACAATGTTATTGACTGTATTTCCTATTCTGTACATTACATCATGTCTATAGCATAGTGCTTAGACATTTATATAATTTAAGAAGTGATCCCCCTAACTAGTACCCACCTGGTACTATACATAGTTATTACCATATTATTGATTATATTTTCTATACTTTACATCCCATTGACTATTTTGTAACTTCCAATTGTATTTCTTAATCCCTTCACCTTTTTCACCCACCTCCAACCCTCCTTTCATCTGGCAATTATCAAAATGTTCTCTGTATTTATGAATTTGTTTCTGTTTTGTTTATTTGTTTTGTTGTTTAGATTCCACTATTAAGTGAAATCACACGACATTTGTCTTTCACTGTCTGACTTACTACACTCAGCACAATACCCTTTAGGACCACCCATATTGTTGCGGATGGCAAAATTTCATTCTTTCTAATGGCTAATATTCCATTGTATATATGTGCCACTTCTTTATCCATTCATCCATTCAGGGACACACAGGT
Source organism: Rhinolophus hipposideros (assembly GCF_964194185.1). Lineage (NCBI taxonomy): Eukaryota > Metazoa > Chordata > Mammalia > Chiroptera > Rhinolophidae > Rhinolophus > Rhinolophus hipposideros. The sequence continues at coordinate 57,112,913 of NC_138057.1, read as the reverse complement.
TGCTTTCATATCTTGGCTATTGTAAATAATGCTGCAATGAATGTATGGATGAACACATCCCCTCAAAGTAGCATTTTGGGTTTCTTAAGATAAATACCCAGAAGTGGGATACTGGATCCTTCTTTGTCTCTTATTTTAAAGTCTGTTTTTTCTGGTATACGTATTGCTACCACAGCTTTTTTGATTGTCTCCATTTTCATGAAATAACTTTTTCTATCCCTTTACTTTCAGTCCATGTGTGTCTTTTGATCTGAAGTGAATCTCTGTAGGCAAAATATGTATGGGTCTTGTTTTCTTATCCATTCAGCCAGCCTATGTCTTTTGATTGGAGCACTTAATCCATTTACATTTAAAATGTTTGTCGGTAGATATGTAGTTAATGCCATTTTATTGTTCATATTTTTTTATCTTTGTTTTTTGGTCATATTTTTTATCTTTTCTTTTTTCATCTAAAGTTCCTCATAATAATGGTTTGGTGGTGATGAACTCCTTTAGCTTTTTCTTGTCTGAGAAGCTTTTTATCTGTCCTTCAATTCTAAATGATAGTTTTGCTGGGTCTAGTAATCTTGGTTGTAGGTCCTTGCTTTTCATCACTTTGAATATTTCTGACCAATCCCTTCTGTCCTGCAAAGTTTCTGTTGAGAATTCGGCTGACAGTTTTATGGAAGCTCCCTTGTAAACTAACTGCTTTTCTCCAGCTGTTTTTAAGATTCTTTCTTTGTCTTTAACCTTTGGCATTTTAATTATGATGTGTCTTGGTGTGGGCCTCTTTGGGCTCATCTTGTTTGGGATGCCCTGTGCTTCCTGGGCTTGAATATCCATTTCCTTCTCCAGGTTAGGGAAGTTTTCAGTCATTATTTCTTCAAATAGGTTTTTAATTCCTTGCTCTCTCTCTTCTCCTTCTGGTACTCCTATGATGCAAATGTTGGTACACTTGATATTGTTCCAGAGGCCCCTTAAACTGTCCTCGTGCTTTTCCATTATTTTTTCATTTTGCTGTTTTGTTTTGGTGTTTTCTGCTACCCTATCTTCTAAATTGCCGATTAGATCTTCTGCTTCATTTACTCTACTGTTGATTCCCTATAATGTATTCTTCATTTTATTATTGTATTCTTTATTTCCGACTGGGTCATTTTTATGTTTTCTATCTCCATTTTTATGTTTCCTATCTCTGTTGAAGTTCTCCCTGAGATCACTGAGCATCCTTATAACCAGTGTTGAACTCTGTATCTGGTAGGTTGCTTGTCTCCATTTTGTTTAGTTCTTTTTCTGGAGCTTTGTTCATTTCTTTTATTTGGGACATGTTACCTTGTTTCCCTGTTTTGGCTGCCTCCCTGTGTTTGTTTCTATATATTAAGTAGGGCTGCTATGTCTCCCAGACTTAGTAGAGTGGCCTTATGTAGTAGGTGTCCTGTAGGGCCCAGTGGCACAGACTCCCTGGTCACTAGAGCTGGGTGCTCCAAGTGTGTCCCTTGTGTGGGCTGTGTGTGCCCTCGTGTTATAGTTAAGCCTTGGTTGCTGTTTGTCCATCAATGGCAGGGACTGACCCTCAGGCTCATTGGTTGTGAGGACTGGCTGTGACTACAGTGAAGGAACTGTTGTGGAAAGGCTGACCCTATGAAGCAAGATTCGCTTTAGCAGGGCTTTGGTGCCTGCCAGTGTGCCTTTTGGGCATGTCGTCCTTGGAGGCAGCCAAGTGATGTTCTATCTTGGTTCAAAGCTGGCCACTGGGCATGCCAGCCCCAGCGCCACCCAGGAGGAGACCTGCTGCATGCCGAGTTTGCACCTGCCTGGGGCCACCTGGCATGAATCACAAAGCAATCTGCAGATGGCCACTGCCTGTGCTGTGCTTGTAGCTGCCTTGAGAGGCTTAGCTGGGAACCAAGGCCAGCTTCCGCTTGTGCTGGGTTTAGGGCTGCTCAACCAGAGGTACTGGGACACACTGAATCCAGATGCTACTTTTTGGGGTTTTGTGAACCTTTGAGAGACTTTAGAAAAGTTTGCAGCATGATCCAAGGCAGGCAGTTTGTATGAAAACGCCATTGGAAGCAGCTTGCATTGCCTGAAAGTTGGGTGGGGCACAGTCTCAGGTAATCACCAGGGTGGGTCAGATGAAAGGCGGTAGCCAATTTGACGGAGACTCAGATATGGTGGCCACCTGGGTTTGCATGGAGCAAAGGGGAGGGCTCAACAAAGAAACAACAGCTTCTGCCAGCTCCTCCATCCGGGAGAAAGCCACCCCTCCAGCTCTTACCCTGAAGCTAGACAACTCAGTTCCTCCCCGTGTGTCCCTGGTGCCTTGTAAGCTGCTGCCTCAGTGCTGGAGCTCAGAGCCAGTGAGTCCATCAGCAAGTAAGTCCATATATGGGCCCTCCAAGAGGAGCACCTTGGAGTGTAGCTGCCCTCCATCCCACTTAGCCACAATCTCTGCTGATTTTCATAACCAGAAAATATTGTGACTTCTTTCCCTGGCACTGGAACCCTGAGCTAAAGAGCCTGGTGCAGTTCTGGGACCCCTCGCTCCTCCACTGGGTACTTCCACAGCCAAGATATCCCTCCCAAATTTTAATGGTCACACGCAGGTGTGGGACCAGCCCGTTCTGCAACTCTGCCCTTCCTACCAGTCTCAAGGTGGCTTCTTCTGTATGTCCTTAGGTGGAAGGCTTTGGTTCAGCAAGACTTCAGGCAATTCTCAGTGATGGTTGTTCTGTAGTTTAGTTGTAATTTTGATGTGGTTGTGAGAGAAGGTAAGCACAGTGTTGACCTAATCCGCCACCTTGATTGGAAAGACTATAGTTTTTCAATGACCTCCTAACTGACTTCTTTGCCTCCATTCTTGGCTCTCCATTATATTTTCCAAGCAGCTGTCAGGAAAAAAACAAACACTTCTCTAGCCTTCTTAAACCCTTTCACCACTAAGAACAGCATTATTTCCCTAACTTTAGGCATTTATGTACTGCCTTCATACTTTTTGCAGTATCTCTGCATCATCAATTGCCATTAATACTTGAAATTAACTGTTTTACCTAAATAAATGTATTTAAATTTTTTTCCATCATGATATTAATGAAAACCCTTGCCATAAGTAGAAGTTAACCGTAAAAATAAGTACACACTAAAATCAAAACAATTTTCACCAGGTGCCCTTGCCTGAGCCCTTTTTTTAAAAGGAAAAATTTCCAGATGTTATAGAAGTGTTAAGGACATACTGACACCAAACTAAGGCTTTCTCCTTGATTTAACAGAAGGATTAAATGCTAATTGAAAAGGGATTAACTTGCTCACTTTGTGATTCAGTGTTATTTAATGTCAGGTCCCTGAACAACCTAAATTCTCTCATGAAACCACCTACACTCTGCCAAACTCTAACCCATAGGATGAATTCTGAGCAGCTTGTTGCAGCATTCAAGACCTTTCATTACCTGAGCTTTGTTTAACTCTCCTCATTTCTTCTAGTCTAACCCTCACCCTTTGTCCTCTGTGCTTAGCAATGCCTAATGTACTATGCTGTACCAAGCCTTGGCACATGCTGTTCTCACTGCTTGGAATGCCCTTTCACATTGTGTCTGCCTGAGACTCCTATTCAACCTTCAAACTTTTGTTCTAATATCACCTGTGCATGGTTCACTGCTCACCCGCTTCTTACCATTTTCTACCCTCTCTCTTTCACTTCTTTGTGATGTTTTTACCTGTACATATATTCTCTACATCTATAGCACAACGGTGTAATTATTTGTTAATGTGTGTCTCTCTCCTCCACTAAACTGAACCCTAGCTCCTCACACAATGTGTGGCTCATAATTGATACTTATTGACTATTGATTAAACCCAATTAATGGTCCATTTCCATCCTTTCCAGTATGACAGCACTAAGTAACATCTGTGGAGAGCCCACTATCTGACAAGGTAGGGTGATGTGAACTTAAAAAAGTGTACTGTCTTATGAAAAAGGGTGCTCATTTGCTGTGGTGAATAGAGTTCATGACCACCCAGAATTTACTGTGTTATGTAAAACAAAGCTGGGAGAACAAGGCATTGAGGAAATTGATTTTTGTAAGAAATAGAAAGCATGTTTCTACTACCCTATTGGACTTTTCACATGTCCTTTATTGTCCTGCAATTGGTTTTCGATTTCCTAGAGACCACAGGTGATAGAAAAGTGATGTTGTTCTCATGTCTTTGAGCCATTGCTTTCCCGACTTCTCATCCCTTCCCTCTCTTCAGCCAATTTCACTATATTGCGAGGCCAAAGATTCTTGACATGTAAAATTAGAGAAAGTCAGAGTTGATGAAATGTTAAGTTCCTGGAAATAATCATCAGTGAAAAGGAGAAAAAGCCTGGAATTGTATTATCGTGTCATCACTTGTCAAGCAAAATATCAGGAAAACAGACAAGAATTCAGGTCTGGCTAAGATTAGCCAGTTCTATTCCTAGCTTCCCATTGTACTCACTGCCTTTCCTTCATTAAGTACAATTCCTTAGGCGTTCAGCCCCCTGGAGTGGTGGCCATCTGTGTGTTAGCCACACAGATCCAAGTAACTTTTCAAAATCTAGATTCCCAGACTTATCACATCAGAACCCCCTGGGGCTGGAGCATAGAAATCTATCTAAACAACAAACAACCTCACAGGTGATTCTGTTTCCAGGTGATTCTGAGTGTATTTTGGGTCAAAAGAGTTCCCCTTAATGTGATTTTCAGACTGACCAGGAACCACCTGAAACAAAATCACATTAGGTAATTTTTAAAGTGTACATTCTGAGCCTCACTGAGTTCCACTAGATTATATGCTATGACCTAATATCTGCATTAAAAGAAAACTCCCCTGGGGATTCATATATCCATCATACAGTTTAAGAGTCAATGACATAGGGCAGAGATCTGAAACTCAGATGCCTTATAGGGGCCAGGAAGGTAATAAAAATGTGAAAAATAATCCCAGATAATACAATAGGAAGTAGTAAAACTTGTAGGTAACCGAAGAGTGCCTGACCATTCTAAAGGAGGCAGCCAGCCCCCAGTCAGCTGCAAACAGTCAGCTGTTTCTCATGAGGATATTGCCAGATAGTCTGACTTTTCAAAGGATGTCAGATTGGATTTTTTAATGTAAAAGTTTCCTTAAATGTTGAAAACTCATTCACTTTTTTCAGCTTTATTGAAGTATGACAGATAAAATTATAATATATTTAAAGTGTACAAATTATGATTTGATACATATATGTAGTTGACCCTTGAATAATAACACGGGGGTTAGAGACACCAATGCCCCTGCACAGTCAAAAATTCTTATGTAACTTTTGACTCCACAAAAACTTAACTATTAATAACCTACTGTTGACTAGAAGCCTTACTGATAACATAAACAGTTGATTAAAACATATTTTGTATGTTATATGTATCCTATAATGTATTCTTACAATAAAACAAGCTAGAGAAAATAAAATGTTAAGGCAATCATATAAGGAAGAGAAAATGCATTTATTGAAAAAACTCCACGTATAAGGGAGACCCTTGCAGTTCAAACCTGTGTTGTTCAAGGTCAACTGTGCACTGTGAAAGGATTCCCCCATCAAGCTAATTAAGTAACTCATATTTTTAAAAATAATCTGCAGACTCGGTAGGGCTGGAAGGTCACCAGCTTGACACATGTGGACTAGGAAATGCCATCGCATTTGTTGTAGGCAAGACTTAAGCAGAAATGCCTCAAAGCCTGGCTAACCAGTAGGCCTGTAACCATAACATCTTAAAGTACAGTAGCTTTAAGATGCAGCTAGAAAGAGTTAGAATAAATACATGTTGTAAAGGAGAGGTGGCCACCCTCATTTAAAAGCAAAAGAAGAAAATAGGCACTAAGTCATAATGAATGGAATTCATTCCAGGTGCACTCATAAATGAATCTTGGAAACCTTACTTGTAAAATAGAGATAATGAAATAATAACTACTTACAGTGTTTGAGGTATTGATTAAGTAGAATAGCTTATATCAAGTGAATTCGCCAGTCGTCTAACATATGGGAGGTACTCAGCTTTAAAAAAAAAAAAAATGCTAATTCGCTTATTTTCTCCTAAGCCTCTCTGTTGCCTTGCACTAATATTCAAAAGGCACTGAAGAAAAGCAGGTTAGTGGCAAAAAGCTGACAAACTCCCTTGGTATTCATGTTTCTTTTTTAAAGAAAACTGTTAACATTTCTATGATGAGATTATTAACAGGGTAGTAATGACAAACGATTCAAGTCCCTCATAAGAAATGTCATTTCCAATAGTTTAAAGGTTACCAGAGGGTAAAGGGGGTGGGAGGTGATAGATGAGGGAAAAGGGGATCAACTATATGGTGATGGAAGGAGAACTGGCTCTGGGTGGTGAACACACAGCGTGCTATGTAGATGATGTATTACAGAATTGTACACCTGAAACCTAGGTAACTTTACTAACACTTGTCACCCCAATAAACTTTAAAAAAAAAAAGAAATGTCATTTCAAAATACAAAAATGTCCTTGCATCTCACAGTGGCTTTCTTTCCTCTACTGTAGTTCAGTGATTCTAAATCCTGTGCAAAAGAAGGAGATAAATGAATGGCCTAGAGGATTCTTGTGGATAATTCTGAAAAAGCTACTAATACTCTGATCTAGGGAAGTTGCCTTTACTTTATTGCTTGCAATTATTCATTGACTTTTTAGAAATTAATTTTATATGAAAACAATGTAATGTGATATGAAAAAATGTATTTATAGTTTTAAAGACTAATAACTTCATCACCTTAACATACCAATTTGTGTCCTCTTGTATACATGTCTTTATTTCTATGAGGTCACTGTTTTCTATTTTACTTGCCATAATAATCCCAGGGCCTGTAACAGTCCTTTGCACATAGCAGTCACTCAAATATTTATTTAAGGAATGAGTGAACTTCTAAAGTGATAGACAATTTGTATACTGCTTTGCTCATTTCCATTATGTCATGAATCTTTTATAGCTCCACAAACTTCCAACAAATTGTATTTCTCTACGTGTTTGTTTTGTTTTTTTCTAATTATAAAATCAGAAAAATATGAAGACCAAAAAAAATTTTTTTAATCTCACTCCAGAAACAATCACTCTTAACTTGCTGAAGTATTTCTCCTAGTATTTGTTACATAAAACTTTTTATTTAAATGTGCAGAATTTCTAGTCAGATTCTTTCATTTGATGTGACATTGCTAGTGTTTTCCACTGTATGGAAAAGTCTTTGTCTCCATTAGTTTATTAACTGCATATTGTCCCAAGCTTTTGGATGTATCTAGAATGGTGACAATTGAGTTTTTTATAATTTCCGTCATAAAATGTTCCACTATCAAGGTCTTTATTCATAAACTCTTTGTCCACTTTGTAGATTATCTCCTTAGCATAGATTTATGGAAGGGGGAAATAAATGTTGGTTAACTGCAGTATTTCCAGGGATCTTTTTCATATGGGGTATGTTTTCTATACCCTTACATATCTCAGCCTGTCTTTGTTATTTTTCTTACAAATAAAAGATAGATTGACAAGGCATAAAATTCTTTCCCAAACAAATTCAACTAGATATTACTTTATTGTCTTTGAGCATTTAAGGTATTAGAAATAAGAAAATCATATATACATTTATCACTTTGAAATTTACTTTTTTCTTTTCTTTCTTCCTAAATGCTTGAGTTTTTAAATTAAAACATTTGCCAGATAAATCTAAGTACAGTTCATTTTTATTGAGTTTGCTAAGAATGATATGAGTCCATCAAACTGAGTTTTTTATAACAGAAAATTTTTCTTCAGATATGTCTTTGATTATTCTATTCCTGTGGTTATGGTGTCTTTCTTAGTTAGGTACACCATAATCCTTTGATTTGTCCCCCATATTTAAGTGACCAAACAGTTTACATACAAACCAAGACAATTGTAAAAGTGAAAACGGGGAACAGTTAATTACTACACGGAACAATAGGCATAAAACGGGATTTGTCTGAGTGCAGACACCCAGCCACCCTGCCCAACCTTTTTCATTACTTGATTCTTTTGTTCTGTACCCTGAAAGGTTTTCTAAATTTGTCTTCTACATCACTAATTCAGTGCTTTGCAATATTTATCATGCCTTTTATGCTTCCAAAGCATATTTGAAATCTATTATTGGATTTTCAGTTTGCCTGTTTCTTTACATATAATAACACTATTCTTTTTCATTACATCCTATTATTGTTCATCTCAACATGTTCTCCTCTTGTGAATTACTCATGTTTCATGAAAGTCATATTGTCCTGCTTATTGCTTCAATGTCAGGATTTTGTGTTTATTTGTTTTCTAATTTTCCTTTGGCTTCTAAAATAAATCATTTGCAGAATATGTCCTTTTCTTTGCCTCTTCCACAGCATTCAGATAGGGCCCGTGTCGATTTGGGGTTTTTTTTCAGGTGGGGAGAAGAGTCCTTATTCTAGAACAACAAGAAATCTATCTATACTCTCTGTATAGGTTGCTTAGGTTGCAGGCTGCTTAGGTTGCTAATTGCCTTACTTTGAATTCACTTATGTTCTGGCTGAATCCCCTTCTAATAAGTACAGCTGGAGACGAAGTTGCTGTGCATAACGCCCAAACCAAATCCCGTGCATGTGTTGTGACTGCTGAACGGAGCTGGAATCTGCTTCGCCCCTGCTGAGCTGCTTACTGATAATGTGAACCAGTGGCTCTTAATCAGTTCCTCAACCTATGCAGCCTTTTCAAAATATACACCTAGGCTCCATCCTAGACCTCCTGGCTCAATATTTTAGGAGACATAGGCTGGTGTATGTAAAAAACTTCCCAGGTATTTTTGATGTGCCTGCTTGATTGAGAATTGCTGATCTGAACCAAAAGTTCAATACACTAATCTGTACTGAATGAAGTACATGAACAACAAAAGCAGAAACACAGCTGTTGGTTTGCATGTCTACTAGGGTGATTTCTGATTCTGCTACCTTCTATAATGCTTTTCTTGTGAGAATTAAACATCTCCCTTACACACTCCTTGAAGAAGCAGGTTTTATCTAGATATAGAAATAAAACTACTAATCAGAGGAGGGAAGTGATGAAATATCATTCTGACTACCTCAAAATGCAGAACCCTTACAATGAGAGGCCATGGTGAGTCTTCTAATTGAACTAAATAATAGAAGGAAAGAGATGATGGTCATTATAGGTGTAAAGAACCAGAGGACCCAGACTGCCTGAGTGTGAGTCCCATCCATGCCACATACTAACTAAATGCTATTAGGTAAGTCACTTAACCTCTCTATGCCTCAGTTATCTCATCTACAAGACAGGGATAATAGGATCCATTTCATTGAGTTTTAAAGAAAATTAAATGAAATAATTTATAGGAAGTTAAGAAATGCCTGGTGTATATTAAGCATTCAAGAAATGTTACCCTGTTTTCCCCAAAAATAAGACCTAGCCGGACAATCAGCTCTAATGCATCTTTTGGAGCAAAAATTAATATCAGACTGGGTCTTGTATTATTTAAGACCCAGTCTTATATTATAGTAAAATAAGACCAGGTCTTACATTAATTTTTGCTCCAAAACATGCATTAGACCTGATTGTCTAGCTAGGTCTTATTTTGGGGGAAACACGGTAGCTACTATTATTTTCAGACACAATATCAACGTAATATTTTTTTCTTCTGGTTCCATCAGCTTGCAGTTTGTGCAACATTCTTCCATCCCAGCAATAAGTTTATTGTGAATAGAAGTTTCTGGAGTTGTGGGCTTTCACATTTTTATGTTTTATTTGATACTTTAGTAGGTGGTTGAGGAATGCTGCATCAGATCAGTTCCTGCATTTTATTGGAATTTTATGGTTAAGTTCTAGAATGGTGATCCATCACTGTAGTTTCAGTTTGAACGGGCAAGCAATCATTTCATTTCTGTCCATGTTTTCATGCTATTTTCTACTGGCTGCCTTGTCTATTTCATCTCTTCCACCTAGTTCTGTGACTTTGGAGCAATAACCTGGTTTGAAACATGTCAATACTGGATACCCTAGTTGAAGTCCAGGAAGAAAGTTGTTCTGTGTGGTTCCAAAGGCCTCCCTGGGTAATAGTCACCAGCAGAAAGTTTAGCTCAAAACCAAGATCTTTCTATGCTGTCCAAGTGATTTAATAAACTGTCCGATATTGAGTGTGTCAGTGAGTGCCACTCAGGAAATAGAAACCACACCAGTTATTTGAGGAGAGAAATTTTAATATAATGAATAATTAGCGAGGTGCAAAATTTAAGTTAGGAAGGTTACTAAGAGAACTCTAGTATGAAGATAGCAAATTCTGAAAGCAGTTACCATCTCCAGAGCTGAGGAATCAATAGGAAGAGGCTGGAATTTTAACACTTAGAAGCTTAAAGGAAAAGAAAGCCCTGTGAGGCTGAAGCTCAGACATCTAAGAGAACGGAGTGCTTTCAGCTGATGAGTGTGTCTCTGAGCTCCAAGAAGGGACCCAAAGGGGCTCAGATCCAGACCTCTAACTGGCAGGATAAAGTGGTCATTGCAAGTAAGTATTGGAAACACTGCACTGGATTCAGCTGCTGTCCCTGGAAGGAACTGCTGAAGGGATGAAGAAGCATTGCTGGGGTGATGCTTAAAACCACAAGCAACCGAAAACCCACAGGAAGCAAACAGAAAGCCAACTGGAGGAAGCCAAGTTCCTTCTCTTCCCTTTAGCTTTGTAGTACCCTCCTGGTGACCTCTGCTGGCAGAGCCTACTAGGATCCCCCTGGAAAAGCAGAAATGTGGTTTGTAGAGTCCTAGCTCCAGCACCCCAAAGGACAGAAGTGGAAGGGTTTGGAACTGAGGGAGAAGAGCCATATCTGACACATGGAGTCAAAGTATCAAAGAAATAATAGTGATTGCTAGCATTCATTGCAGCATTACTGCAGGCTAGGCATCATACTCTACCATATTTAATTCTCACTAAATCTTCTCTCGCAGCTAATATTTGTATCCTCACATTATTGTGGAGAAATTAGGTATTCTTTGCTTAAGGTCACTCAACTAGTAAGAGGCACAGCCAGGAATCAAGTTCAGTCTTTGTAGCTCCAAAGCCTTTAACAGCTCCACTTCCTACAGTGTATGGCATTGGTGCTGTGGTTTCTTCGAACTCTGCGATGCGTTTATGAGTAATTAATGTCTCTTTGCTCAACGTTGTTTGATTTTGTTTTATTATCAATGAAATTATTATTTCACAACATTTAACTCAGTATGTCGGGCATGTGTGCCTAACTGCAGAGAGCTGTGGAGACTGGGCAATTTTCCTGTTCATCTGAACTAAATAGATAGTGAATCAGACCATACAAAGTTTAGAAAAAATATATTAATGTGAATTATTTGCTTTGGCCATGTACTTTGTCTTTTAGATTATCTGGACCAATGCTTTGTTGCCAATTGACTTTATGCCACGTAATGTCACTGTAATTGTTTGGCAAAATTCCTCCCTCAGGTACCTCATCACCAGAGGTTGACTCTCCTCAGTAGCTTCTCCATTAGAAAAGCAACTTGAGTAAACTGATTATATAATTTTGCCATAAATAGAAATCTCTGAGTTACAGTATGGATCTATGAAATAGGGTAAAAATTGGAAAGTATCAACCGACTGCAGGTTTCTAGACTAGAGATCTCTATTTAGTCAATTAGTCAATTTAGCAAATTATTGTTTTTAAGAATAGACTTGGGACATCAATCATTGCCAAACCTTAATATATCCACTGATTTCTGCAAAAGATTACTAATATTTGCACATATTTTGGCATTCACCATGCAACAATAAATTTTTGCCTTAATTTACATTTATGCTTAAGACTAAAAGTGTAATAAGAATTTTCTGACATAAAGAATTTGGTTGAAATACAAAATCACTATTATCTGTCATTCAAGATTTTTTGAGACCTAGATCCTTAATTATCTTAGCTCCCTAGTCTCCTCTCACCCACCCCTACGCTGCCCAGATTATCATTTACCTATAAATACTAGTCCAATTTTTAAGGACTGGATTGATACTGCCAATACATCAAATCTAATCTTTTTATAGTTCCTTCTTCCAGCCTCCCAAATTCACTCGGAGTTCTCTAAAACAAAGAACTTCTCAGAGTTCTTTAAAACAAAGGATTTCTATGAAAAACAATTTAAAACGAGTGCTAATAAAAGAGATACATTGTAGATACAATAATTTTAAGTTCGGGATATTCAAACACTTTTTAAAGGCCTTTTACACCATCATATTATAGATATGATAGCTCATAAAAGTACTGTTCCTGAATGGAGTAACAGACTCTTTCCTAACTGAACAAGAAACAAGTGCAGTGTGACATTACCATGGTCTCATTTCCTTTAGGTCTTGGGTACAGGACATGAGCTTTTTTTTTTTTTTTTTTTTTTTGTAGCTGTATGATAAAAACAATCACGCTCACTTGATGAGGATTTTATCCTTTTCAAAGTAATTTTAGTTCACATAACCCCACATACACATAACAACCTACAATAACACTAAGAGGAAGGTATTACTCCCCCAACTTACAAATGAAGTTATAAAGAAACTGAACCTCAGGTACGCTATTTTACCAAGCAAGTATTACAATGAAATTTTCTGATTTTAAGTGCAGGCCTCTGTCCACTAAGTCACTGCAGATTCAGAGATTCTTCTTAGGGCTTAGTGAGTGTAGGAGCTGCTGTGACAACGTAGAATCCAAAGGTCCTGACTCTTCTCAAGATCGTAATCACTAGACTCTGTTGCCTCAACAAAACCAGGCATATTCTGTGAAGGATCCCATCAGGAGAAAGTTGTACTCTGTTTCAATACATCATATATTCTTTAAAGCTACCTTTAGGTTATGCCTTTGGCATATTAAAGTGTTATTTATTATCATTGGAAGCTGCTGAGGTGGATAAATAATGAATCTTGTTTCTTTCTGGAGGAGATTGTTTGAATTTTCTATTTGACCTTGAATACAGATTCACATATTTACCATTAGTTTCCCTTACACATCCAGCATCTAGAAATCATAAGCAACCCATCTTCCTAGGAAAAAATCGGTTTCAAAAGAGAAAAAAAAACAATACTTAAAGAATTGCATCATAGGATAGGACTAGGAAAATATGAACATACTGTTAAAAGAGTGATTCCACTGCCCAGGGTTATTGGAGCATAGTGAAATGGCTTGTGTGTTATGATCATTTTGAATCCTTTTCAGAGGTTTTTGAAAACATTTGCCGCAGTTAAAAATCTAATCTTGCGCTTTCTACTATTATGTGGGATTCATAAAATATGTCCTATACTTATTTGGGGATTTACTGCAAAAGTTTATGTGAGAGCCCACAAAGTTACTTGGAAGATTTTTAATAAACATCTGCAAGACATTAGTGTAGACTTGATAACTTTAAAGCTGTAGGCTCACTCATCTGGTATAAAAATTTCAAGCTAGCCATGGAAATGCATAAGACAAATCATCCTATTATTTCTGAAGATTTATGCCTTGAACAGATAATAAATTTAATTCTGGATCTCTAAACCAAAATGACTCATTCATTGTTAATTTTAATTATATAAATAGAATCTTATGGTAGGTGTCATACAGATAATACCGAGGTCACATTAATATCTATGATCTTGAGCTCGTGGAGGGGTAGGATCTAGCCACCATCCCTCCTTTCATGCAGAGCATTCTACACTCATTATAGCTTAGCAAGACTATCAGATAGTCCCCTCGTGCCAATGGAGCAAAGTATGCTTTAATCGTCTCTACACGTATGTATTCATATAAAGCCATTACAAAAATCACATTATCTTCTTTGAAAAGATACTGGAAAAATCATATGATGCTACTCTCTTTGCCATTGGACAGCACATTTTCCATGATAAATGATATTAAATCCCTGAAAAATCATAAAATTCAATTAGTTATTCAAGTTTTAAAATGGGATTGCATTAGTTACTTAGTGATCTATTTGACTACTATTAGCTCTCAATCACTCACATGGCTTCAGGACCCTTCAGAATGAAAAATATTTTATTCTCATCAGCTAACTCATTTTAAACTCTTCACCCAATAGTAGGATTGTTCACATTTTCTTTTTATCTAAGTCTGTTACATATTCAGTACCTCCAAGGACCGCCCCCCTCCTACTTTTTGTATTGAGAAATTCTTTCTTTTCCTCACCTGGTAATTAGCAAGACGCAACTGTTTAACAGTAAGGGGACAGCCTTGCCAAAGCACTATCTAACGAGAAGTGAGCAAATTCTGACTTTGTGCTCCTTTCTACTCTCTTCCTCTGCAGAAACTTGAAACGTGAAGAATGGTAGAATGTTACCCTTGCCCAGAGGCTCCTAGAATTCCAAGAGGGAAGTCAAAGTTCACTATCTACTAATCCCAAATCCTTAGGTAGTCTTCCACCGTTAAGAATGAAAACAATTGCCTTGATATTATCTTAAAACTGTAGGCATATTATGTAGTGTTAGAAATGTCTACTTACACTAGAGAGGTAATTGCATTAGTAGTTTACTTTTTAAATAAGATGACTCCATCTATATCCATTTTTTATTTCTGAGGAGCTGTCAATCTGGGATATTTTAAAAGACGTATGAAGAAGGTATCACCAGGGCAGCCAAAAAGAAGACCTTCCTTGACTGTGCCAAAGATATGTACGATCAGGCAGTAAACTAGCCATACAGAACAGCAGTCAAATGGGTGTATGTAGGATTTGGGTTTGAATTCCATCATTTAAACTTATTAGACATAAACAGTTACTGGTGATAATAAATTAAGCTAGCCAGTGTGTCCCCAGTTCAGTACATAAATGATTACCATGGACAGAAAAGTGAAGACATTTCTGCTGATGTAACTACAACCCTAGGGCTACTTGTGGACTCTTATGCATAGTGCTATACTCCATAAGACAAAATATACTGCTGGGAAATTTGCATTTTTAACATACTATTTCCACAGTTGACATTTAAACATCATGATTGTTTACTCTACTGGGAAATACTGACATCTTTTGCAGATTTCAGTGGCTGTTGAATAATTGCTGTTGGGATGTTTCCTGCTTACCATTTGCTGGTTTAGTCTCACCACCTCATTACAAATCTGTGATTTCTTTTCTGAAATCTGTGCGTTTCATTGGCAAGTTTAAAAAAAAAAAAAGGAGATCAGTCCTTTTGGGCTTGGTCATTTGGCAATACATTCATTCTCCTCTTTCTCTTGGTCTCCCTTGTGTGCAACATTCTATAGTTTTAGATAAGCGTAGGGGTGAAGAATGAAATGTGTCCAAGGAGCAAACTGAAGCTTCCTGGTCTATCTGGGAATTAAATGAGCTGTGGCTTCAAAGGATCCTATGATGACCCCTTCTGGCATCACATTCTAATGCTCTGCCACATGGGCAGGGAGGACTTTTCCTAACGACCTGCATTACAAAGGAGAGGCACCATTTCCCTGAAATGATTTATTATCTAATGTGTCATAAATTAAATGCAATAATGTCAGTCCTTCCAGCTCCCTGATTGCGTAATCTGATTGCATATTTTTTAATTTTTCCTCTCCAAACTATAGCTTCATATACTAGTGGCTAGAATCTACAGAAGAATGGAAATTATTATTGTTCACTTCTTAGGGTTATTATTGAAGGTGTCATATTCATGCTGAATTCACATTCGTCCTGAGACAGACCATGACCATGTAGGGAGTTTTTTGCATGCATTCACATTTATTCAGCCTGACTTTGCATTATGTTAAACAATAGCAGAGATTGATTATATTGTAGGAAGTGGAAAGGTCAGAAGAGTGAATTCACTACCAAATTGTCAATAAGGAGCCTCTGTATTCCTTTGAAAAGAAGGTTCTAGTATTAGGTGGAGCAGAACAGCGTTGGAAGGAATTAAGTACAAATTAATTAAATCCTTCCCATTTCAGTTTTAACAGCTTTTCCTTAAGAAAATCTTCCCTGATTCCCCAGACTCAGTCACTCTGGAATGTACTCTCTATACTCTACTTTAGGTTCACGGAACTTATCATTATAACTGTGAACTTACTTGAAATGATTCTTGCCTCTCTCCCTCTTTTTACTTTTTTTAAACAAATCTCACCATGTAGTTAACACATAGAGATTAAAAAAGTATGGCTTCTCGAGCCTGATTTTGAATCCCATCTTGGCTTATTACTAGTTGTGTGACCTTCGTCTATGAAATGTTAGTAATTCCTACATCATAGAGAGTTTTGGTAAGGATTAAATGAGTTAATAATTGTAAAACACTTAGCTGCCTGGTAAACAGTAAGCATTCATTCAATAATCGTTACCTAATATTTATTTTATTAATATCTATCTCGCCCCCTAAGACTCTAAGCTCCATGAAGACAAATGACATGTCTGTCTATTTTGTTCATCCCCATCACATTCCCAAAATGTGTTACAGTTCCTGGCACATAGTAGCAATTCAACAAATATTTTCTGAATGAAAATATATTTACAATATATTGCCTAAAAACATGAATTACTCTGGAAATGAATATGACCTCAAACACCAAAGGATTAAATAAGACCTCTCTCTATGACATTACATTAAGCTATTGAATGGACTAGTCCTATTCTATCGAGAAACACTGTGGGAGAATAATTTAGGAAACTTGATTGGATCCGCAGATATCCAATTTTGCAGAAAAGAGCTATGTCGCTGTGAGGTTTTTTTTATGTATATAAAATAGCTCAAATATCTCATCTTTTTAAGACAATAGCCAATGCAGCAAGCTGTTTGAATATGATGATAATGGTTTCTAATGCTCCGTAAATACAGTCACTTGCCATTATTGCGCTCCTTTTAAAGGAAGCTCTTTGCCTTTTTTAAAACAGGAGAGAAAGCTAGAGATAGAGCCACAGAGGAGATAAAAGTTAGATAAAGACATTTAGAGACTAAGGTAGATCAAGATCAAGGCAGAGACAGAGACACAAAAGAATGTGGAGGCAAAGGAAGCGCCAGATGGGCTTGGATGGAACCAGGGGTAGCAAAGAAAGACCGATTTCTATAGGTCAGCCACCCCAGAATAATTCCTCTTAGATATGTCTCATCAGTCAAAGAATGAGCTTTTGGAGTTTTGAGTAGAAAGATAAATTCTAACAGGTGATAGAGAGGAATCCTGTGTCAGTGAGTCAGTCAGCCAACAAACGCCTCTAACCATTAATCGAGTCCCCAAGGATACAGTGAAGATAAGTGTTTGGGCCCTCTGGACACTTCCATTTTAGCAGTGAGAAAATAGTCAACAAACAAGTAAGGTAATTTCCTTATTGACCAGCTCGCCGAAGAAGGTAAACTTGTGTGCTATGAAGAAAATGATGGATTTGGTGGTGGACGGTAGAGTGGGGAGGCTCCTGCCGTTAGATGGAAAGCCGGAATTGGAGCTGAGGCCTGAATGGAGAGACAGAATCAGTCCTCTGGGGGAAGAGTATTCCCACCTTGCATAAAAGAGAAGGGACAGCAAGTACAAGGTTGGGGCATAAAGGCTTTGAGACCACACAGGTGGAGTGTGAGTGAGCTTAGAAGAGGAGGCAGGGCCAACATTTAGGGCATATTTTGCTCTCCTTGCAGTGGGAAGCTATTAAAGTGTTTTAAGCTAAAGAATGATGTGGATTTAGATTTTTAAAAAGATCTCTCTGCCTGTTATGCGCAGAACTGATTGCCAGACAGGCAGTGGTGGAGGCAGGAAGACTAGTGACGGGCTGTCACATTAGTCCAGCTGACAGATGGAGGCTTGCTCTGGACGCAGTGAGATAATGAAAGTGACTGAATTCAGGATATATTTCAGAGTGAATGAGACTTACTGATGGATTAATGAGTGATGTGAAGGAAAAAAGGGGTTAAACATTGACGGCTTAGTTTTTGGTTTGAGCCATTGGTGTGCATAATGGTACAATCACGGTGACTTGGGGAGGGCCTTAAGGGAAATGGATTTGGCGGGGGTATCTGGAGTGAGGGTAAGAGGAAAGAGCACAGTGAATCGTTTTGGATTTGTTAAGTTTCAGTGCCAAATAGGAACCCAAAAGGAGATATCCAGAAGGCAGTCAAATACACAAGGTCCAGGTTAGAAAATAAAGGGTATATAGGTAGTGCTTAAATTTAGTGGGCTGGAGTATAGATAAGAAAAGGAGATGTGAGTACAGAACGAGCCTTGGGGTACCTCACCTTTAGAAAATGATGCCCTGAGAAGAATCAACTGGTGAGGTAGGAAGAAAACAAGACCGATGGGATTGAAAAGCCTAGAGGATGAAGGGTTTCAAAGGAAAGTGAACAACTGTGTCAAATGGTGTTTACAGGTGAGAAACAGGTAGAATAAACAACAGCCTTTAGTTTCAGCAGTATTTGGTCATCAATTGCTTTAATAAAAGTTGTCGTGGTGAATTTGAAAGCTTGATTGGATGAGAAAAAATGGAAAATGAGGAAATGGAAATTTTAAGCATCGATAAATCTTCACACTTGTGCTGAGGAAAAGAAGTAAGACCTGGAATAGTAGCTGGAGGAGGAAAATGGGTGACATTGAAAAACAATTGTGAGCTGATCCCAGGGGAGAGAGAGAAACTGCTGAAGCAAATTCTAGAACAATTCTAGAACAAGAGAGGAATGAAAAAACTCCCCGTCTTTTCTATAATTGAAAGTTGCCAGACACTTCAGGAATGAATTCTGGGCCCACCTCATAGCATTCTGCGCTTTATTTCCTTGAGAAAGAGTAAGCATCTTTACTCTTTTGCCATATACAAGTACGTACATTCTGTGGCAAACTAGACTAATTCAGGGCAAGGAGAGGTTTATGCCGTGGTTTCACTGTCCATATTACCCTCTCCCCATTCGCCATGCCAGTGTAGCTGTGTTTCTGAATTCAAGTAAACAGAAGCCTGATTACTTTCTCTCTCTTTTTTTTTTTTTTTTATGAAAAATGCCAGATACTTTCTTAGTCGTAATAGGTGTGGTATTTTGTTTTAAACTCCTGACAAAACTTCTGTTACCTTCCTTTACCCTTTTCACAGTCCGTACGTCACTCACATAGTCTTCTTCATTGACTGTCATTTCCATTTACTTTGTTGGAAAACCATTCTAACTTGGTACTGAGATTTCAGTTATGTCTCCAGTTCTTTAATGGTACCTCACTTTAGATAACAGATAAGTAACTAAAAGGTTACCTCAATATGGATAGCTGTATATATTGAATCATGTTTTAAATGCACCAGTGTTGAGCATTTAAACAAGTTCAGTTATGAATTATTTATAAAGCACAATAAATAGCTCCCCACAACCATCTTGAGTGTAAAGAAAATGAATGACACGCATTGAGTTTGTGCATATCATGATTCACTGGTATTTCTAAACAGTGCCTCAGGTGCATATGCACTTGAACAGTTCTGTCAATCCTCTCAGTGTTCAGGTGCCACTTTTTGATTGACATCGGAGAAGATTTGTGTCTTCTTGGAAGGATAAGATTTTATGGGATTGCGGATAATAATTACACTTGCATCTGGAGAGAAACCATATTAGTCAAATAGGAAGGAAAAGAACTCGTAAAAAATAGACACACGTCTCAGTAAAGGTCAGGCTTCTCTGTCTAAATCTAAACTACACATCACCGTTTATTCATTCAACCCACAAATCTTCGCTGTGAGTCTCTTATTTTCTGGGCACTGTTACTCAGAATTTTACTATAAAAGACAACATCACTAGCCCCCACATAGTCCAGGGAAGGAGAGAAATGAATAAACTAATAATGACTAGCCATGTAATCAGTGACTAGGGGTATGTACAGAGTATGGTATGGCAGCAGATAAAAGCGAGGCAAGTAATTCAATTTGAGAGTGAGGCAAGTCAGTAATGTTTACGTGGAGAAAAGCCTGAGCACAGCCTTGAAAGATGATAAGGGATTAGTGACGCAAAAAGGAAGGTAAAGAGTGTTCTGGGCAAAGAAAGTGACCTATCCCATGGCTGTGGAAACAAGAGAGCTGGAGCACTTGTGTGTTCCAAGCTTTTTGGAATGGCTTCCAAGATAAAAGAAAACTAAGATATACTTAGAAAATTGAATAAACGGGACAAGATGACACCACTGTTGTGTTTCAAAGGAGATAAGCATGAGGGCTGGAATACATAGAGATGTAACAGCCTGCTCTGATGGGTCTTGCATAATCTGGAAAGAGGAGCAAGAGATATGATATCAGAGAAAACCATCAACATTGTGAATTTAGCATTTTGAGATGATGGACTATGTTATAAAGGCGAGGTTATCAATTTTCTCTCCCTCTCTCTCTCACTCTCTTTTTTTTCCTGGAAATAATAAAGACCTCTCAAGGTCCCTGAGACTGTGGGTCTATGCTCCCTGGACTGACTTAGAAAACATAATGATGGTCTTTGGCAGTTCTTGCCATTTTAAAGCCTAAAATCTTTTGGTGTGATATGTAAGAGTTACAAAGAAAATAGTGCTAATAGAGGCTAAATAATGCTAACAGAATGTATATACGTGGACTGTAAATAATTCCAGAAAAAGATAATTCAGGGTTCATATAATCAGATGGAAACCCAGAAAATTCATTTCATTCGATTGATTCTCTTTAGCACTAAATATATTAATAATTAATACATCTGTGCTCTCAAGACATGATATGGTTGTATATGTTTGTCACAGTGGAGAAGAAAAATTAGTGAATTCATAAATCAGTGTGCACTATTTACGAATGTCTGACAATTAAGCTCGTGAACTTGTTGCAACAATGGTGCTAACCTTCTTTGATATCAGAGGGATTATTCATTATGAATTTGTACCAACTGGGCAAACAGTTGACCAAGTTTACTATTTGGAAGTGCTGAAAAGGCTGTGTGAAAAGTTAGACGACCTGAACTTTTCGCCAGTTCATGGCTCTTGCCTCACGAGAATGCACCAGCTTACACAGCACTGTCTGTGAGGGAGTTTTTAGCCAGTAAACAGATAATTGTATTGAAACACCCTCCCTCCACACCTGGTCTGGCCCCCAATGACGTCTTTCTTTACCCAAAGATAAAGGAAATATTGAAAGGAAGACATTTTGATGACATTCAGACGTCAAGTGTTATAGGACAACAGCTCTGATGGTCATTCCACAAAAAGAGTTCCAAAATTGCTTTGAAGGGTGGACTAGGCACTGGTGTTAGTGCATAGCTTCCAAGGGGAGTACTTCGAAGGTGACCATAGTGATATTCAGCAATGAGGGATGTAGCACTTTTTCTAGGATGAGTTTGTGAACTTAATTGCCGTACCTTGTATTTATACGTCTCTTATAAAGGATAATTACTTGTGTCTTCAGGACTACAGAGAGATATTAGAATGTGCAAGTTGGGCTGAGCCTGAATCCTTTAAAATTCAGGAGATAACATTAAATCCAAGTAGAAATTCATAAATATTAAAATGTAGTCATATTCACTAATCACAATAATGAAGACAGACCACCTCAATTAAACAAATTATTAACCTTTCTAAAAGAAAGAGACATGCCTTTAATTCACTCTTACCCCCTAATTCATGGCATTCCATAACTATCAGGAGTTTGGGTTAGGTGAGCTTTAAGGTCCCTTCCAAACCAAATGATAAAATTCTAAGTGCATAATTGGTTTTTGGTGAATCATTCAAGCTTTAATATTTCTGCCCTATCTGATGATTATCTGGTTATTGAATGGATATGGGCAAGTGAATTCATAACAGGGCCAGATGCAATTCAAATTTTAAATTTGAAAACTAGCCAAGTGGGTCTTTTTTTATTTTCTCATCAGTGACAAGGCTCACATAGACCATCCTGAGAGAACACAGGCCTGTTCAGTTAGAGTTTATTGTCCTGGACCTGAGGTCACCAGAGCTGCTTCAGGAGCCTTTGAGTTTGATCACTAATTCATGAGAAAGGACTGCCTCCGTCACCAGTGACTTCAAGAACTAAATTCAACATTTCCAGTGCCCTCTTACGTTGAACCAGGATTTGAAAGGTATAAAGAATTAATTATGCTAATGAGTGCTTAGTAATGCAAGTGAAATAAAATGTCATTGCTTCAAAGCTCAATCATAATTAGTAGATCACATGTTTTGAAATAAGGTGCTAAAATGAAAATTTACTGAAATACTGTTTAATGGCATGCTAATACTATTTCTAGTGTTGAACTGGTCAATGGTAGGTAGCAGGTAATGAATGTGAGTCACTAAAAACCTCTAAAATTTCCAAATGAAATAAGAAGCCACTATGCAGTTACACTGATTTTATAATTATGCAATTAAAATGAGGTGCTAAACCGGTATATATAAAAGCCATATTACATCACAATTAGTTGAACCATGATTTAAATGTATAAAACATGTACTTGTATCTGTAAAAAAAAAGATGTCTTATGGAATTGAGGAAAAAAGTTTATGTCAACTGTGGTGTTAGTTCTAGAGGGTATTTAAAAAAGAAATAATCAGCATTTAGCTGAGTTTTCATTCTCAGTGTAATAAAGCAAATTAGCATGTGACAAAAGCCATCTCTTAATAATGGTTTTAAGCTGCATTGACATAATTACATTTCCAGAGGAAATTTAACTTGCATGCTAGACAGTTTAATTATCTGGTGCACATTTCAATAGTTCCTGGCCCTGTTGTGAACTCACTTGTCAAAAATATAAAAATATTTTTGTAAGAAAATATGCCAGAGTTTATCACCAAGAGTGTCTATAATAATAATTTGAATATTTTGATAAGTTTAATTTACCATGTAAATCATCTTCCTACTGATACATAGAAATGTGTAGGCTCATTCAAATATTACTTAATTTGGCCAAACCTGGGTGGTGATATAGGAACTAAAATCAGTCTTAAGCCAATATCTTTATTCCAGAGTTCTTAAAATGTAACAAATAATCTTGTTCTCCTTAATATAAAGATGGAAAAAGTTGGCATAGAATTTGAAAATTATATCTAACTTTAAAATTCTACTCCAGAAATGTCTCCTTTACCTCTGTCTAGATTATTGACCCCCTCCACCCCCTACTGTCTAAGAAACACACATTCAGATGCATTGTGTCTTCCACTTTTATAGTGTTCTTTACTTCATAAAGCACCCACATGTATAACATCATGTCATCCCCACTTTGCCCTGAAGTAGTTGGTTGACTGTTAATTATTATTCTCTTGTCACAGCTGAAGAAATGGAAGTCAAGTTCCTCAAAATAATCCTGATTTCAAATCCATCCACAGCGTCTTCAGTCCTGCTAAAACTCATCCATTTTGCTTATAGGATGGTTTTGATGTACTTTATTTTTATTTTAGACCAAATTATGACATGATCATTACTTTCTTTTCCTAGCTTGAAGCGTATTAAATGGGGCTGCAAGGAGGTGTTAAAAGTAGGCATGCTGACAAAATCAAAAGGGATAGTAGTTAACCTGACACCATGGCAGGAAAGAGAAAATACACTTTCTAAAGAGGCTCAAGAGCTCTGCTATCACCATAAGCTCAACTCCATTTGGTTCAGTCAACGTGGAAACCAGATGTCTCCACAGGCTCTGAGCATGTCATGGTCCTGCAGCTGGGCACAATGACTGGTGTTGACATCAGAATGCTGTGAGTCATTGGGGAAAGATCAATTATGCCAGCCCAAGGAAGGAAGTATGCTAATTTTAATAATAACAACAGCAGTAGCAATAAGGCTAATTGTTCCAAGTGCTTACTACATATCAGACATGTGATGAAGCCTCCCTGATTGTCAGGTTCTGCCTTCTTCTAGCCTCCTCCTCTCTTCCCAATTATCCATGGTCCCGTGACCTCCACCTGCAAACTTGGTCCTTCCTGCCCCAGTGCTCAGGGCTCATTCAAATGTAGGCAAGAAGGCTGTGAAATATTTGCCTTATAATCTAAGACTCAAAAACCAAATCACCATTCCTTTCAGTCGGGCTCAACCTATGCCGTATTTCTTATCATGGTCTACTGCCCTATTCCTAAACCGTTCCTCTCTATGTGATGCTAGTACCCTCTAAATTTTAAACTCCATGAAAGAAAAGACCATCTTGGTCTTACTAACTGCGGTAGCCTCAGTAGTCAGTATCCAATGCCTGGCACAAAATATGTATCAAAACAGGAATTCAACTGTCTGTTAAATAAACTGAAAATACCAGTCTAGCTAGCCCTTATACGTCAGTTCTCTTAGTGTAACGTTCCTAATCTCATCAGCATTGTCATCATCTTGTTTATAAACCACCACTTATATTTACTGTGTACTGATGCTCTATATACATTAATGTTATTTAATCCTCACAAACATTGCAAGGCAGGTAGTATTATTTTCATCACACAGAAGAGGAAAATGAAGCTTTATGAGGCTTCATGATCTTCACAGAGCCTGTCACGTGACTGGTAAATGGCAGAACTACATTTCAAACAAAGATCTGAGTTACTTCACATAGTGCCACCATGTTCTCTCCTCTGGACTCTCCCGGGAATTGCAGTGATCTTCTAAACCCCAGACCAAGGTTTTGGACTTTGTTGCTTGCTGATAGTCTTGCGTGATGTCAAATGCCCAGATTTCCAATGACGACCTGTGGCTGCTTCACCCTTTCCTATGTTGGGCATTTTGCCTGAGCTGACTGTTCCCCTAAGCACCACATGACCGCATATCTTTCGTAGCCATATGCTCTCAATCAAAGCCCTCCCTTCCCCAAGTGGATGACAGTAGTAAGCCTGAAGGGTTGCACCTGCATAGGTGTGTCTTGTATAAGTGGGCTGGGAGAAGAGGGCTCAGAGAGTGAGTGGCAGCCAAAGGTTTTCAAGATTACAGAGGATCAGGCGAAACAGTATAATTATAGGGAACAAAAGGCAGAAGTGGGGTGGGATACAGATGAATTAGTTGAGTGTCAATAATTAGATGGGACTAGAATGGGGGAAATAATGCATGATCGAAAGCTCAGTGCAAGAAGCTTGAGTAATTGCCACGAACCAGTCTGCTATGCCCCTGCCTTTCCTTTTTGGAAATTGGCCTGGGAAAAAAGATTGAGTTGGTTCAAAGGGAACCCTATGCATGCTTCTCCTATTGCTTCTGCCTATAGACATGGATCTCTGTATCTTAGCCTGGCAGATACTAGGCTTTCGACACACGTTTTGTTGGAGGAGCAAATCCACTAGGATTGATGACAGTGTTATGCATGTCAACACTTCTTCCTAAGACTGGGCCAGTCTACCACGTCTGCTCTAGTCCAGGTGAGACCAGACTTCTCTATATTGCTTCAGTGAAATAGACCGCACCTAGCATGATGGGCAATATTAGGCCAACTGCACCATGCATCCACAATCCTGCCATATGAAGCATTCGCTGCATTTTACTACTGTTTTGTACTGTTTGATAAATGTCACACAAAATTCTGAGGTATATGTCCTAAAATCTTTGTTGACAACCTCATACATATTGGTTGAACACCATCATGATTATAGCTTCAACCATGAAACTCAGTGAAATCTAAATGAAAAATTTAAGTGAATTTTTCCAAACTTTCTTCTACCAAACACAAAACTGATGTCATTAATTATGCAACTGTCTTTCTTTGTTAAATTACCATTAATGAAGAAATGCAAGCCTTATCCTTTCACAAGAGTTGTTACAAAAGGGAGGATGAACGAAGACAATGTCTGGAAAGCCAGGTGCACATTGGGCAGCAGGACAACCCCCTTGCTGGCTGCCCGTGTGACACAGGGCATGTCACTCTGACCCATGCCACAACACATCATAAAAGTGACTTGACTCCCTGAGCCTTTAGGATTACTTGCCAATAATTAAAACTATAAAATGTCAAGGCTCTACTTCACACATTGCTCTTATCAAGTGGAGGGAGCAGTACTGGCCAAAAGCATAAGTCCTACACGTTTGGATTTCGGATCCAGGCTCTCTTTCTTAGTAGCTGTGCAACCTTGGGAAAGTGACTCACTCTTTCTGAGCCTCACTTTTGTCATCTGTTAAAAGAGGCTAATCACTGTAGTCTCCTCATGAGGCTATTGTGAGGATAAAATAAGACAATATGCATAAAGCACTAGGGACATTACCAGGTATTCTTAGGTCTTCATTTGTGTTATTTTATTAGATTACAATTTCTGGGCAAGATCTCTGCATTATGTTTGCCTGAATCCTTAATGCAACCGTAACAACAGTTAATTTATTTAAAAGCCTGGGCTTCTAAGCGAATAAGCTTTAATTTTCAGAAAAAAAAAAGACTTCTCTATAATATAGGTCAAATGAGGTGTGAGATAATGAGACACAGAAAACGTCCTGCAGCCTCGTTGGCTGAGCAGAAGCGATAGCAGCATAGAAAGCTGGTTCTGAGCCCCTTAAACACCTCTAGTAATCAGCAGACTAATGAAAGGAAGGGGATTTCGTCTCTGTTAAAAGAAGTGGAAATATTATGCTCACTTGAGCTTTCTGAGCTTTGGCCTAGAAGGCAAAGTTAAATGGGTTTGCTTGCCAGGAAACAGCTGAGAGAATTTCATCTTTCCTCCGTTCTTGAAGTAAACCCTGCTTCATTACCTCTTTTCTTCTGTCAAGGGAATATCTCAAAGCTTTCTGGCATGTTCTTTACTGCATCCAATCCTGTTTTTAAAACTTTCAGTGATCCAGAAAATAGCTGAATCTGTGCTCTCAGGCAGAACAAAGATCGATGGGGGATCTCCAACTGCTGGCACCAAAAATTCCTTCGCTTGTGACACTAGAACTAGTTACCAAAATGTAGGGGAGAGAGGGTACTCTGCTGTAAACATAATATCTCCCAAATCAATAGCCTCTGTCATCCTGAGATAGAGTTGCTGTTTTCCTACTAAGGAGTTGGTGTAATTGGTATTTGTAAAAGATATCTATTTCAGGGACCATTGTGTGACAGTAGACAAGAGAAAGGAAAAAGCAATAGCAAAGAAAAAAATGTGGTCCTGCAGTCACTTTAGCAAGCACTTCCAACACAATGACTTAACTCTAAGCCGACTGTGACAGCTACCACTTACTGACCCTCACTCTGTGCCAGACACTTTCCACGCATTATCTTGTTCTCACATTTTAGTCTCAAAATGGGTCTGTAAGGTAGGAGGTATTATCCTCGTCTTGGAGATGAGGAATTTGTGACTGAGAAATACTAAATACCTTGTAGAAGGCCACTCGGCTCATAAATGTTAGAGCCAGAATTGAAGCACAAATTGTGCTGACTACTAAACCCTAACCATTATACTTTACTGCCTCTCAGAAGAGGAGAGAAAAGCTCAGCTAACTTACTTTACTGCCAGCAAGGACAGCTTAGGACTTACGAACGTTGTAGATACTAAGAAAAAGGACAATCAGAATCAAACAGTGGGAATATAGGAGTAGGTGGTGACTCCAACCCTTTATCTGGGACTAGAAAGATAGTACCTAGTCAGAGAAGAATGAATGGTCTAAACAAGACCACATTCTTAATTAAGTATGTATGTTTTTACAAATCATTATATATGTTTACCTACATATAGTGAGCAATCATCTTCATATACATCCCTTGTTTTTTCTAAAGTCCCAATTATGGGATGCTGATCTAATGAGAATATTTACATCCACCTACCCTTACGAATCATAATTATTAAACTTTTCTTGGACCATTCTTCCCCCGATCCCCAGTTTTGCCACATCCTATCACATTTGCAATAATTTCCATATTTTATAATTACATTAAATGTCTATTTGTCTACTTACTACAATCATGTCTTCTACTTTGAAGTATCTGGACTGGGTTCAGATATACACCCATTCCTCTTTCCAGAGGGTCTAGCTGACAGCACAAAAATCTAGGATGGGATCAAAGGGGCACTGATATTTTCTGACTTGGACATAGTTACCTGTTTCTTTCCATTAATAAAGGAAAATGAATCCTTTCTGTCACTTTCAGCAATTAAGTATTAAATGTGAAATGAAAAAATAAGATAGTGTCTATCTCCAACCCACTTTATAGGCAACAGGAAATGTTTTGCAGAGGTCAAGGCGCAAAAGCATTTTTATTGATTGAGTGAGATTAGTCAAGGATTCTATTTCCTGATTGATTAGTAAATATTCTCTATAATTTGTGAATATAACTCTTTGTCTATCAATTTCATTGCAAATATCCTCATGTTTCTCATGTTTCTTTTATGATAGGTGTCTAATGCTAGAAATAAGGTATATTGTGGTATTTTTTTAAGGTATGATTCTGTGATTTCTGAAGCATATTTACCTATTTGGTCTTTTAGTGATATGACATTGTATTTTCACTCTTAAATGGCCTAGAATTTACTTTTCATATATGGTGGAATTAGGAATTTAAATGATATTATTTTTCCAAATAATCCATTTTTCAACTCCTAATCTCACGTTTCTTCTATACTCCTTTATAACTTAAATGTATAACATATTAATACAGTATATTAGCTCAATGTACTTCTTCATATGCACTTACATCTGTTCTATTTATTTATCTGTTAATCCTTTTGTTAGTACTTCCCTGTTTTAATTATGAATGTTTTATAAAAATTGCATTTTCTTATGTGTTCTAATACTTTTTAAGGCAAGGCCCCTCTATAATTTTTCTTTTTCCAAATGTTCTTACTATGCTTGCCTGACTTTTCTGTCTGTGAAATCTTAACATGATAAATCCACTCTGATCCATAGCAGATGAAGTAGTCTCCCCCTGCACCACTGAATGATTCTCTAACGCATTTGCAATCCTCTGACACTGGCACCTGCATTGTCAACTTGGTGACTCCTCTCTCCCTCCAGCTCTGCACTTCACTTGTGATTTCATTCATGAGTGCACTTCAGCATGGCTATTTCCCATCCATACTTCTTGCCCTAGACTTTTGGACATTTCTGCTTCCAGAATAATGTAGAAACAGATAATGGAAATAAACCCCTAAAAATCTGGATTAGAGTAGCCTGTCATCTTCGGTAGAAATAAATATTCAGTTCAAAGTGTAGGAAAATTACATTTGAAGGTCCTTTAAATTGCCTATTTAGTTTGGCATATATGGTTTTATGTATACAACTATGTGTAACAATATATATTACAATTCATAAATATATATATTACACTCATTATATATATATATATATATATTACACTCATTTAGGGAAAGGAGAATTATCAGCTCTATTTAACTTCATATTTTCTCTCCCCCTACCTCCCTTTACTGTGCCTATTTATTTTAACTTACATAAATTGAATGTACTTATGAGGCAGTTTTACTCTATTGCATGGTTGAGAGAGGCTTCCTGATTCTTGGTTTGTTCTGTTACTGGATCTCTAATTTAGGAGGTAAGCTGTAAAAACTATTTTTAAAAATTATACCTTCTTTCAGGTCATGGGTTTTGCCCTTTGCAAAAAGCAAACTATATGTAAGACATAGGTTTTGTTTTTAAATTTGGTCTGATAGGTCTTATTTAATTTTTGTCCCAGATTTGATCAACCTTTACTATAAAGGTTGAATTTTAGTGTTAAAAGTTTTCATATCTGTGTGTGTGTGTGTGTGTGTGTGCACATGCACCTGTGCCTTTACATTATATGGAGAGAAATTGGGAGATGCTACATCTGAAGGTGCTAGATAAATACAATATAACTTAGATACTTCTAAAGTATTATTGAATAAATATTTGTTTGAAGAATTGTGTTCCTTGAATCTATGAAAGAATTAATTTCAACATCTGGAATTTCTTAATTGAATCGTTTGTAGGGATGAGCGTGATTACATGGATTAATGATTATCCATGGGAGTGGGGGGATCAGTCTTCATTTTACTCCCATGTCACTCTCTGATGCCAAATGCATTTGTTTCTCTGTCTGGTGCTAAGTGCTCAATATGATTAGCTATTTCACTTCCCAATTTAGCAAGAGGAGAACATTTTCATCCCTATCTCCGTTAGAGCTTGCTCCTTACGTTAGAGCTTGCTCCTTCCTTTTAATGAATCCCTCTGTAGGAAATACATGATGGGTCTTTGTTCCAACTGGGCACAAAATACTGGGGTTTGAAGCTCTGTTAGGAAAGATCTTCTCAGTCTTTCAATGAAGAAATTATCATCATAACCCAGGACTTGAAGGAAGCAAACAACAAAAAGAATTCTGTTTGACAAACAATCTCCTGTTAACTAAGAACTGTGCTAGAAGAGATGGTTGAGATGTGGTCCTGGTCCTAAAGTAGCTTCCAGTCTGGGGTGGGAGATAAACACATAACCAGTTAGCTACACTGTGGTGTGAAGAGTTCTGTAAAAGAGGGGTGAACAAAAATGACCCCATGACACAGACACGAGATGATTAATTCTGCTTGGTCAGCAGTCAGAGGAACACTCCAACAAAAACTCGATTCACCACTGCAGGATATCAACGGGGCAAAATTATTGTGAGGATAAAAAAGATCATCAGCAGCAGAAACAGCTATAAGTGCTCCATGAACTAGTTTCTGGAAATCTGTGTGGAAGAGCTGAGTTTTGCAGGATGAATATGAATACAGGCAAATGCATTCCCAGGTGGAGAGATCAACA
The DNA here is from genome assembly GCF_964194185.1 of Rhinolophus hipposideros. NCBI lineage: Eukaryota > Metazoa > Chordata > Mammalia > Chiroptera > Rhinolophidae > Rhinolophus > Rhinolophus hipposideros. Next base: position 57,082,373 of record NC_138057.1, on the reverse strand, counting down.
TATCAAATTTGTGTAGGCATGAAAATGCTCTCTCTCATACAAGAATAATAAATTGTCTTCTATGACTTGTCTTGATGTACATGTTTGGAGTATTGAGAATTAAAGACTAGGAATGGCCTCTTAAGCAGTATTACTGATTTTGAAGTTTATCTTATGGGTGATTCAGAGGTCATGGTGCGGAAGAAAGACATGGTCATATTTTTGTTTTAGAAAGAAAACTGGCAACAGGATAGGGAGCTGAGGCCAAGAAAACAGTTGGGAATAATTTGTACCTGCCAGGTATATGTAGAGCTTGCCTTCCATTGCTCTTTGCTCTGGAAGAGGGTTAAAGCAGAGGAGGAAATAGAGAGGAAGAAGGAGAGGAAGAAAGCTAAAAGAGGAGGGCGGAAAACTCTTGAGCAATTTATATTAATCACGAGTAAGAATAAGGAAATGAAGCTTTCATTCCTCTTACCTCAAGATCTTATATAGCTTCTCAAGCCTGTAAACCAGGCACTACCTACTGGCTACTGTCTCCCAGTGTTTGACACCTTTCTCTCTTTTGCCTCTCATATCTGATCATGTCTTTAAATTTTAATTTAAAAACAAACAACAACACAACTTTTCTCATTGCCCTTGCCACCATTCATTTTCAACACTGGCTTCCAGTTTAAGCACTTAGCACTAATTAAGATCCTGGAAGGCCTGTTTCCCCTCTTCCTGTTGAATGAAGCCTATAGATGATCCCCCCAAAGCTCTGGTTTTATCATTACAAACCCTGCTTGAAGTTTAATTTGGAAGGCAAAAGTCAAAATCTCAGAATAAAGTTTAAGACTCTATCCTACCTGTCACCATGATTGCTTTCATTTACTGCCTTTGGTCATAGTTTTTGTCCGATAAATTCCTTTGGAATCTTCACTCCTCATTCTACATATATCAAAACACTTTCAGTCCTTTAAAGAATTCAAAGTTCAACTCAAATCCTATTTCTTGTTTCACATTTTTTGACAGGTAAGGGAAGGCCACACTTCTTTTTTACAAAGGCTTGAAACTTTACTGAGAAAGTCCTCCTCATTTTTCTACTTAAATTATTGACCTGAATGTTTGGCACTTTCTCAAAAATAGTCTAATAGTCCAATAGTTCCCAAAGGGAACATATTTAGTTCAATTTGGCCAATACAGAGGGTGCTAAAGTACACATTTTAAGAAAGGGAAAAAACTGTATTAAAATTACACTGATGGTAACCACTTTGAGCACCTCTTGTAATTGCAGAAGTCAAATATGACTTGTATTCATGTTTTGTTATCGGTATGTATTCAGTATTACAATTTTAATGCAGTTTTTTCCTTTCTTAAAATATGTATACGTTTTTGGCACCCTCTGTATTTACTATGCACCTAATGTGAAAGAAGTTGTAGTAAACATTCTCAAGATGTCAATATTAAAGGATAGTTACGTTGAATGTCTGCTTTCAGCGAGAACAGTTTAACCAATTTATTCATTAGAGGACTACTGCCACTTCACCTATATGATTAATAACTTGTGACTCTTCAAATAAGATACTCTTCCTTCATTGAGTTGGTGAGTTCTATAAACAGATAAAATTGTGGTGGAAGTTACATAAGCACACATTTCACAGCAAGAATCCTGTCTCAGTAGATACAGAAATGTAATCAAGCCTTCAGTATTGGATGATTCACTTAATCTTAGTATATATATTGTTAATTATTCCACATGTCTTATTCTGTTCAGGCTGCTAGAACACAGACTGCTTGCAAACAACAGAAATTTATTCCTCACAGTTCTGGAGGCTGGAAGTTCAAGATCATGGTGCCAGACTGGTTGGGCGAGGGCCCCTCTTTTGGGTCACAGACGTCAGCTTCTCACTGTGTTCTCACATAGTAGAAGGGGCAAGGGAGCTCTCTGAAGTCTCTCAAGCATTAATATCATTCACGAAGTTTCCACCCTCATGACTTAATCACTTCCCAAAGTCCCTACCTCCTCATACCATCACATTGAGCATTTGTAGTATTTCCACATATGAATTGGGGGAAGCACAAATATTCAGATCATAGCACCACATATTTTAGAAGAAATTCTTCCTCGGGAGCTAAAAGTTTCGGAAACTGATGCATTCATTTTCCACACCATTCTTTTGCAAGTCCCTGCTATTGATTTTAAAGAAAAGCGAAAGTAATTTCTTTCAATTATTTCACCTGAAAGGAAAATTTAACAAACAGGTTAATAACAGCAATAGTTAGAAATGGGATGCATAAAGGGAACAGTCTGTAAGGAAGTAAACAAGATTGATAAAAATTTAAGACCAAATGTATGTATGGTTGTGTCACTCCTGCTGTCTGATACCCTTAGCAAACATTATAAGGAAATCAGTTGTAAGAAATCAGTAATTCCATCAAAATTCCCGCAGCTTTCCAAATGATGGGAATTTTATCCCAGAGACATTCGAGTATCTCAGGGAAAAATAAGAGATTAAGCCTCATAAGAAAACAAAATACCTTATGTTATAATCTTTGGCCGAAGCTTTCTAATTCTTCTTTTTCGTATCTTTAAATACAGAATCCCCTTCACCTACAACTGAGTTTAGAAAATTCCTTAAGTTCTGATGCTGATGTCACTGTCTCAATCCTGACCATGAACAACTGGTACAATTTTAGCTTGTTGCTCTGCCAGGAAGACTGGAACATCACCGACTTCCTCCTCCTTACCCAGAATAATTCCAAGTTCCACCTCGGGTCTGTCATCAACATCACCGCCAACCTCTCCTCCCCTGAGGATCTCTTGAGTTTCCTGCAGGTCCAGCTTGAGGGCATTAAGAACAGCACACCCACAATGGTGATGTTTGGCTGCGACATGGAAAGTATCCGGCGGATTTTCGAAATGGCCACCCGGTTTGGGATAATGCCCCCTGAGCTGCATTGGGTGCTGGGGGATTCCCAGAACGTCCAGGAACTGAGGACAGAAGGTCTGCCCTTGGGGCTCATTGCTCATGGAAAAACAACACAGTCCGTGTTTGAGTACTACGTACAAGACGCCATGGAACTGGTTGCAAGAGCTGTAGCCACAGCCACCATGATCCAGCCAGAACTTGCACTCATTCCCAGCACAATGAACTGCATGGACGTGGAAACTGCAAATCTCACTTCAGGACAATATCTGTCAAGGTAGGATGTAAGACCTGGGTCCTATCTCCACTCCTGGGGCTGTAAGGGAAGTAAAATTTCCCTATCGATCTCTTCGGCAAAAATCTTGACTCCGAATAACTTTAATAATATTTCTGAGAGGTTTTCAGGTTACATAAGGTTAGTATTTCATGATCTGTCACCTGGAATTTGATCTACAGACTTTTAGCACATGGTGTATTGTAGGGAACACTCAATCCTGCTTTTAAACCCGGGCTTAGTCCCTTACTACTTGTATATTCTTGGCAAGTTATTTAACAACTCTGAGCCTCGGTTTTCTAATCAGTAAACTGGGTTAATATTGAATAGCTTGATATAATAAAGATACCATGAAATTATATATGAAAAGTACCTAACACTGTGCTTGGCTCGTAGTAAACAAGTGTGTCTATCCCTGCCCATATTTTCCCATAACAACATACCTGAGAAACATCTCCCTAAATCTATACAGAGAAAAAAATTAGTCAAGCAAGAAATAGACCTTTCTCTCTCCTCCCAGGCATTGATGCTGAAGGCAGTATAGAGCAGTGGTTAAAGGCATAGACCCTGGAGCCAGACTCTGAACTTGAATTTTAGCTCTGCCTCTTACTACTTGTGTGACTTGGTCGAGTTTTACTTAACTTCTCTGAGCCTTAGTTTCCTATGTTCTACATCTATTTATATTATCAATAGATCCTACTATCCATGAAGTCATTATAACAGATAGATGGATAGATACATAGATAAAATGAACTAAAAGCTTACAGGAAATGATTGTGTGTATATATATATATATATATATATATATATATATATATAGAGAGAGAGAGAGAGAGAGAGAGAGAGAGAGAGAGAGAGAGAGAGAGAGAATGTGTGTGTGTACATTTTTAATTTAGGTACTTTTCCTCTCTAGTTCCTCAGACTGGTTCAGAAGCTGTGATGGAAAAAAGCCCATTTAAATTAAAGAATAGCCCATTTTATAGAAATGGTTTTCATGATCCCCAGAAAAAGGAAATCATCCTTAAAGGATATTTTATAGGGGGCCTAGATTTTTTTCTGAAAAGAACCACATATAGTCAGAGAGGCCAAATCAGAGAATCATTGCTTATTCAGAGATGAAGGCTCAGCTCTAGGCGAGGCCCCATTTTTAAGCAGTCCTATGGGAACAGGGACACTTGACTGTATTGAGGAACATAAGGCAACCTCATAGTGTCTTGCCTTTCAAAAAGATGATTATTTGATGAAAGGTCAGGAGGTCCAAGCATTTACGTTTAATTTTATATATGTGGATTGAACACCTACCATGTGCAAGGCAACATGCTAAATACCATATATATGGCAGAATTTAAGCACAGCCTATACACTCCCTAAAGAATGCTGTTAATAACATAAAATAATTGAAAACTCATTTGTTAGTGACCTATTAATGATAAAATTAGATGTTCTACCATAATCTGACTTTTCCATTTTTTTCAATTTTCAAATGAATTGCCACAAGAGTAAATTCTGTGCATATTTTTATTTTACAGCCGCTGTCCAGATTTAATCTACTGTTTTCGAACATTGTTGCAGCTCAGAATTTTATCTAGGATAAGAAGCATTCTCCTTTGTAACAAAAATATAAGCAAAGCTTTTGTTTATATCATAAAATAGTCATTATGTTGAAAGGACAATCGGAAACAGCAGACAGGAAAAACCACTGGTGGAAACTACATTAAGTTAGCATCTTTTTGTCTCACATGAAATGGAGACTACAGGAAAAATGATTCTGTTGGATCCTAAAAATGTCTAGAAACTACAGGAAAAAATATTTGTTAACTTAGGTTGTCTATACCTTAGGGGATTCATTTTATCAAGATCAAACTGATCTTTCTGGCTCCTCAAGATTTAATTTATGTTCAAGTTACGTGCCTCCTTCCACAAGGATCCCAAGGCACTTTGTACCTGAAATTATATGGTGGTACTTAGCCTGTTCCACCGTCACTATTTGCCTGTGTCTGACTCCTGAACTAAAATATAAATTCTGTTATGTGGAAATATTATTCAGCCTAGTTTAATACCTAGCATATAGCAACCATTTAATAGACCTTTATTGACATTGATGTAAAAAGAAAGGAAATTTTCTATTATATTTACACCCCACACCAAATGTAGCTATAGAAGAAAAATGAGTGGTTGCTAGATAAATAAAATTTTGTCTACACTAAAAACATAGTGTTTTTTTTTTTAAATTTACCTGGATACCATCTAGTTTTCATCTATTCTATTTTTTTCTTTTTAATGAAATGTTAGGTTGGTGGATAACTTTGCCCTTGTGGCTATTTCCACATGTTTATTCCACAAACTTTAAAAGCTATAAAAAAAGAGTGTGAGGTTTGAAGCCCAGCAGCAACTCACAATGTGTAAGGGTCAGTGACAATATTATTGCCCCCATGAATGTGTTTGAGAACGAACACAAAACACTTCAGGAAATATGTCCAGGACTTCTTAAACTCCCTGAGGAACACAGTCAAAGAGAAAGTTTCAAAGTGTTCAGGAAAAGGTCAAGGGAAGTGGGCTAAACCCTAAACGAAGTCTTTACAAGGAATAACTGAAAAGCTGCCTTAAGCTATAAAACATCTGTGGATTTTTCATCATCTTGATTTATTTTGTTGAATACAGTATTTTAGAAAGTTCTTTATTTTCAGTCCATAAGTCACATCTGCATACAGTAATTTTCTTAATTGTTCCTGAATTTTGTGAAGCTGACCCCACTTCCTCACTGCATAATGAAAGTCTTGAGGATAATGAGCCATGAATAGCAAGCATCAAAGTTGTGCAAGCTTTTCATTTCTCACACAGTCATTTTCACTTGGGGCTGACAGAATTGTTAACATTTTTAAATGTTAATGAAATCACCAAAAGCTTGGCTTTTTCAGCATAGGCTTTTAGACTAGAAAAATCATTTCTCATGGCAGACTAGACAGACGTAATTACAGGTATAAAAGATTGTGTTCTTCCTGGGCCCCCACATGCCAGAGCAAATGTCCATCACAACGAAATGTAGACAAAACCATTTGAGAGGCAAGTTCATCGTGTGATCTTTTAACAATGTATTGGCAAGTTGTTTTATTAAATGCTAATTATTTGAAGCAGTGAAACCCAATATATTATTTGGTAATAACTTCAGAAATACATGTGTATGGGCGTTTTTATGCAGCCAGTGACTCTTTGTTGAACTAGGGTGAGATAGACAAAAATGAAGATTTGCAGCCTGCCATTTTGGAGCTGACAGCTTAGAACATGAAGTTGGAAAATAAGAAAATGCTTATAAAACAAAGGGATATGTGATTCTTAAAAGAGCTATGTTCAGATACATAGGGGAGAAAGTAATTAACTCTTCTCAGAGACTAGGTGATGAGGGAAATAACACTGAAATTGGATCTTGATAAACGAATAGAAGTTTTTTGATTTGGAGCAAATTCACAGGCAGTGCAAATTTACCAAGACCTGAACGAGAAATTGAGTATAGTTGGAGCATACATTGCATATGAAGAGGATTTGACATGATTCTGGAAAAGTAGTTAATTTGATAACACGCCACACAAGGCTTGTATGCCAAGCTAAGGAGTTTTCATTTTATATGCATGCTGGATATCACTCGAATGGCAGAACATTAGCCATGACATATTATGAAATCATAATCCTGTAACAAATTAATCAAATACAGTAATATAGCATAAAAACCTTTCAAGTAATTTTTTAAAACCATTAGGATACAATTTTTTCTTTTTCCTGAAAATTGGTTTTAACCTTGCCCGTGTTTACTCCTTTATTGCATTCTAAACAACCAGGCTTTGGTGAAAATGAATAGAAGTTTGAGGACTCACCTACCTGCTCATCCTAGGGTTTTCTGAAGGTCTTGGGTGTTAATGCACCTATTCATCCTGGAGAAAGAGCTTCCTGGGTTCCTCATAGCCTGGTCAAGGCAATAATTATTTTTTAAGAATTCCTAGAGTCTAGACACTGATAGACATCTTTTTACCCTTGGCCTGTGTGCTCCTTTGGCCTGTGTGCTCCCTTACCCTCTGGCTAATTAATCATTTTCCCTATAGCTATTGTAGTTTCTAAGTAGGATATGGAATCTTGTCTTTGTTTTTTGAGCAGCTTATGTAGTTCAGTTCTGTATAAAGTAGGTAGTGATTAATTCATTTATTCATTCACAGACATTTGTTGAAGCTTACTAAAATTAGGCTAGGCCTTGGCTAATGCTAGAGACACAAAGAATAGATGACAGAGGCCCTGCTCTTGGGAAATTTACAAGCCCCTTTTCTGTTCTCCAACCAGGAGAGGATATGCTCCTCTTACTATCTGTATTTTTTATCCATTTTCTTTGACCTAACTATTATTCTTCACTGGGACAACACTCATTCTACTTGTGATTATCCTCTGGCATTAGCTGGTATTTTAAGCCCCCTGCTCAAGGCTGGCCTTGCAGAATGATCCAACATCCTATAGACTCTTTTCCTTCCAAGTTATGTTCATTTTTATGCTTGTATGGTTAAGCAATACCAAGATTCACCAGCCTTTCATTAATAGTAGATGTTGCTTTATTTATTGATTCTACACATAATATTCAGAACCTATTATGTGAGGTACTAGGGAACTTCAGGAAAAAAGAATAAAACAAATACCCATTCAAAAATCCCGTGGTATAAAGTCATGATGGTCCCTATTAAATATTAGAAGAGTTACAGAAGAACTTGAGGCTGCATGATATAATTATAATTTAAGGTATTTTCATCCTCCTTTATATTAATATACAATCATTGTGACCCTGGCAAAATTATTTAACCTCTGAAAAATTTAATTTCTGAACTATAAGGATTTTGAAACCTTGAAAAGTTAAGTGGTAAGCCTAAGGTCATTCAGCTAGTACTTTATAAGGGGAGATTTAAACGAATTCATCTAAATCGAAGTTCCAGGCTCTTTCAGAATTAATATTAACTTTCCTTAATTGGAATCCCATTAACATTGCAATTAATATTCTTTCAGTCAAAATCTATATAAATCAGGAGGCATGATTGCCCATGTATACGCATTCTTGTTCTAAGGACCTCTATTGAGCCAAACTAATTAGCCTATATGTTTCAACAGGTACTGAGAAGAAATGCAGTTTCCTTGAACATGGAAGACAGGGTTTGGGTGCTGGTAACACTGGTTCCTTGGATCCCCAAGGAGAACCCATTGCTATGGGGTGACCTACTTTGTCCATTTGTTACTCCTAGGTTAACTTTGAGTCAGTAGGTATTATCAATCAGGCATCAACACTTAAGGTCTGTGCTTCCAGATATTTGCTATAGGAACCCCTATCACCGGACTAATTTGGCTAAAATCCTTGGAATTTGCCCTTCCTTCTATGTCACTTAAGTCATGCAAAGAGCTGAGTCTGAAATTTTCTCTGAGTCATGGGAGCCTCAGATAAGGAACAATGGAAAAGTGTATTTCATCAGGACCCTATTTTGATGATGTATCAGCTTAAATTTGCTAATCTAGCAAACAGTAGGTATTAAACTGAAATTTTTCCAAAATAGGAGAGCTTCCAAGCTTTTATTTGTCTGAGAGGTAACTGTGTTCCTTTGTTGACTTTTTTACTTTGTATGCACCTACTATAAAAATTTGAAACTATGTCAAACTATGGAGATACAAAGGGCAATACTGCAGCTCTACTCTGAATTCCAGATCTGTCTTTTGGAGCCACTTCAATCTCTAGATCCTGTTACTCTTTGTACGGAGGCTTGACTGGTAAATACTGCATAATGTCCCATTGCCAGGGCTATGCTAAGGGAAGATATGTCAACACCTGGACTAGTGCTGGGGCCAAATCTAGAGAGCTAGAATGAATTAAGTGGGAGTATTACCCGAAGCAACCAGGAGCAGTCCAAGGGCTGGGCACAGGCCATAACTATGGAGAAGAGTCAAGGTTCATCCCAAAACGCAAAGGGAAAGAAAACAACCAAAGGGTAGGGAACAGATCTGACCACCATGTGGGTGAAAAACAGAAAAAAGTGTCAGCTTGCCAGTTGTACTATATGAAAGAAGAGAAAAGAGAATGCTATATCCATGTGTCTGAGTTTTTGGTGTAGTGACACGCTCACACACACTAATAGTAATACAGCCCAAAATTTATATTAAAATAGGACCCAATCACATAGATTAGTGTTTTTTCCTTCTTGGAAAAAAGTCAAGAAGGATAGGAGCACTCCTTCCACTCTACAGTTTCATCTATAGGTAACCGAATTGTGCAGATATTGGCAAAACGTAGACCCAAATAATTAATATATGTGTACATATATACATTTAACGTTATTAAATTACTATTGTCTGTTAGTGGATAGAAGCCTATTTTAAAAGGTGAGCTTTGTAAGTTGCTTTTAAAAATGATGCAATCAATGTTTACAATGTGTGGGACCCTCTGCTCTGAAGATTGAAATTTAGCCGTTTCTCATTCCTATTAAATTCCTTATCATCAGAGAGATTTCCCATTGAACTACTTTCTATTATCGATACTATCCATTATTCAGGGGGAAATGTGTTGGACTTTTAATGCTTTGAACAATCTATACATTGCAAATGCAAATACTTCCTGGCTGATTGAGCCCTATTCTTCTGGCAAAGTGATGAAGAGATCTCTTTAAGAGATGCATTTCTGATCTGAGCAGAAGACAGGTGTTTTATTGCATTTACCCCTCAAACATTACTGAGCAGTTATCCTGGCCAGGCACTGTGTTTTGCCTGAGATCCAAAGATGACTCAGTGAGATAAATGCTTGGGTGAACAGTGAAGTCTCTTCCCACATGACAGCCTGCAGTGTTATGAAGCAGAGCAGTGGGAAGGGGAGGATGTGTTCATTCCTAACAGCAACTCTGGAAGAGACTGTTCTCGAAATGTGGAAAACATCAAAATCCATGCGTCTTAGGGGACCTAGAGTGGCAACAACAACAACAACAACAACAACAACAACAAATAGTTAAGTTAACTAGGTATAGTCAATAGCTGATTTAAGATAAGATCTCTTACTAACAGGATGGAATATTGTTATTTCCTTTGTACAATGTCCACCGAAAGGAGGAGAAAGAGGGAGAGGAAGAGAGGACAGGATAAAATTCAGAAAATAAAATATGAGAAAGAACATTAAAAGAATAATGAGATAAACATAGATTAAACCACATGCCAAAAACTGGGAATACCGGAGGAAGAGGAAATAAACTAGAAGCTGAGGAAGACACACAAAATGAGAATAATTTAGGGAATAAGAGGGATTAGGGAAAATGTCATGAATAATTAAGAAAAATCACACACAAGGATTAAAATACAGACATAACAGTATAAATAGCTAATAATTCAGACAACTGGAGATCTATGGAGGCTGTGAAAGATGAGAATTGGGTATAAGTTTTCTAAAAGACATGAGATTATCCAAAGAGAGAATAATTTGGGACCCCTCAATGATAAAGAACAGAAAGGAAAAAAATGATGTAAGTATGAGCTGATACAAAGAAAGTTCACAAAGAGAAAAATAAATTTTAAGGCTTTACAGAGCAAAAATATTCCCATGTACAGATATGATAAAAGGAAGGCAACAATCTGGGAAAAGAGCAAAGATAAGAGGGCAATTTAATAATAAATAAGAACCAATGCAGTCGTGTACAACTGTGGAGGATGTGAGGTTTTGATTAGAAGATTCATTACATGATGGTAGATATGAATCACATGAAGAAAAGATGGGATTTCTGAATATCAATGGGTCTCTTCCCAACTCTTCTTCTCTTCTCCGGGAAAAAGAATGGGAGACTTTGGGAGTATTCCTCTGTCTTATACTAAAAGGGCTTTCTTGAGCTTTTCCACTACCGTCAATAGATCGGAAGCTAAATTAAACATAACCGAGAAATAAATATTTAGATTCAGTGCATAAGAGAAAGTAAACCTGACAAGAATTAGGTGGTGCTGGTGGGAGGAGAGTTGGGGAGAATGTCACTAGCAATAACATAGCCAAAGATTTCTAATCAGGCAAAGGTAGAAAAATCACAATTAAGTTCTCACAGGCTACGAAATTTTATAGAGCTTTGGAAGATGAACAAATCTCTCATTCTTCAGGGGGAAAATATCCAATATGATGAGATGATCATGGGAAAAGATATTCAGCTCATTTTTCAAGATATAATTGAATGAGGATACAGATTTTTTTTTTAAATGATACAAAGAAAGTTCCCAAATGGAAAAATAAATTGTAAGGCTTTACAGAGCAAAATACTAGATACTCTCATGTACAGATAAGATTAATGAAAGGCAACAATATGGGAAAAGAGCAAAGATAGCAGGACAATTTAATAAGAAATGTGAGATGCAGATCTACAAAGAGACAAGTTGGTGAGTAAAAAAAAAGACCAAAGTAGAAATAAATACACAAGAAATAAATAAACAATTGGGCATGGAAGAAGACACATGAAGATGATGATGTATTTAAACAATACAGATAGATTTATATGTCTCCAAAGTGAAGACTGGAAACAATGGCATTATTATAGAGCTAATTCAAAGGCAAGAAAAGTTACAAATTTATAATAAATATAAAAACAATATTAGTAAAACTTTATATGCTGTATAAAATAGAAGAAAAATCAGGAGGCAACAAGCCTTAAAATCTTTAAGATCATGACAGTATTTGTAGTGGAAGATTTTTTATGTAAGTTTAATAAATTTCAGTAACTTTAGAATTGGGAAGAGATTCATAGATGTTCAGATTTTAGTAAATTTTAGCAAGTTTTATAAAAGTAAAAACAGTTCATGAATAATATCATTAATCAGATAAATGAAGATAAACACTGCAGTTAACATTCTATTATTAAAGAAGATTATGTGAACACAAGTATGTCCTAATCCAAGAAAACTAGAAAAGCGAGAGAGGTGGGAAGAGACGTACAAAGAAGGAATTAACAAGACAAAAATCAAAATTCACTGAGGAGAAATGCTTAAATTCGTATAAATGATACATGCGATTCTATAGCAACAAATTCCTAGAAAAGTATCATTTGCCAAAATTGACCCACAGAAATGGAAAGCCCAGTAGAAGAGACTGAAAAAGTGATTAAACAGTTACCATTTTTTTAAAGTGCCAGGCCCAGATGGTTTTACCACTGACTCCGACAAATTCAAAAGGAAAACAAAACACTAAACAGTTCAGTTGACATTGATCTACATTTCCTGGAAAAATTCTTTGCTTTCTGTACTTTTAAGAGTACCTTTGGTCCCACGTTGAAAATAATACCATAACACATCTCTCAAATGAATTATAGGGGGATAGTATAATGAGATTTACTTTTTGCCATAAAATGAGTTAAAGAGACCCAAAGAGAACTTCCACAAGCTCTCTTCCCCACATCCACATCTCTTGCCTCTGGGCCCTACCTTTTCTCTGCCTTCTCTGTGCCCATACTCTTCAATTCGTAGCAAGAGCATCACCGATACTTGCACCTTAGTGCACCATCCCTTTTGCTCCTCAAGGGCACTGTCCCAGGAATTTTCCTCATTCTCTCCTACATCAGTAATTTTTCTATTTTTACTGGATCATTTCCATCAGCATAAAATCCTATCCTTTTATATACATCATATACACACATGTATGTTTACACACACACACACACATTTGTTTGCTTGATTTTTCCCTCCACCACTATTTTATTTATAGCATCATCCTCTAAAGAGTGATCTCTCGTTTTTCTCCTCCCATTCTCCCTTGAAGCATTAGGCTCCAACACCTCTCAAGTTACTCTAATGAAGTCACCGGTGGCTTACACATTTCTAAAGCCGATGGTCAATTCTCAGTCCTCATTGTATTTGATGGGTTAGAAGCGTTTGACACTGTCCCCTCTCTGCAACACCTTTTTCACTTGGCTTCTGGAACACAACACAGCCTGCCTTTCTCCTACTTTTCTCCATGTCTGGTTACTTCTTAGTTTCCTTTGGTAGTTCTTTCTCACCTGTCCCACTTCCCAATGCTGGAGTGCCCTGGACTTATTCCATGGACTTCTTCTCATCTACAAATACTCACATCGTGATCTCATTTGGTCTCCTTAAATACCACGTAGAGAGTGATGCCTCCCAAGTCTGTATCTCCAATCCAAACCTCTTTCCTGAACTCCAGGTGATCTCCAACTACCTACGTGACCTCTCCATTTGGATGTTTACAAGTTATCTCAAACGGAACAGCGAAATTGAACTCCCAATAGTTCTCACCCATCTCCAACCGTTTTCTTACAGTTTTCTTAATGGCAACTCCATCTCTCAATTACTCAGGGCAAAAACTTTGGTGTCACCTGTGCCTCTCCTTTTCCTAGCAACCATAGCTGAGCCATCAGCAAATCCTGTCAGTTCCAGAACAGACCAAGATCCAACTAATTCTTCCCACCTCCACTGCTACCATCTCAGTCCAAATCACCATCTCCTTTTGTCTGGGTGTTTGCAACATCCTCCCAACTGGTCTTTCTGCTCTTGTCTCTCTTTAGTCCACCGTGACAATCCTGTTAAAATGTAAGTCATATCATATCGCCTCTCTGCTCAAAACCCACCAATGGCTTTCTATCTCATGTAGAGAAGAAACAAAGACCTTACAAAAATCCTATTTTCCCCAATTCCCACTCCCTGTAAGTTTTCTCTGACCTTGTCTTCAGCTCTCCTTCCCTTCTCTCCTGTAGCTTGTCCTTAAACATACCAGGTATAATCCCATTTTGAGGACAATGATCTTCTTGCTCCCTATAGAGGGCGTGCTCTGTACCCTGACACCCTCCTGGTAGAAAAAGTGATGAAAAAGAGATTAAAGCTGGGGGAAAAAATTCCCTTTCATCAGCTTTTTACTCAAATATCACCTTCTCATAGAGGCCATTTTGTCCTCTCTAATCTAAAATTTCACTCCACTACCACCAATCCTGATGCATTTTATTTCCTAACTCTGCTTTATCTGTCCTCCTTTGCACTTAGCAATATCTAACATCCCATACATATTACCTATGTATAATATGTATTATGTCTCCTTCAGTAGAATATAAGCTACATATATTGTTGTGCTTTGTTCACCCAGGACCTCGAACAGTGCCTGGCACATTGTGAGTATTGTTAAGTGAATAAATGATTGAATAGGTGATGTGTTGTTTTGTTAATTTCTTTGTTCATTTGTTTTCATGAACAAGAAAGCTCTTTAATTAGTACGTCAAGTTTTGTGTGAAAATGTGGCTTTCAAAATATATCTTAAGTATATTAAACACTGATCTTACCTATACTGTGAACTGTCTCAAAAATATTTTTCACATAGTTTGCAAAGTGCAAATTTTATCTCAGCTCCTATACAAATCAACAAATTCTTAATTAGTGACATAATTGGGAATTTTTACTAAAGTAGTAAATTAACTAATGAGCTTCATTCTTTTGAGCAGAGTGGTATCTTGGGGGTTTGCTGATAAAAAGAAAGAAACATATATACCTGAACTGCTTTGTTACACACTCACCAGGTGCGAGGCACAGTGAAACTACATTCTCACTCATAGAGTGCGACATCAGACCCTTGGCATACCATGACAACTATTGTCAGATGCCTCTCCATGGTCTCCTGGCCGCCATCTCTTCCTTCCTATAGATGCGTTTTATCTGTTTCCAGATCAATATTACTAATGCAGGTTTCTGGTTGTATCGTTACTGTGCTCAGAAATCTTCATGGTCCCCCTTTTCCTATGAAAATAGGAAAATCTAATCTCATACAATAGACATGCGAAGCTTCTACAGTCTAGTTGCAATTTGCTTTTCCTATATTATTTTCTCGCACTTCTCTACCCTGTTCTCCAATTAGATTGTTGTGCTTACCACCCCTGTTATGTGTTCCGCCTCCTTACCTTTTCTCATAATGTTCCTGAATCTGGAAAATTTATTTAGCCTTCATATCTAGGCTGGAGCAGCATGCGATCAGCAGTGTGGTGGTATTATGGGCTCCTGTGACTCAGGCTCGAAATTTCTATTTAAAAAATTTAAGATTACTTTCCCCTTTGATATGCCCACATTGCTCTATGGACTTATACAGAATTGATATTCAACTAAATACTCCAGATCTTATTTATATGACTTTCCATCAAGCCAAATTTTACACATTCTTAGTATGGTTTGTAAACTAAACGCAACCCTGTGCATTTGGCTCTCTTAAAATCACTCCTCTTTTTTTGAGATATGTGTCTGTTGATTATGCCACCTTCTCTCCACTTCTACTGCTGTTGTCTTAGCCCTTATTCTCTTAAGCCCCTTGTGAAACAAGCACAAAGAAAGGAAGACAGGAAGCAAGAGGGGGGGAAGGAGCACTATTCCTGACATCAGAAACTACGCTCAGCCCCCTCTTCTTTCCAAACCATTTCCTAATAGCTAGGGGGAAACATCTTTCTAAAATTAAATCTGATGATCATGTGTCTCCACAGATGAAATTCCCTCCATGGCTCTCCATTACCTTCATCATGGCCTCAGACCTTTTGTAACTCATTTTCCATCTTTGTCTCCAGCCCTGTTTCTCACTGCTTGTCATCCTGTGGCTTGCCCTCTCTGTTTCTGACTTTTACACATGCATCTCCCACTGTAGTTGCTTCTTCAAGATTCAGCTCCAGCACATCTTTCCTCTAAGAAGCCTTCCTTGTCACCCCTAGAGTAAAATGTGCAGGTGCTCTGCTCTCTGTTCCCACGGCGCCCGGCTTTACTGCTATTGCACTGCTTTACAAGCAGAGAAAGCTTGTTTACTTTGCTTTCGCCCCATTCCTAGATTTTGAGCTCTTTGGGAACAATGAGTGGCTTTCATCTCTATAACTCTCATGGCTAGGAACAGTGCTTGGTTTTTATATCCGTTTACCTTGCCAATAAAATTATTCCCTGATTTCTCTTTTTCTTGTTCATCCAAGAAGAGACCGGGGCAAGATAAAAACGAACCTGGTCGAATTTGATTACAACAAAACCAGGATTTTTTAAATCTTTTAATTATCACACTGAGTATTGAAACTTCACTACACATTGTCATTGCATTACACAGAATGTGAAGTACGACAATAAAAGCTATCAGTGAGATCATTTTAATTTACCTTCACCATAAAACTGAAAATAAAATAGGCAGTAGTAATCTATCATAAATAGAGATTCTCTGAGACCCAGTTTCTTGATGCCAATTGCATAGTGAAATAAGCACTGGATTTTCTGGTCTGAGGAAATTGAAGACATTTAGGTCCTGATTGATTGGCCTTTCTGTGACAAATGAATGCCTCAGAGTCGGCTGAGCATTGTCCTTCAGTCACCGCCATCTTGAATGTTATTTAGTACCCACAACGAGGCATGGTTTTACTGGAATAAGGGAGTTATGTGATCTCTGAAAGATTTCTGATGGCGTCTAGTGCCTTCTTTTCTGAGATCATTTCAGTACATATGTATTCATTGGTCGTCTTTCAAGAGTGCATCCAGTTAAAAATCTATAATCATTAGGCCCCAAATATTCTTAAAGTAATGAAGGTCTCCTCTTTCTACAACTTTAACTTTCCTTTCTCAGTCACTCAATTAACTAAATGAAATTAACCTATTTATTACTAACCATTTTATTCCCCAGGCAATGTCAGCAAGTGTGTGTGTTTGTCGTGTGTTTCTTGACAAATCTAAAAGTAGGCTGCTCCTCAGAAACACAACTGTAGTCATCCTTTCCTTCTCATACCTAGGTAATTATCCATTGATTAATCTGTATGTTTTTATGATTCGGATCCCTACTTCTCTAAAGAAGCAGAAAACTATTTTAAAGTCTAGGATAACTGAGACTTCATTACTTGTGGCAAAATAGAATTCATTTTAAGTGGTAGCGTCCCACTGGGGAGTGCTAACATGAATAATAATCATTACGTGCAATCTACCAAAATGAGTAATTTCATTGCATTTAGTGATAGCATCTTCAAATGTGATTTACATTTATATCTCTAATGAAAATTAGTACATTCTTCACACTTTCTGATTTTTCTATCTCCTTTCTGTGGCAGCATAACTTCTTACTACTTGTATTTGCATTTGTAAATTACTGAGTAATGTTTGTGGCAGGCAGTGTTCATCCGAATGTGTTTTGCTTAGAGCCTAGACTTGTATCATCTGATTCCTCAAAAAAATCTTCTGTGGTACATTCCACATTTCAATTTAATTCCTTTTCATTTGAAATGTGTCTTGAGTACCCTCTATGAGTTTATCATAATGTAGTACTTTGCGTTTCCAATGAGAAAAGTTCTACTAAGAGATGGGAAAGTGACGTAGGAACAGCCTTGATTGAAAAAACTTGAATGACATTAAATAATAACCACCATATCTGGAGTACTTGTTCTATGTCAAAAGGTGTGGTCTGTGCTTTATGTTCCTTATTTCCAACCCTTATAATGGAGGAAGTATTATCTTCCCCATTTGCTGATTATGAAACTGAAGCTTAGAGTTAAGTAGATTGCCCAAGGACAATGCTAGAAGGTAGCTGAACCAATATTGAAGCATAGGTGTCTCTGATGTCAAGTCTGGGCTTTTATTCTGACACAAGGCCATAATTAAGAGTACAGAGGTGCCACAAACTTACCATGTTACCTCTGATTGTCTTATCTTCCCAAACTCAAGACGACAGAGGCTCTGATTAAGCATCTTCCTGCCTTGCCCATCTCAGAATGTAGATGTACGGACAGTGCCCTGGTTCCTGGGGTTAGGAATCAGTATGTCATTCAGTTGGTAGTTTTCCTTTCTTTGACTTCTGACAGAAGCTGTTTCTAGAGCCAGAGCCAGCTGTTTTTCTCTAATGACTTAAAGGGAGGATAGCGTGAGGCTATATGGAGAACTACAAATCTGTTTATTATCTTTTTCTTAGTTCTGTGGTTGATAGCCAACATGCAGCTTTAACTGGCCTCATGGGGACATATATGTTGATTGTTTCCACTCCACCAAGAGAAACACTGGTAACAAGATCTGGCTATTTTCTAGAATTATGAATACAATTTTTAAACAATTATCAAAATATGTTTACCAAAACTCATTCCTCACACCAAAAAAATAATTTGTCGAGCTGATTTCATTGGTATTCAATGTAGCAAACAGTAAAAACGAGACATGTTAAAGAGGCTGAGAACCTCTTTAGCTTAGAAAGTTGTGAGACTACATAATTAACAGTTTACAACAGAAAACAATGAACACGTCTTAACTAAGAATAAAAAGATTTGGAGTAAGACCAAGAACCAAGCACCTAGCGTGGGTATTAGAATCTGAGGGTGATCTCTCAATGAAATAGGATTCTTCTAGAGAGAGTCCAGCTGATTAATTCTTGAAAGATTTATAGTCAATGCCTTTATTTAAAAAAGATTAATTAGAGTTTCTTTTTACTAAGACAAAAATAAGCACTGCTTCCTTTCTTGGGCTTAGCCTCCCTGCCTTACCTTTTGCTTTTTCTCCTCTTTGCCAGGTTTCTAGCCAATACCACTTTCAGAGGCCTCAGTGGTTCCATCAGAGTAAAAGGTTCCTCAATCATCAGCTCAGAAAACAACTTTTTCATCTGGAATCTGCAACATGACCCCATTGGAAAGCCAATGTGGACCCGCTTGGGCAGCTGGCAGGGGGGAAAGTTTGTCATGGACTATGGAATATGGCCAGAGCGGGCCCAGAGGCACAAAACTCATTTCCAACACCCAAGTAAGCTGCACTTGAGAGTCGTTACCCTGATCGAGCATCCATTTGTCTTCACACGGGCAGTAGATGATGAAGGCTTGTGCCCTGCTGGCCAGCTCTGCCTAGACCCCATGACGAATGACTCTTCCATATTGGACAGCCTTTTTAGTAGCCTCCATAGCGGTAATGATACAGTGCCCAGTAAACTCAAGAAGTGCTGCTATGGATATTGCATTGATCTGCTGGAAAAGCTAGCAGAAGACATGAACTTTGACTTTGACCTCTACATTGTTGGGGATGGAAAGTATGGAGCCTGGAAAAATGGGCACTGGACTGGACTAGTGGGTGATCTCCTGAGTGGGTCAGCTCACATGGCAGTCACTTCCTTCAGCATCAATACCGCACGAAGCCAAGTGATAGATTTCACCAGTCCTTTCTTCTCCACCAGCTTAGGCATCTTAGTGAGGACCCGAGACACATCAGCTCCCATTGGAGCCTTCATGTGGCCCCTCCACTGGACGTTGTGGCTGGGGATTTTCGTGGCTCTGCATATCACTGCCATCTTCCTCACGCTGTATGAGTGGAAGAGCCCCTTTGGCATGACTCCCAAGGGGCGGAATAGAAGTAAAGTCTTCTCCTTTTCTTCAGCCTTGAATGTCTGTTATGCCCTCTTGTTTGGTCGAACAGCAGCCATCAAACCCCCAAAGTGCTGGACTGGAAGGTTTCTAATGAACCTTTGGGCCATTTTCTGTATGTTTTGCCTTTCTACATACACAGCAAACTTGGCTGCTGTCATGGTAGGTGAGAAGATCTACGAAGAGCTTTCTGGGATACATGACCCTAAGGTAAGTACTTATTTTTTACTCTAGCTTTATTTATTGTCTGTTATAACTCCATATATTGTATCTTATGCTGTAGTATGTCTATGTTTCATCTAACACAAAATATTCTCTCAGCCATCTATAGAGAGTAGTTCCAAAGTCTGTTGCTTGGTGGAATTAAATATCTTTTTGTTGTATTAAATAAAACAAAAAGAGTGAGGGAGGGTTAGGGAGTTGTCTGTTCCAGAGAAAATATTTCTGGTAGAAACATCTATTACCTCAGTTTTTCTTTATTTGACTATCTGGCAGAATGTTTATCAGGAAATAGTCTTACAAAGTATATTCACCCAAAGCAGACTTCAAAAACTGATTAATTACTTATCTTGGGAATTAATGGACATAAATAGTGAGATCCATATTTTGAATAGCAAAGAATCTTTTCTTTTTCACCATAAAAAATATTAAATGGAAAGAACCAACTTTTTATCATAAGATCCCAAAGTTAGGTACTAGAGAACTCAATGGGTCTGGATTAGGAGTGCTGAACTAACTGAAGTGGCAGGATTAGCTAAGAACAGGGTGCCCTTATAGTAAGGAAAGCTGTATGGCTGGCCACCTTGGGTTGAGGGGAGGTTGCCACAATTACATTACAATGTCCAAAGACATTTAAGAAAATTGTATCTATTCTAGGCTGCCTTTGATATCCTAGATATTTGACCCTAAGGATAGAAGGGAGGAGGAAAAAGAAGTTCAGGTGAATAGGTGAAGCAGTGGTGAGTTTCATAAATAAGAACCAAGGATTGCCAAAATTAAGTCACAATGCAATGCATAAGAAACCTGAAGCATTATTTTAGGGGATTAAAAAGAAAATCATAAAGATAAACCACACACAGCAGTAACACAATTTTTTAAGCAAAAAGAAATAATCATTCCATTCCCCAAGAATAATAGGTGACTTTTTTATCAATCTAACCTAGCCCACAGACCACATGAGCAGAACTAGACAAAGTCGACTTTCTGTTACAGCCTATAAGTTCTTAATGAAGTAGGGTAAGGCTAAATCTAAACCATTTTTAATTTGAAATAATAAATGAATTTCCATTAACGTTTCCAAAAATGTATATATCTGTCCTAGTGTTGTTTCCATATTAAAGTCCCTCATTTATAGGTTTGTTTTTGGTTTTGTTTTCATATAAAGACACCCAGATTATTTAACTAAGCAATACTTGGCATCTGAACTTTTGGGGACTAGTGTTGGTGACAGAATCATTCATCCAGATATGTGGTTTTATATAGACAACATAATGTCTTCACCCTCCCACAGAGATCAAAATAATTTCATGATCAAAATAATTTCTATATCCTTTCAGTCACTCATCATTCGTTCTTAAGTATGTTGAAGTTATTCACATGAGCACTTTTCTCTCCTCCCAATGTTCAATTCCTTGAGGGACTGTATCTTTTTCTTACACTAAGTAATGTGGAGAAATTCAAAAGTAAATAAATTAAGTAGGGGAGAAAAGCTATAAACATAAGGAGAAACAACTTAAAAAGCTATAAACATGCTGAAGTTTAGTAACAAATGAAATACTGTTGAAGTTCAAGAAAAGGATGATCACCTTCAACTTAGTGCATCAAGGAGAGGCTTAATGAACTAAATAGAATGTGTGCTTATTCTTGAAGAATATTTGGAATTTGGACATAAGCGTCAAGGGAGGAGGAATGCACATCCCACGCAAAGGAGCAGAATGAGGTACTTGGAGGGAGAAAATATAAGGAAGGCACAGTCAGGATGTCTTGGGAAATTCAATTTAGCCACAGCATGCTACATGAAGGGAAGAAGAAAATCTGAAAAGTAAGTTCAGTTGAGATAACAGAGGCTCTTTTTTTTTCTTTTTGTTTTTTTAGTTTTATTGAGGAATATTGGTGGACAGTGTGCTTCTCCAGGGCCCATCAGCTCCAAGCCGTTGTCCTTCAATCTAGTTGTGGAGGACGCAGCTCAGCTCCAAGTCCAGTTGCCATTTTCAGTCTTCAATTGCAGGGGGCACAGCCCACCATCCCATGCGTGTGAACTGGCAACCTTGTTGTTGAGTGCTCACACTCTAACCAACTGAGCCATCTGGCCACCCCAGAGATAATAGAGGGTCTTTGACATCAGGCTAAGAACAGTGAACATCTGACAAGAGAGATCCACTGACATTTTTGAACAATGGACTAGCACAGACAAGCAAGCAGTCTTCATTTAGGATGGTTGCTTCAGCAGCAGCATGTAAATAAGATTAGAAGAGAAAGTCAATGGACAGAGTTGATGTTATAGGGATAGTTACTGATAGAAAGAAGAAAGGATGCAAGAAGTACCCTGTTTCCCCAAAAATAAGATCTAGCCGGACAATCACCTCTAATGCGTCTTTTGGAGCAAAAATTAATATAAGACCCAGTCATACATTATAGTAAAATAAGACTGTGTCTTATATTAATTTTATAAGACTGGGTCTTATATTAATTTTTGCTCCAAAAGATGCATTAGATCTGATTATCAATAGCTCTCTGTAGATTGGATTTTGACTTTTTGAGATAAAGAATGATATTATCCCACCTGCAATGTCTAACTTCTTGCAGTGTTATCAGGGAGGACTAGGGTTGATCAGTGCCTATTCCAAACCATGAGTATTTGTGTGCGCGCCCGGTCACGTGTGTGTGTGAATATCTAATGAAACTGGTTTTAGGTGGTTTGCTTTTTTTCAGTATTTCTCAAACTTCTGTTATCGTTTTTCAGTTTCACTTGATAGTATTTTATTTCTGTTGAGTAAAAACATGTCATTTACAACATAGAAGTCACAGATCTTTTGTGGTTCTCTTAGGACCTTTGCTATCCTGCTGTAAGGTGAAAAATCTCCTAAATCTAAATGAGAGTTGATATATACAGAGTATTGGTCACACCCTGAAAATTCTTTCACCTCTGACTCATTACTTTTCATATTCTTTTATCCCCCTCACCTACTAGATATTAGGACAGTTCCCATTACACCATGCTGTGAATTCCATCCTGGTTTTACTACTCACAGCTCAGTTAACTCACCTCAGGCAGATTTCCCTGGGCCTCCAAATTAATGCTCTGAACACCTACCTCTTTCCCTTCTCTAACTCTTCTTTAGTCATCTCAGGATCATCTCCCCATGTCTCCCTATAACTGTATGCTGAAAACTTTGAGAATAACAACTCTCAGGCTGCCCTAGAAGAATTTTATTAAGACATGCTCCTAGGAATTGATGTCTTCTCCTCTTAGAGGCTATTTAAGCAGTCAAATTTGAAAAAGAGAAGACTTCCATCTACTCTTCCCATAAAACTACTTTTCTGTTGCATATAATATCTTAAATTATAATAATAGCACTTTCTTATTTTTATGTAAATAGTTTATATTGTTAGTCCAAAATTTTGACTATTTTTTTTTACATCAGTCTCAGAATCTAAACACCACTTATAAAATATTCCTATGGTAAAATGTGTTTGGATGAAAACATACTTAAAAAGTAAAATTTGTGATTTGTACTTGTATACAGTTCATCAGTGAATTGAGTCCTGGCTGCATAAGTATCTGTAACCATGACATCAGATAACTTGCAATGAATGTAATAGCTCCATTTTTCTTCTTGTTTAGTATGCTGGCTATACATTTAACACGATTAATAAAACTGTTAAGAGTTAAGAATATGAACATTTGTCACCATTTCAGAGTTGAGAATTCACTTGCTTCAACCAACTACTTTGAATCAGAAATAAAAGTAAAAGCAAAAGGCTGTGCAGGATGGGCCAGTTTATGATTTACTACATGTTGCAGCAGCCAAGGCAGGTTGGAGTACTTTTTTTTTCCAGACAGAGGTCAAAGGGAAGCCACCTTGTTGTGGCTGCCCTTACAGATAACCCCAAGGGAGGGGCACTGGCCCAATGTGCAAATGAAATTCAAGAGAATGGTTTTATTCTCACTTAACTATTTTTGCCAGAATAATTTATTTTACACTAAAAGTAATACTCATGGCTTCCCACTGACTCTTCTGGGAAGCAAGCTCTGTGCTTCAAAGCAGGTGGGCTTTTCCAGCATGAGACCATGAAAGAAAGAATTTAGGAGTGATATATTTCATACAGATTATATGGGTATTTCTTGACATAAAACTAGCAGTATTCATTATAGGCAGTGCAGAAAATAGAGTAAAGTAGACAGATGGAAACAAGCACCCATTGCCTCATCATCCCAAGTCATTTCCTCTTAGCATTATTGGATGATTGACAGGTGGATAGAAACTCCAGTATTTTTATCCAGTGAGGTCTTCATCTGGGTCTATGATCTAAGTTATTGACCTGGGCGTTCTTAGGACCTTACAGCCATTGACATTCAATCTGCTGATATATAAGACAAGATAAGAAAATCACTTCCTACATTGTAAAGTACCTTGAAAAATAAAACCTAACCTCCCTTCATACAGTTGAATTGGGCCAGTTAAAGGATACATGGGCATTCGAAATGAGCTATTTCCTGATTTTAATGGACTTTCTAGTTCTTCTTTCCAGCTTCTCACATAAAATGCCCCTTTAGCCCTGTTTCTATCATATATATATATATATTTTTTTTTTTTCCCCCAAATGTCAGCTCCTTAGAAAATAGGAGGTTAGTGTCATTTTTGTACAGGCAAATTATGGTGCTGCTTTAGAAAAACAGTGCTGGTGAACGTTCAATATTAAAAAATAAATAGACCTTCTATAAAGGCAAGAGCAATTTTAACCAGAAATATTAAAGGACATTCGCATAGCCCTAGCAAGAAATGATAAGCATTTCCCAAAATAATAAAAACCACCTTTATTGATCTTCATATAACAGTTTGTGGCTGCCCCGTAAAACATATGAATTTATATAATAAAAGCTGGCTAGCGTAGAAGAAGGGAGGGATGGCAGAACTCCAAGGCAAGCAAGACACTAAAAATGGAGTTTGAGGTGAGGGGAAAGAAGACTGCACTACACTAAACCATTCATTTGTTCTTTCTTTGATTTATCCAGTAAGAGCAACTTCTGTCTGAGGCACCGTGCTAGGTGTCTGGGAATTCAGTTGAGCAAAACAGACACTGTCATTGCAATATGAAGTTTAATAGGAAAGAAAGACATTCATTAAGGGAGCACATAAATCAGCTAATGATTTAAACTGTGATAACTTACTACAGAATCTGAGAGCCTCACCGGGGACCTGATCTGAATGGAGAATCAGAGACGTGCTCGCCCACCCCCACCCCTTCCCTGAGGAAAATAAGTCTGGCTGAGATCTGAAGGATGTAAATGAGCTAAAGGGGAGCTGGGGGGTATTAGAAGAAGAGGATCTCAGGGTGACCTGGCAGCATGTTCAGAAGTTACTAGACAGGAGGGAGAAGGCTACAACTGTGACCACCCCATCCTGAGCTAAGAAATTGGAAAGCCAGGAAAAGGGCTCAAGAATAAGACAAGAAAGGTGGTGGATTTTGATGACCAGTCTAGAGAGAAAATTTCTCAAAAGATGAAAAATCCAAGAAATGTTATCATCTGAAGAATGCTGTACTTCCCTTAGGCTCCATGTACTTCCAGATAGAAAACATAACAGGAGAAACATCCCATTCACTCTGGCAACAAAAATCACAGTATTCATAGATCAGGGAAGTGTCCTCTATAGGAATTGTGTTAAAAGAAAACAGTTTTTAACATACAAACATAAAAGATGGTTTGGATAAAAAATTGAATGTGCTGATGGTTGCACACATCTTGTCAATATACTTATACTAAACACCATTGAATTCTTATACTTCAAATGGGTGAATTGCATGGTGTGTGAATTATATCTCGATAGAGCTATTTTGTTATAATAAACAAACTGCCATATTACCAAATTGGAAGGCTAAATATTTGGAGATGTTAAATTTTCCCTTAGTTTATAGGTCTAAAGCGATTCCAATCAAAAGGACATTTTTGTTTGTTGCTTAATCTTCTAAAAATAATATATTAAAGCTAATATAAAAACAGAAGAGTCAAGAAATTTGATATTGAAAAACTTATTAGTAAAAATAACAGAAAAGCTAATACTCATTGACCACTCATATGCCAGACAGTATTGTAAATGACATTAATTAATATAGTATGTCTCACCATTAAGTAGTCATGGAAATTAAAATAATCCAAGTGAAGTAATTTATACATAAAATAATAAAAATAGTTAAGCCTTGTCAAATCAAATTTTAATATCAATACTAATTATATTTATCTTGAACAATTAGTTCTCTTTCATCCTCTTTCTCACTGCCAGTGTGAACCCAGGAAATGGCAAGATTCTCTTATTGAGCTAATGTCTAGAGAGAGTTTGGAGGCAAGCTTCTTGCCCACTACTAGCAGATTTCTTGTCAATGCAGGATGAATTTTAAACATTATTCCTGGCTTCATGTTGTTTCTTTTTCTACTTCATCCTATTTTTAATGTATACTTTCTTGTATTTTGTGAGTTTTACGCTGCCTTTTCCAGGAAAGAACAAGGTATACCTTAAGTAATGCTAAAATTAAGTAATAAATAAAGAATATTAACAATTCAGAAAAAGAAATAAAATTGACCAAGAAATATAAAAATGTTTAATTAACTGTAATCAAAGAAATGCTAACTGAAACAGTAATGAGATGTATTTTTACCTATCAAATTCAGACTCTTTTACTGATAGTTCTTAACCTTGAGGGAAGCACATTAAGACTGGCACCAACATACACTGCTATTGGGAGACAAGTTGGTACAAGATGTTCATAAATCAATTTGGCCATTTGTATCAAGAGCCTTATAGGATCATGCCTTTCACCCTTGACTTCCACTTCTAGGAATCTGTCCAAAGGAAATAATATATGAACAACAATTTATTGCAAAGGTTCATGGCAGTCTTAACTCAAAATAGCAAAAACTTGAAAATCACGTAAATGTCCAACAGCAGCACAATATTAATATACTATAATATTCCTGTGTGCTCTGTAACGTAGCCTGGAGAGATGGTTTTGAAGAGTTTTAAAATGCAAACAATCAAAATATCATGTTAAATAAAAAAGTTAGGATACAAAACCATATACTAGGTTTCCAGTTTTGTAATATGCATATGTATCTGCTATAAAGAGAAGTGATTAGAAGGAAATATAACACGCTGTTAACACCATTGATATCTGAGCAATGTAACTACTGGAAGTATATATTTTCTTATTTCCATTCCATATTTTCTACAGTGTTCATATATTATTTATGTAATGAGAAAGTAAAGAACGAGCCAAGGATGCATGAGAAAAATTCAGCCACGGGACAGTAGTCACGGCAGCAGTGTTTGTGCCACATGCCCTGCAGCCTTCCAACTCCAGGAAGGGTGACTCCCTCAGTGAGCATCACTCCCATAGTAAACTGTGTGCATCTTAAAGATGCTATGCCTTCCACAGAGATTTGCCAAAGCGAATTTTTATTCCCACCCAGTTTCTTCCCTTCATAGGATGTAACACAATCTGAAATTGTCCTGGTATCTATTTGTTGATTTGGTAATTATCCCACTGTGTCTCGCTCATCACTGGATCTACACAGGGTTGGGTGAACTGTAAATATTCTGTAAATTTCATTCAATTAATAAATAGGTGAAAATGGCAAGATCATTGGAATAAAGGTATAACCTTCTCCAGAGATTAGTTTGAAATCAATATTTTTGATAAGCCCATTCATAACCATTCTCTTACTAGATGCTATGGGATGAATAGAAGGAAAGCTCCAGTAAGGGGCAATGGTACTACGTTACAAAGGGCAAAGTCCCAGTGTTGGACAAATCTAAGTTTAATGTATGCCTCAATCATAGGTTAGTTGTGTGAAGCATAGCAAGTTACTTACATGGCCTCTGTGTCCCTACTTGAGAGGATCACAGGAGATAATGGATGTGAACTATCTAGCTGAAGTTCTGATTCCATTTACCACTAGATTATAAACCTCATGAGCATGGAGACTTGATCTCTTTTATACACCTGTATCCCTAGAACCTAAGTATACAGCAAACACTCATTCAGGTAAGTGTTGGGTAAATAATGGACTTGGCCGTGAAGCCAAGCACAGGTACGGTATCTAATAGGATAGAGACAAAGGGCAGGAGCACCTCTCACTTGAAGTTAGAGTGTAGTCAAGTGAATTCCAAATTATATCCAAGACTGACCCGGAGTGTTTGAGCCTTGAGATTGATGTAATCAGGTCATCTAAGTAAAGGAAACCTCAGACCATGATGCCTGTCTCTGAAGTAATGGTCAGAGGTGTATTATCCTTGAATGGGACCACAAGACGATAATTCTGCCATAGCCTGGGTGGTTCAGGGTCCCCAGCAGCAATCAGATTGTGGCATTAGGTCAGAAACATTTAGTGTTTCGGTAAGGATGAGACACACAATACGCGGTACTTACTAGGAGTAAGCAAAATGGGTATTTCCTTTCCCTTCCTGAATGTTCTTCAATTTAAGGAACTTTAGGAAAACCATTAAGACTTAGTTAATTTAGGTTGACAGGAAAACTGAACAAATAAATGTGTGATCTGTTTATTGCCTTATCTACTTCTAAAATAATTTTGAGATGGTATCTTTATAGAATTTTTTAAGTAACTACAGCTTTATTACTTTCAAATGGATACAGTAATTCATACTAACTGCAGCAAAGTGTTTTCAATTAGACATCCTGCTAGGTTTGCTTTAATGAATGTCTAAGATCACTTCCTTCATTTGAATACAAATAGAAAATATGCCAAATTTTTGCAAAACCCTTCTCTTAAAGTAGGGAGAAATTGGCTTATAACTTTGTTTATATTATTAACCTGCTTAGCAAGCACTACCTTTATGCATAGATAATTTCTATACCAATGAATATGTCATAGGACATCTATAAATATTCACATATATCTTATATAATTATAAACAATTATCTGCATACATGTCTATGGACTATGTATTCACATACATACATTTATATTATTTTAAAAGTTAATGCAGGTTAATGGACACAGTCATTTGTAATTTGGGAAAACGAAGTTACTCCAGGTCACTCTTGGACATAATGTAGAAATCACCTGGCTGCAACCTCCAGCTGCAAATGAGAGGTGCTCCCACCCTCTGCCTCTATCCTGCAGGGCTCACCTCAGCCTCCTAACCATTCAAAACCATTCTCATACTAGATGCTGTGGAACGAATAGAAAGAGAGCTCCAGTAGGAGGCGATAAACTGTGATTCAAAGGGCAAAGTCCTGGTGTTGGACAGATAGAAATTTGATCCAATTTAGGTTCGATGGTTTGCCCTGTGAAAAATCTCATTTTCACGTTCAATAAATACGTGTGTCAGAAGTTGCAGGCAACCCTCAAAGGAGCTCTTTTTCTGTCTAAAATACATATTTTAGCTCCACACACAGTACGAATTAAGGTGAATGTTGGATTTTTATGATTTACCCTCAACTTGACATTTTGATCCTTAATCAGATCACGAGCAAGCGTGACCTAACCAGGAAGCTGGACTATGAATTCGGCTCTATTCATAGAAATTCATATGGGAATTCGGCCAGTTAGCGCTCAGTTTTCCTATTGCTACTGCATACAAACCTGCTTCAGCCAATTGCATATCTACATATGATGTTATTCACAACTTAAGTTCAGAAAGACATTTTGTCAGAATCCATTAACATTTTTCAAACTCAAGAAATGCACTTAATGGCCACGGCATTTTATCAGGATGTTGCTTTCTTAAAAAATGCCAAAAGACAGAAAATTTTAACACTGCCAACCAAAATAGGACTTAGCAATATTTCCCTACGTTATATGTGAGCTGGAGGTTTTTTCCCTACATGATCGGAAGACATAGAATTAATGGAGGTGAATCTACTGGCAAATAAGATTGTAAATGAATGTAGATATATAAATCTGCATATTCTGTAGTTCATGTGTTTAAAATGATGATTAATCAGCATGCTGGAGGTCATAAATAAATACTTAGTTTCAAATAAGACCATAGATATAATTTCATAACAGGAACTGAAAATGTCAATAAATAATAATATAGCATTTATTGGATGCCTTCTATATATAAGGGACTAAGCTAACTTTACATGGATTTTTCTCGTTTAAACTTGACTGCATCCATGCAGCTGAGTAAACAGGCCTAACAGAAATTAGGTAGCTTGACTAAGGCCATATAGCTAATCAATGATATAGACAGAATTCATACCCAACAATATCTGATTGTGAAGGATTTCTAGTCAGTTTTTTATTTTACATGCAGCCTGATTTATTCCAGCCAGCCCTTTCCCCACCCCTGGACTTAGTCTAGGAAAGCTGCTCACACATGAATCATCACAAAGATGAATCAAGGGCAGACAATGCTGCTGAGGCTGTGACGTTGGAATTTGTGCACACACAGCATGTAATTGAGTATGGCATGAAGGAATGACAGAGACACAGATTAACTCCCACCCCACCCTCACCATCCTCATCACTACTACCCTAGTGTTGCAGCACCGGGTACTTCAAAACCTAAGAAAAAGGACCTATTTATCGTCACAGCGCCTTCCATCCACCACTGCTGTGGCACACTGTCACAGCGTCACACGATGCCCTGCTCCCTTGCCACCACGCCCTGTGAAATGGCAGCTTCTCTTGGCTTGCATTTGGAAATCTCCAAATGTAGCTGTAGGGTCTGAGTATGAACTGGTGCTAATTCATCTTCCCAGCAGTAAATCCCTCGAGCTGTTACTCCATTCCACCTTCAGTGCCATTCAGCTCACGTCAGTTTTGTTCAAAAAGAACAGAGACCACAAAATCAGTCTCTGCTCATCAAGATATTGTTTCTACTGTGGAGAAGCTATAAATAATCTATAGTCATTAAGAGGAAATTGGTTAAAGTAGTTCCTTTACTGGAATATAATGTTGCTATGAAGAAAAAGAATCAGATAGATAGATAGATAGATAGATAGATAGATAGATAGATAGATAGATAGATAGATAGATGATAGATAGATAGATGGATGGATAGATAAATACAGATATATATACACATATATGTATATACATATATATATATATTCAAGCAAAAAAGTAGATTTAAAAAAAAAAAATATATATATATATATATATATATATAAAACAAAATAGTCTTTAAAACCATTCTACTAACATTTTTGGTTTTATTGAATTGGCAATCACGTAAAAGGGTTGCTCACCACTAGAATACAGTGATATCGGGGCATCTCAAATCTTTTCCTGCCACAGATCTCCCAACAGCCATTTTTTTGTGTTAAAAAATTTCCTTCCAAAAGGCTCCTATATAAACTGCATATGTGTCAAGATAAGACAAATGTTCTCTGACATAGGTGAGACTTCTGTTAGTTTCCTATATGGGTTATTAATTTAGACTAGATGATTCTGCTTACATAGAGAACAAGTTACGTACCACTGGGCAGTTTCATGAATTTTAGAGGGAAGACAAAACCATAAGATTTGTGGAAAAAGAAACCAAAAGAAGAGGCAGACAGCATAGCTTCCTGTCAAGATTCAGCCTCCTCTTACTTTCTACTTCTCATAGCTGAGGCTACTTCACCCTCACATTCATTCACAGCCCTCCTCCTTACCTTTCCCTCAACAAGGCTCAGGAAGTAATCCTATTCTCATTCAGGGAGAATTTAAGATGCCCTGTCCAGATCCTTTCTCTTCACAAGTATGGTCTAAGAACCAGCAGTTTTAACATCTCCAGGAGCTTGTTAGAAATGCAGAACCTTGAGGCCAGCCCGGTGGCTCAGGCGGTTAGAGCTCCATGCTCCTGGCTCCGAGGGCTGCCGGTTCGGTTCCCACATGGGCCAGTGGACTCTCACCCACAAGGTTGCCAGTTCCATTCCTCGAGTCCCGCAAGGAATGGTGGGCAGCGCCCCCTGTAACTAACAACGCAACTGGACCTGGAGCTGAGCTGCGCCCTCCTAAGACTAAGACTGAAAGGACAACAACTTGAAGCTGAACGGCACCCTCCACTAAGATTGAAAGGATAACAACTTGACTTGGAAAAAAGTCCTGGAAGTACACACTGTGCCCCAATAAAGTCCTGTTCCCTTTCCCCAATAAAATCTTTTAAAAAAATGCAGAACCTCAGGCCAGACTCCAGAACTCCTGAACCAGAATCTGCATTTTAATAAGATCCTTGCATGTTTCATTTGTACAATACAATTGAAGAATTAGTGCTTTAAGTTAGTTCCCACATGGCCCAGCATCAAGCTTCTTTGTTACTGGCCTCATCCTTATCTTTACCCTTGAATCAGTGATGTGTTCCAGGACTAAACTTTACCTCCATCTTATAATTGATGTCCTGCCCTATTAACAATTTTAAGGTTCCAGTGACTTCCATACTGTGTGATTCTGCTCAGTATCGGGGAGATGCTTTGACTCAGAGCCCTAGCCTGCCAGCTACAATTTTAACCCAGAGAGTAGACATCTTGGATAATGGATCTTTACAATTGGATAATGGATCTTTACAGTTGTGTCCACTGTCCATTCAGAATTCTCCCACTGCCAAACTGATCTGTGGTACTTCCATGCATTCTAGCCAAACCAGCAAAACACCAGTTCGTCTTCTAAAGAATTTCAGAAAAGAATCCCTGGTCCTTGCCACTGGTCTACCCTCACTGCACATAAGTCTCCCATGATTTTTTTCTTGTTGTTGTTTTTTGTACGCCTTTTTACTTTTGTTCTTTTCTTTGTGAAGATAGTGACCAGCTTAGCAGCTTCTTCTTTGAACCACTATGAGCCCATGTGTCACCCTGCTCTTCAAATCTTGTAAATGCTCAATACATCATTGCATCCAGCTTGTCTGGAGGAATGAAAGGTGCTGCCCTGTACTCACATGCTACCATCAGCTCACTCTTGCACAGGTTCTTCTCTGCAACTGAATGCTGAAAGAAGAAAAAGTATTACAGACAGGAAATAGAAGCTCTGACCCTGACCCAGTGATTTTCTTTTTGTTTTTACATGCTTTTAGAAAATGACTATTTTTGCTTCACTAATATGACAAATAATAACGACACACACCATTTGTAAAGCACTCCATCACTTCCCAAGTACTTTTAATCCAACACCTCAGTTTATCCCCTACATCTGGTGGCAGAAAAAGTATTTAATAGGAGAGAAGACTGGGGTTCAGAGAAGTTAAGTGATTTTTCCAAAGTTCAGGCTGACACTAAACTCAAGCTTCCAAATTTCAGGTCCATCACAATTTTCAGTACAATATGCTCCCTCCTATTAAACTATACTAAAAAACAAAACTAAGCTGACAAGGATAAGAATGCTCATGGCTCCTAAAGCTTTGCTCAGCATTTCAGGAAGGTAATTTGAGAAAAATAATTATCAAAACAAATAAAAAACTCATAATATGTTTATTGAATTACTGCTGAATGTATATCTACTATTTGTGAATTACCTTAGGTTTTTAGATGGTTTGAACTTCCAGGGAGCTGAATATTGTGCAGGACAAATAGAAAAATCAAGCAGCCAATATACTGAAAGCCAATCTCCAGTCCAAAAATGCAGAATATATTTTGCTTTGTGTCATGTACCAAATGACTAATAGGTAGCAAGGGTTTTCAGGGTTATAATTTTAGCCCAAGGTACTGGTAAATACATGAAATCCTTGAGTGGTTTATGATATCATAAGGTGAAATTATAGCCCCTGTGGGCAAAAGTTGTAGAAATGCTTTTAACCACTGAGTACCGTAACTAGCCTGTCCTTTATAGCAATCATAAGAAAAACTATATTAAATGCCTAGTCATTTTGACAAATGACTTTAAATATAGAAATTATTTTTTTTAATGAAAATGGCAGGCAGGCGATTTATTCATCCATCCATTCCATGAATATGTATAAGTCACCATATGCCCAACACTAAGATAAGGGATGGAGTTACAACAAACAAGTCAGGTCCCTAACCCTGCCCTCAAAGAACTTTCATTTTAGCAGGGGAATCAGACATTAAATGACCATACTATGGGATAAGTGTTGTGATGATGACCAGAATGCTATGCCAATGTATTAACAGGAGCCTGACAAATTTGGAGGATGGGGGAGACATGCAACCAGAGAAGGCCTCCTTGTGGAAGGAATCATAAGACTGAACTATGAATGATGAATCAGAATTATGAAGGATAAGAGGAGGAGAAAGCTCATTCTTAAGAAACAGATAATGAGAGTAAGAGAGAAAAAAAGAGACTTTGAAAGGAGAACACTTTCTAAACTCCTTTGAAATAACAGGAACAGCTGTATGCAAGAGGAAAAAGTAGGAAAGAATAAAAAAATAATGTAACAGACATTAACAAAAAATATATATGTACATACATGTGTGTACATATAGATACACATATACATATATGCATATATATATTTCATGTGTATATATATGAAATATATATTTCATATGTATATGATATGTATTTCTCATATATACACTTATAACATGCATGTATTATATATAGTTATATCATAATATGTTGTATATAATATATGCATATAGTGTTGTGTATATGTGTATTTTATATGTTTGTATATGGATATACATATGTATGTGTGTGTACCAGCTACCAGACCTGAATTTGAAATGAGAAAACACCGAGCCATATTCTATAAAATGCCTCATCTCCAGTCACAAAAGCAAAGAATAATTTAAGATTCAAAGACTATAGAGATAATATTCTAAGAGTACCTAATTAGGATGATGAAATCAGATAAGATCATGAAATATTGCATTAAATGAAACTATAGATACAAGATTCTAAAAGAGACCAAGAGGTTATTTAATTATATTAAATGACACATTTACCTAGTGCAGATATCATTCATTTTGGAGGAGAATATAAAGGTTGCCACCAAATGGAAAAGCCCAGAAAGAATTACTGGTCACACAAGTCGTCTCTCGACAATATTTCAATATCATTTCAAAGAATTAAATTGCATTATTATTTTCAGTAATAATGCAATTTGTATTGTATAACACTTTACAATATGCATAACATTTCTCAGTAACTAGGTACACTAACAAAGTTTCAGCGTATTTAAATATAAATAAATCATCTAAAGTCATGCACATAAAATGAAAAATAGACACAAGAAAGGTTATCTTTCAGAATATCAAACTATATCAATAATAGGTGGCAGGAAAAAACAAATTAGAGACACAAACAAATAGAACAAAATGCTTACTTACGTAGGTGCCCCACATTCTAAATAAAGATTCTTAGACACAGGAATTGGTTTTGGTTTTAGGATATTTATTAGTAATTCAACTCCTCGAAATTAGGTTTTGCTAAGAAAATGACATTTTTAGAAAATGTCTCAATAATGTGCCATGTACAAAAGACTCACTTAAAACAGATCTAAGCTAAAAAATTAAAAGCTTGATTAGTATAATTCAAAAAGTATAGAAATTATTTTTAAATGTATTTTGCTACTTTAAATTCAAAAATCATAAAAGCAACCTAAATATTTCCTCTCTGAAAAGCTGTGTGCTAACCAAGCATTGCAATGAAACTCTGAAAATAATGAACTATTTAAACCATTTGTGCGTTAAATACCATTATATAGTTACATAAAGAATGAATCTAGCCTTTGGGAATTATAATTCTTATAAAATCTTACTCAGGTGTCATTCCTGAGACAAGTGACGTGTAATGACTGAAGTCTTCCTACCCATTTATACTTGGAATCTTTTTATGCATTAATAACACGTGGAGTGAAAATGAACAGCATTTTCCAAATACAATAACTCACAAATAAATAGAGATGTTTGTGCAAATGTTTCATTTTTTGAAAATCACCTTGTGCTGAGTCAAACCATGGAAAATTTTAGCTCAAAGGAAAATTCTTCCTCCCCCGATATTCCCCCCAAAAAATCACAAGGATGTGAAAACGGGATTATAATGGAAGCTGTCTTGCAACATTAACTGCAATGTTCATTCCCCTAAAAGCCATAATTCATGGCTGTTCTACAGCCTCTTTCTTTTAGCAATTATGCATATTAGAGGAAAGTTTGAAAACTAAATGCTGGTAGAAAACCAAGCCTCATAAAAGGCAAGTTTACTTGACCAATTTGCATTGAAGGAAAATATGAAAGCTCACTAGCCTGTCCAAGTCCCAGGTGTCCCTCGTCTAAGGAGGTCAGGGAAAACATGAAAACTCCAGTCGCCGGGCACCGCTTCCAGCCTGGGATAACTGGTCAACCCACTGGCCGGTACTTCCATCTCTAGGGGACAGTGTCTTCTGTGAGAGGAGCACGTGAGAACCACTGGCTTTCCTGGGAATTCCGTGCAAAAGTTGCTCTTCTAAATAGACAAACAGCTACATAGAATATTCAAACCCACTCTTCTTTCCTTCATTTCCTCTTTTCCTCTCTTCTGAGATTCTTGGGGTGACATGGAAAGCATTTCATGAGAACTCCCCAGACCATTGTCAACATCGTTATATTTCCAGAACCTAGTACATAGCCTAGCACTTAATAAACATTTGCTGAAGAGAGAAAAAAGAAAGATCTCTAAATCCTGTTTCAAGTCAGAAAACTTGTGTTTGATCTTGTCTCTGCTACATAACTGAGCTTTGTGATTCTGGACAAAGTATTTAAACACTAAGCCTCAGATTCCTCACCTAAGAAATAGAAATGAAAATTAATACCTACTCATAGCACTGTCCTTCGGCACTTAGGAGATAATGTATGTAAAATACCTGAGCACAGTGGCTGGCTTGGATCAGTGTTCTGTAATTATTTGTTAAATCTCCAGAGTTGTAGATGACCAGATAAATGAAGAACAGATTATATCTAACATAAACGCTGAGGCTCCGTTCTGGTTGTTTTTCTTATATCTCTAACAATAGGCCAAGACCAAATGCATCCTTGTGTTCTTCAGGAAAAATTACAGCCAACATTCTTGACATTCAGGTTTTATGCTTTGACATACATCTTTAAAATAAAGCTTGTGATTATTTTTAAATGGGAAATCTCAGAAGAAGTCTAAAAGTATTACCAAGGAATATTAAATTTATTTGTATAATTTAGAGACTTATAATAACCCTCCAAGCAAATAGCATAAATTTTAAAATTTGAAATGAAGACACCACACACACACATGCACACACATACACACACACACACAAAATGAACTTATTGTGCCCTTTATTATCAGAATAATAAATCAACCAGCAAGTTATGCTCTGTGTCTAGAGTCTATGGAAGATATGAAGAACAATGAACACAATTTTGTCCTCAAGAAATCTATAATCAAGTGAATGTTACAACACTGCAGTAAAACTAGGAAAGGAAGTGTGTTCACCATTAAGCACCCAATATCCTGATTGCCCTATCAAAAGTGCCCTTCCCATCTGACTTTTATCTCATCGTACCATTTTTTTCTTTTCTTTATTTTTTCTCATTTTTCCTCTTCTTTTATTTATTACTATCTGTAATTATCTGGTTTGCCTTTGTAGAGACCTTTTCTTTATTATTTATAGGGGGTTATCAACTGGTGCACAATATAGATTAGATAGATGACACGTAGGTAGGTAGGTAGATAGATAGATAGATAGATAGATAGATAGATAGATAGATAGATAGATAGATAGATAGATAGATGCATGTGCTGAATTAATGGATTCTTTGTCCTTAAACTTATCGCTTGACTCAGAGATCCTTACTTAAGTGGCAGGCAAGACCAAATCAGAAATATGCTTGAAATCTTTCAACAAGAAATCATTCGTTTCTTCTTCCATGTTCCTCTTTCTACCAGTTAGTATAATTCCAAAAATATTAATGAGATACTGTGATGGTTTCTAAAAGAGTTCAGAGAAACTCATAGTCCCTTCAGAAATACATACAAGTAAATAACTAACTCTACTACACTGTGATTTGTGAAATAATAAAAAGATGTAAAAGGGAGAGGTGGCACCCAGGAAGATAGTTATCTCTTGGGAAGATCAGAGAAGGCTTCTAAAAGGAGATAGTACCTAATCTGGATTTTAAAGAAAGAATAGGAGGAACCAACAGAAATGGGAATCCCAGGCAGAGGTAATAACAGGTACAAATGCAAAAAGGCAAAATTGGGTCAAATGACATGAGCACTGGGCTTAGAGACAGAAGATCTTAGTTAAATTTCTGGATTCTCATTTATAGTTGTTACCACTGTATCAGTTATCTGTTACTAAAATAATACCACATAACCAACAACCACAAAACACCAGTGTTATACAACGAAAAGCTCACAAGCTTGCCAGGTTCAGGTGACCTAGTCTGGGCTCACCTATTGTGTGGGGGTCAGCTAGCTCTTGGCTTATCTGGGGTGACTCCAGTAGTTGCTGGGATGATATGGCTCTGCTCCACATGGCTCATCTTCCAGCAGACTAATCCAGGCATGTCTTTCTCATGGTGACTTTTCCAAAACTGTGCTTACATCCTATCTGCTAACATTCCAGTAACAACAGTAAGTCACATGGCCATGACCAGAGTCAGAGAAGGTGGGCACTTATAGTGGCATGGCAAACAGTATGAATCAAAGAGGGAAGAAGAATTGGAACCATGAATACAATCAGTCGACTGTACTACTTAATCTCTCTAGAATTTGGTTTCCTATTTTATAAATGGAGAATACAACCATTCTTCATCTTGATATCCCAGGATTATTGGGAGGAAAGTTAGATAGAAGGTGTTTTTGAAGTTCTTTAGCTGGGAAAAAATAGACAAAAAAGTTATTGTGGAAATCTATGAGATTGGTGTCACTCTGTGGTTTGCACACCAGCTAGCCACACCTTTAAACTTAAACTCGTTGCATGCTCCTTGGACAGAATAATAGTCTCGACCAAGGCTAGTACATTTTCCAGTCTGTAATGAAAAAAGGATGTCTAAGTACCAAACGCGGTCTCTTAAATAGTGAGATGAGCTCAGTAATGCTCATCGTGGTAACCACTAAAATGTCAGCAGTGGCTCCTTCTAGAGGAGGTTACAGCAAAGGCTACTTCTAGAATCAGGGAGGAAAAAGAGATCCTGTAATGTTTTATGCCATAAAACTTCTGTTTGTTTTTTACAGTGAGAATAGATTCACTATTCACTGTTTTACTTGTGACATTAAATAAATGAAGATGTTTTTGAAAATTTTTCATAAAGTGAAATTAGTAAGTTTTTCCATGATTTCCTTTTCAACGGTCCAAACATCGATCCAGATCTTCAGGATTGCTTCTGTCCAATTTTCATCCTTAAATAACCGTGGATTCATAGACTTTTAACATTTATTTTTATTTACATGATTTGAGTAATCTCAGGATAGTGGAACCAGAAACTAGGTTTTGGTCCCAACTTTGCCTTAATCAAGTCTTGAGCCTTGGACAAGTCATTTAACCTTGATCACCTCTGGTTTCTTCATCTGCAAATTAAGGGTTGTGAATTAAATCATTCTAACATAACCAGGTCTAACATTTTATAATTCCAGGAAGAAATGGTCCATTTGCTAATGAGCCAGCTTCTCTGAAAGTTATCTGTGAGAATAGGAACAAAGAAAAGAGGAAGGAAGAGTTATTTCAGGATTTAATAAGTAAACAAATTTTTAAGCCAATTTTTCAGTTCAAAATATTTTATCTTTTAGTGTATACTGATGTAACAGATGATTTTTAAACAATCAGTTAGCTTCCAGTTACAATTACTTTTCATGCCAATGATTACACTTGACTATTTTTAACTCCATGTAAATTAATTAACATGAGTTTTCAGGTTCTGAGTCAACTTCCATTTTTTTCTTTCTCTACACTATGGGTGTAATCATTCATCAAACACTAACTAAGTAAGCATTTACTGCTACTATCTAGTCATTAGAGACAATTCATAGGTCTGTTCTTCCAGTTTGCACCAAGCCAGTTTCTACAGATGAATCATAAACTCCTCATGTCATGCTCGCAATTTGTTTGCCATGAGGATTACTCAAGAGAGTGGAATCAGAACTTACATTCAGGTTAAGTTCCAGATGCAGCACACCATTCAATATGTTAAATGTGTGCATAGCTCCACTTATCTTGGCCAAGTTGCTTAATCTTGCTGATCCTCATTTTTCTCAACTACAAACTTTATGAATCATTGCACTTTTTTTTTATTGCTGCATAAAAATTTTCTCATATTTACAAAAGAAGGAGAAAGAGGATGTCTTTTTAACTCAGCTGACTGCTGCCCTCTGATGCTTGGCTCACAAAGCAAAATGTTACTTTAGTTGTGCTGCTCTTGTGATTCATATAACAGGAGCAAATGTGCTGAACAGAAAAGAAAG
Source organism: Rhinolophus hipposideros (assembly GCF_964194185.1). Classification (NCBI taxonomy): domain Eukaryota; kingdom Metazoa; phylum Chordata; class Mammalia; order Chiroptera; family Rhinolophidae; genus Rhinolophus; species Rhinolophus hipposideros. The sequence continues at coordinate 57,042,323 of NC_138057.1, read as the reverse complement.
ACAAGCAAACACCAGCTCACTCATAAACTGGGAGATGGTATCAAGTGGAAAAGCTGGGAGCAATGCTACAGGCAGGCTGCCCTGGGGGAGGGGGAGGTGAGGTATCTTCTTCTGGACAAGTTGATTCAGAGTAGATGTTTGAATCTTTGAGGGCCCCTCCATCATAATGGCTCCATCACGGATTCCATGAGCATTTCAAGGCAAATACAGATGAATTATTCATCCATGGCCAAGAAGACTATTACATACAGCCCAAGGGCTAGTCTAAAAAAAAAAATAAAGCAGGAAAGAGGAAAGGATTTCTCTTCTGTTATTCAGTAGTTTGTCTGTCTTTCTGTTTATCTGATGTTTTCCTTTCGCAGCTTCAGTAAGACACTGGTTTTTTAAGGTCCATGCTGTGGGGTTACTGACCTTTAGACTAAACCTCCTACTGTATTTTCACACCCAACCCATCCTGAATGAAGGCCACACTCGACATGCTTTAATACTTAATTCTGTGTTGTATAATTCAATCAAAACTGGCATTAAAATAAGTTCCTCTGCCACAAAGATGTGGGTAGAATTGTGCCAAAAAGCTTACATCACTAGACTGAAGGGAAATTTATAGCTGTTTTCATTCATTTGCATTTAATCAGCCCAGAATTGCTGACTCTAGTTTGGGCACGGACCTTACAGCCGGCTCAGTCTGCTGGAGACAGTACGACTAGTGATGGACAATGACTCAAGAGAGAGGTTTGAGTTCCACCGTCCACACCTCATTTTTCACCTTGAAGTTTGGCTGGATAGCAAGTCAACGATATAAACAGAAAGCCAGGGTTATTCTGATGCCATGGACTTAAAGAAATCCTCCCTTTTTCCATAAAAAGCGTCTGTTCTGACCTCAGCTGACCTGCTTCAGGCCCCAATTCTGCTGCTTACAGTGGAATCACATCTTTAGAGCAATCATGGTCCTAAATTAATTGTGTTATGATCATAATTACCTTTGAAAATCCCCTTAAAACAGTGTCTTCCATGTAGTTGGGTTCTAGAGTCAGCTGATAATCACTGACTCCAACAGCACGGGCTTGAAGAGCCTGTGGAAAGTTATTTCATGTCTCTGAGCTTCACTTCCCTCATCCATGAACCGGACTTTTAACAGAACCTACCTCAGAGGGTTACAGGAAGTCTGAAATGAGATGGTGAATGTGGAGAGCCATGCATATCATCAGCACAATAACTGATGGCTACTAGTATTAATAGATCGTTAGGGGCTCATTAAGCTCCCCCAATTGGCCTTTGGGGTACACATACAATGGCTACACTCTTTCAATTAGCCACTTTGCAGATTAAGGAATTTAGTCAGTCTCACAGCAATTAAGGGAATAACTGGTAAAGCAAAATGCTTTGTACTGCGTGCTGTAGTGGTCAAGAGGATAAACAATGGAGCCACACAGCCTGCCCATTTCTGCCATTTGCTTAAGTTTAGACCAGTTAGTTGCTTTTGTGCCTGAGGCTTCTCATCTATAAAATGCACAAAATAATAAAATCAGCCTCACAGGATTGTTGGAAGGATTTAAACAGGTAATATGTCTAAAGCATTTAAACGATGCCTGGCACCTGGTCATCGTCACCACCATCACTGCCATTGTGATCATTACAATCCCATGCTTCCTTATTTGGAAACACCAGTAGTGTTGGTGGTATCCGTAGTGAAATAATTAGTCTGACATATGGGGAAGAAAATGGACTTCGCACCACAGGATCACTCAGCATAAAATGGGATTTCAAAGGGATTTTGACTAAGACAATTGGAAGGGTCTCAGTGAACTGAAAAGGATAGGCGGCGCCAGATAAATGGAATAAGACACTGAAACCAGGGTCAGAGAAGAAGAAAAAGAAAAGAAAATGACTTTACCTGAAAAAAAAAACAAGAGGGGAAGAGAAAACAAGGGCATAGATAGATCCTTTATAGCAGAATAACGATACTTCCCTGTAGAAATTCTATCATTCTTTGGTTTGCTCTCCATAGTGCGTACGCTAGACACTATAAAGTCATGATCACAGGCCCTGCCCTTGTGTTACTATGCATGAGGCAGAAAGATACCGGGGACTTTCGGAGGCCTAGTAAATGAGTACTGCAGGGCCATGTCATGGATGTTGCTGAGCAAATTTAATTCAGGTAATTATCTTTTAGAGAAGGAAATAAAGACTGGAAACTTACGGTTTCACAAATAGTAGATAGGGAGGTGTTATTGAACCTAGCATATTAAAAAGAAATAAAGAGCAACTATTTTCATCAGCCATATTCATTTGGGGAAGGGATTCTACATTCAACAGGGTTATATTTAAGCCTGAGTGAGGGTTTTGTAAACTCGCCTTTGCATTACTTGTGTGACCTGGAGCAAGTCCCTTCTTCACCTGTCTCATCGTGGGCCTAAATCTGGAGTCTGACGAAGTTCAGAATCCTCCTATATACTTATTGGCTGAGTGATCTTGGGCGAGTTATTTAAGCAGAAGCCTTAGTGTCTTGTGTGAAAGTTCGAGATGATAATAAATGACTCATAGGGCTGTTTACGAGGCTTAAATTACATAATCCATGTTAAATTTTTAGCACAATGCCTGACGCATGGGAAGTGCTTAATAAATAGAAGGTACCTGTCTTGTTATCTCTAAAAATAAATGAATGGACTAAATGATCTCTAGCATCTCCTCTAGCTCTTTACCTTTCCATTAGCCTGGGCTCTATATTTTTACAGCCTCCCCACTTTGACATCTCTCTTCAGGGTCAGTCCCTAGCCTCCATCTGTAACCTAAGTAGAGTAGGGGGAAAAAAGCATTAAGATGGCCAGTGTGGCAACAGAGATGTATGTGAAGATGTGGTGAGGCTGGCAGGGATGGAAGGGGCAGGGCTCAGACCTCCTACCACCACCCTCAAGACTGCTGAATACTGAGCTCAAGTATTGGACCCCCGTGGACTACAAGATGAATGAATGAGCTTGTTTTAGGGAGCTTGGTCCATCCATCTAGCTTTTTTTTTTTTTTTAACTTCAATGCATAGAACACAGAAACTATCATACTGCTTGTGCTTAGTGAATGGAATAATATGCATGAATGAGTTTTGTAAACAGCACAGTTCAGATGTTGTTGTTTTTGCAGCTTTTGCTATAACTGATAAACACCTTGTTTAAAAACCCAAAGGATATAGATTCTTTGTCTCATTTCTTTAAGCTTGCACAAATTGTTTGGACTAAATTGAACCTTAGGCTTGAGGAATGCCTCTCTCATCTATATAGCTTCTCAAAGAGAAAGAATCTTTCCCAAAGGTAGTATAAACGAGAGATTAATAGTACAAATACTCAGGTTTCTGGATTCGGTTCCTTGATCGGCCACTTTCTGGTTTTGTGGCCTTGGGCAAAAAGTTGTTTAACCGCTTCAAGCTTCAGTTCCCCCGTCTTTAAAATAGGGGTAATGATTATGTATACCACAAAAGGACAGACGCTGTGAGAATTAAATGAAGTGATGAATTTAAGATCTTGGCACAGTGCCAGAAGTGAAGGAGCTATCCAATGATAGCTAACTATTACCATTATTAAAATAAGAGAAGAAATAATAGCGAAAATAATAAAGAACTCCAGCTTTGATGAGATTGCAAGTACCAAGTTTGCATCCAAAGGATGAGAAATGGAGGAGAGTGACATAAAAAAGGGTGAGATGAAGAAATAACTCAGCTAGAATGAGTATGTGTATCACTGGCCAGTTCTTGTAGCCTCAGGCCTCTGGAGGCCCCTGCAATACTACCTGCCCCTGGGATTAAATTTCAAATTAGTCCAAGCATCGTACTGATGCTTCAATTTGAAATTTTATAACTGGAGTTTTTCTATGACTGGTCCTAGAAAGAAACAAAGGACTATAATGGTCAGGATCTCCTGTTGGGGGATTGAACACTCCATGCAGCTAGAAATGAGATGTATCATCATACTAAAGCCTTAGTCTGGACAGTGCCGGGAAGCCAGACTTGATTTATCAAACCTGTCTTTTTTCATTTACCTGGAAAGGTGGCATCTCTTAAGTGACCAATGGGATTTTAGAATAGAAAGACAATTTGAAATATGGGAGTCAAGGAGATGGTTTGATTCATATTGTCTATACCCGGGGCCAGCAAACATTTTCTGTATGGGCCAGATAGTAAATATCGGGGGTGCCAAAAACATGTATACGCATGACTTGTATTCATCTTTTGTTATCTTTTGGTATATATTGAGTATTACAATTTTTTTAATTGAAGTTTATTGGGGTGACAATTGTTAGTAAAGTTACATAAATTTCAGGTATACAATTCTGTATTACATCCTCCATAAATCACATTGTGTGTTCACCACCCAGAGTCAGTTCTCCTTCCATTACCATATGTTTGATCCCCTTACCCTCTTCTACCACCCCCCTCTCCCCTTACCCTCTGGTAACCAGTAAACTATTGTCTGTGTCTATGAGTTTTTGTTTCTCATTTGCTTGTGTTGTTCTTTTGCTGTTTTTGATTTATGCACCACATGTCAGTGAAATTATATGGTTCTCTGCTTTTTCTAACTTATTTTGCTTAGCATTACAACCTCAAGGTCCATCCATGTTGTCACAAATGGTCCTATTTCATCTTTTCTTGCTGCCGAATAGTATTCCATTGTGTATATATATACCACAACTTCTTTATCCATTCATCTATCGAAGGACATTTTGGGTGTTTCCATGTCTTGGCCACTGTAAATAAAGCTACAGTGAACATTGGAGCACACGTGTCTTTATGGATGTTTTCAGATTTTTGGGGTAGATACCCAGGAGAGGGATTGCTGGCTCATATGGTAATTCTATTCGTAACTTTTTGAGGAACCTCCACACTGCCTTCCATAATGGCTGCACCAGTCTGCATTCCCAACAACAGTGTATGAGGGTTCCTTTTTCTCCACAGCCTCTCCAACACTTGTTACTATTTGTCTTGTTGATGATAGCCATTCTGAATGGGGTGAGGTGATATCTCATTGTGGTTTTTATTTGCATTTCTCTGATGATTAGTGATGTTGAGCATTTTTTCACCTGTCTATTTGCCAATTGTATGTCCTCTTTGGAGAAATGTCTCTTCAGGTCCTCTGCCCATTTTCCAATTGTGTTGTTTTTATGGTGTTGAGTTGTATGAGTTCCTTGTATATTTTGGATATTAGCCCCTTATCGGAGGCACTGTTTGCAAGAGTATTACAATCTTAATACAGTTTTTTCCTCTCTTAAAATGTGTGTACATGTTTTTGGCACTCTTTATATTTTAGGCTTTGTGAAACCACATAGTCTCTTTCATACCTACTCAACTCTCCTGTTGTAGTGTAAAAGCAGCCATAAACAATATGTAAATGAATGAGCATGGCTGTGTTCCAGTAAAACTTGATTTACAAAAGGTGGTAGGCTGGATTTGGCCCATGGGGCATAATTTGCTGAGCCCTAGTCTATACAAGGGATTTGATGCAATGACCCCAGTTGTCAGAATAACGTGGGCTAAAGCACATGTAAATCAAAACAACGTCAAAGAATGTTGTTAACTAGAAATTAGCTGACCTAACATACAGGGCTTCAGACTGAAAATGAAAAGAGAGGCAATAAAATGCTTAAATTTAAATGGAGAATTTAGTTTCTTTAGAAGAAAATAGGAATAACACGGAAAAAAGAATTACGACATACATGATTCAGTAATTCACATTAGAAATTGGGGAGGGCTCAGAAACATTCACAACCTCATTTCTCTATATTTTAATGTTCAGAGCATCAGTAATAATTCAGCAAACACATATTTCTGTTTGCTGGGGACCATCCTAGTGTGCCTATTTTTGCTGTGTAATTTTCAGTAGTGTCCCCTTTTAAAGAAGTGTCCTAGTTTCCAACATAAATTATATGGCCACACCTATAATAACCAAAATGATTTTGAAATTGTAGTGCATACAGGTATGTATTATTTAGAGGTATCCTGAAAACTTGGACAACAAACGTCAATAAAGGCAGAATGTAGTGCTAGATAAGGTTAAGGGCTTCGAGTCAGACAGTCCGATTCAGATCTGAATTTATCACGTTCTGCTGGTCTTAATGTGCTGAATATCCCTGAATCTCAGTTCTTCATATGCAATAATAAATAATAACAGCAGTAATCTTGTTAGATTTAAATGTATTAGCATATAGTAAATATTTGAAAATAGTAGCTGTTATTTCATTATTATTGTTGTTGTTGTTATATATTCAAATAGATAGATTGGTTGGGTGGGATACAAATTCATCCTTCATATATAGAAGATGTGCCTGAAGAGGAGTGATTTCCTTATCACTGGAGACATTCAAGCAGAGACTTAACAGGCACTTAATAGTGATGATGTAAATAAAGCTTGCTACTCAAGTCTGGTCCGTGAACCAAGAAATCAGCATCAACTGGGAGCTTGTTAGAAATGCAGACTTTCAGGCTCCAACCAGGACCTAACAAATCAGAATCTACATTTTGAAGAAACTCCAGGGGTACAGGAGTATTTAGCTTTGCTATCAAGGATTGAGGTGGACGATTTGAGTAGATGACTTTTAAGGCCCTTGTGAACTCTGAGACCACCCCATATTATAGGATTTAAGTGGATAAAATAATGGATGAGGAGGAGCCGTGGTCTCAATACCTAAGATACCCCATTCCACTGGGCAAGTTAAGAATTTCTCTTCCCACCCAGTTTCAAAGGACATGATACCAGGTCCAGTGACTACATTTCATTTGTTATTTAAGTATTAATCTCAGATAAATACAAATGTAGACCTTAAATGAACATATTCAACATTAAGATTGCTTTTATTCTAAAGCATCACATTTACCTTGGACATAACAGCTTGATTATTTCTTGAGTTTGCTTCCATTTTTTTGTTTGTTTGTTTAAGCATATAAATATAGTTGTATATAATCTTATATTGGTTATATTAGTTTCATGTGTAAAATATAGTGATTTGACATTTTTATACCTTACAATGTGATCACCCACTAATTCTGGTAACCATCTGTCACCATGCAAACTGATCACAGTATTATTGACAATATTCCACTTCTCCTTTTTACCTATTCACCTCCCCTTCCCTTCTGGTAAACAGACCTTTGGTCTCTGTTTCTATGAGTCTCCTTTTGTTTTGTTTTGTTTTGTTTTGTTTTGTTTTGTTTTGTTTTTAGATTCCACATATAAGTGAAACCATGTGGTATTTGTCTTTCTCTGCTTGACTTATTTCACTTAGCATAATACCCTCTAGATCCATCTATGTTGTCACAAATTGCAAGATTTCATTCTTTTTTATTGCTGAATAATAGTCCATTATATAAAATACCACATCTTCTTTATCCATTTATCAATGGCTACCTTGGTTGCTTCTGTATCTTGGCTATTGTAAATAATACTGCAGTGAACACAGGGGTACATATATCTTTTCGAATTCTTGGTTTTGTTTTCTTTGGATAAATACCCAGAAGTGGAATGACTGGGTCATATAGTATTTCCCTCTTTAGTTTTTTTTGAGGAATCTCCATGCTGTTTTCCATAGTGGCTGTAGCAGTTTGCAGTCCCACCAACAGTGCACAAGGGTTCCCTTTTCTCCACAGCCTCGTCAACACATATTGTTTGTTAACTTTGATAATAGCCATTCTGACTGGTATGAGGTGGCATATCATTGTATACTATCATTGATTTCCATTCCCTTGATGATTAGTGATGTTGAGCATCATTTTGTTTTGAGCCATTTCTCTGCTTCTTGCAAAATGTCTGATTATTCTCTGTGTAGCTGCTCTGGCTAGAGTTCAGCATTCCATTAATAATGAGCAATTCACATACAAATAGTTAGCTTAACCTTACACATTTCCCCAAGGCCTGAAAAGGTTGACACAAATAAAAACAGAATTGGAAGAACTGGTGAAATATTTATCTGAGACTTTAAAGAAATTCTTTTTTCTCTGGGACTTTCTGGTAGTAGCTGTAATCCAGCTCAAATCATTTTTAGCTCTTTGTATGCAGTTATCCTCCCTCTTTGATTCAGACTTTCTGACATCACTGGACGTTTGAATTACACACCACGTGGACACACAGGGTAGACTATGCCAGTCGATCGGGTTGCACCAATTACTTCTCAGATCTTTTTACTGATTCTATTATTCCGTGACTGCTGAGTAGCCCATTGTCTTTTCCATTAGAATCTCACATGCAGAAATGAAAAAGAACATATTGTTTTAAATTAAGATAAGAATTAAGGGGAAATTTTTAATTTTTTTCCCCTTTCTTCCGCCACTCCGGTTCAAGCCATTGTTTCTCAGTCTAGTTGCGTAGGACACAGCTCCCTGGCCCATGCTGGTATTATGAGCATTGCGCTCCCCCCACCCAGGCAGTTGGTCACCAGCCGTCAGGTTGGCCGCTCACAGCAGCTCACGGTAGCTCTCCCTACGCTGGCCACCGGCCATGGCCACTACGGCAGCACACAGCCTCCCGTGGCAGCTCACGCCAACCTCTGGCTGCTCAAGGCAGCCCAGCTTCCTGGTTCTACTCCGGCTACCCTTACCTTCTGTTGCTCCTGTTGTCTTGCATACTATTCCATTTGAGCAAATACACAGCATGACTCAACATTGGTTAATATACTGACTTAAAGGAAAGAGATCATTTCATAATAACACCAAAAGTAAATTCAACAGACTTAAAATGTAGCACAGTAAGTCCTCACTTCATGACATCAATATGTTCTTGGAACTGTGGCAAAATGACATATAACAAAACCAATTTTACCATAGACTAATTGATAGAAACCAGTTAAGTTCCTATGACATCTCATCAATGTTACGATGAAATGACGTTGAATGAAATGCCATTATTCGAGGACCTGCTGTAGAGCATAAAGACAAATAAACATAACAGAGATGTGTTCACTGCTTTGGATCAGGTATATTTCAATCTCAGGATGCAAGGTTAAGTTATCCTTTGTGATTTTCTAACCAAGGAGGTGCACAGTCTTTAATGTGTTACCTTAACTGTATACTTTACCTGAAATGCAATTTGTAATAATGAGGCTGATTCTACATACCCATTTATAGAATTTCTAAAGAATTCTGATAAATTCTCAATATAAAGAAGAAATTGTTTTGTATTTTCTGTTTGTTATTTCCCTCTGTTTGCTTCTGAAGATAGTTAATTACTGATGTGAAAGCTGGGATGTGAAAGAACATCTACCTATGTCTACACATTTCTATGCGCATATTTATGCCTACGTGTAGCATAAAATTCTACATTATTAGATTCCAAGGAACAATGGAAAAGGAAATTTTTGAAAACAATCCTAAGACTAATTTATATTAAAGACATTTCTGTTTCTCCCCCATAGTTACATCATCCCTCCCAAGGCTTCCGCTTTGGAACTGTCCGGGAAAGCAGTGCTGAAGACTATGTGAGGCAGAGCTTCCCAGAGATGCATGAGTACATGAGAAGATACAATGTACCAGCCACCCCCAATGGAGTGGAGTATCTGAAGTGAGTGTCAACCTCTGGGGTCCAAAAAGTTCTCACTGAAATAAGTCATTTATGTCCTGATGTAGTGTTTGTTAGTTTTTGAAAATGACAGCTAAATATACCCACTGTGTGTTCAGCAATACTGCTCACACTGTATGAGATCCAGGAGGCAGTCTGGAATAGTGTGCATTTAATGATGTGACCTAGATTACGACTTACTTGCGTGGTCCCAAGTTAACAGTATCTTTGCTCAAAGTGCCAGTGGTCATTAGTGCAGCAGATGGTGAGGAAAGTAAATGTTGGTTTGACATCACTTGAGGAAACAATGGCGCAGAAATGATCAAACACTGAGAGAATGTAGCCAGAGGATAACGTGTCCCAAAGCAACCCCTTCCTTCACAGTGAATCTCTAAGCTGATTTCTAGACTGTCTCCTCTTGCCACAAGGAAGTAGAATTTGTCATAGAGATTTCCTGTAGAAAGGAAATAAGATAAAAGGCAATGATCTCATGCCTGCATCCTTCTCATCAGGATTTATGAGAAACAATCAAGAACAAGCACATTTCCATGGCACATTATCAGACCCTGTGATTCAGTAAGGCTGAATGCAAAGGAAGATGGTACAGTTATGGATCTGCTCATCTAGTTAGCCTGGGAGAAGGGAAGGAATGGCTCCTGATAAGCACTATGGCATGACAGTATGTAGTCCTCTCCCTTTTGCCTAATGGTCTCAGGACAAAGACATACATTCAAACCTCCCATCCCTAGAACTGTGCAGCATCAGGAAACTGGTGTCTCTGTAATCTTCCCAATGGAGAGCAGGACCTGCCACCTCAAATTCTTTTTTAAGAAAGAAGGGACATAAATAATTTCACGGGACATAAGGGCTCTACATTTCTCAAGAGGTCTAGTAATAGCTCCCTAAAACAATTTTATGGAATTTTGACTATAGTCTAGAGAGGAAGCCTTGCTCTCAGATCTGCAAACTTATATATGGTGCTAAAGTACTATGAAATGGTGCTTTAATTTTGCAAGAACATTAAAACAGTAGAGTACTTCTCTGACAGAGATTAGGGCTCCTTTGCCTCCCACCTCTTCTTCAGGCAAATTTGTGGCTGAGAGAGAGAATAAGATATCAGGGTGACAGCAATGGCTCCCAGCTAGATAGTAATGGCCACACTAGGCCCTTCTGGTAGTGTGAAAGGATGAAATGAGCCACTGCTACAGTCCCCAGTTCCACTTCACTCTGGATATCCATTTATTCTGGAGGCTTCACCTGAGAAGACCCCACTACTCAGAGTTGGCCCCACTCTAGCCTGGAGAGAAGAAATAGAAAAGCAGGCATAGATGAAGAAGCTGAAGTCCAAAAGAAGCAACTTGTCCCTGGAAACATAGCTAGCAAGTGGCAGAGTCGGGACTAGAATCAGGTCTCTAGAATGTAACCACTCCTTCTGGCTAGGAAAGGAACCATAAGAGAAAAATGGGTCCTTGATGTTCAAAGAGAAGTCCATGTGCCAGCAGCATTCATATTCCAGTTAGCACCTGAGAGTTCGTGAGAAATGCACAATCTCAGGCCCCATCCCAGAGTCTGCATTTTCACAAGCTCCCCGGGTGATTCACTGATCAAGGTGAAATTGGAATCTAGGCAGAGCTTACCATTGATGGTCTCTCACTTCTTATCTCTGGGCCTTTCTCCCCACGTTTGGCCTAGTCAAACGTGGGGAGCTCTTAGCCATCACTCCAAGCAACCACAGTCCTCGTGTTACCCGCTGACATCCCAGTGCCCTGACCTACAGGGCACAACCCTTGGAGTCTGCACAAGACAGGTTCCTGTCTTAAACCTGTCTCTCCCCTCTCCTATCAAAATTTCCCTGGGCTTAGTCCTCCTTACTTAGGGCCCTGCTTTCTCAGGTGACAGTTTTCCAATAAATTAATCCCTGTTAAAGTATTCATTTCTTTCAGTATGTTTATGTGACTGTATTTTGTGTTTTATGAAATGAATGCTCAAAAAGACAGAACATGAGTCTATAACGAGAGAAACAACTGGAGGGTCTGCCAATGGTAAGGATGATTCAGCCAGTCCAGAAGCTCCTTGTACCTGGATCACACCCAGCCACTTCCTTGTCAGTGAGTCAAGGCCCCACGAGAGTCTGTGAGCTGATTGCTTCTTGCTTTCCTACACAATACAGACTCGTCATAGCCAGCTGCACTTTGCAGTCCAAAATCAGAAGTCGTTACTTTAAGGATACCACTGAGGATGGACCTCAGGAATTACTTGTTAGAAAAAAAATGTTTTTTTCTATTGTTATTGCAACCACACATATTTGTGGAGTAATGGTAAACGGTAACTTGTTGCTATGTAGCCCCCAATGTACATTCTGCTACTGTGGCAGTAAAACTTTGATTAAAGAAACATCTTTCAGTTCCATTTTTATCGCCGAGGTTCCATTAAGGTTCCTCATCCGCAGCTCCTGGGGACAATTATATCCCCAACACTTTCTGAAGCTTCCCACAGCTGTGGAGCTAGGAGATGTTCTTTGTTTCAGTTAAAGTTAAACATAGGCTTCATTGTAACTTCAATCCAATACCATGGACAAGGGGATGTATTTTGAGTTGGCCATTTTACTTCCTAGGAGAGTAGAAGAAAGAAGCAATGGTCATTGGCACCAAGAAGGGAAGTTGACCTACTTACTGTGTGTCCACGCATGCCCCAGAAAACACCATCCATATAAAAATATATTTCGCGCCCAGTGATGAATCTTAGAGGTGTCTGGGAACATCTTCACTTTTAGATTTTGATGGGCCCTAGCCATGTCTTCCGCTGAGTTTAGATGCCCTTCCTTTGGATTGAATTCCAACAGCCCCATCTTTGGCTCTAAATGAGGAATGACTGAGCCTGGATGGGATAGAAAAGAACTGTTCTCTTTTCCAAGCTGTTTAGACAACACTGAGGGTCAGAAAGCTTTTCTTAAATGGATGTCTGTCCTGCACCTTTCCAAAAAGGATTTGAGGTGACTGAAAACAAGACTCGTTGTGTACACCTTAAACAGTTCCCTTTGAAACTCCTTCCTTGCTCAGCCAGGGCCGAGGCATAGCCTTCCTTTGGACCATCTCTGTGCCTAAGTCCAAAAGATGGCGAGAACACATGAAGGACAGGCAAGGCATCTGTGGGCATCTGGAGCCTAGTCCACAGCCAATTCATTGATACCGTCCAGGAACACCTCCTGAAATGATTCTTGCCTGAGCTCCCCCTGCGGTGGGAGTGAAACATGAATGTCTGGAGATAATAACTCCAATCACTGAGATCTATTACATGTGCTTCCTCTTCCTTTGATTGAATGTTAACCTACGGACTTTAAAGAGACCTTGACTCCCTTTTCCCCAGGAGTGCTAGATTTCTTACTTGCATTTTTTTATATCTACTTCTAAATAAGAAATAATGCCTGATCTCTGAAGAATATGATAGTAATCATAACAGAAAGAAATAAGAATTTCCACATACTAACTAATGAGCCCACCTGGCTCCAATACTTACTAGCTGTGTAACCTGGATCAAGTGACTTCAACGCTCTGAATCTCAATTTCCTCATCTGTTAATATGGGCTAATACTCCCCCATCTCAGAGTCATTATGAGTGATAAAATGTATTGCGAACAATAAATACAATGCCTCACACAAAAAAGTCACTCAGTTAATGTAACAGAAATGACCCTTCCCATTCAATTCAGAGGCACTCTGGCTTTGTTGTTGGATTAAGCAGTAATGAGGGAACTGGTAGATGAACCCATGGGAGAGCGGTCATGCTGTCCTATAAGACAGCATGTTTCCCCGGGTGCGCTCTCTGTACGTCAGTGAGATGTCAGCAAGGCCGAGTCAGCACCTAACTAGCTTGTACTGCCCTTGGTGTCCAGGTTTCTGTCCCCTAAACAAAAGCCAGCTGTCAGGCTTAGTGCTTCCTGTCCATTAATGAATCATTCTTCTCTTTTCTTCTCTTGGTCTTAAATATAGGAATGATCCAGAGAAACTAGACGCCTTCATCATGGACAAAGCCCTTCTGGATTATGAAGTGTCAATAGATGCTGACTGCAAACTTCTGACTGTGGGGAAGCCATTTGCCATAGAAGGTATTAATCAGTCATTCTTAATTCACTTGTACTCAGGATATGCTCATTTTGCCAACCTTGCAAGTCACACATACCAAAGTCAAGGCAAAATGCTATTCATCTTCCCTTGTTTTCATTTTCAACACATAAGCACTTAGCTATTAAGTTGCTGAAGTTAGGAATTTATTTTTCACCTACTCTACAGACATTTTTTTTTACCCAGCTGTTCAGAAAAACAACAACAAAAACCTTGTTACCCAAACGATGATGGGGGTGGTGGCATCATGTATTAAATGGGGAGTCCAATTTGAAGTTAATTTGTATTTTCTAATGGCCAAATCCTATAATGAATCTGACGCAAAAATTAGAATGATTGCAATTTACAACTGGAAGCAGACCCCAATATTGATCTAATCCAATCTACTCACTTTATACACAAGAAAGCCCAGAAACATTACATCACTTTTTCACAATCACACAATTAGATGATAATACTGAGATTAGACTCCAAATCTCATGGTTCTTAAATAAATGTTTTTCCACTAGTTGGAAAATAAGCAGGAAAAAATTCTCATTGTATAGTTTAATAACCTTTAAGAGTCCTAAACAAAACCTTGTTTGAGACCTCAGGTTTGCCTTTCTCCCCACTGGCAGCAAATTTTTGCTTCTAACTTAATCAACCAATCAATCAAACACCAGGATCAAAGAATTGCTTTGTCAGTAGCTCCTTTGATATTGGACAATAGTAGGTATATGGAGCTGATAGTTTGAACCAACAAATTTCATGTCTCCCCAATTCCCAGCTTCCCTTCTCTGACAGCACGCAAGTATGCTGGCTCTCAAGATAGCCGTGTTCTTGTCAGAAAACACTGACTTGAAACATCCCATGGGGGTGCCCAAGTTCTATTTCCCAGAAAACTGTACCTTCCTGTATGTTAACTAGTGTGTCAAGACTATTCTGATCCAATTTCCCAACCATGGCTGCTCTCTGTCTCCCTTAAACACATCAGCAAATTTTATACTTAAGTCTTTGCTTGTGTGACGAACGAGAATGTAACAGCTGTTTCTTTGTGCCTTCTCCTAAGAGAAATCAATCACTATAAGCAAAGTGACCTCTACCTGAACCAGGGACAGAACTCAGGAAGAGACAGATTTAGTAGTAGTGGTCGTCTATTAAGACTGCAGTCTAAGATAGCAAAGGCACAAAGACAAAAGAAAAAAGCTTGGAAGCCAAATGAACATTCATTAGGTAACCCCATTTTGATGTACCCCATTTCCATTTTAATGGAAAAATTCCCTTTTTTGTGGCATCTGGAGATATTCGAGGTTCCCTTCTGCCATTAGCAGCTAACAATGATGCTTCACTGTAACGGGCATAAGAATAAAGGACTCCATTTTTCTACCTTGGTATTCAGGAGACAGCCCTATCTTGTCAAAAGGGAGTGGTGAGATGGCTCGTTTGCCTCTGCTAGACCCCAGTGCCAGATGCCACACCATTTACTTCCCACTGGTTTCCTGTTTATATTTCCATCTGTGCTCCTAAGACTTAGTGTCTTGCAGTTCCCATCATCTCCGAACACCACATTGTTTTAAAAAGGGAATAATTACAGAATGGCCCATGGAAGAACTCTCCTTGCAAGAGAGCAAAAAGACTACAGCTTTGAACAGAGAGAACATTCTCCTCATTGTTGTTTCATTTCTAAAAAATACCATTGCTGGTTTATTCTGGGTGAGGTGCAAATCAGAACATTGAATTCAATACTGCCCATGCCAAGAAGTCTACAACCTAAAACCAGAACTTGGTAAAACACAAAAGGAGGTTACTTATAAGCCAGAAACAACAATGTCATAGAGATACTAGTAAAAGTCTTGATTGCTGCTTTAAAAAAAAAAAAAAAATCTTAATCTCAGAGATTTTTAGGGAATATTTCTCTCTTAATGAAATTTTTAAAAATATTATATGCTTTCCTTTAATAAAAATTAGATTTTTGGAACTTATGAAAATGTGGACTTTATTATTGACTTATTAGACTTTATAGGCATAGAAATATCATCAAAGCAATTTATGAACACTTCCTCCTCCTTATAGGAATGTTTCATATGTCCAGCTATATATCCTTTCATAAGACCTAGTAGATGCTAGGCATAGAACAGTTATATAAAATGATGTATTACCTAGTATATAATTCATTAGGTTAGATTTGAAATAAGTACGCAGTTCACTTACTAACGTAGTTAATCAAAAGCACCCTGCTAGTCTGCCTATCCTTTCCAAAGTGCTTAAACGATTTCAGGAACTTAGGAGGGAAAATGGAGTCCATTGATTCCTTCATGCTCAATATACATTCACTCTATACAGTATTGATGAAACACCAACTCAGTGTGACTACTGAATACCCCTCCCAACTTCACCATTCTGCATTTATTTAGGCTTAAAAGACAAAAGGTGAGGCAAATGAGAGACTGTGGCTCCACTGTGAGTTTGAAACCTTTTCATGAGTACTTAGCACAGCAAATCAAAACTATTAAGAATTCAATAGCATGTGGGAAGTCTTTGGCCATATTAAATACTCTATACTCCAGGGGCACAAAGACATATTGCGTGCTCTGGAAAAAAAGAAAGTGCTGAGATAAATGAATACATGTCCCAAATTTATGCATTAGAGTGAGCTTGACAATAAAGGTCAAATGAGAAGAAAGAATAATGGACCTGCACAATAATGATTTGTGACCTTTCTGCCAAAGACCTTTGCCTTTTTTTGAGTTTATTCTTTTACTTGCTTTTCACTAATTATTTAATACAATGCTTGGAGCACTAGCTGTGGAGCCTGAGTGTTTGGGTTAGAATAGAGTGGCTGTTACTGACTGTGCCACACTGGGCAAGTCACTTAATCTGTCCTTCAGGTTCCCTATCTGCATAGTGGGTTTACGAATAATACATCTACAATAGAGTTGTTATAAAAATGAAGTACAATAATACATGTAAATCATGTACAAGCACATAGTAAGTGCCCAATAAAGTATTGTTCAGTATATTGATTTAATAGATTGAGACCAATTCACTATAAAATTATCCCAGGATAGGTAGCCTTCATATAGCTCAGTTTCTCCCACACACTTCTCTCTACATTTTGATGTGCTAGAAGTAACGGAAACCCATTTTTAATGTCTCCTTTATAGTCAGGACTATTACAATATGTTCTTAACCATTGCCCCAGAGTAGCTACATATGGTATTCCAAGGACAGGCTGCAAAACTGAATTAGTCTTTCTTCTTGAAGACTTTTTTAATGCTACCCGAGATCTTATTTTCAAAATATCTATTTTCCAACCACATTTTAGGAAGTTTTTAGTGTATGAATTTCTAACTATATATTTGCTGGCCAAAATATATTTCCACCACTCTTGGCTGAGTAAAGCTGATTTATCCATGGGGAAAAGATCAGGATTCTATTCTGAAAATTGTTCTCTTGGGCTATTAAGCTGTATCCAATTTCCAGGGTGCCTGATGCCTTCATCTTTAGGGTTGAAGGATTCCATTCTGCTTCATCCATCAACCACAGAATAGTCACCCTCGTCTTTATTGCAGAGCCATGTTTCTAATGATAATGAAAGCAACTCAGGCTGCTAAGTTGAGTCAGCAATTTAAAAATAAGAATTCTTTGACCAATGAACACAATCAAATTTGAAAAGCAACTGATAAAGAGATGGATAGAAATGAAAGCTTCAAGGATTTACTATTTTATATCTGAGTAAAATGTATTTTTATTTTTTTTAACAAATGCCTATTCTCATCACCACATAATTTTTTTATTTCTCCCTTTGTTCCACATGCACAGTTTATTTTAATTAGCTAATGATTATTATTAATGTTAAAAATCATTAAAATGTCAATACTCAATATATGCATTAAAATAGAAATTTAAAAAGGACAGTAATCTATTTTTAGCAGTCAATTACAAATTGAAGTTGACATGATGGAGTGGAGTGATTTAATATTTATTATTCCTATGTAGCAATTTTTTTATAAATGTTCCTGCAACTTCAACATAGCTTTTTCCCTAAGGCAATTTTAATACTTTTGTTGTAGTGCCAAAATTCTATTCTTAGAATATGTAGATTTTTCATAAGTATTAATTTCAGATTTTTAAACTTTCTTATCATGTATTTTTGTCTTATCTGCCCAAAATACCACTCTCAAGAATCAATCGAAGGTGTCTTCTCTCATCCTCTTATCCGGTAGCAATCTGTCATTCCTCTGAAATCCACAGAGTTTTATCCATCCTCCTCATTGCATCCTAATCATTATATTTTTACTTTTATTGAATTTATGCCTCACCTATCTTTTATCCCAAGGAAAGTCCTGTAACTTCCCACCGTGCTGTGTGGTTATTTATGGATGTCTCATCTCCCCTGTGCCACTGTGAGCTTCTTATGGATAAAATTGGAGTTTGATTTAACTTGGTAACCTCCCTGGCACTTAGCAGGTGTCTGGTACAGAATAAGCATTTAATACATGTTTGTGGAATTAATGAATAGATGAATAAGTGAGCAACAAATGCCTATCAGGTGAAAAATGAAAATACGTCTGCCTTTATTACACTAATGTGGGCTGAAATAATTTAAGAGGATTTTTAGGAGGAACAATATAGTTAGGGAACATCCTTGCTCGTTAATTTCTTCATGTACATATGGTATGTGTGTGTATACAGTTAGGGCTGTACTTACACTATATTTATACAACTTAATGAAAAGTTGTGTAAACACAATCTGCCCATGAATAATACATATTTGTGTCTGCTGCTGAAAACAAGCCACCAGTTTAAATGATTGTGGTTTTTTTCACTTAATTGCCTGGTTTGGGAGAATTACATCAATATGACCATAGTGCTAGGGCCTGCAATGCAGGGGTGAACCTAAGTCAAGTATCCCCTTGACTTGGTTACATGCTACACTACATACGGTGGAACGAGCATTGGCTTCAGACTCCAACAGACCTACTTTCAAATGCTAGCTTTGCCAACTTTGAGCTGTGTGACCGTGGGTAGTTTCCTTATTCCGTCTTTAACACTGTGATACTTAATTCTATGTGGGTTCATATAGGGATTAGACACATGTGGAATAGTGTCTGGCACACAGTAGGGCTCAGTATGACTAACTCTTATTATTAGAATCCCAGAGCGACTTAACTGAACTATATGCCACAGTCTAGTACACAGTCTTGGTCTAATGCATGAGCTACAAAATGGGCTACGGTATGTAAAAAGTTATCATACAGCAGGACTGGGTATATAGCCCTTGATGAATATTAGAAGTTACTGTTTTTGTTGTTGTTGAAAACTGTTGTTTCAGCGGCTGAATATTATTGTATCTTTTACAATATTTTATAATACAATAGTTTGTGTTGTATTGTAAAAAAATATATAATAACATTGAGAAAAGCTGACCTAATGATCCTGACCATCAACCCATTTCCACCAGTTCCAAGTCCTCCTACTCTCTGTTCGCATATGCCCCAGTTCTTCTCCCTCACGGCAGTTATCTCATTGTAATGAAATAATCATGCACTGCATTGTTTAATATCTGTCTTCCTAATAGAGTGAACACACGGCGACAACAGCAACCATATCTTCCTTGCTCGCTGTTAAATCCCGACCACTGAACACAGTGCCTATTCACTCAGTGTATTTGTTGAAAGAATGAATGAATGAGTGAGTGAATGTGTGAGTGAATCAGTAAGTCAGTGAATATTATTGTACACATGCCTAGGATTGAGCCTGGCACGTAAATAAGTACTGAATGAATGTATGTGCAAGTGAACTGTCAATAGCACTCATTATAATAAATATTTCTAAAGAAAACTGCTTCCTTCCTTATAGTTACTCATTACAAAAAATGTTATTTAATGATAACATCAGGAAAAGAACAGGCTGCCCATGTAAAGCCTTTTGTTGTCAGTCTTGCCTTTCAAACCAAAACTATTAGGCACAAAATAGGCACTCAACATAGCTTTTTGTATGGAAAATTCTAATCATGCTCTTGACATTGTCATAATTTCCTTGACTTGCCATTATTATGGAACAAACAAAATTATCAGGGAAAAGAAAACATACAGCTCTTTAAAACTCAAACATTTTTTTCTGAATTATTTATGAAGGAATTCTTTTATTGGTTATACGCACATCTCAGGCCTTATCTTTTTTTAAAGAAGGATTTCTGTAATTTATGTATCTGCAATAAGAAAGGAACAAAAACTAATGTCCTTGGAAATAAATTGTAAGATACAATAATTATATCAGGTATTTGTTTCCAGTAAATATCTTTGTAATTGTGACAGCCCTTTAGTTTTTCTCTGTAAAAAAGGAAGTAACTGTATTTTTAATTTATCTTTCTCAATCATCTTGAGGGCAAAGCATCTTTTTTTTACTCTGCTATCCAATAGCTAAAGATAAAATATAGGTAATTAGCTCTTTCACATGGCTCATCAAAGAGATTAACAACGCAGTAACAGTTTGGAAAGCAAATAAAGCCACACAGAGTGGGGATATAGGATCCAACCTCATTAATAAAACTGACAACAAATTACATCCACCTTTATGTTCCTCCTGACACTTGTCTTGAGTAACTACTATCCTGGAGTTTTGCTTTATCATTTCCTTGATTTTTTTCTAAATATATTTGAATCACATACATATGAATTCCTAAAAATACATTGTTTTGTTTTTAATGTTTCTATATTTACACAACGGATTCATGCGGTAATCTTCTGGGACTGACCTTTTTCACTCAATATATTGCCAAAAGTCATCCATATTATTGCTATGTACTTCTAGTTCGTATATTTCACACTATATAATATTCCAATTGTGTAAATATTCCACAATTTATTTACCCATTCTCTTGTTAAAGAACATTTGGGTTGTTTCCAATTTTTGCTATTATGAACAGTGGCTCTAAGAATATTCTCATATATATCTCCTTGTGTGCTTGTGGAAGAATTCTTTGGGAATGTACTTAGAATCACTGGTCTTAGAGAGTATAAATGTTCAACTATACGAAATAATAGCAAACTCTTTTCCAAGTGGTTATATCAATTTGCATGACCACAAGCAATATGTAAGTGATCTTACTGATCCACATCTTCTCTAACACTTGGTATTACCAGACTCATTTATTTTTTCTTTGATAATTGAAGTTAGTAGTTACAAGTTCTTTGCTGATATTTTAGATTCTCATGTTATATTATATGCTCAGATGGTCTTATTGTATTTGTTAGAATAAACAAAATAAAAGCATAAGTGTGTCATGCATGACCAATGATGAGAATATGTCATAAACCAAAGATTATGATTAGCCCACTTTTGTGTATTTAAGGTCCAGAAGAGGGGTTCTAGGAGACGTGGATAAGGAATCCTGGCCCTGGTAAAGACCTCAAAGATGGCTTCTAAGAAATATCTTGAAAGGAAGGGCAGAAGGCCTTGGAATACAATGTGTCAGTTGTATACTATGCACAGCCCATTCCTCTCCTTTCCAGACTCATCTACTCGGAGAGGCAGCAGACCTAAGATAACCATAGCTTGGATATATTTGAGTCCTTGAAGGCATGATGGTGACAGTTCACCATCCCTTTGTTACTGGGCCTGCTGGCAATATCACACAAGTCATAGCAGCAACCTCTTAAGAAACTCGCAGGTGAAAAACTCATCTGAGATGGTATTTTTCTCCTAGGTTACGGCATTGGTCTCCCACCCAACTCTCCACTGACCTCCAATATATCCGAGCTGATCAGTCAATACAAGTCACATGGGTTTATGGATGTGCTGCATGACAAGTGGTACAAAGTGGTTCCCTGTGGCAAGAGAAGTTTTGCTGTCACTGAGGTAAGGGAAAACCACTGATAACATTGACACTGTATGGCTTCACCTTGAAGAATATGAGGAAGTGCTGATCTCTGTGCCTTGTGGTCAATAATCCAAACTATTGCGTCCACTAGCACTCACCATGATATTTGGATTACTCCTAATTTCATTTGAACAATGCTCCTTCCTATAGGAATTTGTAGTGAGATGTGTTTGTCTTGGATTTAGAGGTGATGCTATTTTGATGAGTAAATGTCTGAATTTCTACTTTTCCCCTGTGTGCTCTATCCAGAAATGCAGAAGAGATGCTGTTCTGAATTATAGCAATAGAATCTGAAAATGGCAATTACAGTGCTGATCATGATGTAGACTTTAAATATCCTTCAAGGTCTAATCAGAGCTAACTTCCAGGGATCCAGTGACGAATCCTTTGTGGGTTTAGAAAAATAGAAATAACTTAACCTATAATTCTTAGATTACAGAATCATAGTATGTTTTTGTTTTTGTTTTAACTGAAAACAACCAATTCCCTTCCTTTACAGATGGGAAACTAATACCGAGAGATCCTAAGTGATTGGTCAAGGCGCACAACTAGTTAGAATCTACTTCTTTCTGTTGCAATGCTCTTCCTTTACGATGCAATTATAAAGAAACCTGCAAAGTGAGCCAAAAATTAGATGATTAAGATAGGAGACTAAAAGGTATAACAAAGCCACAGAGCCTGGGTATTTAAAAGAGAAGCCAAATAAACCAGTACAAGGTCAGCCTGACATTTAAAAGAAAAACACCTAAAGCCAACAATGATGGCTTCAAATAGCTTATATTTGTCAGCAACTCCCAAATATGTATTTCAACACAGACTCCTCCTGAGTTCCAGAACCATATATCTAATTTCCAATTTGACATCTCCACTTGAATATCCCACAGACATCTCACATTTAACTTGTCAAAAACTGAACTCTTGATCTTCCCTCCTAAATCTACTCTTACCCCTGTGCTTCACATGTTGGTAATGGCACCACTGTTCATCCAGTTACTCATTCCAGAAACTGGCAGGAATCCTTAATGCCTCCCGTGTCTCACCTTCTACATCCATCACTAAGCCGTATATTTTCACTCTATAAAATATGTCTCAAATATGCCCATTTATTGCCATCTCCACTGTCATCGCTTTAGTCCAAGCCATTATCCCTCACCTGGACCACTGTAAAAGTCTTCTAACTGGTCTCTCTGTTTTCATCCCTGCCTTTCTTTGTTTTCTGCATGGTAGATCCCTCTTCTGCTTAGAAGCCTGCAGTGGCCTCCCATGTTAATTGGGGCATAATCTGAAATACTGAACATGGCCTACAGTACCCTGTGGGATGTGACCCTGCCTACTTCTCCAGCCTCATCTCATGCCACTTTCCTCCTGTCTCACTATAGCTCCACCAGAATGGTCATTTTACACAGATCTAACCCAGTGGCTTCCCTGCCTTAGGGGTATCTGCATACACTATTGCTTCCTCCTCTTCAAATACTCTTTCCCTGACACTTACCCAGCTAATGCCTTCTTCGTTATAAACTCCCAGCTGAAATCGCCTTTCTTCAGAGTCTGTCATTGTCCTTGATCCAATCTGAATCATATCTCCCTTTAAAATCTTATATCTCACATTATTTCATAGCACTTATCATAATTTATATTTTTTTTCTATTTGTCAACATATATTCAATCAGATTATTATTTGTTAGTATATTTCTCCTTCATCAGACTGTAAGACTTCTGGGGGTAAAGACTTTGTTTACTAGCATATTCTCAATGCCTGGTACAGAGTAGGACCCTACTAAGTAATTGTGGCATAAATGAGTCAGACAAACTGGAGAACATACCTGAGAAGAAGTTGGGAAGCAGAAGGTAAGAACAGAAGGCAAGAACAATATTAGTAGTGTACTGATTTGAATAGTGTTCACTCCAAAATTCATGTCTACCCAGAACTTCAGAACGTGACCTTATTTGGAAATAGTCTTTTCAGAGGTAATTATTTAAGATGAGGCTACACTGGGTTAGGGACTGGTGTCCTTATAAAAAGGCCATGTGTAGAGACATAGAGGGAAAAAGCCCATGTAATGACATAGGCAGGGACTGAAGTAATGTAGCCACAAGCCAAGGAATACTAAGGATTGGCAGCAACCATCGGAAGCTAAAAGAAAATCGTGCAACAGATTCTGCCTCTGAGTTTTCGGAAGGAATCAACCCTGCTGACACCTTGATTTCAGACTTTTGACTTTGAAATGTGAGAGAAAAATTTTCTGTTGTTTTAAGCCACACAGTGGTAATTTGTTACAGAAGTTTTAGGAACCTAATACAGGTAGATGATAGGTAGATAGATGATAGATAGATAGATAGATAGATAGATAGATAGATAGATAGATAGATAGATAGATAGATAGACAGATAGATAGATGATAGATAGACAGAAATAGAAGATGATTCTGATAACATCATGTGTGTAGAGATAGGAGGGCCACCACCCCCCAGCCTCGGGGAATGTCATGAACACACATGGAGCTATTCTTCTTCAGGGATGGTGGTCTGCACTGTGGTGGATCCTGGCCTCAGCAATAGCAAACTGATTTACAGTGATGCTCACCTGGGTGCATTTAAACAGCAGCACACATCCTGTGCACTGACTGGCACGTTTGTCTTGAAGAGCCTAAGTCAGAATTTCAGGATGTCACCCTCACAGAACCTAAAGGTAGAATGGAATTAAATGAAACCAAACTTCAGCTCATTGGCTGAACCTCATTTCCTCTGTGAAGACCCTCTGATTGCTGGATCTCCCTTTGATCAATCCATGAGTTTCCATCTGTCCCCCCCCCTTTTTTTTTTTTTGGTTTTCTCCCGGAAAAGGTCTGAAGAAGGAAGCATGCCTGTTAATGCTTTGTTTGTCATTCCTTTTGCTTCAAATATCATGCATTGCTGGGCTGTGTTAGCACAGAGAAACAGGACTGGCTTTGAAATCAGATAAGCCATATTGGAAGCCTGCCTCTACCATCAACATACCTTGGGCAAGTTACTAACCTGCCTCAGTCACAGCTTCTTCAGCTCCTCAGTGGCTCTGTTGAAGAATCAATAAAATGGTTGTTTAATGACTATGTCCCACCTCCTTCCCCTCTCCCCAGGGCAGGGGTACGGGGCACGGTGCAACAGAAGCAGGTATATTCCAAAGGGTACCCCCACCCAACCAGTTCGTTTGAGGAAAACGGTCTTCTGTTTATTTCTGACCCTACTTCCCAATTGCCAGGTACAGTCCCCGTCTATGTCTGTTGCCACAGAGTAATTAACATCGTTTCACACCAAAAAAAAGATTCTATGTTGGCTAAGGAAAACGTGAAAGGTGCTTCCCCCTCCCCCATTTTTGGCAGTTGGGCATTAATACTTGGTCCCCTGTGAAAACCTTGATTTATTCACCTCTCATCTGTCGGCTACCCCAGAACTGTCTAGCTGCAGTTTCTCTGGAGAATAAACTCATTTTGTTTGAATTCCAGGGCTTTATCTGCTCCCCAGAGTCACCCAGGAAATTGCAGGGCCAATTCTGCAGACTAGACTCCGGCAATCTTCAGAGAGGAATTTTAAATTGACCTCAGATGTTTCCATGATCCTCCCAGGACAACTGTGCCTCTGCCCACAATAGACTCATTGTAGATCAATCAATTCCACTGGGGAAAATGTATGGCAGGCTTTAAATTTCCTTCATTTTCTTTGACTCAAAAAAAAAAAAATTAATATTTTTTTTCAAGTCACTGAGTGAATTGAAAAGCTCCAGGACAATTCTGTGAAATCTGTTATTCACAAATCAGGAAAAGGAAGGCAGCAGATTACAGTTTAGCAAACCTCCAAAATTCTTCAAGGAATTATTAAGATATATGGTGATACCTCTTTTTGAAAGTCTAAATAATTAATTGAATAAGGCATCTTTTAACCAACTGGAAATAGTCAAGAAGAGTAAACAGTGGTCTTGGCAAGGAATAGATACACACTCAAGTAGTCTGAGGACAATTCTCAAGAAACTATTTGCAAAAAATATGGTTTAAGGAAACCAACAAAAATAGTACAATCTCCCAGGGCAGGTAAAGTGAAGGAGCCATTACCACACCTAGGCTCGAAGGGAAAAATGGAGAGCACTATTCCTAGAACCCAGCGGGAAACAGGCAAGGGCTTTCTAACAGGAGCCATAGCCTTTGGTTAAGGACAATCCACAGTGACCTGGCTGAGAGAGAGCCCGGGAATAAAAACCTGACCAGCTCAGTCGCCTCCTGCCTTCCCAGCTTCCACCACTGCCTTAGGTCAAGGAAGCCATTGATGGGATCCATAAAGGAACTTCCCAGGGCACAAAGCAGAATGGAGAAAGGTGGAGAGTACATCTGGAAAAGCAACAGAATGTTCTGCATGGCCCCTTGTGGTAGATGAAGGTGAGGCTGGGGCCAGCTAGAGGAAAGTGCCCACAGCCTGACCACCTGAGAATGTGCAGCTTCTGCATCCACAGACAGAGGTCCAGCATGCAGGAGAGAGACCATGCCTTGCACAGGTCAGAAGGGAGAAAGAAATACAACCAACCCCACTGAACGACCCTGGTCTTGGGAATCAGACCACCCTGGCTACCATTACTGTGAGGAGGCAGCTCTGAACCCCAGTTTAATTCATATCTTGTTGTGTTATTACATGGTTTTCTGTCTCTGAATGCAGGGGCCTCACATTGTTATTGAGTGGCGAGAGAAACAAATACTCACTAAGCAAGAGATCAAATGTTGTTATGAAAGGAAATCTATCTCAGGAATCCAGAGAGCTCTATTACATTGGGTAGGGAATAGGAGAAGTAAATTTTGATACAGTCTAAAAGGATATCATTACACTTTTCAGTGTTTGTTTTTTTTTAATCACCAAGGGAAGTACACAATAGGAAACTTTGCCCCATTCCATCCCTAAACTCATCCTCAACTCGACCTTCGTCCCATCCCTGAACTTACTTTATCCTTCACCTCACCCCATTCTTAGCCACCAACCCCAACCTGACTTTTAATCCACTCTTGACCCTTCCCATTTTTGGTTTCCCCAGTCCCAAACTTTATCCAGTAAGGGATGGGGCACAGGGCAAGGATGAAGCAAAGATGTATGTTAAGTTCATTATTAAGTAATTTTTAAAAGCTGAAGTTTAAATGGTTCGTTTCTAGGAGCACTGTAGAGATACAAATGTAAAAATACCCATGGTGTCAAAATATCCACATCAAAAAGGTGCATGAAAACACCATGAATATAAATTACTTAACCTCTCTGACTTTCCTTCCCTGCAAAATAAACAGAGCAATATTTGAGGTTTTTGACGTGGCGTAAGGAACAGAGATAATGTAAGTAAAAGTGCTGTACACGTAGTAGGCACTAAATGGATGGCAGTTATAATATTCGTCCCTACCGTGTCACGTACCAACTGAGTGACCTTCGGCAAATTACTTAAACTTACTTCCTCACCTTAAGATTGAGCCCTGCCGCATATCCTGCTTAGAGAGTGCTGTGGTTTCTCAAGCAGGTTCATTGAGAGGATCCTGACCTAACTAGCTAAAGATATTGATCCTGGGACACAGAAAAGGACAGTGAACAAACTGGCCTCTAGTCAGGGCTCTTCATCCTGACCACGGCCCCAATCCATCAAAATGGGCATCTAGTATGAAACCTGTTAATATTTGTTCACTGAGAAAACAAGAGTTTTCTCATGGCAGATCCATTCTTCCCTCTGTTAATTATTTTTTTGGCGGGGGGAGTAAGGAATGGTTAGTCAACTATACATTGAAATCCAAAGAGATCACACAAGCCACATCAAGAAGCTTCAATGCCGGTCAATTTTCTGTCCAGTTTATTTTTAAAAACCCAAAGGGGGTGGGGGAAGGGTGACTTTTAACGCAGTCTTTTCGGCTCTTGACAACTGGGTCACATCTCAACATCTTCCTGCCCCCTCTCATTCCTATCCTTTCCTTTTTTCAATTTAAAATGTCACTGCTATTCAATCTGATGAAACTTATGGTGAGGCAAGGAAAGTTAATGACTGTAGATTGCTTTAAATTGAAAACCCGTGTATGTCGAGAGCCACCTTGACAGCTGAGTGCTTCCCTTGGAATAGCCTAAGTAATTAAGTTTAATATTTAAGCCAGGCATAAGGTCAGATGCACTCTATCCAGGGAGTGCTTTCTGGAAACCTGAAGAAGCACAAAGCCGTTCATGTGTCCTTTTACGATGTGGCATGGAATTGCACTGAAGAAAGGGAGACCAGTCTCAGAAAGCCCTCACCTTTTACTCTGCTACCAGACAAAGTCATTCATTCATTCATCACTCACTGAACATGTACTGAACTCCTATGTGCCCTCCCCATGCCAGGTGCACACCGATGATGGAGAGATGCATACAGAGCTCACAGGCAGGGAGAGACATGTGAACAAACCCCCTCCACATGCCACCACAGGGCCAACAGAAGAGACAAGGTAGAACAGTGACACAGGAAAGCTCATGATTCACTCATAGAAGAGCAAAAAGGTATGAGAGAAGGCTTCCTGGAGGAGGTAACCCTCATAGAGGGGCATACCCTCAGCTAAAGCATAAACAAGACACTGAAGCATGAATTTATAAGCAATGCAATTTGGCCCCACGCTCTAGAGACACCATGCATGACCATGCTGGATGGACAGGACTCCGTGCCCTCTTATTGGTGCCCTCATCAAGGATTCTAAAATTATGGATGGCCACCTTCCCTGGCCCACTTCTGATGCAGCCACAAGAACGAGAACCAGGAGAAAATTATATGCCTTTAACTTTTCCTGTGTTCTGGCTTGTAGCCAGTCCCCCTATACCTCTGCAAGAGCAAGGACGTCTTTTCTAGTCTCTGTAGGGAAGGGAGTCTAGGATAACTGAAAAAACTTCAGCTTTGGAAGTGGGCGTACAAGGGTTTGACTCCTGTTTCCATCATTTGTGTCTATGCAAGCCATGCAACTTCTAAAACTTCAGATTTTCACCCCAAACTGGCGGTAATAAGAGTGCTTTGTAAGTACAGAAATACGTTTAATGAGCTAGTTTGTGGAGAACACCTAGTTTAACAAATGTTCTCTCTTTCTTCCCTAAGTTTAGGGCTATGTGCACAGAAGAAAAAGTATTTGGTAAATAATAAGCATATACAAGAAGTTAGAATTGGTGCACCCTTCCTCATGGACCATCTGCTAAAAAGCAGCAGCCTTTTATAATTACAAGTATCTTAGAATTCAAACCTAAATTTTTTTATTGTTTATTACTTATATATGTTATGCAACTGAAGACTTTTTTTGCAGGACTTGAGTAATACATGATTCTGGAATTTTCTATTTTGCAAAGTGCTGGATTAGCCAGCTCTTATGGTATCCTGTTATTCTTTTCTTCCAACTCAGCTTTGAGGTGTGAGTGGGAAATCATGAAGATGTCTTATACAAGCCATAAGCTGCACTTAAAACAGATCGTTAAAGAAACAACACTTAACTGTTTTCTTTAAATGTGGTCAATGGTATTTCAAGTTGCGTTGCAGTGTAGGTAGGCTGGAGACCAACAATTCTCCAGTCTTGTTTTTCCCCTCCTTCCATATCATCATAAAGCCAGGGCTGCTTCTCTGTTGCTCTCAGATTACAGTAAATGACAGAAGTTTGAATTCTAATGAAAACTAATTCCAGCAAGTACCCCTCCTCCCCCCACCGTCACCCTTGCTAATGACCACGTAAACAGATCTCATGGAATAAAGGTCTCCTCTTTTATATATGAGAGATGCTTGAGCACATATTATACCCGAGACCACATACTGTTAATAGTTCTTGCTTTTCCCCTGGTAAAATTCAACGAATTCATGAATATTTATGAATGTTATTTACGATGCAACTAAAGGGTATGAACAGTGCTCAAACTGATTAGGACTATTGTAAAAGCGTCTTTCTTCCATTTTTTTTTAGATTTCCATACACTGAAATCCGTGGGGGATCACAGGAAACAGGACTCCTCCCTAGTTATTCCCTTTACTAAGTAGTTGCCTTCAGGTCCTGTAGATTCTTCCCTTGAAGTAAACAGACAGTGTGGGAATGTGTGAAGATTGCCATCTAGTGGCTATGGTATGAGACGTCACAAAATGTCAGAAAAGCCATCTTTTTTTGCTCCTCATAAAGGGCATTAACCAAGCCTAAGGATGTGAGAAATTGCCCTGACATTTCCTCTGTCGTACTCAAGGCTTCTGAAGACAATTCCTACCCATGCAGCTGTGACAGCTGGTGGAATCTCAGCACATGGTTGAGAAGGCAGCATTGTGGGGGAGCCCTCAGTGCCTTACATGTGTTCAACCCTTTACATGTCGAAACACAATTGAATAAAGTATGTCCTGTATGGAAAGATTGAATAAACACTGCCCTTTGTTCAGTGTCTAGGGCATGGTCAAACCATCTCTTCACTTTATCTAATACCACGCTCTCCCTTGACCTCCCTGTCCCAGCCACACTGGCCTTCTTTAAGTTCTTCCTGCTTACTGTGCTCCTCCTGCCCCAGTGCCTTTGCATTTGGAGTTCCTTCTTCCTGGCACACTCATCCCTGCCCAGCACATCCAGTTAACGTCTTCGCCGCCTCCTTGAGATTTCAGCTCAATCACCACTTCCCCAATAAAAGTTTTGTGAATCTCTCTGACTGGATCAAATTCCTCCTCGCCAAGCTCGCATCTGTAACACAGGTGTTCCTTTAACATTTATAGGCATGTAGTTAATGTGCATCTTCCCTACATAAGTTCCATGAGGACCGAGACAGCTGGGAAAGTGTCTGCTTTAGATCACTATTGTATCCCTCCCACATATTAGATGCTCAATAAATATTTACGGAGAAAATAAATAGTTGAATATATCGCATGCATCTATATGAATTTTCCAGATGAGCCTAAAGTAAGCAATAATGATAACAGTACCTACTATGCTAAGCATTGAGTCTATTTCTTATGTGTTCTATCCCATTCAATCCTATAAATGATGCTATGAGTTAGCATTTGTATTTTCATTTTACAGATGAGCAGTGACTCAGACAAGTAACTTTGCCCAAGATCATCGTTATTAAATAGAATAACTATGATTGGAAATCACATGCTCCAAAGCTCGTATTAGAAACCATCTCAGAATTACAAAGAAAATCAAGCATATTACTTTTGATCCTTTTGAATATACAAGATAAATATAAAAGACTTAGCAAATAAATCCTCAAAGCCATACTTCTTAGTAAACTGTAGATTTCTCAATGGCAAAACTGTATATTTTTCAAGGGACTGTGTTTTGTTCACCACAGAAAACTCCATTACCTGGCACAGGTCCTGGCACAGAGGAGATGCTCAATATATTTTTGTTAAGTGGATTTAAATTGGAAACCAGGTTGGTCACATCTAAAGAAGATAAAACACAGATAGCTAGAGTCAAATTTTTGCTTTAGAAAAAGCCAATAAAGGAGAAGGAAAGGGAAAGTTAAGGAGACGGGATATAAATGCACCTACTGTGTGCTGGCCTGCTATTTTAGATACTATTTTAGCACCTACTGTGTGCTGCTATAGTATTTAGATACCATAGTATAGCATTTAGATACTATAATAGCACCTACTATTGAGCACCTACTGTGTGCTGGCCTGCTATTTTAGATACTATTTTAAATTATTACTTTAGGTATAATCCCACTTAAACCTACAATAACTGTATGACACTATTATATTATTCCTGCTTTGCAGATGAGAAATCTGATACTCAAGAAAGGTTTTAGGGGCGGCGGGATGGCTCAGTTGGTTAGAGCGTACGTTCTGAACAACAGGGTTGCCAGTTCGATTCCCACACGGGCCAGTGAGCTGCACCCTCCACCACTAGATTGCAGACACCAAGCTGCCGCTGAGCTTCCGGAGGGGTGGCCGGAAAGCTCAGTTGGTTAGAACGCAAGCTCTCAACAACAAGGTTGCTGGTTCAGTTCCCACATGGGATGGTGGGCTGAGCCCCCTGCAAGTAGAGATTGAAAATGGAGGCTGGACTTGGAGCTGAGTTGCGCCCTCCCCAACTAGATTGTAGGACAATGACTTGGAGCTGATGGGCCCTGGAGAAGCACGTTGTCCCCCGATATTCCCCGATAAAATTTAAAAAAGAAAGAAAGAAAGAAAGGTTTTAAACTCAGGGCTGTGGTTCCACAGTGTATATGGTAACTAACCTCAATACAGATAGATGTTAAATACAGTGACTGGCAACATCATAGGAAGGGGAGGATTTCCAGCTAGAGGTCAAGGATCACCTGTACAGCTCCCAGAATAGCCTTATATGAGCCTCAGGTCTCCTCACTTACATTTCTTTTGGTTTTATTTTCCCATGTCCGTTATTTTTGCAAGTGATCATCTCAAGAGTTCTTCATCTGGAAACTGTTGAGAAAGAAAAAAAATGACGTGTTGAAATGGAAGTGCCATCAGACTCCTGATTTGTTCCAAAACAATCTGTCAACCCTTTTAATTTTCTTACTACAGTGAGTGTCCTACTCTCCAGATCCCTACACAGTTTTAAACGGAAAGAGTAACAAATACAGTTTTCCATAGAAATGACTAAGAATAACGGTCAGAGTAAATGGAAACAATGGCATTAAATCCCATGATAATGTTGAACTACAAAGTTTATGAAATGTGGGCGGCCTCTTCGCTCAGTTTATTAGAGGGCGGTGCTCTTAACAAGGTTGCAGGTTCGATCTCCACGTGTGCCATTGTGAGCTGTGCCCTCCACAACTAGATTGACTTGGAGCTGATGGGTCCTGGAAAAACACACTAAAATAAATAAAAGATTTTAAAAAAAGAAAAAGACTTTAAAAAGTTTGTGAAATGAGCGACTCAAGTTCACATTGACTAAAACTTCCGATGAAGTGTAGCATTACATCCTCTATAAGGCAGGAGTAAAGCAATTCTGGTTGCACCCTTGAATTATTTCAGTGAAGTGGTACCATCTTCCCGGTATTGTCTGTTCAACCATTAAATTAGTTAACTCTTGTGACAATATTTCTCCTCTTACGTAACATTTCTATATGCACTCCCTCATCTCACTCTTACAATAACCACACACAGTAGATAAGGCAGGTAGAATTATCAGCTTTTACAAATGAGGACACTGCAGCTGGGACAGTCATGGCTTCTCTAAGGGCTCAGCGCTAATAGAAGCAGAGCAGGACCTTGGGACCTGGTCTATTTAATTCCTATCCTCTCTTCACTGACCCCTCGATACCTCCTACTAACATACCCTCATAGAGGAATACACATACTAAGACCCCTTTCTAAATGACGACCATCAAGTTGTCACTCAGGAGAAAGTCAGTGAGGATCTGTACAAGTGCTTGATGGGCCAGTGAAGTCAGTCACTGGATTCCCCAGGCCTGTGACAGAAAGTCTGCAGTCAATCCCAAAGAATGCTGAACGAGAGGAGCCAAAAGTAGTGCTGGGAAAGTGCTTAGAGCAGTGAGTGGCACAGTGTAAACACTATATGAGATGTGTTCATTAAATGGACATACATGCTCTCAAGTGCTCAAGCTGCCAAGTATTGTTTCTTTAAGAATTAATCTCCACCAACATTGTAAATAGGAATAAAATCCGTAACAACAATAATGATAATGATTCAGCATATTGGCCAATATCAACCTTAAGCCTCATATAACTGTACGAAATATATTACTGGCCCCGTTTTACAGGTGGGAAAGGTGATATTAAGCAACTTGTCCAAGGTCTTATTGCTCTAAGATTTGATGCTGAGTCTTATGATTTTAAATTCTTTATATTCTATAATCTTTCAGAACTAGTTAATTCAGGCAGTCAGAATAATAATTCAATCATCAATATTTTGGCCTTCAAACCATTTCTTACCCTCCTTAAACTGTCCACATCTAGAAGTTAGGTTTCCTGTGGCCTTGTGCCAGTTTCAGCACGGTTACCTTTAGACGGGTATTTTGGCTTAACTAAAGCAAGGAGAACATGCCAACATTGTTTTAAATGAGGGAGTTTTTTTCCCCTTCCATATGATTTTGTGGCCTAGGGTTTCCCCATATCCCTTTGAATTGTATTGTCCTTGAACCAAATTTATTTCTTACATATTTAGAGTAACTGCTGTGCTCCCAAGGAAGGAATATGAGGGCGTGTGAGATTAAGCTCCAACAAAAAGGACAAATCCAGTAAAGGGGGAAAGAGTGAGACAGCCTAGGAGCCACTGTCACCTTCAACACACTCAAAAGGCTTCTCTTGGGCACGTCGCAGCCATTCCCCAAAGGCTCTGCAAGAAAGACATCCACCAGGTTCCAGTCCAACAAAGACAGGGACTGTGCATGATGAGATGATGGATCTGAAGTAATAGGACGACCTGTGTCTTCTTTGAAAATGCCCCAAATGCAGTACCGTGCATTCCTCAGGAATACGTTATTACCTATAGCGGATCCATGTGAGAAATTCTGTGCGATATCTGAGGGATCTCTTACAAAGACCCCGCACCTGATGTCCTGAAAAAGGTCAGTGGCCACTGTTCCAGAAGGATGCCAATCCTGGCTTCTCCTGCCAAAGAATTTAGGAAATACATAAGGACATCACTGCTCTGGTCTGTTCTTTCATTTAGTCCTTACGTTAGGCAAAGTAAGCCTAAGTTCACTCCGTCATCCACCTGCATTTACTAAGCACATACTGTACATGAGGCACTGTGCTGGGGTTACTGTAGTGAGTAATGTAAATGCAGCCCCTTGCCCCCTTGGAGTCGGTCGTGCAAGGAAAAATGAGTAAGTGAGAAGATGAAATAATAGCAAAGGGGGTAGGGGTTTCCTAATGGAAACCTACAGGGGGGTGAGAGAAGGAAGAGAGGAGGGTAGCCCTGCTCCCAGCCTCTTCCGCTTCAATCTTCCTATCTCCTCTGCCCTGCAAGCTCCCCCCTTCCTGTTGCGTGTCCCCTCTTCCTCCCCCCCTCCCCCCACCAACTCCCCTCCAGGGCTCCCAGCATCTGGTGGTCGAGGGAGCCGTAGTGGTCGCGCGGGCCCACCCCACCAGGACCCACCCCTCCCACAGCGCAACCGACCCCGCGCGAGCCCACCCACGGACCCTGAGGACGGAGCCTGCAAGCCGACCCAGCCAGCCAGGGTCTGTTGTCCTCAATGGGAAATGAGGCCAGTTACCCTGAGGATATGTGCTCCCACTTTGACCGCGATGAAATCAAAAGGTTGGGTAAGAGGTTTAAGAAGCTGGACTCGGACTCTTCAGGTGCTCTGAGCGTGGACGAGTTCATGTCCCTGCCCGGGCTGCAGCACAACCCGTTGGCGCAGCGAGTGATCCAGGTCTTTGACAAGGACGGCAACGGAGAAGTGGATTTCGAGGAATTCGTCGTGGGGACCTCCCAATTCAGTGTCAAGGGAGACCAGGAGCAGAAGCTAAGGTTTGCTTTCAACATCTACGACATAGATAAAGACGGCTACATTTCCAACGGGGAGCTCTTCCAGGTGCTGAAGATGATGGTGGGGGACAACCTGAATGACTGGCAGTTACAGCAGCTCGTGGACAAAACCATCATCATCCTGGATACCGACGGCGACGGCAGAATATCCTTCGAGGAATTCAGTGCTGTGGTTGGAAGCCTGGAGATCCACAAGAAGTTGGTGGTAGTGGTATGAGCTTTCCTTAAGAACACCACCCAACCACTACTTTTACTTTGTCTTGTCTCTTTCAAGATCATCTCACAACGCCCAGCAACTGTCTTTCTGACCTTCTTGGAAGTATTTCTCTTTGTAAAGCCAAATTTTCTGACACAAACTTCATGACCAGCTCAGCGTTACTAATTCTTCTCTCAGTGATTCAGGGTAACACCTCAGGGAGCCTGGTGGGGAAAGAAAGTAAATGGCTTTTGTAAATGTCTTATTTTGTTTTGATGCAGAGATCAAACTGGAAAGAGGCAAGAAGAGCTTTCAAAGTTCAAAAAGAAGAAAGTATACGTCTTGACCTTTATTTCTCAGGGTTTTATATATGGGGGGAATGTACAACTCAAATCAGGTGTTAGGTGGACAGTTTTCATTTACTTGTGGTGTTCAGGTGTCTTTTGACAGATTGTTAACTTCCCATGTAGCAACAGGGACAAATAGATTTCTCTTGGCTAAGCACTTTTAATCATCTTTCTCTGGGCAGCAAAACCCAACTTTTCCTTTTCCAGGCTGCAGCCCACTCCCCATGATGTATGCAGAAATCCCTCAGGAGGGTTAGGAATCCAGTCAGGCTCCTTCTGTCTCATTGCTCCAGCTCCTCAAAAGAAACTGTTTATCTCAGGGATCTTGGAAGAACTGCTGAGCCTGCACTAAGTGCCCATCCCAACCGTCAGCCTCAGTGGCAGTGAGTTTTCAGGGTTGGCTGCCCACCCTAGTGTCAAGTTCAGTTAAGGGGGCTTGTACCCAAATAGAGCAGGAAACTTTCTGGAAAGCTCTCTCACGTCCAATAGTCAGCCCCACCCCTGCTGGACAGAATGGGACAGATAGATTCAGAGTCATTCCTCCCACAGGCAGAGGCAATGAAGATTCTGGTGGCAGAGGACCCTCTCCAAGATGCTGAAGTGGTGTTGCTCCTTCTACCATGTTTCCCGAAAATAAGACTGAGCCAAACCATCAGCTCTAATGCGTCTTTTGGAACAAAAATTACTATAAGACCGGGTCTTATTTTATTATAAGACCCAGTATAATATAATATAATATAATATAATATAATATAATATAATATAATATAATATAATATAATATAATATAATATAATATAATATAATATTACAATAATAATAATAATAATATAATACTGGGTCTTATATTAATTTTTGCTCCAAAAGACTCAGAGCTGACGGTCTGGCTAGGTCTTGTTTTCGGGGAAATACAGTAATCAAAAGACGCAAAGATGGGCAAGCACATGCCTATAGCAGAGGTGAATGCTGTCTGCACTGACTAAGCTTAGTTTTAAAAATCAGACTTGAGGCCTGGAAGGGAAACTGAGAGCACTCTCATCACAGGAAGCCGTTTCTCTAATGTTACACTCAGGCCAGAGTTCCTCACATCCTAATAAACCTGCAGTCAAGGGGCATGCTGGAGCCTATTCACACTGGGCAAGAGCCAATGTGTGTTCATCTCTCCCCAGCTCCCCAGTTGAAATCAACCATAGTGGGGAAAAAAGCAGAAACTTCTCATTGGTTTGGTTTGGTTTGGTTTGGAGAGCCAGTGCACCGGTAGGTACACTGTTGCCTGCCCCCTAGATGCTACCAATTCTGTGAGGTCCCACTTCACACCAGTGTCTGCCACTTCACACCAACCCTGTTTCTCCCAGTGGAGCAGTCCCCATAGACAGTGCTGAAGGCTTTAAAACAACAGGACAGTGAAACATACTCTCCCTACACATTCTCAGCCAAGAGGTAAAAACCAGGTGATCTTCCTCAAGACAAGGAAGATTCGTTTCAAGGAGATTTGTTATCCTTAAATTTTGAAGAAGCTGGTAGGTAGCTAATCTTGACCCT
Source organism: Rhinolophus hipposideros (assembly GCF_964194185.1). Classification (NCBI taxonomy): domain Eukaryota; kingdom Metazoa; phylum Chordata; class Mammalia; order Chiroptera; family Rhinolophidae; genus Rhinolophus; species Rhinolophus hipposideros. Next base: position 57,005,284 of record NC_138057.1, on the reverse strand, counting down.
CCTTCCCCCACCCCACCCAAAAAAGTAGGAAAAATAACTCCACAGATTTCATTACTCTCTGGACACCCATTTATCAAGCCACCCTGTCATACTTTTTATTTAATAGATTACTTAGGAACCACAAAGAATAAGAGTCCTTGTCCCTTTAATTCCCACGCAGTCCTAAAAAAAATGTATTAATAACGCATTAGTGATATGAGTCATATCCCATTGCAAGATAACGTAGCTCTAAAACTCAGACACACCTGGGTTTGGATTCAGTTACAACTGGGTTTCTATCACAGTCACCCCTTAGCTGTGTGAGCATGGATTCAAAAAGGTCATACTTAACTTCCAAGCGAGAATGCTTTGATTTTTCTCTCTGTTTCTGGTTGCCAACAAATCTAGTTCTGTACAACTTTTAGAGGTGATAAATAGTACTTAACATTTACTGAACAACTGTCCCAGATACTGTTACATTTGTTGTTTCATTTAATCATCATAACAACACTGTGAAGTGGGTGCCATCATTTCGGTTTTACAGATGATGCTGTAGAGAGATCTAGAATCTTCTTCAAGGTCTCCCAGCTCGTAAGTGTTAAAACAAGGACTTGAACCAGGCTCTCTGACCCCAAATGCTGAGGTTTTCCACCTCACTGCATTGCTCCCTATTTTTATGGTTTCTGCATTTACCTGCATGAAATTATTTCTGATAGTTTTATTAATGTAATCAAATCAAGCCTCAGTTTTCACAAAAAAGGTGAATTGCTTGTCAAATAGCCTCACCTCTTTGGTTCTATGCATTACAATATATACAGAAGATGCAAAAAAAAAATGTCTACACATGTTAAGAAAGGAAAAAACTATTAAAATTGTAGTAATATATACCAATAACAAAAAATGAATACAGATGCATATACATTTTTTTTGTACCCCCAATATTAGGCAAAGCAGTCTTAAATCATCTTCCACCTTCATCTCATCTTGAAAAATAAGTGGTGGTATTTAGATTAAACTGATAACAGCAACCAATATCTGTTGAGGCTGTAGAGATTCGTAACGATATGTTGTTATGAATCCTGTATTAATGGATTTTGTCTGCTCTCTACCATATGTTGCAATCCCCAAACCACTAGACACTTATTTTTTTTGAAGCATAGAAAAAATATGGCCTTAGAACTGTTGGTTTGTCCTCTAAATCTATCATGCTTTAGAAGAATTCACAAGAAAAAATCTTCCAGGATTTTTTTTTAATTACAAATTCCATTTTTCACTTACACTATTGATTCTCTCTGTTAGGAGGTAGAGTAGATAGTTATTCTGGCTACCATGTTTTATCTATTTTGCATGCCTTGAAAAGAGAGAGGCTGGGATGTTTTTTAAAATAAGGTGGCATCATAATGAGTCTGAACTGGACTTCTCTGCTCTCTACCATAGCTATCCCAGTGGTTGGTGACTGTGAATACAGTGTTTCCCCGAAAATAAGACCTGGCCAGACAATCAACTGTAATGTGTGTTTTGGAGCAAAAATTAATATAAGACCCAGTCTTATTTTACTATAATATAAGACCGGGTCTTTAATATAATACAACATAATACCTGGTCTTATATTAATTTTTGCTCCAAAAGACACATTAGAGCTGATTGTCTGGCTAGTTCTTATTTTGGGGGAAACATGGTAGCAGCAGCAGATCATATGTCAGCTTTAAAAGGCATTAGCTGATTCATAATGAAAAGTCATAACGCTGAAGGGAGACTAACAGCAATAAAGGTGTGTAGATCAAAAGATACAATCTGATAGCGCATAAGCTAAATCTGACCCACAAATAAATTGTTCTGTTGTTAGTTTTACATGGTGTTTGTTTTCACAATTTTTTTATTTGCCAATATTTTTAAAATCTGAAGATTTTTAAAAATCAAATTAGCATAAAGGAACACGGGCCACGCCAGGATAGGGTGGTCCTTTTATTGGCTAATGCATCTCTGAAGCATGGGGCTGGGATTAAGTCTCAATGAAGAAAAACGAATGTGTTCCACTTTTTAGTACAAAAGCACAAGATGGACTGAAGTGTTCATTATTTTTCAAAAATAAAGCAACTGGTCATAAAACATTTATCCCACCACATGATATTTTCTAACAACTGAAACAACAGAACAGTTTACAATAACACAAACACAGCTGTATAAAATTTCAAACTGTTGTAAAATAGAATCTAACAAAACAAAGGTAACAGGAAAACTGAAAAATGGAAAAATATGTAACATGTTAGGAAAGGGGTTGATAGCTTTTTTCAAACTTTTCTGAAATGCATAATTGGGCAAAGGATATAAACATATGATTCATACAAAAGGAAATAGGGAAAACAAACATGAAAATCTAGTCTCAGTAATTGAATAACTAAAATTAGAATATTTAAAACAGGAAAAAGATGATTAATTATCAAATAGTGTCGTTCAGGATGTGAACATCCTGTGCATTGGGGCAACTCTAGTAGCACTGGGAATGACCTTCACAGTTTACAATGGCTGTTTCACACACCACAATGTGTCAAAACAGTTATGTCATCTGACCTGGTAATCCCACCCATTGCAATATGTATCTCAATGAACCAAAATGATTTTTTTTATTGCAGCAATATGTATCACATATATAGATGTATAAATAATATAAAAGAAAATTAAACACCTGACATTTTCAGAGGACTTAAGTCAATTATTACACCTCTAATTAAAACAAGAGGTGAAAATATAAAGCCATTAAAATTAATAAATAACATGACTGTATGTAGGAGCTATCGATATATCAGAAGCTCCATAGCCTTTCTTTCCTTTACCTCTCAACAAAAACATTACTCCTCTCCCACACCAGCTCTCTGATTGAAAATTATTTAGAACACCAGGATTTAGCTTTACAGACTTAGAGATCACACAAAGTTTAATGTACTAGGTCACTGAAAAATAAAATGATTTGCCCTGGTAGTCATTTTGCTCTGGGGAAAAGTACTTAATAACAGTAAGTACTAGAAATCTCGAGAGTAATTGTAACAAAGTTCTTTTTTCAGGTATGTACTTCATTTAATAAGCATTTATTGAACACCTACTATACACTTCTAGAGGTACACAAAGAAAGGCATGACCTCAGTCATTCATTTCAGTGTTCTGCATGAGAAATAAAGTCTATCTGAAAAGAGGTTATACGAGTATATTCTGTCAGGAAAAAAATAAAGCACGGTAAGAGGGATAGATTGTGTCCAGAAGAGAGAGAAGACGGCAGGATTTGACTCTTTAACCCCAGTGGTTAGGGTAGACTTCACTGATCAGTATCATTTGAGCAGAGACCTGAAGAAAATGATGGAAGGAGTAATATTGGTTCCTGATGGAAGAGTTTACAGGTGGAGAGAACAGAAGATGAAGACCCTCCAGCAGGAATCTGCTCAAGAGATTTAAGGAAGAGTGAGGACGCCCACGTGGCCAACTGGTTGAAAAAGTGAGAGAGATGAAGGATATGAAGTTAGGGAGTGTGGGACTAAATCATGTGAGGTCTTGAAGGCCCTTGTAAGGACTCTGACATTGACTTCTGTATGACACAGAAAACCATCGCTGGGCATTGAGCACAGGAGAGATGTCATGCAGGGTCTCTGGTCCCACTCCCTGCACAAGAACGCAGGACATGGTGAGGCCAAAAAGGAACACCCACAGAGCCATAGATAGGGGAGTCATGCCACTATATTCTCGATGGCATCTGGTCGAGACTTAAAAGCAAACATCCGCCAGTACTCCAATGAGGTGTCTTCCTGCACCCCCGTCTCGCTGGCGGCCAGGTGAATCACAGGAAGTAGGATCAACACGATCCAGAATCCACCGACTGCTTCTCTTCCAACAAACCCACCCCCTAGCGTAGCCATGGCAGTTATATTAGTGGCTAATGGCTAACCAGTAACAGCTGATGGCCACCCAGCCACAGCGGATGGCCATCTGATTACAGCCAATGGCCATCTAATAACTGAGCCAGCACCTTCCCACATGGGGTCGAGAGCCTGGAAACTGCTCTCCTGGCTCTGTCCCCACAAGTGATATTTTGAGTCATTCTGACTGCTATGCTGAAGATAGACTGAAGGGGTTGTTTCAATAGTCTGGGTGAGAGATGATGGTGGCTTTGACCAGGCTAGGGGAGGTGGTCGGAAGTCATCCTATTCTGGACATGCTTCAAAGGAAGGCTCCACCGTATTTGCAGACACACTAGGTATAGGATGCTAGAGAAAGAAAGGAGTCAAAGGTGCCTCTAAGTTTTCTGGCCTGAGCAATTTCAAGGATGGATATTCATTAAGATGGGAAAGACTGTGTGAAGAGCAGGTTTCAGGGGGAAAATTAGCAGTTTATTTGGATGTGTTAAGTTTGAAATGTCTATTAGATATTGACGGAATGAGGCTAAATTGGGAGTTCGGGAAGATATAAATTTGGAAGTCACTGGCATGTATGTGGTGTTTAAAGCCATGAGTCTGGATAAGAATGCGAATGTAACTAAGTAACTGTAGGCCTACCAATGTTTGTAGTCAGAAAGATGGAGAGGAAGTAGACCAAAGACAGAGGTGAAGAAAATGTTTCAAAGAGGATTAAATAATCGACAGTGTCCAGGCTGATACAAAAATAAGGTGAAAATTAGCTATTGGATTTGGCAATATGGAGGTCATCCATCGATGGCTGTGACAGGTGTTGTCTAGGTTATAGGTAGGGACAAAAGCCTGATTGGCGTTGGTCCAAAAGAGAATGGGAAGGGAGGAATTAAAAGAAATGAGTATAGACAACTCTTTAAAGGACCAAAGAAACTGGACAGTTGGGGGCCAGGGAGGCTTAGTTCATAGGACTTGGCCAGTAACACCAAAGGCAAGTGATGAGTGAAATACTTTAACTGCATCACTTGCTGGAGGTTTGAGAACTAATCAGTTATCTAACCAGCTGTCAGATATTTCAAGTGTCTATATCTGAGCAAGACACAAAGCAGGATTTGGGCAGCAACAAAATGGCTGGTCTCGGCCTCTACCTGTCATCACTGGAAAAACTGATGATCTGGACAGAAACCACTCAGAACATTTGATAGTACAGACATCTCCCTTTATCACAATCAAGTCTGTTCCAGAAAATGTGCTGGCTAGTGAATTTCCAGATGGTGGGAGTCCTTTCCATTATATTAAAAGGGAAAAACAATAAAGCATTCTCACCACTTCATCTAAAATCTCAACTAGTTTCCCTAAATATCACTAAAACACTCTTGGAAACCTGTAGGTGTTTAATATCTAATGCTCAATGCATGGATTGTTATATATGACAATCTACTTATATTATTTTTGAATAAGGCATTTAAAACACATATTTAATCCTTAACACTTCTTTAATGCTTAATTAGTGGGTATTCGTGGGTGCGATATATAGAATATGCTTTCCCTTGGCAGGGCAATGGACATATGTAAATGCACAATAAAATGTTAAAGAAACAAGTGTAAATACTTAGCAAAATAAAATAAGCAAGCAAGGCAATTTTTTAATGGTTGCTTATTGATTAAAGAGTTAACTGAGATTGGGTGGGCTACCGTGAGCTGGAAAGGACTAAGTGAAGCCATAAATGGCTGAGATTTGTCCCTGGCTATGTCCTGGGACAGTCTTCTCTCCTTGGCACACAAATCCCCAAAAGTGTGTGGCTGTGAGCTAGCTGATAAAGCTTCAGGTGAAGCAATGTAATGAAGAAAACAAAAAACTTAACGTTTGTTTGCATTTCTTTCCTTTCATTTATGGAGCTCTTGACAACCTGAGTCTGGGCTGTGATTGCATCGCTGAATGTGATGTTTCTACTCGTGTCACTTGGAACTGCATTCATCATTTTGTCTGCATCATTTACATTTATTTTAAAGACTTGACATTGAATATTCATTGCTCCTCTTCTCCTCCTTCCACTGACCAAGGGTGCATGTCAAGTTGAGCCAGTGGCACCTTATTAGAACACAAGTTGTCACGTGATCGTGTGGGGCAGATGTACCTATCCACTGTACAGCATATTCACACAATGTGGTCCTGGAGGACGAGCAGCTGGATTACAACTGCAGCTGTCCATCTTATCACTGAGACTCAGACACAATTTAAACATTTTCATTGGAGCTCTCATCAGATTATAGTGGGTTTTCAATTCCAAGGATGAGTTTTGAATAAAAATTTTTGTAAGTTATTATAGGGAACAAACGGTAAGAGTTCAGACAGCAAGGAGTCTGCAAATGGTGTTTGATTGAAAGGCAGTGCAGGCTTTGGCATCAGACACAGACCTGAATCCACAACCTGGCTCCCCCATTTATTACCTGTGTGATCTTGAGTAAAGTAGTTAATCTCTATGAGTCTCAGTTTCCTCAAATATGAGATGAGAGTAATGTTTCATTTACAGAGTTATTATAAGATCATACATGCTGTGCATATATGGTGTCTGGTACACATATTAGATGCCCAATTAGGAAAAAAAAACTTTTAATTTGTCTATTAGTATGTGGATGTAAACAAAAACTTAAAGAAAGAAATGTGTAAAATAGACTGAATACAGCATATTTGTTATTGAGGTACTAAGAGGAAAATGAGACTGATTATGGTTATGCACAAGAAAACAGACGGGGAAGCCATGTATTTAAAGGCAAGATGATTCACTGTAGGTTACATTTTTATTCTCTGTCTTGACAGCGCCTTATAAAAAAGCAGTGTCAGTCTGTTTAGTATTTTGCTGAATGTTTGATGATGTTAGTGTTCAAGTCCAAAATGAATTGCCCAGTTTGTTCTTCACCCATAGCAATAATAACATATGGAATCCTTCTATGATAGCCGCATCCTGTATACGTTACCACAGGTCCAGGCCAAGGGCTATTTTCAAACACATTTATATATACTTTCTGGAAGTCAAGGTTATAGGACTGGTCACCCTCTGTAGGGAGATGTTCCAGGAAAAGCCCGAGTACCTTTATAGCCCTCAGTGCCCAGTATACCTCCTCACCACACCCTATCCTAGACCAGCATTCCTTGCTCCCTGGGGCTATGCTTCCACCTGCATTCTCAGGTGGCCCAGCTAGTTTTCCTGTCTGTGTCTCAGTCTCCGGGACTTGGTGTATGCTCTATACCCCTTCTCACCTCTACTCATTAGTTCACCGTGGATCCTTGCACCCCTCTTTGAGCCACGGCCACTGCCTGAAGTAGCGTCATAGAGGAAATGAGATTCCAAGGCCCTGGCTCCACAAAGCCTGAAATCTCCAAGCTCCGCCTCTGAACCCTGCCCCCTAGACACACTTCCTGGAATACTCAGGAGGTCTAGCCATGTCTGATCCAGGCCTGGCTTGCTGTTTCTCCATGATTGGGGGTGGAGGTGGGGAGAATGAAAGAAAGGAAAACCACTTCAAGATGGGAGGGTCACCCACATCAGTCAAATGAGTGTAGGCTTTGGAGCCAGACTGCCTGGATTTGACTCCCAGCGCAAGTTGCTTAACTCCTTTGCTCCTAAGTTTCCTCATCTGTAAAATGGAGATAATAACAATAGCTATCTTATAGGTCATTAAGACTAGTAAGCAAGTTGCTACATTGATAAAGTGCTCAGAACTGTGCCTTCCACATATCAAGTATTACCGTGTTTCCCCGAAAATAAGACCTAGCCGGACAATCAGCTCTAATGCGTCTTTGGAGCAAAAATTAATATAAGACCCGGTATTATTATATTATATTATATTATATTATATTATATTATATTATATTATATTATACCTGGTCTTTTTTTTTATTAAAGTTTATTGGGGTGATAATTGTTAGTAAAGTTACATAAATTTCAGGTGTATTATTATAATTCTGTATTATATCATCTGTAAATCCCATTGTGTGTTCACCACCCAGTCAGTTCTCCTTCCATCACCATATATTTGATCCCCTTTACCCTTATCTACCACTCCCCACCCCCTAGACCCGGTCTTATATTGTATTATTATATAAGACCCAGTCTTATATTATAGTAAAATATGACCGGGTCTTATATTAATTTTTGCTCCAAAAGACGCATTAGAGCTGAATGTCCGGCTAGGTTCTTATTTGGGGGGAAACGCGGTATCTATCTATATCTGCATCTCTCTATCTCTATTTTTGTCTCTATCTCTCAGTCTCTCTCTAGAGACTGTAACGTGTCCCAGACTCAAGGCCTCTGCATAAGGCCAGGGACCACTCTCACAATAGGACTTCTATGTGAGTAACATGCCAGGAACTGCTCTGCAACAGCCCTCCGCCCTGGCTAGATTCCTTTCACAGAGTAGTATGCCGTGAGGTCTGCAGAGCACACAGGGAGGACAGTGTCCCGCTCTCTCTGGGTCCAGACAAAAGAAGGTGTGTCCTAGAACGAACAAGTGTGGGGCCAGGGGAACATCACCTCCATGGTCTTTTTTTCCTGTTGCCACAGACTCTGCAAATGGGCATCAAACACTTCTCTGGACTCTTCATGCTGCTGTGCATTGGGCTGGGTCTGTCCATCTTGACAACCATTGGTGAGCACATAGTGTACAGGCTGCTGCTACCACGAATCAAGAACAAATCTAGGCTGCAATACTGGCTCCACACCAGTCAGGTAAGTGCCACAGGCATCTTGCTCCAATCGTCTTAAACGTCAGTATTCCCAGTAATGGGAGAATGCAGAGCCCCAAGTCAGACCGACAAGTGACAAGTTACCAAGAACTCTAGGGTGGTATAGATACTCTCCATGTAGAGGATAATGTAGAAGATAGAGTTTCTTCTATCCCATTAATTCATTTCCCCTTAAATTAAGCTATCCCATAATGCCCCTTCCTTTCACACAACCCTCCACTGCTGCTCACAGTGGAAGTCATAGAATTGTTTTTAAACTGGTTTCATTTAATAGTGACAATCTGAAGAGATGGTATTAAAGATTTGTTTCCTACAGATTCTTTTTTGCCAAAATTGAAACCCATTAAATGAGCTTGAAGTCTCTGCATCCCTTTAGATCAGGGGTGTCCAAACTGCGGCCCGCGGGCCAACTGCGGCCCGCAATCCATTTTTAATTGACCCGCAGCAAATTCCAAAAATATACTTAGTTTACTTAAATAAACCAGGTGAGGCAATACGTACTTCACCTCGAGTGAGTGACCCGGCTGTTTCTGTATTTTACCGCATATGGCCCTTGGTAAAAAACATTGAAAAAAGTTTGGACATGACTGCTTTAGATGAACCCACTGGCCCTGTTCTCTCTGTATTTTCAATGGTCCAGAAAATGGGGCCATTTTCACCCCATTCATCTGTTTCTAGGTAGGTTACTGTCATTGTCTCCGTTACACTAGAACCCTATTTTTCCTACTTTCCTCCTAGGAAGTATTTGGTTTCCTAAGGAGAACTCCCACAGACAACTGATTTTCTCCATTGTATGTTAACATGATTGGTTGCTTTCTTTCTTCCCTTCTTTATTTTGGCTGCTAAGAAGTTCAGACAAGTTTTTGACTCATCTTTAGCAATTACACAAGGCTCTTTGCCACACATTAGTTACGATAGCTCTACTTTACATCACATACTTTTTACAACCCAGAGCATTTCTAAGCTTCCTATCAAATTGTTTGTTTCCTCCAGGTAGAATAATAACTGATAATTAGAATTCTTGTTCTCTTGAGATTTGGGAGTGAATGTTGATCTGTTTACAGGCATCCCTGGAAATTTATTTAAAGAGCCCAAGGTTTGCAGTGACGAGATAATCTCAGACGGTACTTTGTCCCTGACTGTGTGTTTCTAATGATCTCTATGCGTGAATCTGTTCTTTCCACCAGAGATTACATAGAGCACTAAACACATCATTTGTAGAGGAAAAGCAGCCCCGTTTCAAGACTAAACGTGTGGAAAAGAGGTAAGAAGGGGCCAGTGCCAGGTTTCTTCAAATTTGTTACTATAAAAGTTTACAGATGTAACTGAGATTCCATGCTCAAAAGGGGAATAATGTATAAATAATTCAGATCAAATTAGAACCAAGTTGCTGATAAACACAATCAGTAAAAATAGATGTGGTTTCAAATAGAAATAAAACAGACAGAAACCATATCTGTACATATCTGAACACTGAAATGCAGTATAGGCAATGTATGTTGTGGTTGAAAGTGCAGATGTGGTTTCTAGAGTCAAGCAGCTGGATCCAAATCCTGTCTCTGACATTTACAGTATGGGTGTCCTTGGGCAAGTTATTGATTTAACCTCTCCATGCCTCCATTTCCTCATTTGTGAAATGGAGATAAAAAGAGTATGTACTTCCTAGAGATGCTATAAGGATGAAATGAAATAATACATGTAAAGCCCTGAAAACAAAGCTCTTTCAGCAATCACTCTTGTGTACCAAATACATGTAAGGCTTAATTCATGAATACTGCAGGTAATTGATTTCATGTGATATGGCCTTTTTGGCATGTTTCCACTCCCCACTCCATTCCAGCACTCCTAGGAATCATTGAAATCTGCAACAGATGTGTTCTGCTTAATCCATTTCTTGGCACTCTTCCTACAAACTCCCCAGAAAGAAGCATCTCATTAACAGGAAGTAGCATGCATTAAATGCATAGATGACATTTGAAAATTGGAACTTTGCACCTTCCCCACATCCAGCCTGTGGATGACTGTTGTGTGTTTCATTCCCGGTGGCAAAAGATGTCACAAGCATTTGGGTCTGGTTCCTGCCTGGCGGCTGTTGAATGCTGCCTTAAGGCGGCCCTCCTGCTTCTTTCACAGGCCCAGAGACCTCATTTGAGGGCATTATCTCCAAGTAACTGTCATCTATGGCAGATTCTCAGCCCAAAGCTTGGCTTTCTGGGTAATTTTGAAATCTGACACTCACACTTCTCATTCATCATAGAAGAAAAGGAAAAAGGTGAAACACATGATTAGTTCTTATTATTTGAAACTCCCCTGAGACTGCTTGCAGTCGTCTTCTCTCCAGTGTGCCTCTAGCTTGTCAGAATCACTTCCGATACATTCCTTATAGCCTCTCTTTCCAGTCTATGAGCACACACCCCTCTCCCTCTCAGTCTGTGGTCTTCCCATATCATACTGCAGCGCTGTGAGGAACAAGCTGCAGCCTAATCAGGTCACAGCTGTTCTATGTCATGTTACATATGTTTTTTTCTGTGATTATTTTTGACATAAATTTTTAACCATAGGAACACAAGAAGACATAGCAGCAAAACATCATCTTCTAATGACAAAACATTTGTTTTCCAGCCATAATAGAAGCAGGAAGCCCAATAATCCCATTTCCAACTGTGATGAGATTCTTATTCCATCTCTCTCCCCTAAATTAAGAACCAAATGTGTTTTTCACTCGACTAATCCACTTTTCTTTGTGAATTCCCTTCTGGAATTCCTTAGTTTGAGCAGATAAGGCAGAACACAACCTTATGGCTTCCCTTGGGCGCACCTGTCCTGTGCCACCTCCCTACAACCTAACACTCACTGTAACCTTTCAAAGGCAATGAGTGTTTGAGGTCCCATAGCTTTCAGTGTCTCTTCTGAATGGTCTATTGGAGTTTCGAACCTCAATGTTACATAATTGCTCTGTGGAAGCTTGTTTTGCTCATGTTTAGTGTTAAATACAGTTCACTCACTGGTCACATTACATTCTAAGGCTGAGGAAGGAAGGCTTGATACAAAACTCAACCTAAACACTGTATAGGCCAGCAATGTAACATGCTCATTCCTTCAATTAGACACTAAGTCTGACACTCAAAATCTGTCATCTTGCATTCGTAGGTGGTCCAGAGCCACCTGTCAATGATCAGAGCAATTGTGATGCTAGTAACTAGGGTTTGTTGTGGAATCCAGCTTTTGTTTATCCTTCTATATTATATTCTCAGAAAAATGTACAAAGCTCTGGAGAAAACCAGATTGGCTATATCTACTTACCTGATTTCAGGGGTTGCCTGGACAGTCCAGGAAAATGAGTAGATGCCCTACGCCCAGGTTTTCCCCATTATGAATCATATTGTGGTACTAGAGTTAGTTCTGTTGGCTTGAAGACATTCTCTCCCTCTTTGGAAGAATATCTATGCAAATGCCCATGTCTGCTATGACTTGACATTCCTCCTGTGTGTCCCATATTTATTGAATGAATAAAGCAATAGATAAATGAATGAATTACTAACATGTGGGTTTGAAGAAAGGCTCAGAGAAATTTGGGGCCAAGGTATGAAAGTAGATGTTGCTCCTTTTTTATGCAAAGCAGAGAAAAAGGTAGATATTGCAAGAGACTATTTATTTACATATAGTTCTTGCTTTATTCAACATGTGATTTCATGTAACTTTTGGTCTATTCTTCACCCCTGGCTTTCTACTATGGCTTTCTACTATGCCATCTGGCTTTCTACTATGCCATCTTTTTTCCTTTCTACTGTGCCATCTGGCTTTCTACTATGCCATCTTTTTTCCTCTCCTCTCGCCCCAAGATACACAAACATTGTAAACTACATAACACATACCACAAATAAGATTGTTTTGAAATTATTCAAACTCAATTGGAAACGATTTAAAGGAAAAATTAAAGGGAAGTGTAAGGCCAGAAGGAAAATTATAACCACATCTTTGATCCAGGTGTAAAACCAGTAGAGCTAGCTATAAATGGGTTCATTATAGAATTTTTACCCAGCCTAGGACACATGAAAGCTGAGCTCTGGTGCACCCTGCTCTTTTATATGAGATTTAAACTATGAGAAATATTAAAGACCTACAGGGTGTTTGGCACGTGTTTGTGTATTTTAATAACTTGTGGCATGTATCAGTTAGTTATTGCTGTGTGAGAAATTATCTCAATACTTAATGTTTTAAACAACAGTGAGTTGCTTATGAATCTATGGGTCAGCTGTGCAGTTTACTGACCTGGGCCAAACTTGGCTGATCTTGGCTATATTTGCTCCTATGTCTCCAGCCAGCTTGGGGACAGTGGGGAAAGCAGCTAAGGGCTGGCTGGTGTCTGATGGCCTCAGCTGGAGCAACTGGAAAGACTGGGGACTCTCTCCACAGGGTCTGTTATCATCCAGCAGACTAGTCTGGACTTGTTCACAGGCAGTGGCAGGTTTCTGAGAGAGACAGCAGAACTGTGAGAGGCTTCTTAAAAGTTGAGGCTTAGAACTGCCACCTGCCACTCCTGCCACTTTTTATGGGCCAAAAAAGTCAAGAGACCAGACTAAATTCAAAGGGAAGGGAATGCAGATGTTCTCCCCTTGCGTTACCCCCATAAGGGTGAGCTGCAAAGTCACATTACAGAGGGGCGTGGATAAAAGGAAGAACAAAGGATTATGACCACTTTTGCAATCTACCACAGGGCAAAACGAAACAAAATCATCCTATTAAGTTCTTGTGTTTTCATTCCCATCCATGTAACTGAATCAAGACTTTATTAATTATCTCTCCCTTTCTCCCAGTCCCTATAGGTCCTTTCCTTCTCTTCCAGCCAGTGAGATTCCAGTAGTAAAGTTTTGACTCAGTTATATGGATGGAAACAAAGCACAAGGACTTAATAGAGTGTTTCTATTTTGTTTTTCCCTGTGGTAGGTTGCTAAAGTGGTCATAAGCCTCATCCTCCTCCTTCACATCCAACAAGGCTAAAAGAAATCAGTAGCGATGCTGCTTAGGGCTGTAATCTGTTCTTATGGCAAGAAACTCTTCTCGTGGCATCCAGCTGTCAGAGTGTATTTCAGAAACTAGATCCCCCTCTTCCTGTGCCTGGCCAGCAATAACTCTCTGGGTGTCTACAGCCATCTCTCTGAGATGGTGGTAGGTGGTTCAATGCAAGCTTGAAAGAGGATTGTGAATCCATTTCTATTTGACTTTCATTATCCCAGCAAAAATTTGAGGCTTTCTTGGGGGGGTTTTGTTAAGCTTCAGAACTGAGCTATCAGCCAAGTCATCCCTATAACGGGAAACTTTTTGCTGAAACTTGCAGCTTGTATGCTTTTATTCTCCTCAAACTCAAGTAGTAGTAAACATCCGAGTGGTCCTACGGGACTAAAGATGAGACTATTATAGTATCTATCATCAGGCTCATGCTTAGAGCCCAACAGCTGAATAAACCAATTCTTTCTTTGACCAGCTTTCTAGCCATAGAATGTTTCGAGACAGTGCTGATTTCTGAGCCTCGCTGGCAGGAAGGAAAACAGAAGGCATCTAGGGTTCTTCATAAAAGAATGTGCCATGCTCTAGTCCACCAGCCCTCAGATGATACACCCATGCCCACTTTCAGGACAGCATGAGACTTGATAAGACCTTGAACTTCAGTTAAAAAGAATTGTATTGGCTCCTTTTGTACCCATAACACTACCATGTTTCCCCGAAAATAAGACCGGGTCTTATATTAAGTTGTGCTCCAAAAGACGCATTAAGGCTTATGTTCAGGGGATGTCCTCCTGCAAAATCATGCTAGGGCTTATTTTCTGTTTAGATCTTATTTTTCGGGGAAATACGGTATCTAGCAGTCTGTCTGTCCATGGCTTTGTTACTCATCTCTGAATGCGTACCCAGCTCCATATTATTCACACAGGAAATGGCTTAACAATCAGGCATAACACTTTGAGAGCTGCAGAGTGAAAGGTCAATCTAAAGTGCCCCTTTGGTTCCTAGGTCCAATGTGGGATCCCGTCAGCTCTCCGTGTGGAATACTTCCAATCTGAGTCATGACAACCGACGAAAATACATCTTTAGTGATGAGGGAGCACAAAACCAGCTGGGCCTCGGGACCCACCAGGACATCCCGCTCCCTCCAAGGAGAAGAGAGCTCCCTGCTTCGCTGGCCACCAACGGGAAAGCAGACTCCCTAAACACAGCTCGGAACTCAGTGATGCAGGAGCTCTCGGAGCTGGAGAAGCAGATTCAGGTGATCCGGCAGGAGCTGCAGCTGGCGGTGAGCAGGAAAACGGAGCTGGAAGAGTATCAAAGGACGCACCGGACTTGTGAGTCCTAGGCGACCATGTGCTCCCGTCTCAGTTCCTGGACTTCCTCCGAGCCCTTGAGACACTTTGTAATGCTCTTTTGTAACGACTGACAAAGGTGTGGGAACCTGAGGTCTAGGTCTTCTTAGCGGTCAAGTCCGCTCTGCCCAGCCTAAAAAGCAGCAGCAATCCTTCCCAAGCTCACTCCCTAGGTCTCCAGGGTAGCAGTCTTTCAGAGCGAGAATCTTTAAATAGCCAGGAGTGAACTCTGCGTAAGGGATCTGTGAATAACCACACAACCCCAGCTCCTGTTAACCTTTTCACCAGGTGCCACAGTAATATTTCTGGGTTTGCAGTCCTTTCCCTGCCCTATCAATAACAAGAGGGAAAAAATGATTCCTCATACCTGTGTCTTACTGGGTTGTTGGGTTTATTCTTAGTATAGAACAGGATTATTCAGGGTTGTGGCTTTTGATACAACTCCCCAGTCTAGATGCATTCCTGCATTCTGAACGGGGAACAGGGTGAGAGCTAGAGAAACTTAGGATAGGGCAGTGGGTGCTTAAAACGTTAACTGAACTCATTAGTATCACAGCAGGCCAAGGATTGATTGGATCGGGCAAGAGCCATGGTATCGAGAGGGTCCTGGACCTCTGATACCATCCTAACATTTAGTAGGAACACGCTTACGTGCCACTATGAAAGGGGACAGGGATGTGGTGAGTGGTAACAGAGGACAGCACGAAGAGGCATTAAAAATGTACATGTGCTTTTAGAACAAAAGCTCTGGGCCAGAAAAGCACTTTGGCTGAGGAATGAATAGGACTAGACTTCTAATCTACCGAAGCTTCTCCACTACAGTGTGTGCCTTTTGTGAAGGAAAAGGAAAGCGAGGAAAGCAAAGCAAGGATGTGGCCTTAGGATAAAACTGGAATATCCCTGATTATTGTGTGTACAGGATATGTGAGCTAGGGCTTAAGTGAAAATATTCTGCAGACCACATACCAGGCCATGTTCGGATCGGCAGTTTCCTCTCTCTCAGCTCTCAGAATCCCAAGTGAATCTCAGTCTTGTGAACATCACAAGCTTCACCATTCAGGAATGTACCCTGTGCTTTTCATATCTGTATTGCAAATTTCCCGGCCTCACACCCACTCTCTTCCAAGGACCTATGAACAGCTTGGTCCCTCCAGTTCTCCCCCAGCTCCATCTAATGGCCCCAAGAGATTGATACCAGTAATAGTTTTTCCCTCTGCTGAGCCATCCCTTTCCTAGTGTACAGCTGCTGGACATGCAGAAAGAGGAAGGAAAATGGGATCTATAGAACTTCAGTTCCCAGTGTTAGGGTAGATAGGAATCATCTAGGAGCTCATTAGAATGCTGATTGTCAGGACTCTTCCCCAAAGATGGGGGGATAGGGGGAAGACTTGAGGTGAGCTCAGAAACTCTGGTTAACCAACATCCCCGGGTAATTGACACATGTGGTCCAAAAATTACTCTTCAAGAAACGCTGTTCTGGACATGGAACTGTCCCAGGGAAGGGGAGAAGTGGGAAGAGCCTTTCTGAGAGTTCTTTGAACTTCGGCACACACCTGCTGATTCACCTTCCGCACAGCCACTCCCACCCCAGGCACCATTGAGGACTAGGCCTCCATGTTTATCAGTTGTTTGCTTTATCTTCTCAGTGCTCTTCCCTGTACCCAATCCATTCCAATACCTAGTGAGTTTGCAGTGCTGTGGCAAGCCCTGGTGTTGATCCCTGCAAAGGCACGGCGCTCTCGCTAATTTTGGATGGAATGAATCCCTGCCTTTCCACCAAGGGCGACCCAGTCTCCCAGGCAAAGATAACACCCTGAGCTGTAATTAGATAACACTTTAGCAGTTAGTTAATTGTCTGAGAAAACCCACGGGTGGCTGTAGGCGCAGAGATGCTGATGAGGGAGGTTGGAGGGTTCTAAACTTAGACTTCATCAGCCTCACAAATGAAACAGTTCAACAGTGAGGGAACAGGTGGGCCCTGGTAACAGAAAGCACCACTCTGCTTTGAATGAAATGCCCTCTCCTCCCATGTTCTCACCCCAGACTCAGAAGTAGGTTTGCAACTGCCTTTGGAAGATTATGCCCCTTAGCCATCCCTTCCCATCTGCAACTGCTGAGGATGCTGTAGACTCTGGCATCATGCTCTGTGCACCCCTAAACCTCTGTGCAGCCTGGGAGGCTAACTCCACGTGTACCTCAACGCACATAACAGCCATGCTCCTCATGTTGTACGTGAACGTTTTTTATAACTCAACTCACTTCCTGACTGTATTTGAGAAGCTGGCTATTGAAAGGAACCCAGAGGTGAATTCTTTTGTAAAGAATCCTTTTGTAATGCAATTACTTATCCCTTAATGTATCTGTTTTGTAGGTTTGGATTTTTGTATATCAGGTTTACCTTAAACTTCTCTACTGAGGCATTCTGAGCAGAGGTGGTAACATGCCAGACCGCCCTGCCTGTCCACAAAGTAGACCACCAGTGCACAGCTCGAGTGTCTTCTGAGAAACTATGGGGCTAAAACTGTGACCAGGACACGGCAAGAGCAGCAGGGACTGAAAGCAGACTTACAGCTTGAAATGCCTTGAGGTTCTAGATAAACAAAAACAAAGCATAATTGCTTGCGGTTAAATGAAGCCGTCTTCCTGTTGATTAGCTATGGTAATTTTTATCGGTAGTGATTGAACAGTGTTTTGCAATTTGTGAAACAGTGTGTTGTGTTTTGTAAAAAGAATTCATGAAATGGTGGGTCCTTTCAAAACCCTCCTTTCTATTCTGTTCCACCTCTGTTCTCTCAAGTCCCCTCAGGCTCAAAAACACGAGGATCACAAGTCCTCAGGTGGAGGGTGGTGTTTTGGTAAAGAAAGACGTGAGGCAGGCCACCTTGCCTCTTTGAGGGCTGTCCTACTTCATGAGATCAGGAAGGCCATTTCTTTTTCCCCCAGCTCTGGTGCTGGGAAACCTGGAACATGACAACCTGATTATGTCGCACACCCCCAACCTTTCTTTCCAAGGAGGAATTTCTGGAACTGGAAGCACACAGTGAAGTAAGACTCGGGGAGTTAGAACAGAGAGAGCACTTGGTTCATGTAAATAATAAGGTCCCCAGAGTACGGATGCCTCAAGGTAGAGGAGCCAAGGGGATTCCTTCCACAACTAAAGACAAGTTGGAAGAATGACTGGGACAAACAAGTGAGGCAGCCACAGGGACAATCAGTGGAGGTCTTTAATGTGCCTGGAGGTGACGCTCCATTATTCATGAATCTTGTTGTGGCACAAGTTCTATAAAGGAGCGGCTGCTTCTGTGCCAACCAGAGAAGTGGTAGGTGGGACAAATGCCAAGGAAACAGAGCCAGGTAATCTGGCAACAGGCTTCTCAGTGTTGGTGTTGGGTCTGTCAGAGCTTAGGAGCTAGTGAGCACTCCCTGGTGTGGATAAAGGAAGGAGAAAGGAACTACTTCAGAGCCTCTCTTCCTCCCCACTCTGATTTTTGATAAACAAACCAGAAGATCCAAGTCTTCAGAAGAAACTGCTTTCTAGTCATCAAAACCACTTCACTATCTTCACTGTTTAGTTCTTTCTTCCCCCACAGACACTATCCATCTAATCCAGAATTCCCTCACTCTTTTTTTTTCAGTTTAGTTCCTAATTGTTTTATGAGAACAATGTACTTAAAAATATTTTCTTAAGGTTTGTAAAGAGTGTTTGCATTGTGTCTTCATTTCAGTGTGTTTGCAATCGCTCCGCTCCAGGAAGAACTGAAATGCTGTCTTGTGAGCATGAAGTAAACAGGCTGTTTTGCTCCAGCCACTTTTCTTGTACAACCACGTGGATGGACTAAATGTCCTCAGATCTTTTCCATCTTCAGTTTCTATGACTGTGGAATAAATGTTCAGTTAGAAACTTCGCTTTCGGATGTACTGCTGGCATTGTCTTTGGGGATTCAAATGTTGATATGGCACCAGGCTCTTCCTAACAGGGGACTCACTGATGCTGTGATTTATGCTTACTTCCTTGGTATAGTCCAAAGTGGCACAAAATATGCTGAAAAAACTCTGAACCCTGGCATCATGCCGTAGAACTGAAATGGCTTCTTCTGAGACATCCAAGAAAAGCCACAATATTAAGCTCTGCCCGGACCACCCTCATTTAGTAATTCAACAAACATCTTGTAAACAGCTTGTATTTATGTGCCAAGTGCTGGAGACACAATGGTGAATAACATGGGCATGGTCTCTAACCTCAGGGACATTCTCACAATATGTCCTTTCCATCACCTCTAAACAGACAATACTGTAAGAGCTAATATTTATTACTTATTTTATAAACCATTTTAATCTTCATTAAAACCTCATGACATATCTACTCTAGACTTTCTAGAGTAGATAAACTAGACCTCTAGTTTACAGACGGAAAAGCTAAGGGTCAGGGAATTATGTAGGTTATCCCAGGTCACATGGCTCGTAATAGTAGCAGATATTCTTATGTAGGCAGTGCAATTCCTAACAACCTGCTATATCATCAGAACTGATCACTGCCTTACAACTTCCTCTTTTTCCTCTAACCCCTTTTAGTCTTTCTGCCCGGCCTCAGCCTGGCCCCCAGCTTCACGGACATGGAAGCATGTGGTAACTGCACCTGCATTGGTCTACTTGAACTCAACAATGAAGCACACGAGTGACACAGAAATATTTTAGGCATCTCTTTTGGCTGCTTTCTGGTCCAATCATGAACTGGTATAAACACAGCTGAAAATCACCCAGCAGTCTTCAGTCCCCAGTATCTGTCTCTGACAACGCTGGCAGTTTTGGCTGCTGGCAAACTTGCTGTTGTGAGTCTAGTTAGCGCTGATGCATTCTTCACATGCATTCTTTTTGGAATATACCCAAGTCAAATCTCATCAAAATATAAATCTACTTTAACCTAATTTGACTAACTTACCCAAGGCATTTTTTGGGGGTGTGCATCAATCATTCCTTTTGGGGGGATAATTTTGAGCCAGGCATTGGGCTAGCTGCTGGAGATAGAAAGATAAAACAGCAGATTCTGATCCCATGGAACTCAAGTCTAGTGGGGATACACACACTGGCCAAACAATGTGGCGTGTACTCTGATAAATGCACATCAGGTATTACAGGAACAAAGAAAACACTTGTGTGTGTGTGTGGGGGGGGTGCATTGAGTTGGGAAGGTGTGGCAATAGGGCAACTTAGAAATATCAAGTAGTTAATATGGCAGAAACAAATTCAATGTGGGTGGCAAGCTATAAAGACTGGAAAGAGAAAAGCAGAGGCAAGATCACTGTGCTAAATTGGACTTTTACACCAAGGGCCATAGGAACCACTAAAGGATTTTAAGGTGAAGAGGGACATATTTAAAAGATCAGGGTCCTCACCACTGGGTGGGACTGGTCAGTCCCATGCATTTGGTTTGTTTGTAGGGCAGTGAGCAACTGAAGTTAACTTTTTGATTCTCAGGAATGACTCAGGCATGACACCATTTAACCAGGACAGGTGGCCTTAGAGATGCAAACACATGTGGCCTAGATTCCAAAAAGAATGTCAGTCTTTTTCTTTTCCTGGAAATGGGAAGAAAAAGTAGAAAAATTGACCTCTCAGTTTCATTATTCATAATAATAAAAGTTAGTATTTTGAATATTTATTAGGTGCCAGGCACTGTGTTAAATGTTTTGCCTACCTTGGCTCATTTCATCCTCAATACAATGCTGTAATGTAGTTATTATTACATATAGATGAAGAAACTGACACAGAGCTGAAGTAACTTGCTAATAAGTGGCAGGGCCATATTCATCCGAGTCTGACTTCGTATGAAATAGGTTTAGCACAGCACCTGGAATCACAATAAGCATTCAACAAATACAGAAACAGACTGGGTGAGGAAGAAGAAACCTAAGATCCTTTTGGTTCAATTTTACTCTACGACAAAGTGAATAGGAACTCAATGAATAGATCAAAACGCAGTCCTAATCTGCGGCCTGGTAAAGAGATCCTACTCACATTAGAACTATCAAGGATAAATACACTGGGCTTATAAAAGTCTTCGGAAAGATTCAGAGAGTATTTTCACTTATTATCTCCCTGATGACAAGCACTCTATTGATACAGTTTTCCACTTAGGGTAAAAAAAAGACCAGTAGAGACCACATTTTGATTCTGCTACTAAACTGAGTGACCCAGGAGCCTGTTTCCTCATCTTTAAGGACATGGCTTGAGGTCCCTTTGAGCTCGCATCCTAGATTTCAAATCATTCTACTGCGTAGATTTCAGTAACCTGAAATCCTCAGAGCTTATCATTTTATATTAATGTGAATATGCTATGATTCCAATTTTGTCTACAACTTCCCTCAAAAAAAAGGTTAAACCTACAATAAGAGAAGCCCTCGCTATCGTGAGTTGCCTCTAACAGAGGTATTAGTTTCAGAATTCATAATTCCGAATTTTGTTATCACAAGAGAAATTTAAAATGCAGTCATACATTCTAAGATAATCCAAATTCGAAGTTACTTCAATATGTGAAAAGAAATTTCCACCTAGGGGGTGAAAAAAAAACGAATAAGGCTTGAATTCATACACTGGTCCAATAAAGCAGACTTCTGAAGATTTGTTAGCAGAAGTATGGCACTCAATGAACTTAATCACGCAAATCCTTACCAAGTACTGTGTACAAGGCCCTCTGCTGGACTCTGAGGAGTAGATTAAGATATTGTCCTTTCAATGTCCTGATTGTAGTAATTGTGAAGTACGGCATAAGACCTGAATATCTAACATTAGATAAAGACCAAACTTGGGCAGAAATCCCCAGAAGTAAAATTCCATTTTGGGGATGGGACAATTACAGATCTAGGAGATTGTATAGTTATGTTCATGCCAGGCATTTCCTATTGTGTAAACTCCATCTGACGTACACACAACCCACCAATTATCTACTTACTCTCAGTGTAGCTGTCTTATCATGTCAGGCAGGTAGATTTTTGTGACAAGAAATAGTCAAAACTTTTCTGCAGAGCCACTGGTGCTTGGGTTTATCAACCAATCGACAGTCCAGGAAAAACCTCAAGGACCACAATTGAAAGGCATTCCACACCAGCAGCAGACCATGGAAATAGGTGAGAGCTGCATACGGTTTTCTTCAAGAGCATCACCATCCCAGTAGGTCTAAAAGATGGGTGATCGTTATCGTCCTCCATCTCCCCAAGAATCCCCATGATACTGAATCACACTCACCACTCAAGTGGCAGGCACATCGTACTAGGTGCACAGAATCCCTGCCCTTGAGAAGCAAAGACGCTTGTGGATCTGGACAAAGAAACGAGGAATCCCAATGGAAATTCATGTAAGAATGCAATAGTTAGCAGAAACAGCTGAACATCTTTCAAAACGATCTCTATACGTAGTACCATGTATCCCCCAAAAAAGACCAGGTCTTATATTAATTTTTGCTCCAAAAGACACATTAGGGGCCGGCCCGGTGGCGCAGGCAGTTAGAGCTCCGTGCTCCTAACTCCAAAGGCTGACGGTTCGATTCCCACATGGGCCAGTGGGCTCTCAAAAAAATTAATTAATTAATTAATTAATTAAAAAAAAAAGACACATTAGGGCATATTTTCAGGGGATGTCTTATTTTTTCATGTACAACAATCTACATTTATTCAAACACAGTCATGTCATCTTCTGGAAACATCGTCATAATGTACTAAACACGTCTGTCTGGCTGACAATCTTAACTGGGGCTTATTTTCGGGGTAGGTCTTATTTTGGGGGGAAACACGGTAGGTAAAAAGGTAAGAGCCAAGCAATGTAGTTAAAGACATATACCCTAGGGCACATCAACATTGATTTTGGTTCAAATGTCCAAGGAAATTCCAAGATAACAAGAAAGGAAAAAAAAAAAAAAAAAGAACGAGAGACAATCCCTACAAGACCTGAAAAATTAAAAAGAGAAAAAGACTAGTACTTCTACAATGATCTTTGAAACTGGCATTTATAGGCATTAAAGAAATTCTCTTTTTAAAAGTTCCTTATGGATTTAGTAAAGAAGTGATTGTCAACTTTTGGGGGATTTTTAAAGTTTCAAAATTCCTTTAAGCATCTGAAAAGCTAATTAATACACACACAACACAAACAAAATCTGGTATACAATTTGTGGGTATTCCTGAAGCCCATTCATTGGCCTCTTCTGTAGTGAGAAGCCAGATTGTCCAAAAATCACCAGTCTTTGGTCTTTATCTGAAAATGACTTTAGCTCTCCCTATGTTGCTTGGACTTTAAGCTAGTGGGACTGGGGGCTCCCTGCTTTTCCCAGAATTTTCTAGAGGAACTTCCCCTAAATCCAGCTTCTCATGGGACGAGTGGTTTCCTCCACAACCTTCCGCAGGCTCCACTGTCCTGATGCTGGGCAGCTAGCTTTCCTAGCCAAGTGTCATAAACAGTTAATATACAAACCCAAACCACCTTCTGCCCAAGTAGTCTATTTGCCCTTGAACCAACAAAGTTCTGTTCAAGACTGCCCTATCAGCACAGAGCAGCAAGGGGAAAGTGTCCTATTACAAACTGCAAATGCACTGTGTGCCCAGGAGCATGGCCTGACTCCATCATAGCTCTGTGTGTGTGTTTTTGGGGGGGTTGGAGGAGTGAGGAGATTGAAGGACCCGTGACCTCTTTGATAACACTATAAGATTGCTTAGTTAAACTTGTTTCTTAACTCAAACCACATGACTGAAATTCATCACAAGTCCATCACAAAAGAACACGGAATTTGTCCTTACCCATCTCCTAGAACTCGTAGTGATCAAGAAGGGATCCATTTTACACAACCCCTTAACGGAGACAGAGAAGACCTCTGGTTTGCTGGTTCCAACAAACTTGATATTCGAGAACTCTCAACCTAACATGCCAGGCAGCCTTATACACCCTGGAAAATAAGTCACAATCTCTTACGCCCATAATGAGCTATGGAAGAGAACTGAGAACAGTCAAATAATCCATCATCTTTTAGGCATAATCTCTCCTGAGAACAGACTCAATAAAACAACTGGTAGAAAAGTGCTTCAATTAATCAAAGAAATAGATCACTTAAACACAGTTAGCCTCTTAATCTAAGTTGATTATTTCTGTTCAAGAGAATTCAATTCTAGCACAGCAGGTGCAAAATCAACTAATAATGACAAATACAAAAGTTTCAAAGAAAAACACAAACACAAAAGCAAACTGAATCCTGCTTTAATCGAAGCCTGTGGAGTATAAAGCCCTATAGAAACATTACAGAGAAACTTCTGAAAAACGGGGCTCACGACAACCTCTGTGGAGAGGCTGAGAGTAATTCATAGCTCACCAAGGCTCCCCTGTATCGAGTTCCCAGAGTACCCAGATCTCTTCACCCTCAGTCCTGTTCCCCATCCTCTCCAATCTTGATTTCATTTTTAAGATAAAAGGGGCTATAATATCTGAAATTATTCTGGCCTCAAGAAATTTAAAGACTTTAATGAGTAGAACATTCGAAACTGAAACAACTTCAACAAGGAAGCCAGCTGACCTTAACAAGGTACTTTGCTAGTGAATAAAACACGGACTGGCTCATCCTAGACATAATTTCATTAAGACTTCCACCACCCAGCAAAGAGTAGCCAATTATACCATTTTATAATCCAAGTTTACAAAAAGTTTACTACCCAAATCAAGACATGTTTGTACCCACAGATAGCTTATCTCCAAAGGCTCACGCCAGCCCCTCCCCCCAGTGGTCATGTGTCTCCTCTCTTCTTTGTTCCATTCTCCATGTCAAAAATACCAACTTCACTTCTTCAGGAGGAATGGACAATCCAAGATTATACAGTGGGCCTCAAGAAGAAACTGTTGAAAAGTCTAAAAGCAGGAAATAAACAAGGCTGGTTTATTCTTCAAATAAGAATTGCTTGTTTCTAATTCATTTTAAAACCCAAGACTTGCATTTACCAGTCCTTTCCCCTGAAGCCAGCTCACTGTTAGAAAGGCGAACCTGGACGTGAATTCACGTCTGTGAAGGACAGGTAGTGGAGAAACACCGTGCAGGTGACAGTCAAGGAGAGGGGACGTAGGTGGTGGTTAATGAATAAGTGCCTGTCCAGCCAGCCCCTTCTTCTCCTGGCTTGGATCAACCAATGTAGATGCGGTGGAAATCATTGGCACCAAAAGCAGCATTACACTTGGGACATTTGCGCTGGCGGGTGTCGTAGCGTGTCTTCACACACTCAAAGCAGAAAACATGAAAACACTTGGTAAGTACAGCATCCTTTTTACGCATGTTGCAACACGGACAGGTCAGGCGTGCCTAAAAAAAGAAAGAAGTCAGAATCTGAACAACCATAAAGATTTACGATCCAAAGGGCTCACATACACAAGCACACATAAAAACAAGAAAATCCACTAAGCATTAAAACAAGAGTACCATTTCCCTATCCCCCCAAAATAAGCCATTCTCTAGTTAACTTCATGTAAAGAAGTCCAGTATTTATTCTCCCAGTCTGTTAGTAGGCCACTTCAGGCCTTGACCAAAAAAACATAAAGCAATCACAGATCCAGTTTTTCTAACCTTGTAATCCTTAATCTCCTCCATCAGAATCTCATCACATTTGGGTACATTGTCTGGTTTCTTTGTGGTCTCCAGCTTCCTTCGAAGCCTCGAAATGTCCTCCTGTGGTAGGATAACATACCCATTAGACACACTCCCTTCGACCTGCCATTTTTGAGAAAAATAATTGCTCCAACTTGAACATTCTGTTGCAGAAAGAAAGGATTTTCGATCTTTTCACATCCAATTATCTTTTAGGAATGTGGGGAATTGCAAATGGCAAGATATTTTCTTTTGTTTCAGAACAGGCAACCGTAATCCTATCACCAAACTAGAGCTGCACTGTCAATTCAGTTCTGTGAAAATACAGTCTAAGAATTTAGAGGGATGGAAGATAAATAAATAAATAAATAACTTGATAGGCCACTTTAAGGTAATTAGTTTTAAGATGAAAGTAGACTGGACTGAAAACATTTATAGGATAAGGATAGAAAAGCACCACGAGAAATAGTTGGCATGCCAGAAAATAAAAAAGATAGAACTTTAAAGTCCTCTAATACAGGTTTGTTGCTATTTTACGAATTCATTCATTTACTAAATATTTATCTCATGCCCACTAGGTGCTAGGCACCATGATTGGCCTTAGGGATATGGCAGTGAAGAAAACAGACTCGGTCTCTTCACTCGAGGAACTTGAGTCAAGTAGGAAATGACATACCATTAGATCAATGACTCCTTCATAAGATGGGTGATTTCAGAGCTCAGAAAATACCGAACAAGTAAAATGTAAAGAAAAACAACTGCGTTTACCTGGGCTCGTTTGAAATTGAACATGTCCTTTTCTTTGGTGACACTGTTCTCCACAATCTCATCTTGAAAATCATGCAGCTTCTTCTGAGCCAACTCCAATTGTGCTTTGAGGTCATCTGCAAGCTGGGCTGCCTCCATTGCCTATGTGGGATGTACAAACGTCACCTTTAACACCCCTTACTTCCAGTGAGGCAAAATGTTAATTAACACAAGTCCAAGGAATAAAGTGAGCCTATAATTTCATCAGTGTCATACTTATTTGTTCCTTGGAGATGAAGCGTCACTCTAAATTACAGAGTAATCCATCATACCTTGCGTTTATTCATCTCTAAGGCTTGGGTCCTAAGACCCAACTCCTTCTCTCCTGTGCCAATGTTGCTTTGTAACAGATGCTCCTTCTCTTCCAGTTTCCTTACTACCTGTAACTGGGCATCAACCTTTGAAAAAGGAAAAGCATTTTAACATAAAAGGGAAGGAAAAAGAACTGCTTAGGCTCTGTTAATTCACAGGCCCACAAAAGAGATTTCTGAAATAGAAATTTCAAACTTTTACTGATTTTACCCATGAACCCTTCAAAATACATGCAAGACTACAACAATTAAAAGCTTACAAGATTACAATAATTAACTTTTAATAAAAAAAATATTGATGATTCAAATAAAGAGTCTGAGAAGCCACTGAAAAGATTCTCCCCCAAATTGCCAAGAACAGGAAATTACATTTACAGATATTTATCTGCTCTGGCCACAATAATCCTCAAAGCCTGGAAATTCATACCAGATCATGTAAATTACAGCTCAAGCGAAACTCCAAGTATATCTCTTTCAGAATGGCTAGAGGTTCTAAAGTAGTCTTTTTCTTGAAACTCATGCAAAGTCGAACGAAATACTATTAAGGGGTAAAAAATAAAGTCACACACCCATAAACTCTCATCCCAACATCCAGACGTAATTAGATAACCAGTCTTACAGTTTCTCATGCAACCTTCCAGAAATTTTTAAAATACACAGCACATGCATACAAAAACACACGCATTTTTAACACAAGAGATAATAAAATACATCACTTAGTAATATATTTAAGACATTTTCTGTATTAGCAGATCAGTATTTGTTTGAACAGCTACATTGTACGCCTTTGCAGGGATATATAATTTATTTACCAGTACCCTACTAAGGTACATTTAGTTTCCTGTTTTTCCTATTGGAAAAAAAATGTCACAATAATCATTCTTTTATGCATATTTTCACATAGAAAGTACCCTCCTTCAACAGAATTCTGGGAAGCACTATTCACTCTAATTACCTGAGTCTTCAGGGTCAAAACCTGGTCAGCCAGCTCCTCCTTCTCTTCTTTAAGTAACTTATGGATCTGATTGGACTTGATACGTTCTGACATGAGCTTGAAATTCGCATCATCCTTCTCCCGCAGCTGCTGCATCAAACGGATATTTTGCTCCTGCATGTCTTCAAAGGCCTGGCCTGTGACATCCATCTCAGAGAGCAGAGCTTCTTCCTCCTAAAATAAGGAGGAAGAACTTTCCTTTTAACAGAATCTTCTAACTCCAAAAAACTGAGCACAGGAAACTACACTTGCTCAGTGTTTATTTAGAAATAAATTAACCTAGTAACAAAGACAGACTTAGTTTTAAGCTTAGTTTTGCCACTATGTTAGCCCTAGGAATACAAAAGAATTATCTGAAGCTGCTGGCACTGATTACTGGTCTGACTGCTATTAGCTGATCTGTACTCAAAGTCACTTAAAACAGACAAAAAATGTATCCATACCATGATCTAGCAAACCAATCAAGTAGCAGCTGATTATGACAACTTCTAACATCAAACCTCATTTTCTCATACTTTTCCACTGTTATAATTCTGAATTTAACTTATTGATTTTCCAACAGTGTCGCATAACTATCTGACAGGTGAAAAAATGGTACCTAAAATTGTTTGAACTTACATTTGTGTTACTGTAAATGAGCATCTTTTCATATGTTTAAGAGCCATCTGTATTCTTTCCCGTAAACTATTCATATTTTTTGCTTATTCTTCTACTGGGTTGTTGGCTTTCCTACCCTGTTATTTTTTTAGGCGTTTTAATATATTAGAAAGATAAGCCCTTTTGTGAGAAGAGTTAGAAATTTTTTTTCCTTTTTGTCATTTATCTTTGGGCTTTGCTAACAGTGGTTTTTGCCATGTAGAGCTTTGTGGTGTTTTATTCAAGTCAAAATTATCCATCTTTTCTTTCATGTTTTAGACTTTTATTAATAGTTTGAAAGGTCTTCTCCATTCCAATATGTAAACGAATTTACCTGTTTTCTTCCAGCTCTTTTTTGAATTATTTCTTTAATATTGTATCTATGATACATTTGGAAATTATCGTAGTATAGAGTGTTCAAGTACATATCCAACTTTTTTCCAATATTATTTTGTTTATTTTTTCCCCCCACCTTTAAAAGGCTTTCTTTTCCCCACTGATTGAAAATTGTATCTTTAGCACATATTAACTACCCATGTGTACTTTGGTCTATTTCTGGACTTTCTGCTCAGTCCTAACAGTCCGTCTGTAAGCCCCAAGCTATCTTACCTACTTAAACTTTGTTTTAACATCTTTTAAAGATAGGAACTGCCGCCCCTCAATCCCATTGCTCTTCTTTTTCAGTTTTCCTGGCCATTCGTGTTTATTTTTCCATAAGTACTTTAAAATTATTTTGTCTAGTACCCAAATAAACAAAAACCAAAATTAGTATCTTTATTGGGATTACATTCCATTTATACTTTAACTTTGGGAAAATTAACATTTTTTAGATAATGAGCTGTCCTACATAAGAACACTGTGTGTCTTTACACTTGTACTAGAACCTAACGTATTACAGTTGTCTGATAAATACTTTAAAAAGAGAGAGAGAGAGAAAAGTAGCAATCAGCAGATTTAAGAAAAATCAAAACCCCACTTTTTGTAAAAGGAATGTATATAGGTTCTAATAAAGTTCCTCTTTTCAAGGTACTGAATGATCAAGTCACCATTAAAACTACTTCACCGCACTGTCATTTTGCTATTTCTTAGAAACAGGGAAGGTGTTCCTCACGGTAAGCATATGTGGTTCTTCCAGCCAGTTTTGGTAACTTTATTATTGAATGCTAATAAAATTCATTGGGACTTAAAAATAAACAAATACATGCTCATTATAAGAACGGGAAAAATCTCTATAGTTCTATGACCCAGATACAACCACAGTTAACATATTATTTATTTACTTGGGCTGCATGTTTTTCTTAGTTTCATATATTTATAATCATAATGTGTATAAAATGTAATCTCTTCTATTTCTTTTTATATTCATTACACCCCGATTCCGGATCAGCAGAGAAAAGCTAGAGCCCGCAATAAACAATGGTTGAACAGCTGGCTATCCATTTGAAAATAAAAGTAAACTTCCTGCCTGGCAAACGTATAAAACAAAATAAAGGATGAAAGACTTCAGTGTAAAAACAAACATACATATAGGAGAAAAAAATATTTTTAAAGAAGACTGGAATGAAAAAGCAAATTTCACTGTCAATAATTTACTTGTACAGTAACATTTACTTTAAAAGCTAATTAAATAAAGAAAGTGTGCCCACCTGCTTGGCCATGGCCAGCTTCTTCTGTAAGTATTCTATCTGCTCCTCTACTGCCCGGATCTTCCTCAAGGCGTCCTCATCAGCCATTTTCTTGTTCTCTTTTTTCTCCTTATCCTCTAGTTCTTTGAGTCTTTGCCTTAGCTCTTCCAACTATAGGAGGAAAGGAATTACACAAAGAAAAAGCTATAATACAATTTCAAAAATTAATTAATACCGTGCACAGATGGAGGGCTAATAATATGACAAGAACCTTTACAAAATTATGAAAAGAGATAAATGATATACTAGTACATCACATCACAACATTATTTTAACATCACTCCATTCCAAAATTACATGCTTCTTTCTATAAGGAACATTTTTGAGGAGTGTACATGTTTCTTTAACATAGTTCTCACCCTTTTTCTCTCTAGGCCCCCAAATTTTAAGAGAAGAAGACATTCTTCCCAAAAGTAATCAGAAAAAGAGAATCATTATAACAATGATTTAGATGGCATAAGGGGGGATAAAAAGTTTGAAAAGCCCTATTCCTATCCCTAGTAAGGTATATTCTAATATACCTTACCACCTAGTAGAGAATTTGGAAATTTCTATTTTAGATGGCTTTTGAAAAGGAAGGAAACATTGCTGAGTTTTAAACACTAACTTTAAAGCTAAGAAAAGAAACTCTATCCTTCAGAAGTGTGTCGGAAAATCCCACAAATGAAGATTTTAATCCAAATGACAGGTAACAGCAGACTAGCTTACCTCCGCCTTAGACTTCTTCTCAGCTGCCATTAGCTGAACTTTGTCCCTCTGTTCCTTTGGGGCAGAGCGGTACATATCTAGCAATAGTTTCATCTCCTTTTGGCTCTCCTGTACCTTCCTATGATGAGGGCGGTAGAGGAAGGAATGGTGTAATGAGAAAACAAAGGGCATCAGAGCAAGGGAATTTCAAACTGAGCACAATATTTTACAACAGTTCTATTTTACACTTTACATCACACATTTAAAAGACAAAACTTGCACAGACTATCAAGAGACTTCTCAGAAAGTACTTCTCAGAAAAGTAAGCTGTATAAAGGAATCATTTCTCCCTTCAGACCTAGTTCTCAAGTTATGAAATAAACATTTGAGGGGCAGCCAGTTAGCTCAGTTGGTTAACAACAAGGTGGCCAGTTCAATCCCCGCATGGGCCACTGTGCGCTGCCCCCTCCACAACTAGATTGAAACAACTACTTGACTCAGAGCTGATCAGTCCAGGAAAAACACAAATAAATAAAAGTTAAAAAACAATAAATAAAAATAAAATAAACATTTGAGGCCCTTATTAAATAGGCAAATTTCTGGAGCCCCTTTCATAAAAACTGAGATTCAATAGATTTGGGGTGGGGTCCAGGAATGTATTTCAAATAAGTCACCCAAGTGATTCTGATACTATACTTGAAAAATATTTGCCTTAAAGAAACAGATCAAGAGGAACAAAGGAAAAAAGGAAAAAATTAAAAGTTTTAAGTATACTGCACCCTCAATTTGATAATTAAGTGATTAACCATCAGCTAAAGACTACAATTTCATCTCTTACTAAATTATCAAACCTCTTAACTATACTTTTATATACCAAAGAAGTTCAAACATTTCGAGCACAGCGGTCCCTCAAATCCAAACATCACTGAGGCTCAGCTGTGACCAGTGCAGGGAAAGAAGTAACCAGTTCTACCAGAGAAGAGTCTGGTTATGCCGGGACGGGGACATGTGTGAGGCTGTGTCATTGACTTCAAGGTCTGTCTTAATGTTTTCATGCCTGTAGGAGTAAACCTCCTGAGAAATCGCTTAAAATGATCTGATATATATGCAAACGAGTCAACTGCCAGGCCAACAGATTAATATTGTTCAAATTACAGTGCTACATACTCTTAGTATAATTTAAATTACAATTCATGCCAGCAATCTGCCAGTAGTTAATTCCAATAATTCTCAGGAGTGTCACTTCCAACATGAGACCTCAGTCCTTAATTTGGATTCATGAAAAATAAGGCCACAACCACAGGGTTTATTGAGACCTGACCACGGAACAGGACTACACAATAGCCATGCAAGCCATTTTGGCTGCACACTTGATCAAGAACGGAGACCACACTAACGGTGCATTTAGTTATACTCAAAATAAGAAATTATCAAAGCCATCAGAGGAACATTTCATGCACGATGTCCTAAACTTAGCTTTTGAGTCAGAGAGTTACTCTAAACATTGCTCTTACTTGAGTTCAATCTTCAATTGTTTGATAATTTCTGCTTCCTTTTTCCTTCCATCGTCATGTTTCCCTTTCTCTTTCTCCTTAGCAGAATCTCTCTCTTTTTCTGACTCTTTCAGTTTCTGCTTCTCTCGTTCTCTCTCCTTTTCCTTCTCCCGCTCTCTTTCTCGCTCCCTTTCTTTCTCCCTCCTTTCTCGCTCTCGCTCTTCCTCATCTCGTTTGGACTTCATTTCATTGGCTTCCTCCTGAGATGCCTTCGACGCAGAGGCCTGGGCGGGTACGTCCTCGAGATCGTGTTTAACCTCTGCAGGCTCGTCCTTAGGGTCCTCAGTACTAGACTGAGACTGCAGAAGGGCACTGCCACTGCGCAGACGTGTCTGCAAGGACAAAGAAAGGAAAGGAGCATATCACTCAGGGCGGCCACACTGCTGTCCTCACTCGAAAACAGCTTACACACTGAATAGCAAACGATACTTCTGCTCCTCCCAGTTACCTTGTTCAGGTCAGACTGGGCTTCTCTCAGTTTCCGCTTATACCTCAGGACCTCCCCTTTCAGCTGGTGATTGTGATTCTGCAGGCTACTGATGAGGTGGCGCATCTCCCGGTTTATGGGGCCTTAAACACAGCAACCGCAGGTTATCAACAACTGTGATGTGAGCAAAGGCAGAGCGGGGAGTGCAGAACACACCAGGGACCAATGAGAAAGAGGGAGAACTGCCGAAAGAAAGGGTCCTTCTCAGAGGATGGAAACAGAACTGGCCAACTGAAGTTAAAAAACGTTCAGACTGTGAATCAGAATGAATTACAGGATTTGACGTAAGGTTCTTTAGGACTTCTGAGCTCCAGCCAGTGCTAACAACTCCTGGTGACATGCTGGGTCATTCAAGGAAGGCATGTGCAGCAGGAAAAGTGCAGGGAGCAGCAAAAATAACTGTACCTGCTTGTTCATTGGCAGCAAGCGTCTGCTCAAATTCTATCCTCAGCATCTCATATTCCTTGCGGACCTGGGCCAGTGTGTCTTCTAGCTGGATCACTTCAGTCCTTAGCTTCTTATGAAGACTAACTTCATCGCGCTACACACAGGAAAAGGAACCAATGAAAAATTCTTATCATAATGTGGAAATACCATCATATTCTATGTTTCCTAAATTTGATCTCTAAGGATCTAATAAGAAAAAAAGAAAATACCAAGAAAAGAGGTTAAAATACCAAGAAGAGATTACTCTGAAAAGTTCCAATTCAATTGACACTTAATGAGCATCAAATAGCTAAAAAACACTCATGTGATAATCAGCAGGATACTAAAGAAATAAATGAAACAGCCCCAACTCTGAGAATGTTACAATTTAGTTGGAAAACTAAACAATAAAACAGCATAAAACATATGTAAAGTAAGATAATTCATTTGGCAGACATATAGCAAAAGGCCAACTATTATAACTTAAGGACTACAGAAGATACAGAAGTGAACACATGAATATTCTGCCTTTAAAAAAAATCATTTACACATGTGTTATATGCTATAATGGCTTGTAAGCAGCTTCTACCCACTATCCTCCCCCATGCATATAAGGCTCCCGCCATACTAATCTATTTTTATATCTGTCATTCTCACTGTGGGGAATGTCCTTCTCCTGTTTTTATCTACCAGTAAACTTGTATTTATCCTTAAGATTCAAACTTCACTTTGACAAGTGGACCCAGAAAGGTTCCACAGTCAAGTAAGATGTTCTGTCTCCTTCATCAGTGCACCCTTGGGGTATGCCTCTACTGTACCACACAGCATCCTAATGCATATTAATTCTCCCCACTAGACTGTATGATCCTTGACGGCAGGGTGCCCACCATCTAGCAGAGTCAAGACCCATAGCCACTATATAAATGTTTGCAGAATGAAAAAGAGAATAACACATTAGAGAATAATATTATAAAATTTATGAATCAGAAAAACTTAATACCAGACAAAACTAGGCTGTTACCTCAATGAGCTCAACCTGGCGCTGGTGGGTCCCCCTGGTGCCATGGAGCAGGGTCCGAGCCTCATCCAAATGTGCTTTCAACTGCAGGCTTTCATTGTACAGGACAGAGAACTGTGACTGCATGCAGCGGTATTCCGGAGTCTCCTTCACCACTTCCTCCACTGCGCTCCGCAATTCCACCTTAGGAGGGCACAAAGAAAAGTCAGACACAGAATCTAGTGTCTGTGCCCTAGACGCCAGACAGGAAATAAAATCCTAAACTCACTGAAGTCTTGTGCAATTGAGAAAAGCTTTATGAAGATTAGGAAGTAGATCTACCCATTCCTCTTATTATGTAAAAATCTATCCCAAATTAAATTAGATCATCCAAGAGGTGGTCCCTAGTACCTGTATTCTTCCACCCCAGAGTTGTTTTGGTTGATAGATGTTTTACATTATATGTTAATCTAGACCAAAGGACACTAGAAGAGCCCTATGAAGTTTGTCAGACCTAGGGACAGAGGTGAGCACTATGAAATTTGTCAGGATGCTTATTTTAGGAACATAGATTAGGATCCCAGTCACAAACTTATTCTGTTTCTTAACAGTCACAGAGACAAATATTTTTGACATTACTTCAAAAATAGTTATGCTTCTCCTAAGCAACTGTTTACTTTAATTACCCAAGGCTTCATTTAACTCAGGTTTTTGTTTTTGTTTTGTTTTCAATTTAAACATCTTTATTCATATATTTACCTAGAAATAAATCAAGTTACAAAAGACAGGTGGCTATGATTGAAAGAGGGATGGAAGCCTTTCAGAATCCACTTTCTTCCCCCACAAAAAAGCTGGAGAAAAAATTCTAATGGGCAGGTTTGAAAACCAACAAGATCAGGGACTATATTTCTTTTCTCTGTTTTGGCAGCTAGAGACTGCAGGGCCAAATTCTGTGGCTCACATCTGGCAATTACTGACACGTGAATGGCCTATCCTGCTAGTCTCTGTGTGTGTGTGTATGTGTGTGTGTACATACAAGCCCCATTTTTTAAATTCATTTTAGATCCTCACTCTAATTTACCCTAATACTCATTTTTCTCAACAATTCCTAAATTACAGCACCTTAATTCAGTCTATATATCTTTATAGGTTGCTTTAAATCTTTTGCAGAACAAGGCAGGGTACAAACATATAATATATAATAAATAGATATACCAACAAAACTTACGTTTTTCTTTTCCCTCACAAATTATGAGGGTTCACAAGTATGTATGTGAGGTGGTTAGCAAAACGTTTCACTTTACTCCCCCTCAGAGATACATCTCTCCTACCTTCAGCTTTTCATTTTGCGTAGTAACCTCCTCAAAGTCTTGCCGAAGTTTCTCCAGCTCACAGTGCCGGTTCTGAGCCAACTCTTTGTTCTCCTCAAGCTCTGCATTCATTTCCTCAAACTGAAGAGAAGCAGAAAATTAGCCAAATGAGAATAAAGAAGAATTTTTAAATCATTCCCATCCCTAAGCCTCCATTTTCACGGATCCACTCTTCTAGCAAAAGTGCACTTTGCCACTTGTGAACACAAT
Source organism: Rhinolophus hipposideros (assembly GCF_964194185.1). Classification (NCBI taxonomy): domain Eukaryota; kingdom Metazoa; phylum Chordata; class Mammalia; order Chiroptera; family Rhinolophidae; genus Rhinolophus; species Rhinolophus hipposideros. The sequence goes on along the minus strand of NC_138057.1, from coordinate 56,969,537 downwards.
CCTAAGTACCTAGCCCAACACCTGACACCAGGTGTAATACGTCTCCTGAGTGACCCATTGATTTTACCTTCCGAGCATTGATAGTGATTGTGCCGCCGTAGAGACTGCTCCCTGCTCCATATACCTTATAACCTTTTGAATTCACCTACAGGAAAGACAAAGATTCTTTAGTGAGAGACCTGAAGATTTCAGTCTGATAACCAAAGTACCTCCAAAGGAGTCCGTTTGGCCTCAAGTACTGCTACCCAGTCCATCCTTTCTGAGTAGACTCCTCAACATGATTCTAGTCTCCAAACTATGAATAAAACAGCACTTGCCCGCTCTAGGACTTCTGCTAAGTGTCGGTTGAGTCGCTGTTCCCTCTTTCGAATTTTGTCAATATCCCACTGCAGGTCATCAATCATGGACTCCAGGACAGACACTCGTGACTCAGCTGTCTCCACTTTACTCTGCAACTTGGAGAACTACATCCCAAAGACAGGAGTTCAGAAAAATACAGGGGGAAAAAAAGACCAAGTTAGAAAAAAAGGCCTTACATCAATACCTTCTATCCAGTGCAAGAGTATAAAAATGAAATTGTAAGTTTTTTTAACAGTTCTGCATCAATTACAATCATGAAAACCATAGAAGTCTATAAGAGCATTCATGCAAGGGGAAGGCCACCTAAGAATCAATAATTTTTCTACCTCTGAGAAGCACCATTTCCTTAGACAGTTAATAGTTACCATTTATTTAGCACCTAGCACTTAGGCACTTTATGAATATTATCTCTAATGGTCAAATAAACCCTTCAGTAAATGGGTCTTTTTTAAGAGACAAAAGATAACATCCTTGATTTTACCAAATATTTTAGGAGACAAAAACTTAAATATATGTTCTTTACCCCCAACTTTCCCTTCCCACACTTTCACAAATGATAATCCGAAGAGAACAAAGGGAAAACTTCTATTCTCTTTTTTAAGCTGATCCCAGGACAATCTGGAATCAGACACTAGAAAGATACAAAAACTTCTGTTTATTTTGGAGCTCTGCACCAGCTAATGCTGTTTAATACTTTAACTACAAAGTTACATGGTCACAATTATCTATACACACACTTTGTGTTGATTTAAAATATGGCCCCCAAATTCCTTGATAGTCCTCCCATCAAGAGGTGGAGTCACTGTCTCCTCCTCTTGAATCTGGGTCCACTTTAGTGATTCAGTGGAAATGATGCTACATGTATTCAAGGCTATGTCTGAAAGGCCATGAAGGTTCTGCCTGATGTTCCTGGGACACTCAATCTCTGAAAGAAGCCAGCTGCCATGTAAGAAGTCTAACTCCCCTGAAAGTGTCATACTGGAGAGGCAACATGCAGGTGTTCCAGTGAACAACTAAGGTGAGCTCCCAGCTGAGAGGCAGCATCAATGGCCAGCCACAAGAGCCACCGTGGACATCAGCTCAGCTGAGCAAAACAATGTCTCTCTCCAGGTTAGTAATGCTAAGTGAGACTTGGGGAAGGCCTGCAAGAAGACCTTTTTCATCTTGGTAGCGCCTGGTTTATGTCTTAAGGCATGACAAAAAAGTTCTTTTACTTTTTCACTACACTCCAATTTCTTTAGAAGCACTGCTATACTCGAACTCCTTTGAAGGTTGATGAGAATCCATACGTCTTAGTGACGTTCCCAGACGATTCTCACAAGCAGCCTAGCATGGACCTTGGCCCTGGAGTTTAGGAAACGAGCACAACGAGGAATACAGGCTTTGAAGCTAAACGGACTGACATCCAAATCAGAGTACAGTCACCTTCTGGCTCTGTGCCCTCAGACCAGTCACCAATCTCTTTTAATTTGTTTTCTTAGCAATAAGATGGGTTTATTTGATCATTAGAGATAATATTCATAAAGTGCCTAAGTAAATGGTAACTACTAACTTACAAATAAACGTAAGAGTTGGGTGGCCAAACTAAGGTCCAATTGCAGCAGAACAGCCTTTGAACTAAACCAAAATGATAATCAAGAGTGTCAGAAGAGCCTTGTAAAGCCTATCATCATTTTATCTCAATCGTTTTATACAAACAAACAAATCCCCAATCTTGACATGGTTTGTTCATGGCACTATTTCTGTCCAAGTTTGGACTGAAAACCTATATTCCTCAAGTTTCTAGGCCACCATCCATGCAGTAGTTCCTACGGTCACGTCCTCAGATGAATTTCTACCAACCCATTCCTCAGTAACGTTGTACATGGTCTTTTATATTGAGAGTAATTCCTTGTTTGGGGGTTTGGTGCGTTGTTTTGCAAAACCCTGTATGATGATATTTCTTGCTAAAAACTAAAATTCTAAAATGTCTGTTTAAACAGAGTCATGGTCAAGGATAGTCAATGATTTTCTTCCTTTAACCTTTCATCAGATTTTGATTTCTCAGAGCTGGCTGCGTTAGCCTGTCCTGCATGCTCTTCAATATACAAACAGGCTTTCTAGAGTAAGATCTTTCTGGTCAAGTACCTCCTGAGACATGGTGTGATGCTTCTCCTGAAGGAGGTCTGTCAGTTCCTGTAGCCTCACATTCTCTTGTAGGAGGAAGGAATTCAGCTCCTGCACTGCTTCCTCCACTATCAGATTATCTGAGGGAGAAGAACTATAGTTTAGCATCTGTAGTGTCAAACTTTAAAACTGTGTATCCCACCAAAGCATTAACACGCTACCTCACTTAATTTTCCTGAAAACTTCAAGAATTGGGCTGGTTTTTCTATTATCTTCTCATGACAGATTAATTACCCAGCGGACAGGTAACTTGCTTAAGGAAATGATCCAACCTTGTGCTTTGCAGAGGTTGACACAGAGCCAAGGTCACCTAACTCCCATCTCTTTCTATATAGTCAAAATGCCTTGAGAAAAGAAATGGAGAGGTTCTACCATAACTTTATTCAGATAAGGCACAATCACCCCCCAAAAAGGCATTTTAGAATTGTAGACAAGACAGAGGTATCTATAATCTGTCAGACTTCATAGCAATAAAATTCTACTTTATAAGGCTATCACAAATTCCTATTATTCACTAACACCAAAATGAAGCGTCTTTCTGTTGGAAGAGAAGGGGGGGCAGGGAGCAGAAATTTCCTTGTTCAAATGAGCACCTATGAAATCATAAAGAATAAGGGTAACAGCATAGAGTTCCTTATCATCTTCTGGAATACTAGGCTAGGGGCACTCCTGAAGCTCAAAACCCAAAATGTACAGTAACATTTACAAAGAAGGTAGGTAAATCTATAGAACTAATTACATCAAGTTAATGTATTTAAAAGTAGAGCCACAAATACCATAGCTCAAATCCAAACATTAGTAAATGAAGCCAGATACTCTCGGGATATAAACTGCTCTTTAGAGACAGTTATCAGGAAAAAAAATTGTGCCCTTATACCACCCCATGGCAGCACTCTTAGAAACACTACAGAACAGGCTGGTCATGTGGTGATTTCCGTGGTTTTCCACCAGGATTGCCCATCTGAATCAGAACTTTTAAAATTAGACACTCCCCTGGGTCCCATCCTATATCTACTAAATACGAATCTCCATAGGCAGGGCCAAAAAAAAAAAGCATGCTTGGAAAACTCTCAGAACGATTCATAATCCAAATTAAGAACTAGGGACTGAACTTTAGTTCTCTTAATAAACTAAAATATTGAGAACAATAGAATACAATGAGAGCTCAGTAAATATTTTGTGAATTAATAAGCTGATAAATGCAATTTTTTAAATCAAAAACCAATAAATATGGGGAAAGAAATGAACTATCAAAAACTTATAGTTGAGGGGCGTCCGGTTAGCTCAGTTGGTTAGAGCGTGGTGCTCCTAACAACAAGGTTGCCGGTTCGATCCCCACATGGACAACTGTGAGCTGCGCCCTCCACAACTAGACTGAAACAACTACTTGACTTGGAACTGATGGGTCCTGGAAAAACACACTTAAATAAATAAAAAAGTTTAAAAAAAAAATTATAGTTGATTCTACGATTCATACCTTATACATCTCTACCTCTTAGAAAGTTCAGCTTATCAATGGCAATTGCCCTTGATATAAATAAGAGCTTAGCAATTTGCAACGTGTAATGTTTTATTTTTTAATTTAAACCCTACTTTAAGATGCATGCCATCAAAAGAATAATTTTAAAATACTGTTTAATATACTACTTGTTTTAGTTCCTTTTTAAATATAGCAATTACTTTACTTGATATTCATTTATAAAATCAAGTTTAACATTGACATAACCACTGCGTGTGGCATATTATCCATGTATAATATGTACATGGTATGTACCATAATGCGTATGGTATATGTGTGTGGCATATTACTGCAATTTAACAATACCATCAAACTGTTCAAGTACACCCAAGGGAGAAAACAGTAACACCACTCAGTTTACATTGGGTGACAGGGAGGATTTATAGCCATTCATTCACCACTAATTAAGCACCCACTAGATACCAGATACAGTGCTAGACACTGGAGGAAAAAGGCGAGTGAGCCAAGGCACTCCAGCAGGAGACGGGTCAGCTGGAAACACACAAGTTGATGTAATATATGAATACATAAAGAAGTCTGGGAGGACGCAAACCACGTGTTCTGGGAAGCCAGATGGGAGGACTTTATAATCTACTTTTATGTATTTCTGATCTGTATATTTTTAAAACAGCTATCTGTTATCCAAATAATAAAAACAGAATTACACACACTAATGGAAAAGCAAAAGAAACCCTTGCCCACCAAATTTTCACAAGTATTTTACATGTCTCTTCTTTGAATTCTGTTGATAATTTAACCCAAATATCCTCAAAAACAAAACTATAGTGTAATAAAATTCTTATTTGCCCACCCGATGGTTCAACCTCCATTACATTCAACATATTTCCTTCAGAAATGAAAGGTTAAACATCTTAAGGATAATCAGAGAAATTAAGATAGTACAATGAGACTATGAATTATTATTGAAAATATGAAACCAGGGGATTTAATAAGAAGATGCAATCTACCCGCATAAATTACAATACTATACAAATACAAATTTCTGCATTAACACTGAATAGTAACATAATTATTTCAAACGATACTTTTATTTCAAATAGACACTTTTCTATTCATACATTTTCTACTTTATCTTTTTAAACACAGACATCATCTAACTCTAAAATCTGAGCCAACTCTTTCTGAAAATATTACGATAACAGAAACACAAAAAACAAGATATTAAAATTGACTTTTTGAAGTCAAAAATCAGTTTCTAATAAACAAAGGAAATTGTTAAAAAATATAAACACCAATACTTAAAATATTTATTATCACTAATAAATCAATGGCCAATATTACACAAATGTAAAGAAAACAAAGCTATTTCTTAAAGAATAAAACTAATTCCACTACTTATAAAAGTGTCTAATTAATAGGGAGCATCAGAATGGGGCTGATAAAATCTTTCCTCAGCTTCTCATAGGATTATCACGTGGCTCAAAATGGGAAGCACTAACATGCCATAGTAATGACATTACTGGAAATGGCGGCGATTAGGACTCCAAGGAATTTAATCAGAAGTAAATATGCAAGCTTGTAAAGTACAAACGAGCATGCAAATGTGAGTTCTTGTTCCTCCCCCTCTGCTCCCCGTGTCCCAGCTCTTGCCTCACCTCCACTGTTCAGCTTCCTGGATAAGAGCTCCACCTTTTCTTGCAATTTATCATAGACAGTCACAACCTGGGACACAGCTCGGCGGGAGGACTCCACACGCTCCTGCAGCTGAGACTCTATCTCTTCGCTGGAACTGCTGGCCAAAGTAGCAAGGAAAGAGAAAGCTGGCTCTTGCCCTTCCCCTGAGGACACAGGGGGAAAAAAGAAGCCCCCTGCATTATTCAACTGGAAATACCAAATCCATTTTTTTTCCCCTCAAATGGAGATTCTCAAAGCTAGGCTCTTCAAAACAAAAAACAGCCCGCAGTGGTCAATCCACCACAACACTAACCTCTTTCTCGGTCATCTTTCCGTTCCTGATTGCTGTCAGAGTCTGGTTCTGGTTCAGGTACAAGGGCTTTTCTTTCTGCGAGTAGGTCTCCCAAACCCTGCTCCAGATCGTAACGTTTAAGTATGATACGGATGTTTTCATCAAACTGGAGAAGATCAGGTATAGTTAGGGAAAAACAAAAGGACACAACTTTGGAAATGAAGAGTGTTAAGGAGAACTGAAACGCTCAAATAAAAATCTGAGCAAACAAACAGTTGGCTACCTGACTCCAGTACCGGTTAACAATCAATAATGAGGCATCGTCGGTGGCCTGTCTTCGTTCCAGTTTTTCAATGTGCTCGCGGAGCTCATCTTCAATGGCCTGCCGTTGATCCACCATTTCCGCCAGCTTGCGATTCTTGGTTTGCAGTGTTCGAATGTCTAATTCCTCCTGCCTCAGGAAACCAATCTTATTAGTCTCTATAACGAAATTAGATAAATCAGTTGTGAAACTCAACAAGACCTTATTAGTTAGTTCCTATGAATAAAGCTATTCATTCAAAAATAAAACTTAAAACAATTAGATTTGAAGTAGAGGCACAAGGAATACAGGAAAGGGTCTATGATTACGAGGAAAGAATGATACACACAATGATACCAGGACTTCGAACTCACTCATCTCAGTTCTATTCACATGTACATACCCGAAGTACTGCTAATGAGACTCCACCGTCCAGCTAGATCACCCTCCACCCCCATCAACATGGACACCTAGCTCCTAAGCACTGCCCTTCACTCCTTCAAGACTGTGGCACCTGGGTCCTTCCCTATCCCAGTCCCTGCCAACACATCCAGTGACCTCAATATACATACGGACAAGGACACCTGTGGACAAACCACACCCTCTAGCATCTAGGCTGTATTTTGAACTCCTTAACTTCAATGATTACCTCCTCCACTGTGCTTCAGCCATGTATTTCAGAAGCCACGTCTTGGACTTTTGTCATTCTCTGGAACTGTGCCACATCTGAAATTTTAAATTCCAACCTCCCATTTCCTGAATAAAGCCATATCTTTCCAGGTATCTCATGCCCTTATCCCAGTACCAGCCCTCACCTAGATCTCCAAAATTCTGAATTCTCTCCTTTCTCCACTAGTCTCCTTCAGTCTGCACTATCTCCTATACTTGACTATACAATATAGTTTTTCTTTCAATCTCCTGCCTATCAAGCTCCTTAATTCTCTGCCCTTAATCCTTTTATTCCACCTCTGCAAACAAAACCCAATCTGAATTAATCCACATATCTGACTACTCCAGTCAATACCCAATATGTGGGGACTTCTAGATAAGGTCATTAAACCAAGGACACTGTTGCCTTTAAAAATAAATTCCTAACCTGAACAGATCTTAGAATCTGTCTGGAAATGTTTCTTTAACAAGTGAACTATCTCCTTCCTATTCTCCATTGAGACAATATCAAACTACCAAGCCTTGCTTCCTCACACTAAGCAGGTGACTTTGCTTCCCATTTTAAAGAGAAAATAGAAGGTATCAGACAGAAAGTTCCTCAATTCCCCATCTCCTTGACCTCTTCATACCACTTACCAACCTATGTACACATTCTTAAACCCTCAACCTGTACTCAGAATCCCATTCTCCTCTGTATCTGCAAAAACATCACTCCATCAGTAATTTCACACCATTCTTAGTATCTTTAACTTCTCTTTCTAGCTCCTTCCCTAAGACAATTGGGGATGGGGTGGGGCAGTATCACAGGCAAAGAAACAGGATTAGAGAGGATTTGCATTTTTACTTTACCTAGGAATTGTTAACATTTTAAAGTATGTTGTTTCCCCGAAAATAAGACCTAACCGGAAAATAAGACCTAGTATGATTTTTCAGGATGACATCCCCAGAACTCTCTTAATGAAGACTCTTAATGAGTCTTTTGGAGCAAGAATTAATATAAGACCCGGTCTTATTTTGGGGGAAACACAGTAAGAACTGCTTATGAGTGCACCAATTTCTTGTTTTACTTCTCTTCCACTTTGGCTAAACATTCTTGATATAACAAGAGAGGCAATAGTTTCCCAATGTACCAGTTTATGAATACTATTTATAAACTATATCCTCAACCTCTTCTCTGACACTGCCTTCCCCTTCTTGATCTATTTGAAAACTGGATAAGAATACATTTCCTACAGGCTTCTGCACTAGTGGCTGTCTCTCTCCCATGCCCCTTGAAGTCCTGAGCCTGGAGACAGAAAAGGTGTCCTCCTTGTTCACCACTGTCACTTCCAGGCCATTATGGCACCCTCCTCCCTTAAAACCTCCTAGCTCTGCAGCTCATGCCACTGGTCTGTATGTACCACCTGCCACCCTGCCTTGCTGTACTCATCTCTACATGCCCATGTCAGTCCCCCCCATTTCCTGAGGATTTAGCACCTAGATTATTATCACTCTCTGCAACACTACTCCTGGTTTCAATTCCCATACAGATAACCTTCCCTATACATATCAGATCATCAACTCACTGACCTCTTCTCTTCCAATGATCTTGTCCTTTTGTTCCCTCAATCACCAATCTCCCAGTTATTCCTAATCTTAGATATACCCATATGTTCTCTAGAAGCTCAATTTCAAACACCTCATTCTCCATAATTACCACCTATTTTTCCAGCTCACTCTATTTCCTGACTCCAACACTTCTTCAACTCCTCCAAGATCTACAATCCATTGGTCCTATACCTTTCTCTGTCCTTCACTCCTCTCACTTCCTTCCTTATGGAACTTAAATTCTGTGGCCAAGCCATTATAATCATGCCCTTTTATAACACTCTTCTCCCTCACTGCTCCTTCATCACACTTGCCTGGTAAAAACCCCAATCTGGGTAACATCTAACTCTCCACCTACTCCAGGCCTATATCCATGCAGCTGAATGTGACTAGAAAAAATAAAGCACCATGCTATTTGGCTTTACTTTAAATTCATGATCACAAATTCAAGTAGGTCCTCAGTGCCGCCCAGCAACTCTACTCCATCTCTCCAATCCATTCTCTCTCTAAGACAACTTCTTCCTACCTTCTTCTGTCCCTTCAAACCTCCAAAACTGCCTCCCCTATATCACTCTCAGATGAGTCTTGCTTCTGATTTCAATGGGGAAAAAAAAATAGAAGCAATCAGAAGAGAATGTCCACAGCTACCTCCCATAACCACAACTACTGACCTGTCTACATCTCTGAATCCGTATCCCCTACCTCCTTCTTGTTGCTATGGGCAAACTGTCCTTGCTCTAGGTAAGGCCAATTCCCCCACTTCTCTCAACTATTCAAGGATATCACACCAATAATTGCTACATCATCCATTTTATCCTCTCTACAAAATCATTAAAAAAAAGACCTTTCCTCGACCCTACATTTCCATCTGGCTACGGCCCCATTTTCTTTGTTCTACTTTACATCACACTCCTTTATATACTGCTCCAAAGCACTGTGTTACCCTCTTTTTCCTCGTATTCTCTGAAGCTAACTGCAATCAGGCTTCTATCATCACCATTCCACAGACATAGTTCTTGTCAAGTCTCCAGTGAACTTTCTATTGTTAAATCTACATCTCAGTCTTCCCCTTACTCCACCCATCAGCAGCACCCGATAAACTCCTTCTTGAAACACTTTTCTTCATTTGGCTTCTGGGACCCCACTCTCTCTTGTTCTCCTACTTTATTGGCCCCTTCTTTTCCTGTCTCTTTGGTTAGTTTCTCCTCATCCCCTTGAGATCAGAATGACGCAGTGCTCCAGGGCTCGGTTCTCAGTTTTCTTCTCCATCTATGCTCATTCCTCACAGGAGAGCCTCTAGTCCCACTTTAAATACCATCTACAATGATGATTCCCAAATGCACAGCCCAGACCTCTCCCCAGACTGCAGATTACTATATCCAACCATCTATCCACTCAGAGGTCTAATAAATATCTCAAACTTATATGTCCAAAGTCAAACTCATGATGATTCATCCTCCACAGCTCCCAAAAATCGGCTCCTCTCATACTTCTCCCTAGCTCAGTAAGTGGAAGTACCATACTTCCAAAATCTTGGGGTAATCCTGCCTCCTCTCTCTCATACACTTCATCCAATCCATCAGAAAATCGTGTCAATACTACTTCCACAGTGATCCAAGCCAACACGATCCCTCATCGAGATTATTCCAACAGCCTCCTGCAGCACTTCTGTGCCCCAGGTCACGTCTTGTCAGGCTGCCAGATTTCAGCACAGCTGTGGTGGACAGCTCCGTTCACACTGTCAGCGTTCCCACTTCAAGCACACTTTGGAGTCTTAGTTTTTTGTTCCACAATCGCAGCTGGCTCACTATAGCAACCTTGAAGTACAGAGAAGTTACTGCCTTTAAGGGCAACCTTCATCCAGCTGAGCTCCCCATCCTTAGAGAGGTGCAGTGGGACGGGGAAGAAGGAGAAAGAACAAGGAAACAATTTTGCTAACTGAACCCCTGCTTACAACCCTGGCTCCTCTTCAGTCTCTCCTGCAGACATAAGTTCAAGCGTGTTACTCCGCTGCTTGAGTCCTTCCAATGGCTCCTCGCTGCCTTCTGGATAAGGTTCAAACTGGGACGTGTGCTCTGTGCTTCCCTTAGAACATGTGGTTATCCTACAAACAGCACACATCCCACTCTAACAGTCTGCTCCCTTGTCAGTGCCACCCTACAAACTGTAGTCCAAGAGCTGTCCTCAGTGTAAAGCACACTGTCTGGCAAATAACGGATGCTCAACAAATATTACGGAATGAATCAATATCCTTGGGAGCGTGATGTGAGACAGTGCTAAGACAAAATCACCTTCTGGCAGGAGAATGGAGTCATTGAACCCCAGACAGACTCAGAAATGACACTTTATCAACAATTTACTCTGAATGTTCGTATTATTCTCTCTGATTCTCAGCCTCAATTCGAATAAATAACAGATGTGGTTTCATAAGCTATACAAACGTAAAGCATTTTTAACACCCTAGCCCTATGACTGAGTTCCAAAATATAGACTCCTAATCTAAGTCAAAACCTATTACAGTGAACTTCTGATACCTAATGAACATATAACATACCATAAGTTTTTGGTATATTATAGTCTAAAGAAACTGTCAACACCATAAGAGCAGGACAATATTGGGTAAATCATTTATCATACTATGAATACCATTATATTGATAGTATTTAACCCAATAATAATTATTAACAGCTCAAATACATTGAGTACTTACTATGTTAAAGGTAATTTTTTAACCCTTAACAGAAACTCTATCCTCTTAACAACCGAATGAGGTAAATACTATAATTACATTTTACAGACAAGGAAACGAGAGGTACAAGGGGGATAACTAGGAAATGGTAGCGCTGAGAGTTGCCAGGCAGTCTGGCCTCAGACTCTCACTCTTCACCACTCTGTCCGTGATGTTGCTACATTACCTCTTAGTACTGGGCACCTAATTTTTTGATAAATAAAAAAATGAATGTACAGTTTCACACTTCTAAATGCCTACAATCAGTGTGTATCAGACACCAGGCTCACCAAAGAATATAAACATGCCTTTGAAAATAAAGATCAAAGTCAGTATCTCTTTTTCACAACTGGCCACTACATCATGTCACCTACTTTTGTATGTTTTATTTCCATCTTCTTTTCAAACCAATTCCCCTCACTCCACAAAGTTTCCATAAATTCTTACTTTCAGTTTGCAACTGACAGAAGAAAAGCACACTCTCATAACACTGTTTTCACATACCGTTGAAGAGACACCCCCCAGCTTAATTGTTTCCACTGTGGTCCCTGAATCTTCAACAGCTGTCTTCTTCTCCGGGGGCACAGATGTGCCAGGCTCTCCAGCTGTTCTTTTATTTCCAACTCCTGACATCTTGGCACAAGATGATAGCCGTTTTCCTGGAGGAAACAAAAGATACACACTAGGTAACATATGTAAGGAGAGCGACAACAAAGAGAGACCACCTATGATGTAAAAATTAGCAACTGATAGGGCCAGCCTTTTAACCTGGATCCATTAATTCCACACCAAGCAACACGATCCCCAAATCTCTCTTGGAAAAAAGAAGTAAATTGTGGAGTAAGAGTCAGGGCCGAATTTACATGACTACAAATTTCTAAACAGGATACTAATAAGAAATAAGAAAACAGGCAAAGGATTAAGAGACCAAGAAGAATTTCAGAAATCTCACTTCCTAAAATGCCAAAAATCAGAAAACTACAGTTCGATTAGGACAGAAGTTAATTCCACTGTGTTGGAAGCATCAAGAGCTGAAAAGGTATCCTGAGATGTCTACTAGGTCATTAATATTGGATAAGTCATTTATCATCCGAGCCTGTATTTCCTAAACCAGGAATGAGTATGTGCTTCCTACGACCCTAATAAGGAATAAGTATAGAAAGAATTTAGCATAATGCCCGACGCGAAGAACGCACTCAGAAATGCTAGCTCTCCTTTTCGTATGTGCAGTTTCTTCCCTATTTCCAAAGCTCTCCCCATGATTTTCTGCAACCTAAGGAAGGCAGACGTGGCTGCGAATTCCAGTTCTACCTTTGAGGGAGCGGTCCTGCCTTGAAAGAGCGAACTCTCCAGGACCTTTAGTTTCCTCCCCGGTGCAATAGACGTGAGCGTATGTATTATTTTGTCTGCCGTCTCCCAGGGTTTCGGAGCAGATGCCGAAACACTTTATTCCTTAGAGGCCACCCTGCTCTCACCGAGACACCCGACTCTGTTCCAATTCAAGCTCCAGCAGAAGGGATACCGGTGGCCGCAAGCTGGGTCGGCCCTGGCCTCGGAGAGAGCGGGGCCAGAGGAGAGGACGCGGGTCTCACTCCGACTCCGGACAGGCCCAGGCCCCCGGCCTCCCGCACGGCCAATTGCAGGCCCGGAGGGAGGTCCCGAGCCGGAGAGGGCGGAGATTCCCGGGGGCCCGCACAAACCCGTCGCGCCCGCGGCCGAGATCTAACCTGGCTTCTCCTAATTCGCGTCGTCGTCCGAGAGCGGAACTCGGGTCTGTTATTCACCACGGTCCGCACAGCCCTCCCACCTTTCACCCCTGACCCGCAGGCCAAGACCCATCGGAGCTTCCGGGAGACGGAGCCAGAGAAACAAACAAGGGAAAGGAAAGAGGAAGTCGCTTCAACCAACCGGGAGGATGTGACGAAACGCTAGGGCGCCGAGTCCCCGGAAGTGGGTGCCGTCTCTCTAGCAACGCTTGGGGGTGGGGGGCCAGCTGAGACTTTGAGGCGTATCCCGGCCTCCCTGACGCTAGCGAAAGCGGCCATGATTTTTTAGGCTTGTTGGCTTTTTACTACGACCTGATTTTTCTACTGAGATGAAGTGCCTTATTCTCTTGCCTGTTATTGGTTCTCCGAGACTCGTTCAAACCGCCGATTGGCTGATGGTCCCGTCAATCTCTCCGCAGAAAAAAAATTAGCCTCAGATACTTCGGGAAAATGTTGCTCGGAACCCCTCGTGCTGGAATGAAGGGTTCTGGAGAAAATTCAAGATATTTCATAGGTTTCATGGCTTGTAGGTTTTTCTTAAAGGGAACTGTATATACAGCCCCCTGAATACACCTTAGAAACATTTGGAGAGTTTTGGTCCCTCTGGCATAGGGCCTGGACATGGACAGTTGTTTTTATAAAAGCGTTTCCCCAACCCTATCCCACTCCTCTTCTTCCCTCGAGATTTGAAAACTGCGAACAAGATTGACAATCACTGCATTTGTGCTGCTTTGGAACGTGAAATTGACCAGGAAAGAGATAAGAAAAATCAATAAGTAGCTTCTGATCTCAACATTAGTCTATTTTAAGCTAATTAAGCAATGATTTTTTTTTTTAGTCAATAATGAACTGCTTTTTCCCATTCAATTAAACTAAATATGTTTTAATAATAGGAAAGTAATCAAAAATCTAACTTACCAATAAAAAGTTGTATGCTCGCAGAACTATGTAAAACTAATGACATCAGATAGGGGACCAGAGATGGAAGAATGATTGCTATGTCTCTAAAAAAAAGAATAAGGAGGAGAAGGAGAAGAACCAATGGAATTTAGGCATCTTTGGAAAAAAAAAACGATCAAACCTAATCCACACTGGATTTCTAATAGTATGAAGACTTTGTGCCCACTGGGTCTTACTGTGGATAAGTAAAAAGGTAAACAAGAAAAAACTTCATGGTCCCCACTACTGGAACACTGCCTAGCCTAGCTCCATATTTTGTTGGGTGAAGCAGAAGCCTGAACTGTGTTTGGGAACCCACCTGCTGAAATGTATTATATGAAATAATAACACTAATTCTCTGATCTCCCTCCTTTGGCTGCCCTGCTCTTGACAAGCCTTGCATCCACAGAACCACTGAATGGCAAGCAATGGTTCTTCTAGCCCAAAGTTTGTTAACTATAGTTTCATGGGCTATATTTGGTCAACAGATATACTTGGTTTATTTTGGACAGTATTGGCTGCCCTTCAAGGTTACAAAAACTGACTTAGTTGCCAACATTTAAAATAGGATATTTTACATAAAAATCCAGATTATTAACTTCTCTTGAAAATGTTGAAGATCTAGCAATACTGGGCTCATATTCTTGCATGGCCACATTGCCTGGAGCTGAACAGTCCTTCCACTTTTATTCCTGTTTGCTATAATCTCCACTATTATCAGTTTTCGTACACTAGTTGAGTTGCATTTGAGTATCATCACCTGTGTATGGTATTGTGATAAATCAATAGCGATACTAAGTGAACACGTTGGTTGCCTATTTAGCATCCGTTCCCCATCTCTCACCTCTTAACAGAACACAAGGATTTTATTCATGTATCCATTTAGTTCCCTTCATTCCACATCTTAAAGGGAAGCTGACTTCACTTCTATCCCCAAGGATTGTCTTCCTATAAATAGTAAGTCCGCCTCCCGAAACTAAGCTAAACTCCTAATCTTAACAGTGGACAGTTTAATCAGGGTAAATTGCTTGGAATAGTAGGACTGAAGCAGTTTACTTAACCTTTTGAATTTTTTTGTGTGAGGCCTGAAACTGTTCGAGCATTCTTACTACCCAGGTTGGTGATGAAGACAATATAGAGATGGGCAGAACAAAGAGAATATTGGGAAAATGGCACCAAATCAACTTACTTAAGATTCCTCTAACCTCAACCCACACTTCGGAGTGCTAGAGAAGATCTTGTGAAGAGAGCAGACCTTTATAGAACCTTTCAATTCTCACCATGTAGTTAACTATATTCTCCAGCTACTGGTGAGATCTATATTTTCCAAAAGCCCCAGTCACCCATGACACCTTCCCAAGAGCCTGTTCTGATCCAAAGAGGTAGCCTCACCGTAGAGAATTGAGAAAATGGAATAGATGAAGGAGAGGACAGAAGAGAACTCTCTCATTGACCATGTTCTCCATTTCTGACCAGCCACCACCTGTTCACCATCTTAATCAAGAGACAAAAGAATATCCCTGGAAAAATAAGTTTGGCCCTCACTCATAAATGGCAAAACACCATTCTCTAAAAAATACTTAAAATTTTGTGTCGCTTGTCTTTGAAAGTTCCCATTGCTTGTCTCAACAACATTATAATTTAAGTAATAATTTAAAAAGTAAGAAAAACAGACTCAGATCTCAAGTGATTTTTCTAAGTTAATGAATACTTGTCAAAGGACCCAAGTGGTCTGACTTGAATTCCACCTTTATTGACTACATAATTCTGCCACAAGGTGGCAGCAGGCAATACGCTTTCATCCGAGTTCCTCTTGTAAAGCTTTGGCTCCTGAGCGCTGTATTTACTCTTCAGTCATGTCATGTCTTCAACTTAACTCTTAGAAACCTGGACAGCTACTTAGGGTGGGCTTAATGCTCTCATAAAGGACAAAATTAAGATAGTTTTGGATTTTTGCTTACCATTTTGTCTGTGCTGCTGCAAATGTTCTGCTGTTAAGATTTTTGTTATATCTCCATGTATTCCAACGTCCCATGAATTCTGGATTGGGTTATTTAGGTCATAAATATTGGGTTATAAATAATGCTTATTTATCCTTATTTTTAGTCAGGTTGTATTTTATCTACCATGACATCACTTGTTAAACAGAAACATACAGATTCCATGACCCCTACTCTAGACTTATGAATCAGAATCTCCAGGGGAAAGCGCTCTGGAAATGCAAGTTTTTACTTTTGTAATTGTGCCCCTATCTGGGCACATTTGAGGAACACTGCTCTACATGATGATATCCAGCTCTGGCTGAGAGTGTTCTACAGAAACTAGCCCCCTCCTCTTTCCTCAGCCTCCCCTACCTTATAGCCATTCACCTTTAACACATCTTGCCCATCCTCTACGTCCCAGCCTCCTCCCCAGATCTCCTGGTCTGCTGTGCTATGCCACGTCCAGCCCTCTGACTTTGTGATTTCTGTGGACCATGGTGTGGCTTAGTCCAGGGAGCCAAAGCCAGGTCTTTCATCCTCAGAGAATAAGAAGGAGTCCCAGCAGGTTTTAAGAAAGAATGAGAGCTGATCTATAGTCACAGATTGTCAGAGAAGCCCCTCTTCATTTAATGCTCTCCTAAAAAGCTGCATTGGATCTATGTTACAGTCACAGAATTGGTCTTTTATTTTATGCCATGTGACATTCTACGCTTAGGTTACTACATTTTTTATATTCATTATGCATTTGTGCTGGCCATGACTCCCTCATTAGAGGATGATAATTTGGAAAACAGAAGCCACGCTGTCTTTGTGAATTCTCTTTCATACTGCTATTACTGGGTAACTGGTAATCCCCCTGGACTTGGAGGAGAAAAAACAGCATGACTGAAATGCTTGCATCAGGCATTGGGGTGGGGTTATGAAACATAATTACAAAAGTAAGATTTAGAATTTTTGTTTCCAGCACATAGTATGACCATCCTTCAAAAAACAAGCTGAGAACTAAAACCAGACTTTAGCTTAAGGGCATTTATCAAACTAGGTAGATATGAGCTTAGGTTTTCATTGCCTTGAAGGACAAGGGGAACAGGAGACAAAGCCCAGGGACTGTCAAGGTGGGGTGCCTATTAGAGACCCCTCCCCATAAAAATAAACTAGAAATAACTATTCTAACATCCAGGGGACTGAAAAAAAATGTCTGTCTCAAACCTTCGTATAAAGATTTTGCCAACTGGTCTGAAATTCCAGAAGGCACTTAGAAAGCGTTTCAAAGAATTCAGAGAGGTAGAGGAAGGCCCCAGGCAGAACCAAATAGGAATTAGAGATTGTTCCTTGTTGCAGTCTTCAGGAAATAGACTTGGAGGTGAAGACTTCCATGCAATAGGTGTAATACCTATATGGGAGTGAAGAAAGTGGGATTAGGCAGAAGGAGAGTTGGACTGTGTTGTTGTCACAACAAAAGGCTCCACAGATGTCATAGGTAGCTCTAGAACTGGGAAAGCCTTTCAGAGTTGCCCTGAATTGAGGCGAGGACTCCAGGCTCTTATACCCTTACATCAATCTGTCACTAGGTGTGGATATAGGTTGGTGTGGGGAAGGGGGCAGGACCTTGAGCGAGATGGCTTTCTTTAGCTAAGGACAAACTCTGGAGGGCAACTCAGCCAAGTGCTGTCACGATCCAACATTCCCAGATTCTGGGGAAAATGAATTCCTCAGTTTTAAAGAAGGGTGGAAGAAGAAGTTAACAGCATTCACTGGATGACCAGAGGATAATCAGTGCTGGAAGTCCTAAAGCCATGAGAGTTGGGAGAATATTGCTTTGGAGTTTTGCTAAGAAACACAGAGGTCTGGGGTTCCCACTTTATTCCTGTAACTCAAGGTATGGAATCTTGCCGAAAGGTTGTCCTGCTCCTAGTACACAGGCACCCCTTGATCCCTTCAGATGATGGTTTATAAAAAGATTATTATATCTTACTCTGAAGTTATGGGCTCTGCTTTCACTTCTGCAGAAAGGAGAATGGAAGAAGAGCCCATTTCCTGACACTTTCAATAACCCAGTGCTATGGACTGAATTGTGTCCCCCCAAAAACATATGTGATCCCCATTGTGATGGCACATGGAGATGGGGCCTACAGCAAGAGCAGGGCATCAAAACAATCTTTTAAAATTATTTTCCAATTGGTTATAAGTGCTATATAGGACAGCTATATATTTTTTGCATTTGAGTTATTATCCTACAAAACTTTCTTGATGATTCTCTTGGATTCTTTTTGGGGGGTGTAGAACAATCATATCATCTGCAAATGACAGTTTTCTTGCTTGCTTTCCAATGTGTAGACGCCTTTTATCTTTTTCCTTATCTCATTATGTCTTGAAGAGAATGATGTCGATGAAGACTCCCAATCTCGTATATTCTTTTCCAACCACATATATTTTCATTCCATGCCAACCACCTTTCAGAAGTTGTCTTTCAGAGGCTGACAGTTCATTTTACTTGTATGATATTACTCTCATTTATTAATCACCATGCCCCATCTAAGTCACCCATCTAAATCATATTTGTCTTTGAAATCCAATCCAAGTCTCTATTCCATTGATTAAGACTTTCCAGACAATGTTTCAGCTCTTGTTTGCTCAAACCCATCACTCTGACGATGAAGGTAGTGTTAAAAACTTGAAATGCAATGCAAGAAGGAAGCATCTGCTAGGGAAGCCTGACTGTTCAGCATAAAGATACCTCTCCAAGTGGTATTATATCAGTGAAGTCATCTTCTTTGCTACCTTGGGGCAAACATGCAAAACTGACTACATTTTTAGGACACCCACAGGTAATCAAGGACTAAAGGAAACACTTAGCATCCAAACTTATATGTAATGTTTTAACCCAAATGCCCATTTGTTAATTATTTCAATAAGATGAGACACTTGCATTCTCTGGTCATTAATTTCTCTCCTTGTACCTGGTGTGTGCATGAAGCCACATTTATAAATAATCAGAAGGCTATTTGGTGAATCTGGAATCAAAACAAGCAGAATTAGATATATTATTTTTAATAATAATGGTACCTATCAAGAAGTGCTGGCTAAATAATGGTACAGCTTCACAATGAAAATTTTATGGTGCTAAAATGAAGCACCATGATAGTGTGAATAGTATGATCTCATTTTCATTAAAAAATTAAACTGTATTATATAATTGAAATTTGCTAAGACACCAGAATGTAAATGTTCACACATACCAAAAAACAAACAAACAAAAAAAAAAAAACCAAAAAAACCAAAAACTTTTTTTAATGCAATAATCATTATCCCAGCCTAGGGTAATTGTGCTTGTTCAACTCAACCCTTCAAAGCAAAAGTTTGGGGCAGTTGGGTTTCCAGACACACCCTCCTTCACCCTTGGAGTTTATAGGAATCCCAAGAGAATCCACGTGGATAGAGATCAGGCATCTTTCCCACTGAGCAGGAAAAGGTGATGAAATGGATCACTGAATGCCAAAGAAAGCTATATCATGTCATATTCTCATTGCAAGACGGGTCTTAATTTCAGCAAAAAAACATCAAGTGTCACGTCAAATACTGTTCAAATGAAGCTTCTTTGGCTTTATTTATGTTTAAGTTATAAATATGTTTTGATTTGTATAGTTATATAAGCATAAGGCATTTATACCAAGATTATGTTTATGCATTTTTAACATTGTAATAAAAATAACTTAAGTAAGTACTAGGTGGTCCAAGAAAAATTTGTTTTCCTTCAGAGAAGGGTCTTCACAATACTTAAGTTTGAAAAATATTATTTATTACTTAGTTGTATGTATACTGTCTGTGTGGTTTATGATTATTACGTATATCTAGTCTTTTTCATTCCCTAGCTTTTAAGTTATCCTGGGATCAATAAAGGAGACTTGATATCAATATAACTGACACAATATATCAATTTAAACATGTATTGACTCTAACACATTGTATGTATTGAGATGTTACTCACACGCATCCTAATACATTCAGATATGAATTTCTCGTGCCTGAGGCATGTGGCCAGATCAGTTAACAGGAAGTCGTGTAGCAATAGTACACTGGCATGGCCCGGAACCCATAAATGTTTCGAATCTTGCTTTATCAGCCCCACTTCCTCACCTCAGAGGAAGAACAAGGCTCACTGCACTAATGACTAACACAGAGTTACCTCCAGAGTTGTGAAGTCAGCAGGGACTACCTCCAGCATCCCAGCTCTCGTAAAGTCCTCACAGCCAGGCCTCCACCTCCATCACCTCTGCAATACCTCTGGCGCTCAGCGAACTCCTCTCTCTCTTCTCTAGCTCTCAGGCCTCTGCCTTTACATAAACACATAGTGACTATTGTGAATTTAAGTCGTTGTGTTACCTCTCACAAGCAGCTTATTCGCATTTGAAGCTTGCTTGATCTTTACTGTAGGACTTCGGCATTATTTCCTGCTGAAGACATTTATAAAGCAGGAGACGTGTGATCTTATTTGGATCAGGTGGAAGGGAGTTCAGGTGACATCCCTTCCCTATTCTTCTTCGCAAGCATAGTTCTGGTTGGTAACATTTACCCTTCATAATGGATTAAGTCATTATGCCTTACTTAATTGATCTAAAACCTCAAGTTATAATTTAT
Organism: Rhinolophus hipposideros; assembly: GCF_964194185.1. Lineage (NCBI taxonomy): Eukaryota > Metazoa > Chordata > Mammalia > Chiroptera > Rhinolophidae > Rhinolophus > Rhinolophus hipposideros. The sequence goes on along the minus strand of NC_138057.1, from coordinate 56,948,955 downwards.
GCACCAGCCTAGAAGCTGGATTCATTTGTAGCCTGTAATTAAGTAGGCTTTAAAAGTAACTGGATATCAGGTTAATAGGCATTTCAAACATATAGCAATAAAGATACTGTTACTTGAACTTTTCCAAGCCACGGAGAACTGACTACATTGACACACTGACTACACTGACACACCAAATGTTCAGTTAACCTTGAAGATCAGTTCCCTCTAAGACCACACAGGTTCTCTGTGGTGCTTGTTTTTACTAATAATTATGTGTGTGGACACTTACAACTGAGTGATAACCAAGCCTAATAAAATGAGCTTGTTTGAAATGTGACCTTAACATTTAGAATAACAGCAAAGAGATGTGTGGTTTCAGGCTGCTAAATGCTAAAATATCTGAATTATTGAACATTTTGTTTTGTGTTTTATTCTTGTAAAAGCTGTCCTACTTTTAAAATGAGTGCCAGTCAATCTGTTAATTTGTACTAAAAGTTTAAAATATATGTCATACTCAATGGTTCAGCAGTTAAAATATATGGTTCTAATTATGTATTTTAAAGAAAAGCAAATCAAATCATTATTGAAATATGACTATACAAAAATGTTTGTTATAGCATTACTTACAATTTTTAAATTTTAGACTAAACCTAAATATATTACGGTATGTCTATCATATAGAATTCTATATAACCATTAAAATTGTGATAGAGAGCTGTATTTGTTAACCTGAAATAAGCTTTCAATATATTGGTGAAAGGGTAATCTGGTTTTAGGAATAAAACTGTAGCATCCATTTTTATAAGAAATTAAAAACATTTAAAACCAACCAGTTTAGGACATGCACAAGTTGTCTCCATTTTCAGTCCCCACTTCCTTATTTCCTATTCACTCCGTTTTCTAAGTCAAATATTTATTTATCAGCTATTTTCATATAAATAAATATGAAATGGGTTTAATACGTAAACTGAGTAGCAAGCACATACCTAGTTATTTAAAGAGAGGCATTATTGCCATTGTTTAAAAAAATCCTCTTGTCTTACAAAAGGGAAGCTGGATAGAGTCTGGTTTAAGCTTTGTTAGAAGAAACTGAGGCATATTAAAATTTTTAAGAGTTTATTTGAGCAAAAATCTATTATAATCAGGCAGAGCCAAACCAGAAGTGGTTAGGAACGCTCCACTGAAAGGAGCTTGCAGACAGGCTTTTCTAGACAAAAGGCAGAAGCAAAAAAAGAAATAATTTGCTTGGCTAGAGCTTAAGGCCTAGTTGATTGCCCTTAGCAGTTTGAATTCATAATTTTGATGTTATAGAAAAAGAGGGTCCTTGGCTTCGCGTAGGAAAGAATTCAAACATGAGCTAATAAGAGTTTAAAGTAAATGTAAGATTATTAAGCAGAAAGTAGGTAAGAAAACAAAGGCCACCCCATAAACAGAGTGGTGGTCTCTAATCGCTGGTGGAAGAGGGACACCCTCCATCCCACGGGCTAAGGTTTGTATGTGTTTTCTGTTTCCCTGGAAAATTTATAGGTATCGGGGAAAGGAGGATTGAAGAACAACGGTAAGTTTATCTTCAACTTCAGTAAGACGCAAGAAGAATAGGGGCAGGTTTGTTCTGAACTCTTGTAAAGCATAACCTGTGTTTTCTTTCCGTGGGCTTAGGTACAGGGATGGTCATAGTGGAATGTCTAGTTTGCTATGGGTGATTGATTAATGTCAGCCTGACTTCTGTGCCTTATAGCACATAGGCAGCAGGCTTGGAATCTGACCTCCTAGTTCCTTTTTCTGTAAAAATAGTCCTTATGCTCCTTCTAGATATTATTGAGGCATTTACAGACTTTGATTTTGTTTGTTTTAAGTTAGGCCACCATGACTTTGGAGCCACACTGGTATAATGGCCTACTTGTTTCATTAATTTAACAGGCCCAAAACAAAACTAGAACCTCAACAATAACTTACACTAACCATATAGTGTCCCCCATTACCTCTGTCGAAAGAAAACTCAGAGAGCTCGACTTGAGATCATTGTTTTACTGAGAGAGAAACAAACTGTTCCAGAACAGGGAGATTTCCAAACCAAAGGTGGTTAAAAAGCTCAGCTCACAGTAGTTATAGCTTAGGTTGTAAAACATGAATGAGCAAGTACATTGTTTTCTACTGTGATTGGTTGCTGGAAACTTACATTCCATTTCATTGCATAAACTTATTTGTTTATAGCTTACTTGATAATGTTGAAGAGAGAACCACAGGCCCAAACTGGCTTCACTTGCGCTGAAGCCCAAGATACGAAACCTAGATTTAATACCTGATTTAACTGCAGTTTCAACCTCTCCCAGAAACATAATCTTAATCAACTAGCCTAGAATTTTTGGGTCAAGCACCAGTAAGAGAATGGGTCCTGTGTGCCCTCTCCACATCTCCGTCCCAAAGGAAGAAGAGGCAGTCTGCATGATAAAACCCTTGTCATTCCCTTCCACCTAAAAGATGATGTCCTGGTCTAAAAATAATCCATTAATCCCAACCCATTTCTTTTCTTTATTAATAACGTCTCTGCCATATCCTTTTTCCTATAAAAAGATTCCATTTTGTACAACCCCTTGGAGTATCTATCTGCTTGTTAGATGAGATGCTGCCTGATTCATGAATCGTTTAAAGCCAATTAAATCTCCAAATTTACTTGGTTGAATTTTGTTATTTAACACTAGGAAGCCATAAATAAGGTCATGTTGTAAGGACATGAAGAAACCAGCAGTGTAAGCCCTGATAGTTGTTTCTTTTTTGTTTCTTTTTTGGACTGTAAATGCCTGATTTAAGCTTAGATTGCTTAAATTGAAAGCATCAACTTCAAAAGAGGCATCCACTTCAATGATGGCTATGTAGAATAAACATGACTAGGTAAAAAGCCAGGCTGCCTCCAAGACTGAAGCTCCTTTGCTTAGGAGAGCTTGGTTGATTTAAATGACTGAATATTTGGGCCACTTGTTTTTTGCCTTCCCTCACCTTAAATTGTCATTCTTATGTTTTAAATTCACCAATAAAGAGTAAGCCCAGAAACCCTAAGTCCCCACGTTGGCCAATAAAAGTCGAACCCCAGGCCCACGTGCATTCTCTGTCTGTCTACCAGGGACCCAGGTATGCTATGTAATTTCCAGTTCTTCTAAGTAATAAACCTTTATTTTTTCAAAATTTCCTCATAGATATTGCTGACGGGTATCTTGTAATCCTAATAAAAACTACAAGTGCTGGTCCAACCACAACATTGGTTATTGATAAGCTGAGATTGGCACAAAACAAAACCTTAAGTTTTGTTCAAAGTCAGAGTCAGTATTTTGGAGAAATCAGGACACACGGGTGATTATGATGATTGCCAAATACTATATGTTGATGAGACAAGACTTTCTCAAAGGCAACAAAATCAAGAATTTAAGCAAGAAAGACATAGAATATCAAAGTGGCCAATAAAGAGTTGAAGATAGGGTAACTCTTTTATCAAGAGGCAATTTATACATCAGAATTTATAAAAAGAAACAAAGAAGGTAAACACTATTCAAACTACCCTTGAGACTATTTTTTTACAAAGAACTAAAATATTCAATTCTCAATGTTTTGAAATTTTAAATTATAATGTATGCAATCAATATTACTTTGACTATGTTTTTCCATTTCCCCATACATTTATAACCAACAGTAAGAGAGTTTTCAAAGTTTTGGCAAAAAAAAAAAAATTTCAGTCATGGAACAATCATAAGTTTTCTGATTATTAAAATGATTTTGTATGGTTTCAGCATGCACAATTATTTTTACAGTCCTGCACTACTATGCAAAGTGTCCTGTACTTGAGAATATTTTTGTCATGCCCACATATTTGAATAGTTTGCTGGACATAAAATTCTGGATTTTAAGTTTTCTTCCTTTAATAATTTGAAAACCTTACTCCATTGTCTTATTGCAGCCATGATTGTTATTGAAAAAAATCTAAGGACAAGCTGAGACTTGTTCCTTTGTATTTGATCTGTTCTTCTCTGTAAGCTTTTAGAATTTTTTTCGCCTTTCATATTCTTAAATGACACTAAAATGTGTTTATCTACGGGTCTTTACTTACCCCTCCTCGTTGACATTTCTTTTCATCTTTTGTAATTTAAAATATAATCTTTTATTTTTTTCAACATTTTCTCTTCTGTTGTTTTTTGTCCTCTCTGTCTTTTTGGAATTTCTATTTCTATCCTATATATTTTTCATCTTTTCTTTTATATTGTCCTTTCCCCCTTTTCTTCATTAGTAATTATAGCCACTTTTCAGACATATCCTTCATGATTCTCTTCTCCCTTTGCCAGTTTTTGTCTCCTAGATATTCTGTGTGAAAAATGCCATAAATGGAATTGGAGCCGCCATTCCAGAGGAGCTTCCTTGCCTGTCTTTCTTCATCAATCTTTGGACTGTTTGAACCAGGCCAGACCTTTGAACTGGGCCAAACCAACATTGTTTTATAAACAATTATTTGTAAAGCCAGCAGAATAGCGGACATCCTGACCACAAGGACTGATGATTATGGACTCTCTATCTGAAGATAGAATCAGAAACCAGTTATGTATAGCCAAGGGAAGCTCAGCTTATCAGCACCTATAGGAATTCTTTCTTCCTTTCATGTAATCATTCCCTTCCTTTTCTAATAAAACTGCCTTGCCTCCACCCTGTGATTGGGACACTATTTGGGTTTCTGCCTGAATCTGTGCTCCAGAATTGCAATTCTTTGATCCAACAATAAATGCTTGTTGTCTCTCATTTCAGATTTTCAATTTTAGGTTAACATGTGCAAAGTGTTAGAATTATAGGGTAGAACCAGGAGTTCATTATCATCCATTTATCATTTACTGTGAAGAAGAAAAGGGCGGAATATAGGAGATGGGAGTGCTGGGATAGGAGGAGGGATTATGCAAAATGATCAGGGACAGTAAGGAAGCAAGCCACATGGAAATTTAGAGGAAGAGGCTTCCAGAGGGAAAAGCAGGTGCAAGGGCATTAAAGTGGAGTGGGTTTGGTGTGTTTGAGGAAGAGCAGGGAGCTAGTGTGGCTGGAGTATAGGGCTAAGGGGGAAGGGTGGTTGGATGGAAGCCAGAGCAGTAACCAGTGGCTACATCCTATGGACCCTGACGGCTATTATATGAACTTTGGCTTTTGGTATGAGTGAAATATATCCAGCTCTGATCTGCCCCTAGAAATTATGTCTGGTGCTCTTTGGGAGAAGCTTCTGCATCCATAAGTGGTATGGTTTGGGCCTTATACGCAGAAACCCTGCCACTGGCTGATTTGTGTTAGACTTCAATTTTTGAAGACTTAAATTTATTAGGTTCCATGTACATCATCCAAAAGATGCCATGGCAAATAAGCTCAGTGCTGGGCTTGATGCTATTACAATGCCCTGAGCCTCTGGATATAGGTTAGACACTATTAGTCTGGCAAAATCCAGAAGCAATAGAAGGAGCAAGAACTAGCACAATGTGTGTGTGTGGGGGGGGGGGGCGCGGGAGGACTGCTCTGTAGGCAAAAAAAAAGTAAATTTGAATCTGAACTCTGCCACTTAATAGCTGTATAACCTTATGCAAATTTATAATCCCTCTGAGCCTCAGTTTTCTTAAGTTGGAATAATAACAGTAATTTCCTTATAAGATTGCTGTGAGTATTGAAATAATGCAAATTCTGTGTTTTGTACAGTGCCTAGCAAATAATCAGTCCATTATTAACCAGTAGACTAGACTGACCAGCTCTGTCACTTGGACATGATCATTCCTTTGGCCATACCTCACTTTTTCCATCTGTGAGATGAGTATGATATTGCCTATCTGTCAAAATTAAGGATTGGGGATGGGTACCGCCTCCTACTCAAATGAACCACCTAAGCCCCAATCCTGACAGAGACTTGACAGGTAAGTGGATAGAGCCACAGACCTAAATCCCATGCCTGGCTAGGTGATCTGGTTAGAGCAAACCTTTCTGCTTTTTAATGTGTTTACGTTTCTGGCTTTTGGAATAAAGGTTGCACTTGGCAAATTATCTTCTCAAATCTTCTTTCGTCATTGGCAAATTGGAGATGGTAATCCCTAATGCAACACGACTGAAGTGAGAGGTAGAGGAATGTTCATAAGGCGCCTGGTATAACGCCGGAGACGGTGAGGATTGGGGGTGGAAATGGTGTCCACTATTACTGGCAAAAACAAATGCCTCCAACAGAGAACACGATAGAAGCCAGCTGGGGCCGTGAACAGCACAGAGACATGCATAATCCTTCCAGCATTTAAACTTTCTTTGCCCTGAGCCTGCTTTTCCCTCTCTGCCCATCAGTTGGCGCCCTTTGCAGTTCTTTTCCCCGCGAGCTGGCTTTGGGGGTTGCGATCGCTCGGCAGCTCGCAGGTCACGTGGCCTGCGGGAGCCAGGGTACTCCGCGCCGGAGCTGCGCGGGGAGCTGGAGGAGGTGAGGCTTCGGCGCGCACCCAGACAGCGCAGCGCGCCTTCCTCCGGGATTTCAGGGTCGGGCAATGGATCCTTGGTGGGGATGAGTCAGCCAGCCTACGCGACACCGGAGGCGGCCCTCGCCGTGCTCAAGGGACAGAGCTGACCGCCCCCACCGGGTAGGTTTCCGCTGCGCGCGATCTGCCCAGCCCCTTTGGCGTCGTGACCGGAGCGCCCACGTCGGAAAGCCATCAAATCGAGGGGACCCGGATTAGAGGTGGCCGCAGCTGTCACGGGGCGAGCCACTGCCGGGGCTGGCGCCGCCAGGGAGGGCCTACGTCCCGGGCCGTGCACTCTGGGCAGGCGGGCTTCGCTGTGGCCCAGCGGGTGGCGCCGGCCACTTCCTGCCGGAGGACTGCAGGGACCCCAGAAGGGCGCCCCTCGCGCAGCCCGGGCTGGCGTCGGCGCAGGGATGAATGAGTGTCGCGGCAAGGGCCCCTCCCCACCCTTTGCTCGCTTTGGCTGCACCGCAAGGCCGACAGAAAGGCGTGAGCCGGGCGCGTGCAAGTCCAGGTAAGACCTCCACCCCCACCCCCGCTCCTGCCCAGCCTGGCGGGGCGGAACAACCTAAGGGCGGATCGCCAAATGGCCACCCGCGCGCGGCGAGAAGCCGCCTCTCGTCCACCCCTAGGGTCAGCCGGACGCGCCTGCTGCGATGATGGGTTTCTGAGGGCGATCTCGCAGCCCGGGAACCGAGAAAGGGCAACCGGGCAGGGAAGGCGTCCCTCCCAGCTCCGGGAAAGACCAGCCGCAGTGAGCCAGCACGGCGGTGGAGACCGTTAGCCTCAGCCTACGGGTAGAGAAACTGAGGCCCGAGCACGGCGGGGACTGCCCAAGGTCAGCGGCAGACTCTGGCCTTCCGCTCCCATTCTCTTTCCACGAGAGATAGTTAGGACCACGCCGAGTTATCGCCCCCTTTTCCTGACTTGGGCCGCGGTGACCCAGGTGCCGCACTGCGCCCGCGGAGTTCGGGGGCGAGAACTGCAGGGTGGGTGTGACCCCAGGCATCCCCCTTCTAGTCCCTTGCTCGCCCCTGGGGGACTGCAGGGCGGCTCCAGTGATCTCACTATGCGGACCATTAACAAAACCCTCAGGTGTGTGTGTGCGTGTGCGTGCGCGGATGTATTTCCCCTGGAGAAGCAAACCTCGTAAACGGGAATAGCTTTTTTTAGGGGTGCATTTCTAGAGTGCACTGCACCACGTACTTTAGGAAGAGAGAAGAGAAAACTGTGTGTGTCTTAACACTTAACGTTATTAAAATTATTAGAATTTTTTATAGGAAAATTTTATTACAAAACATTCAGGGAACAGAAAAATGTAAAGGAGAAAATAAAGATAACTTAAAACTTCATCTTCAAATATATGGTGATAGAAGGAGAACTGTCTCTGGGTGGTGAACACAATGGGATTTATAGATGATGTAATACAGAATTGTACACCTGAAATCTATGTAATTTAACTAACAATCGTCACCCCAATAAATTAAAAAAAAAACTTCATCTTGTACCTTGTTGAGGTTTTTATGAGTATCTTAAATTTTTTTCTATACATACACAATACCATGGACAAAAATAATATCTTGTTTTAATTTGCATGTCTGATTACCCAGGGGAAATCATCACCTTTTCCTCTGTGTATTGGCCTTTTGCATTTGTGTGGGTGAATTGACTGTTAATTCTGTTGCTCTTTTTTCAATTGGAGTGCCTTTCTGTTTCTCATTTTTAAGTGTTCTTTATATGAGACACATTAAAGTAATATTTCTGCCATATACGTTGCACAATGTCTCCCAGTTTGCTTAATATTTTTGTCTGTTTCATCTTTGACTCTTTGCAAGTTTAACTTTAGTCAAATCTATTATGATTTTTCTTTATGATTTCTGCTTGAGGATATTGCTGAAAAAGGACTTTCCTAATCCCAGTTTGTATAAATATCCTCCTGTATTTTTTTCAAACCTTCGTACTTTTAAACCTTTTAAACCTTCGTTTAAAATTTTTAATATGGAATATAATCTAGTTTAAGTTGTAAAGTGGAGAACTAATTTACGTTTCCTTAATGATTAGCCAGTTGCTGCAAAGCTATTAAGTTTATTTTTTACCCCTCATTTAAATTGCTACAATTATGGTAGATTAATTACATATCTGTATTGGTTTGTGGGTTTTTGCATCTGTGTATCTGTATAGTTTGGTGCCAGTGTGCCAGATTTTAATTATTGAAGTTTTATAATAGGTTTAATATGTGATTAAGCAGATTCTCTCTTATTACCCAGAATCACCATTTTCCTGGCTTTTAAAAAAAAATCAGTTGTATTGAGGTATAATTTACATGCAATAATATGCACAATTTAAATGTATATTTTGATGAATTTTGTCAAATGTAACCACCATCATGATAAAAACTTATGGAGCACTACATAAACTTGATCTCATCATTGCATAGGGACCATGCTAATCTTCCATATATCCTTCCAGTTTTAGTATAAGTGCCACCAAAAGTGAGCATTTCCTAGCAGTTTTTATCAATATTAATTCCAGATGATCTTTAAAATATGTCGGTCAAATTAACCAACCTCTTCCCTCTCTACCCAAACAAACAATCATGTTTGGGTTTCTGTTGGGTCCTGAGAGTAGAGGGTGATTGTCACGTTCACCCTCCTATTGCCTGACACAAAACTCAGTATTTGTTGAACTGAGCATTTAATACTGATCATCAAAGTAATACATAAAGCATGTGTTACCCTTATGGGGAAGTGTAGAAAGCAAAACAGGAAACCTCCACCCCCCATACCTTCACCACTCCTTCACTAAAAGGATTAAAAATAAAATTCACATTAAAAATAAAATGATCATACTATGTACATTTTTCTATAATTTGCATCATCATAGTTTACATTTTTTCCCTCAAAGACCTTTGTAATCTGCTCAGTTCACTCTATCAAATTACCATAGACTGGGTAGCTTAAACAGCAGAAACATTTACTTCTCATAGTTCTGAAGACTGGAAGTCTGAGACCAGGGTGTCAGTATAGTTGGATTTTCATGAAGGTCCTTTTCCTGGTTTACAGGTGGCTACTTTCTCAGTGTTATCATTGGCGGAGAAAGAAGCAAACTCTCTCCTGTCTCTTCATACAAGAGGACTGATCTCAATAGGAGAGCTCCAACAACTTGACCTAATCATCTCCCAAAGACCCCATATTCAAATACCATCACAGTTGGGGTTACAGTTTTAATATATGAATTTGGGGGAACACAAACATTTCAGTCCATAGCAGAGACCTAGCGAAGACTCTTAATGTCAGTGTATTTAAATCGTTCTCTTTTTAATGTCTCCATGTGATTCCCCTTATATAATTAGGTAAATACCTGTTCCCTGTTGCCAGGCATTTTCTTTCTCTGCAGTTCATCTTTCTTCCTCCTCTTTCCTCTCTCCTTACCCCCCACTCTCTTTCTTACTATTACAAACAAAACTGCCCTGAACATTCTTTGTCCATCTTTGGTAGTATGTGTTCACATTTCTGTAGGCTAGATAATTGCAAGTAGAATTTCTATGTCAGAAGGAATGTGTGTATAAAATTTTTATAGATACAGTCCCAACTTTCGCTCCAGAGGTTACATCAATTTATATGAAAGTGCCCATTTGTTGAACTGGGCCACTCCCTCTTGAAGTAAATTAAACTGACCTTATGTTAAATATATAGATTAATTTTACCTCTATCTCTGCCATTAGTGAGTCTTTCCACTGGGGAAAATGATGTTTTTCTCCATTTATTAAAGACTTTTTAAAATGTCCTTCTTATAGTATGTGTGCATATTATGCATATTTCTTAAATTTATTTTGAAGTATTTTAGTGGCTTTTCCCATTTGGGCTGGGATCTTTTACCCTATTAATTAATTTGGTGATTGATTAGATGAAATCAATTAGTGTATATAATATATATGTTATTTCAAATTTTTAAATTGTTTTTTTGCTTTTTAATTAAAAGTTGTTTTTCTTAATTTCTAATTTTTAAATTACAGTTAACGTACAATATGATATTAGTTTCAGGTGTACAACATAGTGATTAGACATTTATATCCCTTATAAAAGGATCACCCCAATAAGTCTAGTACCCCCATCTAATATCATACATACTAATTACAATATTATTGACAACATTCCCTATGCTGTATTTTACATACCTGTGACCATGTTTATAACTGGCAATTTGCACCTTTTTCACCCATCCCCCGACCCCTCTCCCATCTGGCAACCATCGCAACCATCGATTGTTCTCTGTATGTATTAGTTTGTTTCTGTTTTGCTTGTTTGTTTAGATTCCACATATAAGTGAAATCATGTGGTATTTTATTTCTCTGTCTGACTTATTTCACTAAGTGTACCCTCTAGGTCCATTCATGTCACAAATGGCAAGATTTCGTGCTTTTTTATGGCTGAGTAATGTTCCGTTGTACATATGTACCACCTTTTTTTTTTTTTTTTCGTTTTTTGGCTTAAACAACAGAAATTAATTTTCTCACAGATCTAGAGGCTGGAAGTCTGAGATCAAGGTGTAGACGTCTTTGGTTTCTTCTGAGACCTCTTTCTTTGGCTCCAAGATAGCTAGCTGCCTTCTCACTGTCTTGTGTCCTCACATGATCTTTCCCTGTGTGCACGTGTCCTTGGTGTTTCTCTGTGTGCTTTAATCTCCTTTTTTCATAAGGACAACAGTCGGATTGGATTAGGGTCCACCCTAGTGGCCTCACTATAAGTTTTTTAAAAAGATTTTTATTAAAAATATAGCTAACAATATTATATGCGTTTCAAGTGTACACCATAGTTATTCAACATTTATATATATACCTAAAGAAGTGACCACCATATTAAGTCCAGTCCCCATCTGACACCATACCATGCTATCTCAATATTATTGACTATATTCCCTATGCTGTGTATTACATTCCCCAAACTTATTTTATACCTGGAAATTTAGACCTCTTACTCCCCTTCACCTTTTTCCCCCTTTAAAAAATTTTCCATTACAGTTGACATTCAATATTATTTTATATTAATTTCAGGTGTACAGCATAGTGGTTAGACATTTATGTAATTTAAGAAGTGATCCAACGATTAGTCTATTACCCACCTGGCACCAGACATAGTCAATGCCACATATTGACTATATTCCTTATGCTGTACTTTACATCCCCAGGACTATTTTGTAACTACCAATTTGTATTTCTTAATCCCTTCACCTTTTTCACCCTACCCCCCAACCCTCTCCCATCTATCACCCCAACATATCTAGTACCCATTTGACACCATACATAGTTATTACAGTATTATTGACTATATTCCTTATTCTATATGCTACATCCCCATGACTACTTTGTAAACAACAAATTTGTACTTCTTAATCCCTTCCCATTTTTCACTTACCCCCCCAACCACCCTCCCAACGGGCAACCCATCAAAATGGTTTCTGTGTCTGTGAGTTTATTTCTGTTTTGTTTGTTCATTTTGTTATTTAGATACCACATGTAAGCAAAATCACAGTGCATCGGTCTTTCTCTGTCTGACACTCCACTCAGTACAATATCCTCCAGGTCCATCCACGTCGCCACAGATGACAAGAACCCATTCCCTTCCATGGCCGAGGCAATATTCCGTTGTATATATATATATCATCTGTTCTTTATCCATTCTTCCGTCGACAGACACCCAGGCTGCCTCCACATCTTGGACATGGTAAACAGTGCTGCAATGAACATATGGATGCACACATCCCCTTGAAGTAGTGTTTGGGTTTCTCCAGATAAATACCCTGAAGTGGGATTACTGGGTCCTTTTTTGTCTTTTATAATCATTGTTTTTAACTCTGTTTCGGTAGATTTCAGTCAGTTTTTTAATGGAGTTTTCACCTGTTCTTTCATTTGGGACGCATTTCGTTGTTTCCTCATTTTGGCTGTGTTTGTGTTTGTGTTTGGTGTCTGTGTTTGTTTCTATATATTAAGTAGATCTGGTATGTCTCCCTGTCTTGACTGGGTGGCCTTATGTAGTAGGTGCTCTGTGGTGCCCTGGCGCAGTCTCCCTGGTCATTTTCTCTGTGTGCTCCAGGAGTGTCCCTTGTGTTGGTTGTATGTGCCCTCCGGTTATAGTTGAGCCTTGATTGCTATTGGCACGTCGATGGGTTGGACTGACCCACAGGCTGATTGGCTGTGGGATTTGGCCACATCCACAGCTTATGGGCTGCTGTATAGGGGGCTTACCCCACGAGTGGGGTTTACACCAGTGGGCACTGGTGCCTGTTGAGACCTCCCTTTGTGTATGCCACTTGTGAAACTAATTGGGCAGTGCTCTGCTGTGGTCCGAAGACAACCGCCAAGTATGTTGGTTCTGGGGCCTCTTTGGAGGGGCTCCAGTGCAGGCTCAGGTCACCCACTGCCTGTGACCAGCCATAGGCTGCCTGGTAGGAGCTACAAAGCGATCCACAGTTATTCTCTGCCTGTGCTAAACCTGGAGGCACGTGGGAGAGGCGACACTGCAAACCAAGGGTGGCTGCCAAGAATACTGGGCCTGAGGTAGCTCCACAAAAAGACAGGACACTTTGAGGCCTATTGCCACCTGCCAGCTCCCTTAAGGTTCAGCCACGGATAGAGACTTGTGCAGTACACAAGTTGGGTGAGCCAGGGTCTCAGGGAGGAATTACAGTGGGAAGAGTTATGTTCACCAGGTTAATGTAGAGTCTGGTTTGGTGCCAGTGCTGAGCCTGGAGCCACTCAGCTAAAGTCTCAGAGCACTCGGAGGCCAGTTTCTGCCTGCCTGAGACCCAAGGACTCTGATAGTTTTCCAAGAAAGAGTGCAATGAGGGTGGGGCTGGCTGTTTTCTGAGAAAGTTCCTCAGGCATTGGGAGAATTGGGCAGGGCAGTTGCCCAGCAGTCAGTAGGGTGGAGCAGCATAGCTCACGAAGTCACAGATTCAGATTTGGCCCTTGGGCGGGCTCAACATTGGAAAGATGGCACCCGGCTGCTGGCTGCATGGAAGAAGAACCCCACACAGGGAAGATGGTGACTGTCCTCCAGCCCTCGTACAAAAATTACACACCTTCGTCGTCCCTGATATTCCTCCAAAGTCCCCCGAGTCATCGTCCCTCCACTGGAGCCCAGGGTGAGTGCCTGTGAGTGAGTGAGTCTGTTTAAGAGGATACCTGGGTTTCCCACAGCCTTCCATCCCACCCAGATGTTTGGGATGTCCACTGTTTTTCACAGCCAGATGTTGTGGGGGGCTCCTCTTCCCATCACCAGTACTCTGGTCTGGGGAGCCTGGTATGGGGTTGCTTCTCAGAGGGAACCTTCACAGCCAAGATATCCCTCCTGATTCTCAACCAACACACGGAGGTTTGGGGTCAGCATGTTTTGCGTCTCTGCCCCTCCTACCAGTTGTGATGTAGCTTCTTCTTTATAGCCTTAGTTATAAAACTTCTGTTCAGCTAGACTTCAGATGGTTCTCCAGGTTGACTGTTCTATAATATAGTTGTAATTTCAACGTGTTCACAGGAGGAAGCAGGCACAGTGTTTATCTACTCCACCATCTTAGGTCTCTCTATGTTATATTATTTTTACATATAATTCTGTTACCAGTCACATTCTGAAAGTCAGTTACCATTTCTAATGTTTTCTCTGCTGATTTTCTTGGGTCCCCCATCTGTTCAGAAACATTATTGCATATTGGTTGTGATCTTGAGTTCAGGAATCAGTCTGCTCAGGTTCAAGTTTCACCACCCACTTAAAAGCTTTGTTAACCTTGGGTACAACTAATTGTGCCTTCATTTTTTCAGGTGTAAAAGGGGCTTAATAATAGTACTTCTCATAGACTTCTTATCGATGAGATGGGGAGAACAGTGCCTTGCACATAAGAAGTGCATAGCAAACATTTACAAATAAGTTGATCTTTGCTCATTATGTGACCAGGCTTTTTGATACTTCCAATTTTATAGCTGAATAATTGAGACCCATAGAAATTAAATGACTTGACTATGGTCACATATTTGCTCTACAAACATCGAGCCTCTTCTCTGCATTGAGTACTGTGCTATATCTGCGAGGGATACCAAAGATAAATTAGACTGAATCCACTAAGGGGATTTATAAGTTCTGGGGGCATAAGTCAAGGGCCGTGAATAAAGCCATGGAAGACAGCAGGTATCATGGGAAAAACGTGGACTTTGAAATGTGTCCTATGTTTGAATTTCCTGCTTCCAACTTGGTAGCATTTTTCTCCTTCTTCTCCTTCTCCTGTCCTTTTAAAAGCTAAATGGGATTAGTTTCATTGCTATTTGAGAGTTTCTATTTTAGCCGGAAGAAATAGATGTGAGTCTAGTACAGAACTTTGATATGTAGTCGGAGCTTAATGAGTGGTCGCTATAAATAGATACAGTCTAAAGTAGAAAGTGACAAATGAATGTCCTTGGTGGGGGGAGTTCTTGTTAAGGGCCCCAGCACTTGAGAAAAAGATTATTATTTCTGGTTGGGGGAGATCGGGGTTGGCTTTTGGAAGAGGTCTCTTTTGAGCTGACTCTTGATGGTTGATTTAGCTGTGTGACAAGAAATGGATCTGGGAAGATAGTCGGAACTGGACGTCGTGAAGAATCTTGGGGAAGAATTTGAACTTTATTCTGCAGTCATTGGGGAATCACTGACCAGTTCTACAGAAAAGAGTACCGTGTTCAGACCTGTGTTTCAGAGTATCAGATGGATGCTGGTTACGTAAAACATGGCCATCATTTGCACAGTGTCTTGTATCTGACAAAGGGCTTTCATAGCTGTCGTCTCATTTTATCTTCAAATGTCTCCATAAATGAGGTGGTGTGTTGTTTTTTTTTAATTTTCCTACCTTGCAGAGAGGCAAAATAGTTTCAGAGAGATTAAATGTTTTCTTCATACCAATGCACCTAACTCATGAGTGTTGGAACAAAAACAGGTCTTTTGGCTTCAAAATCTGGTGCTCATTCTGGAAGTCAGATGCCTTCTTAGGAGGCTTTTTAGATCAGCTGGCCTGGAGGTGATGAGGAGTAACCAGGGAATGGCAGTAAAGAAGGGCATGGCAGTGGGGAGGGGAGGAGAGAGAAGAGGAGGATAGGAAAGAGGCATAAGAGACCATGGAGGTGGAATTGCTAGGACTTGGGGAGCAATTGGAAGGGTTGAGAAGTCAGAACTAACTGGTCTTTTGGACCCAGGTGCCTGGGAGAGTGGTGGTGCCATTCACATAGAACAGCTGATTCGGGCCATTTTTGAATGCTTATCTCATAATGCTCTGCCTGGCATTCTGCCTCCCATACCCCTGTGGCCCCTTCAGCTTAATTTTCAGAAACTGCACTAGAATGTGGTTGTCATCGTAGTTCCATTTATTCATCCTAACCCTCTTTCAGGCTCATTTCTTGGTGTCTTTGTCCTTTGCTGTCTTCCCTGACCCCTCCATCCTAGACATGGTACTAGGTCCTGTTTAAGGACTGGTTGTGTTTCACAGTGTAATTGCAAAGCATAGATAAGAATTCAGTAATCATTGTGCCTTAGAATCGGGGCTGTGAAGGTAGGATTGTTTCCAGGCCACCTCACCAGTGTCAGTCACTCCACAACTTCGTTGGAGCATGGGCCTGAGCTGCCAACATCATGGTGACTGTGGAATTCTGGGAAAAGGCATTCAGAGTAATAATGTAGACATAGCCCTCCTCTGCCCCACCCCCACGGTTGGGTTGGGCCTAAAGACTTCCTTCCTTCAAGCTACCAATGGAAAATCCTGTTTTCAGGTCTGTTCCCCAATGCCAGTTATCTTAAAACCAATTTAGTGAACTAAATTACAGGTGGCATTGGACACCCCAACCCTACAGTGCAGCAATTGGTCAAATCCTTTAAGAAGGTGTTTCAAAAAGCAAACTAGAACATAGTTCTGAATGCCTACATAACTTCGTGTAGCTGGATTTTAGGCAAACTGGTTATCTGATCTTTGAATGATCTGATTCCAGCTCCCCTGGCCCAAGGTGGGTGTGCTAGATTGCATTATTGTTCATGATATTTTCTGCCCCTCCCTAGAGAGACATATATTTCCCTAATCATTTACTTTAGGCTTGCCATATTTCTTTTGGTATCCCTTTCTTGCAGGAAAATTACATAACTCTGCTCCGTTGAATTCAAGAGGTATTATGTGATTTGTTCTGGTCAGTGAAATGTAGGTGGACATGATGGTTGTCAATTTTGAGCTGTAGCTTTGAGAGCCAACTTGTGATTTTCTCTCTCTGCCACAAAAATCATCAGTGTTCAGGGAAGAGGCAGTTCCATCTACCTGGGTCCTAGAGTATGGATGACACGAAGCAGAGACTATCAACCCATAATGGACAAGTAATAGGAGCAAGAAGTAAACCTCAGTTCTTAGAAACCCCTGAAATTTTGGGATCATTACTGTAGCCTGTCCTGACTCATACAGTATAAAATAATATGCGGGCCGGAGGGCTTCTGAGTATTCTAGAAATTTCCCAGACTCTCTAAGTAGATTGCTAGATCCTTTCTTTTTTCTTGAGGGCTTAGAAATTGGCCTGCTGCTTTTCCTTCCTATTGACTCTTCCCTTTCCTCGTCCTCTGCTCTGTGGGAGGAGTAAATTTCTCTGCTCCATTGCTTTGGCCAGTGGATGGTGAGTGGACTTGATCTATGGCACAGTTAAGTGAGGCTGTAAATGTATCTGCACATTTTAATTCTTGTGTAGCTGCCATCCACCCAAAGAGCATGCCCAGATGGCTGTTCTGCATCTTGACCTGGAATGAGAGGTATGTGGAACCACCTAATTCTGAACTGCAGTCTGGAGCTGAACCCAGCCGAGCCATAGCTATCCACAGACCAGTGAGCAAGAAATGCATGTTGTTATTGTAAGCTATGACGATCTGGGGCTGTTCATCACTCCAACAAGAGCTGATCAGTGTAGGCAGGAACTGCGTCCTCTGAACTGAGTCCCTCTCCTTCCCTGGTGACTGAACAGCAGTTTCACACCATATTTTTAAAACAAGAGATTTCTATCGAAGGACACATTGGTTGTTTCCATGTCCTGGCCACCTAAATAAAGCTACAGTGAACATCAGAGCACAAATATCTTTACAGATAAATGTTTTCAGATGTTTTTATACACCTGAAACCTATATAATTGTACTGTCACCCCAAATAAACTTTAACTTAAAAAAAAAAGTGGGGAAAAAAACAAGGGATTTCTGAGATGTTAATGATTTTATTGCCCCCAGGGGGGAAATTGCCCTGGATTAAAGGTCCTCTTTATATAGCACTAGGGTCTTTAGTTTCCATCACAATAAATAGTGAAATCTAAGGGAAATCATCATGCTTGCTTTATAAGTGTAGCTTCAAGAAAGTCCTCTCCCTCTCCTCTATCTACCTAGAACACATGAGCCTCTTTTGTATAGAAATTCTGGAGCCAGCCCCGCAGGCATGGAAAATAAAGCAGGACTTGGTGCTTTCAGGGCCTCTCCAGTCATATCTGGGTTTAAGGGTGTGCCCTCAGTCAGTTTGTTCATTCAATAAATATTGTGGACTTTACACTCATGTGACAGGTAGTGCTAGGTGCTGGGTATCCATGGTGATCAAGACAGATAAACTCATTGCCCTTCATAAGGGTATGTCCCGATGGAGGAGGCTGGCCAAAACAAGGGCTAGCAAAGAATCTAACAAATTACTGTTAGAGATAAAATTGCTGGGAGCATAAAGATATTTATGTTAAATATATTGAAATTTTATTTTTTGTCAGTACTTTTAAGTCAAAAGGTGCAAATAGGTATTTAATAAAAAGTTTTCATCCCACCCCAGTCACTGAGCCACCTACTTCCCTTCTTCAAAGGCAAAGTTGCCAGTCTCTTGTATATCCTTCCAAAGATAGCCTGTGTATATGCAAGTACATTTATGTCTATTCCTCCCTCCTTTTTACACAAGTGATAGCATGCTATACATACTTTTTTATGTCTTCTTTAACTGAAGCTGTATCTTGAAAGTTTTCCATATCTGTATATAAAATTTGCTTGTATTTTTTAACTTTTTTTTTTTTTTTTTTTGCTTTTGGTGAGAACATTTAAATTACACTCTCTTAGCAAATTTCAGTTATACAATACAGTATTATCAACTATAGTCATCATGCTGTACATCAGAGCTTATTCATCTTATAACTGAAAGTTTGTCGCTTTTGACCAGCCTCTGCCTATCCCCTCACCCCCCAACCTCTGGCAACCACCATTCTATGAGTTTGACTTTTTTTTTTCCAGATTCCACTTATAAGTGATACCGAGCAGTATTTGTCTTTCTCTGTCTGCATTATTGAATAATATTCCATTGCATATACCACATACACTTTATCCATTCAACTGTCAATAGACGCTTAGGTTGTTTCCATGTCTTAGCTATTGTGAATAATGCTGCAGTGAAATGGGAGTACAGATAATTCTTTGAGATAGTGATTTTGTTTCCTTTGGATATATACTCAGAAGTGGGATCATATAATACTTCTGTCTTTAATTTCTTGAGGAAACTCCATATTGTTTTTCATAGTGGCTGTACCAGTTTATGTTCCAACAAATAGTATACAAGAATTCCCTTTCTCCACATCCTTGCTAGCATTTGTTATGTCATGTCTTTTGATAAAGGATATCTTAACAGGTATGAGGCGGTATCTCATTGTGATTTTGATTTGCTTGTCCTTGATGATTAGTGATGTTGAGCACCTTTTCTTGTACCTGTTGGCCATTTGTCTGTCTTCTTTTTTAAAAAGTCTATTCAGATTCTTTGCACATTTTTAAATAATTGGATTATTTGTTTGGTTTTGGGGGCTAGACAGAGAGGTTTATGTATGACTCATAACACAGTCCACCCTAGGTTGGGAGGGTGCTGGAAGGGAGCTGTGGGAGAGACCTCTACTCTATGCAGCCAGTCAAGGACACAGGCTCCTGCCATCTGGTGGCTCCACCCTCCTCTAAACCCAGCAAGGCTGTTCATTCAGCTAGAAAATGGAGAAAGAGAAAGTTGAAAGGCACACCTCTGGTCAACCACCTTGGCCCAGAAGTCGCACCTGTCACTTTGCTCACATTTTACTGGCAAGCCTTAGTCACATGACCTCACCCAGAAGAAGGTGGGCTAGGAAATGTGGTCTTTCTGTGTGGCCAAGTAGGAGAGAGCATGGATCTGAGAGCACTAGAGACTGCATCTCAACAACCTCATATGGTACCCGGGTAGCCCTTCCTTCAAGATAATTCACAAGCTAGGCAGTTTGCTTCCAAATGTGTGCAAACTATTATACTTCTGAGGTAAGAGGATTACCTTCTGTTCTACAGACATCATTTAGTTTTGCATTAAGTATAGTTGTATGACATTAGAAAAATAGGAATGGAAAATCTTGACAAAGGTGTCTCGGGGAACCCTAAATACTCCTTTTTTGTTTGTTTGTTTTGTTTAGGATGTTCAGAAAAGACAAATTTTTCAGAAATTTCATCAACAAGTATTTACAATGCACTTACATTGGAACTTACTTTAAAAGTGTATTTCCTTTATGTCAAGCCTTACTTTTTTTGCATGTTTTTAGAACCCGTGTCTATGCTGCAGCTGAATCGACGTAATAATCTCACTAGCCCTACCTGGTGATTTACTGGCACATTGTACACCTAACTAAGCATCTGTAGGCATGGAAACTTGCTTGGATGCCCCAAGGTTTCATTACTCATAGAAATACTAAAAGAATCCAAGAGGTCGTTAACAGATACAACCAAAGAATAGTGTACTGGAGAAAATACTTAAGTCTCTAGTAGCTACACAGCCTAGAATTAGAATTTCTAGTATGATATGTGCTGAGTTCCATGCTTGGATTTTTAAAAGCCCTTTACCATTCTCTACTTCCTGTTCCTTTAGGTTTGGCTGGCACTGATTTGGGCCTGTGGTCCAGAATGGTTTGTTCCTGGGACCAGACCTGACCAGAAGTGACCTCATGAGCACATCACCCTCTCCAGCTGCCATGCTGCTCCGGAGGCTGAGGCGACTCTCCTGGGGCAGCACTGCTGTCCAGCTTTTCATCTTAACAGTGGTGACGTTTGGCCTACTGGCCCCCCTGGCCTGTCACCGGCTGCTTCACTCCTACTTCTATCTTCGCCATTGGCATCTGAACCAAATGAGCCAGGAGTACCTGCAACAGAGCTTAAAAGAGGGTGAGGCTGCCCTGCACTACTTTGAAGAGCTGCCCTCCGCCAACGGCTCAGTGCCCATCGTCTGGCAGGCCACCCCCCGCCCCTGGCTGGTCATCACCATCGTCACTGTGGACAGGCAACCCGGCTTCCACTACGTCTTGCAGGTGGTGTCCCAGTTCCACCGGCTTCTTCAACAGTGTGGCCCCCAGTGCGAGGGCCACCAGCTCTTCCTGTGCAACGTGGAGCGCAGTGTGAGCCATTTCGATGCCAAGCTGCTGTCCAAGTACGTCCCTGTGGCCAACCGCTACGAGGGCACTGAGGATGATTACGGCGATGACCCTTCAACCAACTCGTTTGAGAAAGAGAAGCAGGACTACGTCTATTGCCTGGAGTCCTCCCTGCAGACCTACAACCCAGACTACGTCCTGATGGTGGAGGACGACGCCATTCCAGAAGAGCAGATCTTCCCAGTCTTGGAGCACCTTCTGCGGGCGCGTCTCTCCGAGCCCCACCTCAGAGATGCCCTCTATCTAAAGCTCTATCATCCCGAGAGGCTCCAGCACTACATCAACCCAGAGCCCATGAGGATCCTGGAGTGGGTCGGCGTGGGCATGGTGCTAGGGCCCTTACTAACCTGGATATACATGCGGTTTGCCAGCCGGCCGGGGTTTAGCTGGCCCGTCATGCTCTTCTTCTCCCTGTACAGCATGGGTCTGGTGGAACTGGTGGGCCGGCACTACTTCCTGGAACTGCGGCGGCTGAGTCCCTCCCTGTACAGCGTGGTCCCTGCTTCTCAGTGTTGCACCCCAGCCATGCTCTTCCCTGCCCCTGCAGCCCGCCGGACCCTCACCTACCTGTCCCAGGTGTACTGCCACCAGGGCTTTGGCAAGGACATGGCACTGTACTCACTGTTGAGGGCCAAGGGGGAGCGGGCCTACGTGGTGGAGCCTAACCTTGTGAAACACATCGGGCTCTTCTCCAGCCTCCGGTACAACTTCCATCCCAGTCTGCTCTAGCAGGCCAAGAAACGCCTGTCTGAAATTGGCGGCTTCTTGGATATTCAAATATTGAGACATGGTTGCTTGCAGATAGTTCCTTGTTTAATGCTGCTGGGGATATAGGCACTAGGGACATCAGAGGAACTGACCAGTCAAGAACCTTGGCTTTGGTTAACTCGCTGCCAGGAGCAGCGGTTGTCCACAGGTCTGGCTCTCTGCCCCTCCACACAGCCACACTGCCTCATGCAGCCTGACCCACCAAACGAGGGGGCATTGAAATACCAGTTGTATTCTCCAGTGTTCAGCTCTGCTTTGGGACAGAGCCTGTGACTACCAAAAATATTGTGCACAGTGATGTGACGGTGTTAGGATTTTAAGAGTAGAAGTTGGTGAAAGGTGAGATCCTTTCGAATTGATTTCTTTCTCACTGGGCATGAGAATGGATGTATGTTTAGAATTTATGTCTAAAGAAGCAGGACCATGTCGATAGATTCCACTTGTTTCCTTGACCTGGTATCTGTGGGGCCCTGCATCTTGGAGTCAAGTGACCCGGCTTCAGTTACCTGCCTCTTTCTTTCCCACACATCTATAGTACACTGATATTCACTATTGTTCGTGAGAACTTTAAGGCATAGCAAAATTTGAAAGCACATTATAGATCATCAAAGTCAGATTGCATATGTTTAGTAGTGATTTAATATTGAAGATTAAAATCCAATTCCACATTGCAGAATGATATAGAGTGGGTGAGCTCTTTATTAATTGCATATCTTTCCCCCTAACCTTGCTGGCTAACCATTCAATCACATTTCTTTTTCTTCTAGGTAGCATGATGTTATAGAAGAAATAGTGTGGACTGTGAGGTCAGAAGACCTGAATTTTTATTTCAGATCTCTGTCATGCCCTAGTGGTGTGAACTCGAGCAAGTCATAACCACTGAGTCTCAGTTTCTTCACCTGTAAAATGGGGACAGTGATACCTACCTTTTAAAGTTGCCTTGAGGATTAAATGACAATGTATGTAAAGACCTAGCAAGTACTTAGCCTGTAGGAAGCACATGGCAAATATTAGTTCTTTTCTCTCCTATAATAAGTATGTAAAACTCAAGTGTATTTTGGGTAAAGATATTAATGATGTTGTTTAAAGTATGAGATAGGACATAGGGCTGACACCTAGGGAGCAGCCATTCCAAACCATCCACTGCTTGAATAAAGGCTGACTTGTCATTGTGACTTCTGAAGGATATGTAGCTTTCATCTAGCTCCACCTCTAACTAAGCTAAAAATAATTACTCATTCAAACTAGAAATGATCTGAGACTCCTCTTGAGCTTATTCCAAGACTAGCGTCTGAAAATTACTTTTCTTGAAAGTGACAAATAAATGGCCTTTGACGATACTTATCAAACTAGGACCGAATAAGTCCCTTTATGAGGATGGACAATTACATTAGAGTTCAAGCGCTGGTCCCGTTTGTTTCAGTGCCACATTTTCTGTTTGCTTTTAACTGTCCACACTGAGCTTCCATTTGGGCATCCACTCAAGAACACTCTTTATAGATGAAGGAACTGAGACCCAGAGATGTTAAACAACTTCTCCAGGTTCACACAGCTGCACAGCGGCAGAACCAGGATGGATGGAAACAGCTCTTCTGACGTCCAGCCCCTGTGCTTTTCTCTTAACCACATTCATTTTATAAATATCAATGTAGTCGAATTCTCTTTTGTAAAATCTGAATATAACCTGGACTAAATAATGTCTCTGTAAGCTAAGATGGTAGAAACTCATTGTCATGTTGGTCTTGGGGAACAAACAGGTATCAGTGTGTGTTGTGTTGTTATAGTGACCTGTTATGTATCCCCCAGGAATGGCCAAAGTGATCAGAGCGACTAAATGACTTTTTAAGATGTTCGGATTCCACACCTTTATTCCTGCTCTCCCAGCAAATGGTCCACCCCCATGTTTGAGACCAGAACTGTCCCCAACCTAGACCTCATTAGAATTTGTTACATTAATGATTGGATCTCCTCATGAATTTTTTCCCCCCAATAACAGGAGAACCACATCTAAGGTAGCCAGGCCCAAGATCATTGCTGTTTACATTCAGTTGTCTACCGCATGCAGGTATCTCTTCCCCTGACTCCATTCGGGATGGCCGAGGCCATCTTTGCCTTGTCTAATTACCTACATACTGAGACGCCGCCGTCCATATTCTTACCTGGAGTCTGCATCCTTGGACATTTTCTGAAGATGCAGATTCAGTGCTGCCCTTTTCTCCCTACCCACTTCTAGATCTTCTTCCCTTTTATCCCTCGTTCCTAGAGTCCAATGTGTGTATACTGCCCTGTATTAGGATAGCTGACAGCTTTACACCAAAGCTGAAGTCTCTTGTTTAATCCTAAGCAAGGGGACTAAAGGAGAACTAAAGTCCCCTTTCCATGTCAAGGTACATAGGTTTCCAGGTGGCTGAAGGTCTCTAACAGTCCCACTCACCTTTCAGAATTCAAATTATAGTCAGGTCTAAGAAGCTCTCATTTGTGACTGAGTATATTTGCATAGACATATCAGTTAAAATAAAAGTACCCATTCCACTGAGGTATCCTGAGAAGACTTTTATCGTTTTATTTGTATGGGATGAATTTTTTGGATGTGGCGAATAGTATCAAACACACACCATTATAGAGTCCCAAGGTACCATTCAACAATATGGGCTGTTTGCTTAAAAACTCGTAACTGATTTTGTTGTATTTCTTAAATGGAAACATTTGACTCATGCATTCTTTTTTATTGTCATTATTTAAAGAAAAAATGATAAGAATACTACAGTGTAACTAGAGAATACAAATAGGACTTATATAATGATAGGATTAATCTAATTTACCTTGGATACACTCCTTATTTGGCAGACTTTATTTAATTGGTAACTTAATTTGGGTAGAGAGGCATTCTAATTGGAGTTGATTACTGTGGAAATTTTAGATACACTAAGATTCATTGTGAGCTATAGTAACACATGACATAAAGTTGGGTAATTTTAAGTCACATGAACAACTTGGATATTTTCATCCCAGCTACAGTGAATTTGCTGAGAAATGCTCATTAACTGGAACTGTTTTTTCTTGTTGGATTTCATTTGGAAAACCATTGGCATTTACGTCAAAGATGGTTGGAAATTGAATAGTCCTCATGGCCAAAAACATACCTAATGTATTAGAACTGCAGTGGAGATATGCTGTGGCTTGCAGGTCATCCCAGTACGTGGATTACAATATAGCATGAAGCATCACGCTGCTGAATGGTCATTTTTGGCTTAGAATTAAAGAAATTATCTTGATCTTCTTCCTAACAACCTACACAGAAATACGGGTAAATGAACTGATTTTTCAAAAAGCATCTATGTTCCCCATTTGTGGGTAAAAACAGAAGAAAATTCAAAGGCAAATAATGAATTTATTGAAAAGAAACAAGGAACAGATGGCCTAAGTATGTAGGAATGAGGTAGCTTTAATTTGTCAGAGAGACAGGAGAAGAGGACAGTGATGTAGAGTGAAGCAGAGGGTCTCACATTTGTCACCTGTTCTTATGTGTCCCCAACTCCCTTACATAATAAATCCTTTATGTGTGCCCCGCTGTCATGAAATCTTTATAGCACCTGTCTGTGGAGAATGCAAAGGAACTAAACAATGGATAGTCAATGTTCTAGATAAATAATTCATTACTTTGTTAGGCCCTGGCTTCCTGTTGCATTTAGAATAAAATTCAAGCCTCTACATTACCTCCTAGGCCAGATGTGATCTGGCCCCTACAAACTCTCTGACATCGTGTCTCACCACTCGCATCCTCGTTCTTCAAGCTCTAACCGCACTGGCTTTCTTTCGATTCCTTGTACTTGCTTCACTGGTTCTTACTGCAAGGTCTTTGTAATGCCAGTCTCTCTGTCTGGAATACTTTTCTTTTGGCTGAATCTTTCCCATAGTTCAGGTCTTGACTCAGTTTTAAATCCCCCTAACAGACTTTCCGTCCTATCTAACGCAGTCTTCTCCCTTTCCTACCCCATGGCCCATCTACCACATTACTCTGTTTGATTCCCTTCAAAGCTCTTGTCATTACTGCAATTCCCTTATTTGCTTTGGGTTTTTCCCCCTCCATCTCCTGCCACGGAATATCAGATCCACAATACCAGGGATCTTCTATGTCCCATTTTATTGATCCCCAGGTCCTAGAACAACACCTGACACATAGTAGGAAATGAATGACAGAGAGAGGATTTACAGTGTGACTGCCTACAAAAAAGAGGAACTGAAAAGAAGAGAAATGGGACTAGGAAATAAAATTATCAGGAAAAGAACAAAGAGGGGGGTCTAGGAAGTGAGGGTTGGTTATGGTGCACAAGGTGACCCCTGTAAAAGAAAAGTGTTTTGTACACATTACAGGTAGATGGAATGGTGCGTGCAAAAATGAACTTTCTTACACCACCACACAGCTATTTTTTTCTTTGTTGTTTATTATGGTTTTGTTGTCAGTGTGTATTGTGTGTGAGGTGGGGGTGGGGGAGCTGTGTGTTACTCTCAGGGGGAGGCTGGGTTTTCTTCAGGCTGCATCTGCGGCATCTTCCTCCTGTTGCCAGCGGAAATCACCTAGATGTGACCCATGGTAGCTCCACAGCCTATTAGGACTTTTGATCCAAGAGGCTGGAAAGAGAGTAAAGGAATAATCACCAAACTCTACTAATGAACTCTTCTCAAGTTCCAAGTGTGAGATGGTTTAAGTCTGCCAATGTAGCCCTAGGTGGTAGGTGTGGCCTTTAGCAAAACAATATCATTAACTGCAAACCAAGAATAGAGAGGTAAAGTTCTCAGAAACTGGATGGGAGGGACCAGAAACTCGTGAAGGATCGTTTTTTTTTTTTTCTAGTACGTGACTTTTGTTATCTTTAACGTTTTGTTAGTGTAGCTTTGTTTAAATGTGAACAAGTTGAGTCCTCTGCGAAACTCATGCACTGGCAACACGTTAGACAAAGAATGTACTCCACCCCAGTTTGTTTTTATTCAGAAAACAATGTAAACCTTGGCATTGCCCTGGCCCTGGACCTGAGACCGTGGTTTTTATACACTTGAACAGCCCATACTTTTGAAACACAAGTCAACCAGTTCTGTATCTGAAACAGAAAAGGCTTTGAAGAGGTTAGAATCACATTATCTTTCATTTTACCAGTTAACATGAGAGGAAGAAAATATTTCAGCCAAATTAGCCCCTTATTTTCACACGTAGACATTAATTCTCTAATGCACTCATTAAAATTCAGAATCGCATGTTAGGAGCCCTTTAGACGATTTTTGTTCCATAAAAGTCACCAGGTATCATGTCTCACATATCAATTTACATTTATTGCATGCCTACTGCGTGACTGATACTGTGCTGAGAGCTGGAGACACCAAGGTGAGTGAATATGACGCACTTTCTTCTGTAGACAAAAAAGGCTACCTTGACAAGCCTGACAAGCTCAATAACTACAAGTAACCACATGGTATGTTTTGATCATTAAAAAAAAAAAAATCCTGGGTGAGTTATGGTGGGAAGTCACATCCTTAGACCTATCTGATATGTCTACCTAGAACAAACTCTGCCCATTGCTTTTGTGCATCTAGAATAACATACATAAAATGTCAAAGTAATCTCTTCTCCAGACCCTGGTACAGGATGAAACAACCCTAACATTCCTCCCTGTTGTCTTTTACCGACATACTTTTGTCAACGATGTATGTGAAATGTTAACTATCCTGCACCTAGTGTAAAAGAAGTTTACCAGTGTAAAAGAAGTGTGTATCTCTATTTTACTTTTTATCCACTCCTAGAGATTTCCCTACTTTGCTTTCTCCTGCCTCCTTCATCTGCCACCAATGGATTTCATGTAGCCTTTATTACGTCTTCTCCTTTGATTCCAATGTATAAAATCAACTGCAAAACTGCTGTTCTCGAGAGCATTATCTCAATCCCTTGAGATTTTGCTTCGGGGACTAGCCCCAAAACCTTTGACTCATAATAAACTCTCAGCCTTTCTTTAGGTTTGGGATTTCTTTTATTGACCCTTTCAGGACCTTGGCGTCCACTGGGGGAGTTAGTACAGTAAATAAATCCTGGGATGGCAGGGTCACAGGGTGCCATCCATAAACTTCCACAAAGTACCAGGACTGAAGTTATCCCAACTTTCTCAACTCCTTGCAACCTCTTTTGCTGAGGACAACATGGCCCACCAAAGAAGCCTCCAACTAACAAAGGAAATGACTGACACGAACATGTATTTACAGAAGTAAATGAATGTCGGAGTGGAGGGAAATTAGCCAGCTAAAGGGAGGTAGGGAGGGTGAGCTGGCTTTTGGAGCAGGTGCTTTGGGGAGAAGGTATATAGCTCTTAATGCAAGAGGAAGATCAAAAAATTATCTTTGAACCTATTAAAGTTTATTTCTTTTTCTTGCATTCCCAGAAAAATAAGCCTTCTAATGTCATGTTTTATAATCCAAATTCGTGGACAACTTTTTCTGAAACTGAATTAAAAATACCCATTTTGGAAAAAAACACAAAATTACTCCCAAAGAAGTTTGCTTACCCAAGGATGACACACGTGGGCAGCAACTTGCCACACCTTTTTCAAAAAAGAAGAAAGTCTGCCCACAAAGTATTTTTTTGTCCATTCTCTCTTCCTCACAAAAGCCTGCTGATTCTCAAATGGAGAGCATTGCGTGACTCACACTCGTCCTTGCTCACTCGAGATGAGTCTCATACTCTAAAGCTTTCCTGCTAGTTCATTGCCCTTCCCAAGTCTTGTAGCCTTTGGGATTTTTGTGGAAAGCCTGTTCTTTCCATGACTCATCTTTACGGCTGACTGCAAGTTAGATCTAGTCTCACAGAACTCTCTGTCCTCACAGGATGACTATAGCTCACCCATCACAAGTTATGAGTGAGCGCTCTTCTTCGAACTCTGAAGAATTTTTAACTGAGGGCCACATTATTTCTCCTACCTATTCTCATCAATGTTTCCATGTGGTTCCCCAGGCCTAGAGAAACTCATCCCTGGCTTTTTAAAATTAAAAAAGTTTTTGTTGTTGTTTACCAATTCACATTGAAACAGTGGTGGCCAGTGTCCTCAGTCTGGCTCTAAGGATAGCAGGCCAAGCTGATGCTCCACAAACAGTGGGCTATGTCATTCACAAACATTGTTCATAATTCTTCAATTACGCTATTCCTTACCTTCAAGGATTCCTCCATATGAATGAACTAAGCAGAACAGCCCAGAACAATACAAGAAAGGCCCAAGATTTTAGCAAATGTAATTCTTAACTAGTTAGAATGCACTCATGAGCTAACAGTTTCTAATCACTTGCCAACAAGAAAATGGATTAGTTTGGTTTATATATGAAAACTCTGATTTTACTTGCCAAAGGTGGGTCAGCTCAAATGAAAAAGAACGAATGATGCTCTCAGTCTATTTCTCCAAAAGAGATGTTTGGAGTGCTTTTTAACATTCTCTCATTTACCAGGAAAGTGTGTTGTAAGTTTTGCAGGTTAGTTTCAGTGCATGAGATGGTTGTAGCATTCAGCTGCAAGTAACAGAATCCAGCCTCCCAGGGCCTTCAGCAATAACAATGTTTAATATTCTGACCTACCAAGAAGTCTGGAGAAGGAAGTGTCAGCAGCACAATGATATCATCCAGGACCCAGACTGGATTCTTCTCTTCTGCCATCTTTCGCCACCTCATGGCAACGGCAGCTTCAAATACAAGTCTTCACAGGACTGTGTTCAAAGCAGGAAGGAAGGGCTGAGGTAGAAAGCTTTTTTTCTAGTGAAGTCCAGCGGGGTTTTTTTTTTCCAGAAAGAACAATTTCAGGAAGTCTCCCAGCTAACCTCTCCTTTTGTCTCATCAGCCACATATGGACCACAGGCCCGTTCCTAGACCGATTTTAATCATAGGCAAAGGGAAATGGGATAAGTAAGCAGAGTCATTGTTCGCTTGTGGCTTGGGTAGGGTCCTTGACCTCACGGGATATCTACACGTCATCCAAACAAGCAGGGGCTTTTGTTAGCCAGGAAGAAGATGTGTGTGGATAAAGGTAAACAGTGACTGCCCTGTTGCTCGGAAAAGTGATCAAGAGTTTTAGTATTCTTCCGGTTCTTGCCACTTTGTCTGACAGTTAGAAATTGAAGCAATACGAAGATTTATTTTATTTCAATTTACTTAATCATAGAGTCACATGCGTAGGTCATAAGAGCCTTTTGAAAAGATACTGCTACAGATTAATTGTTTTGAAGTGTCAAAGGGCTTTGAGAGGCTTAGCTTGTTAGATTCCTAGAGGCCCATAAGATGGCTTTTTTTTTTTCTGACATAATAGGACATCTGAGCAACTGAACATGAGATATCATGGAAACAATAAGATCAGTGTTGCTGGTTTCAAGGAAGCATCATTTGACAAACTCAAATTGGACATGGGGATTGACTAGTTCATGATTGAAGGTTAGGCTTTCCACCAATTTTTTTTCTTTGTTCACAAGTTTATCATGAAAACACTAAGTGCTCTTGTGCAGTAACATTGTCTTACAGGAGGGAGAAAAACAGTTTTGTTCCAAACAACTCACCAGGTTCTGACAATAACAAAGACAACATAGGCTGAGATTTGAGAAGGGAAATAAACTGAGTGCAGACAAATCATACAATTCAATTAAATGGTATCCCTGAAAATAAATAAAATTATTTCAAAACTCACAAGTAGAGGGGAGGCCTTGGTACTTAAAACATAACCTTCATTGTAAACTGATCTGTCCCCATGTATTAGAAAACCACATATCTATTAAGAGGTTAATATCCCCTCAAATATAAGGAACAACTCCTACAACTCAATAGCAAAAACCAAACAATCCAATTTTAAACATGGGCAGAGACTTTGAAGGAACATTTTCCCAAAGAAGACATAAATGGCCACCAGATACATGGACAGGTGTTCAACATCACTAGTTGAACACCATAAATCAAATCAAAACCATAGTGAGATATCACCTCAGACCTGTTAAATGGCTGTCATCAAAAAGATAAGAGATAACAAATGCTGGCAAAGATGTTGCCTCCCGTGTGACAAGAGTTGTGGGGAGCGAGGAGGGCAGAGCAAGCTTAAGAAAGATAATAGCCAAGAATAGAGTGCTAGTGGGGCCAAGGGACTCTAGCCTCAAAGGCTGAGCCCTGAATTGGGCCAACGCATAAGTTTTTACTAGTTATATGAGGAAGTAAAGGAGAAGCTTGTCAATCTCAAGATCCGTGAATCTCATATATTACAATAGGAAAGTGATTCAAGCCAGTCGCCCTTGCCTGCAGGCAGCAGAAGTCTCAGGATGTATGTACTTCCCCAAGGGGCAAAACCTTTATATATATGAATAGATGGAGAGCACATCATTGAATCCCTTCCCCTGCAGGTTGTGGGAAGGAATGCAGCCACAGAGGCAGAGGCTCTCCTTAGCAGGGGGAAGGTGGAGGGGCTGTGCCCACCTTTATCAATCCCGTGGATTCTCCTGATGGTCCCCACTCTGCTGTGCCTGGCTTGAGTTGTGCCCCCCAACCCCGTGGGGAATCTTACTCGTCAGTGGCTGACCAGCCATCTTCCTGGGGCCAAAAAGGGAGAGATAAAGTGCAAGCACAAAGGTGAAGCAAAGTCCCTGAAAGGATCCATCTCACAGACTCTCCTTTCTTTAGGGGCAGGTATTAGGAGACAGACGGGTAGGCTGCTGCGTGGCAACAGTGGGGAAAGAAGAAGCTGTGTGCACTATTGGTGGAAACATAAATTGGAATAAGTTCTATGGAAAATGGTATGGAGTTTCCGCAACAATTTAAAAGTATAACTGCCATATGATCCAGCAATCCCACTTCTGGATATATACCTGAAGGACTTGAAATCAGAATCTCAAAGAATTACTTGCACTCCCATATTCATTGCAGCATTATTCACAATAGCCTAGACATGGAAGCCATCTACATGTCCATCAACAGATTAATGGATAAAGAAAATGTGATGTATGTATTTAATGGAATATTATTCAGTCTTTTTAAAAAAAGGAAATCTTGCCATTTGTGATAACAGGGCTGAACCTGGAGAACATTATGCTAAATAAAATAACCTAGACACAGAAAGACCAATCCTTCGTGATACTACTTACGTATGTGAGCAATTGAAAATAGACTCATACAACACAAAGTATAGTGGTGTATGCCAGGGGCTGCAGGGAGCAGAAAACTGGAAGGTATTAGTCACATGGTACAAAGGTTCAGTTATATAAGATGAATACGTCCTAGAAAGCAACCGTACAGCATAGAGCCTATAGTTCACAATACTGTATTGTGTACTTTAAAATTTGCTGAGATCTTATGTTAAATGTTATCACACACAAAAAGTAATACTAATGAAAGAGGGTCGGAGGAACTTTTGGAGGTGATGAATATGTTTTGGCATTTATTATGATGGTTTTAGGGGGATACATTTATCTCAAAACTCATCGAGTGATATACATTAAATATGCATGAAGTTTCCATCGTGTAAATACATGGTGGAAAGTTCACGAACTTAATTGTCCGACCTCATATGTTAAAAAGTAAATAAAAGCTAAATTAAATAGGAAAAAAATTGTCCATATGTCCCATCATTTGGATGTCACACAAACTCGGAGAGGCTCCGTCTTAACTTTGTACGTGAGACAATCTTAGGCCTTATGTAAGAGTGTGCAAATGGAAACATTAATAGACTATTAAAATATACGAGATAAAAGAAGGGAATCAGTCTAAGAATCAAAAATAAATCTTTTTATAAAATATAGGTTGCTATAACAGATACATTTTAGAAAATTTCTAAATCAACTTTTTGCAAGATTCAAGAAGAACGTGAGTCTACAAATCATGTAGTTATGAAACAATAATGAAAAAATTAATAAACAAATAGAATGAAAATATTTTAATGAATTAGTTGGTTGTGGTGAATTTGATAAGTATGCCTGGGTCCAAATTTCTGAATCCTGTTCTGTCACCTCTTTTCAAAGGCCATCCCCCAGAGTATGTGTACCAGTAACTAGTGGCAAAATTATCCTCAAATCCTGACATCATCTATTCTTGTCAGTTGGGCTAGACCATGTGACTTGTGCCGAGATGATGTATCTTCCTGACTGGGGGACTTCACTCTGCTTAGTCTTCTAAGAGGAGGAAGCAAATTTTTCAAGTGGGAGGAATACCCAAAGTCTTTTTACAATACCAGCTGCACAAGAGCAAAGAGAGAAGAAATTCAATAGGAAGCATCATAAAAAGAGAGATCCCCAACACCAAGAAGCAGGGGGACATTTATCTTAACCCAATTCAACTTAAGCTGTGTCCTTACTAGAAATACTAACTCTTTTCAGACCTCAGAGGAAAAAGCCTTGAGCTCCCCCTAGAGGGTAGAACATGCGGCCTGCATTCCTCCATTCTGTCCTTCCCACAGGCTTAACTGGGACCTCACAGCCCTTCTCAAGAGGCATTGGAGGGAGATGAGGGTAAGGGGGATCAAATATATGGTGATGGAAGGAGAACTGACTCTGGGTGGTGAACACACAATGGGATTTATAGATGATGTAATACAGAATTGTACACCTGAAATCTATGTAATTTCACTAACAATTGTCACCCCAATAAATTAAAAAAAAAAAAGAGGCATTGGAGATTCCCTCACTGCCTTGAGCATACCTCTCTTATACGGTAATACTTATCGCCTTGTATGATTTGTTACAGTCCATCTCTGCCCTGCACGTGTGAGCCCAGAGGGAAATCACCCAAAATGCCACTCTGACATAGATTATTTTGAGTTAAATTCACCTAAAAAGCAGCAGATGAAAAAAGGGGACACTGACCTTCCTTTTTTATTCTGAAAGCAGAAGATGAAACTCTCATGTGAAAGATGTCCTCCCTAGACCAGAGGGAAAATAACTCTTATCTCCAGAGATGGAAGATGAGGCTGAGAGTAATCTGTACAAACAGACCTTGTTAAATTAACCCTTATCATCCTAGTCACTTCTCCACCATTAACTATCCTAACCCAAGTCCTTTTGTCTTGTCATGTTTTCACAATTTACTACTTTTGCCCGATGTGGTATATAAATATTTGGCTGTAACTGCTTCTTTGGGTCTTCACTTTCCTGTGGGGCCTCCCATGTTAATGTAAAAATTTGTATGTTTTTCTCCTGTTAATCTGTCTTATGTCGACTTAATTCTCAGGCCCAGCTGGAGACTCTAAGAAGGTAAAGTTTTGCCTCCCCTACAGCCCCTTGAGGTGAAAAACTGTGGACTACCACTAGGTCTTCTCCATTCTTGTAAGAGTATCTGAACGCAGTCAGCCCTCAGCAACTGTATTTATTGCAGAAATAAAAGCATCTGTGAGAAATGAAAAATGTTAACATTCCTGGGATGATAACATTTTATCTTGTAATGTTCAGTTATTTCTCTTTCTTTCTTTTTGTCCCCCCCCCCATATCACATATTATAACTAACCATTTACATGGCCCTTGCACATGCAATTTTTCATTTAATTCTCACAGTCCTATTGGGGGCAGACAGCTGCCTGCCTTTATTAGTTGAGAAAACACATTCGAAAAGGTGAGGTGAGTTGCTCAAGGTCACATAGCCAGGAAGTAGTAGAATGAGGAAACGAAGCTAGGTTTTTCTGACTTTAGCCTCCATCATCTAATTTAGGCCACTTCACTGTTTTCCTTTGGATTTTTGCAAGCTTTAGTCTTAGTGTAGTTGTCTGCAGTAGTGTGTGTGCATGCACACACACACACATGCGCAATACACATAAATTGGCAAAATGAAGATAGCTTTCTCTGGCTCCCACTTGTGTATTGTAAATATGATCACTGATTATAAAAGAGTCAAATAATATAACACTGGTTCTCAAACTTGATTGCATGTTGAAATTACCTGGACCTCACACCAATGATTCTGACTTTATTGGTCTACAACATTCAGATTTTTAATGTGCTGCTTAAATTAAGAACTACTGCAATACAGAAACATGTAAAGAAAACAACAACTAATACCACTACTCAGATATAACCACCCCTATTACTATTTTGGTGTGTCGTGCGGGGGACCCTGCTCGCTGCGCCATTTGTCGTGCAGGGTCTCAGCTCCCACTCCTCGCCCAAGAACGCAGGACACGGTAAGGCCAAAAAGGAACACCCACGGAGCCATAAGTAGGGGAGTCATATCATTATATTCTCACTGGCGGCATCCGCCTCTCTGCAATCCACTCTTGCTAGCCCCCATCTTCTCTGCTAGCGTAGCCACAGCCGTTATGTTAGTGGCCAATGGCTTACGGGTTACAGCTAACGGCCAACTAGCCACAGCTGCTGGCCATCTGATCACAGTTGATGGCCATTTACTACCCGAGCCAGCACCTTTCTATTGTGAGGCCGAGAGCCTGGAAACTGTTTTTGGGGGGCTTTGTCCCCACATGGTGACTTTCCCTTTTCATGGAAACACAAAATCAGTGTTACAAAAATAGGATATCATACAAGTTGTTACACAACTTGGTTTCTTTATCCACATCCCACCCACTGCCCCTGTATTCTATGTGTGTAACACACACACACACTCACACACACACACATTTTAATGACTTTATAGTATTCCATTGTATGAATTGAATACAATCACTTTAACAATCTCTGTCATGCAGGGTGTCATGCAGGGTTTCAGCTCCTGCTCCCCACATAAGAACGCAGGATATGGTAAGGCCAAAAAGGAACACCCATGAAGCCACAATAGGGGAGTCAAACCACAATAGTCTCTCTGGAGGCTGAGTTGGAGACACAGGAAGCGGGAGCCACACTATGAGCAACCTGCCATCCACTTCTCTCTGCCAACCAACCCCACTTGCTAACTGCAATCCACCGTGCTAAATGCAATCTGCTCTTGCTAGCTCAGACACCATCTTCTTGCTAGCCCCCATTTGCTGCTAGTGTAGCCATGGCAGTTATATTAGTGGTCAATGGCTCACCAGTTACAGCTGATGGCCAACTAGCCACAGCTGATGGCCATCCAATCACAGCTGATGGCCATTTATTACCTGAGTGAGCACCTTTCCACAGGAGGGCGAGAGGCTGGAAACTGCACTCCTGGCTCTGTCCCTACAATCTCCTACTAATGGATGTTTATATATTGTTTAAAATTTTCTGTCAAAATCAGCACTGTAATAAACATCCTTGTACACACTTTTATACCACCAGACTTGTTATATCACTGCTATTTGTTTTTCCAGTCTGATGTATGCTTTATTACAATTTTCTCACCTGAATTAAGAAGAAAAAGAAGGAAGGAAGGAAAGAAAGAAGGAAGGAAGGAAGGAAGGAAGGAAGGAAGGAAGGAAGGAAGGAAGGAAGGAAGGAAGAAAGAAAGGAAGGAAGGAAGGAGTTAAGGGGGAGGGAGGAGGGAGGAAAAAAGAAAAGGAGATACAAATATAAGAAAGACAAGTTTAAGAAACAGAAAATCTGGCTTTCTTACATATTTCCTTGGCTTATTTTAGAGATGTCACATATTGGAATGATGTCCTTTTCAACACTGACTTCCAAGCATGTCAGTGTGTGTGAGACGAGGCCAAGTCCTATTTCCTGGTTCCCCTGTGGCTCATTTTCTGTAGCCTAAGGGTGAACATTCATAAGGCAACTAGCCAGGGATTCTCTGGTGGCAGATTTCCCAGCAAGTAGTCCATGAGCCACAAGAGGTCACTAGGGGATAAAAGACCACTGCTTCCCTGAGCAAACTCTTGGCTGAACCCACTAGTTTTCTGGGTGTATGTGTTGGCAAGGCCAGGGGTTATGGGGATGGAGTGATCTGATAGGATACCAGGGTTCTGGATTTATTGTAGACATTGATTTGCCACAAGATGTAAAGGAAAACATTTCTTTTCCCAATCACATCACCAGTCATTATGTAAAGAATTATCTTGCCATCATGAAAAGTTTGAGTGGAGAGAAGGGGTTCAGTGCATTAAGCTTTGGAGTCATGTATCTTGGGGTCATGTCTCAACTCAGTGTGATCTTGAGCAAGTTCCATAAGCTCTCTAAGCCTCCTTTTCCTCATTGGGAAAATGATGATGATGACTATATCTATTAAATAAGTATGTGAAATGTTTGGTTCATTTTAAAGGCTAAATAAATACTAGTTATTTTTGTGTTGAGTTGATATTGGAGAGGAGATGAGTTTAGATTGGGGCATTTTAAATTAGAGGTGCTGGAACATCAAAATGGAGACAAGCAAGAGCCGAGTGAAGCATTTGCAGTCAAACACAGCTTTGGGGTATTGACTAGATACTCTTGGTTATACTATCTGGCAATATGTTTATTTTTAGATAGACTTTATTTTATAAACAATACAGCATTTCTGTAAGAAGTTTTAGGAAATGCTACTATAGATATGGGTCAAGGAGAAAACATGGGGGAAAAAGTACATGGGTAAAATTAAATTGTGTTTATGAGATGCCAAAATTTTTAAATGAAGAAATAAAAAGATTGGTTAGGGTATCTGGCTGACATTTGGCATCATGCAAATTCCTAAAAGGACTGTAATATTCATTTATTCATCCTCACTACATACTTGCTGCCTTTTAAATATTCCATTCAGCTCGTATAGGGGTTGTGTAGATCCACGGTTCACGTAGAAATATGAAATATTTTAACTCTTTCCTAATGAAAACCCTTGGAACAAGGGAAGGAGGGTGGAGAAGATTTTGTTCCAGTGAAGTGTCTGGGAGAGCTTTAGAAGAGATCAGAGATGGAGAATTCAAGATAGTGACTCTGGAGTACGCATGAGGTGTAAGACAAAAACAAAAGGGGCATTTAAAGAAGTGTTGCTATATTTATGAGTCTGACCTTTACTAATGTCCCTTAAGAAACATGAATAAGTCTGGATTGTTTTTTAATTGCTTTTGGGGCCCTGGACTAATATTCCAGGGACAAAAAAAAGATACAAAAGTAATTAACGATTTTAAATCTACATATCTCAGTAGTTAAAAATTATTTTAAAAGTGCTCAAACAGATTTTGAAGAATGAAGGAGAGAAGCAGTATTCTGTCTAAAAGTAGACAAGAAAGGAAAGAAAGAAACAAATGGAGGAAAAAGAGAGAGCAAAATAAGATGGTAGAAATAAATACAAAAATCTCAATTGTAATAAATGTAAATAGATTAAGGCCTCCAATGAATACATTCCCATAATAGATTTAAAAAAAAAAAATCAGTATATGCTGTTGTCATATGCAGCTAAAATGTAAAGAGTCAGTAAAGTTCAAAATAAAAGGATGGAAAAGTTATGCCAGGCAAATACTAACCAAACTAAACTGACATGGCTATATGAAGTTCAAAATGGATTCCAAGACAAAAAGCATTAACATACAGAGGGTATGACATGATGATAAGAGGCTTTATTCACCAGTAATAGAAGTTATTTTCTTTGATCACATTGATAACAGCCTACTTTCTTCTGGCTTCTGTTGCTGGTGTTGAGATGTCAGCTGTGTGACTGTGGCACCTTTGAAAGTCATGTTGTCTGGGTTGCTTTTAAGATTTTTCACTTTGTTGTTCTACAGTTTGTAGAGTATTTATTAATAGATATGCTTTAAAAATTTTTTGTCCTGCTTGGAATTCACTGGATTTCCTGAATCTATGAGTAGATGCTTAACCAGTTTGGACATTTCTCAGCCATGCTTTTTTCAAATGTTCATTCTGCCTCATTTTTTCCTCTTGTTCTGCTAGTTCATTTATATGTAAGTTAGAACTTCTCACTGATTCCCCTGTGTCTCTAACTCACTCTTCTGTATTTTTATCCCCCTCACCTTTGTGCTGCATATTTTCTACTAAACTACCTTTCAGTTCATTAATTGTCTCTTCATAAATTTATGCATCAAGTTCTTGATCTTAGTTACGTTTTTCAGGGCACTTGTCTTCTTATCTTTTAAGGTGACCGAGACACTGTATTTAGAAGTTTACTTGTAGAAGTAAGTTGGGGCCTAAGATAATGTTATCTTCTTCCAGGAAAGAATTTTAAATTTGCTTCTCTCCGATGCCTGGAGTGGGGCTATATTGAAGCTATATCTTATACAAACGGCTTTTCCATCCTTTCCGTTTCCTTTATTAATATCTTATTAACTGACTGTATCTGCACTCCCTCATTCTTCTATTATTCTATTATATGCAAATTGAAGTGTTTGCATATCTTCAATTTGTTTTGGAAGTGTGAGAAGATGATCTCTATCTATCTCTATCTATCAATCAATGTATCTAAAATAACTGCTTGTTGTTTAAATACCCTGTTCAATTTGTTTTGGAAGTGTGAGAAGATGATCTCTATCTATCTCTATCTATCAATCAATGTATCTAAAATAACTGCTTGTTGTTTAAATACCCTGTCTGTGGTATTTGTTAGAGCAGCCTGAGTGACACAGACAAGTAGAGTCTGTTATTTGCATTAAAGAACATGCATTAAGGACATTAACAACATGAATGGCATACAGTTTACTATTTGTGGTGGGGAGGGGGAATTAAATTTCTGCCTCAAACCAGTCACGAAAATAAAAGACTTCATGACTAAGATGTTCAAAAGCAAAGTAATAAAACAAACCCTAAAACACCAAAACCAAAAGCCCAAAGATTAACCTAAAAAGAAGTAGCCAGACTAATTATAATTAACTAACCACTATGTCTCACCACTTGATATGAGTAGATCAAAAGTGTGTCTCAGAACAAATCAACACTCAATAAGAAATGGAAACCTGGCCAGCTGAGCAACTTCACAGCGTTATAAGATATACTGATTGCTCAGGAGAAGTACAGTTATTCTTAGTTCTCAGATCAGACAAGAGTTTCTGTCTGAGCAATTCCTAATGAGTACAGTTTGTGATGGGATTTTGTTGGACAATGGCCAGAGTAAGTTGGACAGAACTATTTTTGATTATGGCCCTCGGGCAAGTCAGATGGCATCATACCAAAATCACACCAGTGTTATCCACCCAAAACAATTTCAGTAGGAAAGATGTAGGCCTGGGTATATAATGTGCCAAGTCTCTGTACCTCTAATATCAAACTGGATGCACTGGATATTCTTCAAGGAATCCTCCCCCAATATTTCTTTCAGATGATGTTTTGATAAATAATTAGAAGACTTGAGCCCAAGTTTATACTCCTTTGTTGTGGAATAAAGATCTATCTATCTATCTATCTATCTATCTATCTATCTATCTATCTATCTATCTATGTAAACAATCAAGATAGGTGTGGGACAGGGCCTCTCAGAGGCCAAGGGAAATTTGGGCTACTTCCATGATTTGAAGTTTCCAGGAAGCATATTAAAAAAGGAAGAAATAGCAAAACCAGAGTTACCAAAACTGTGATGTAATTTGAATGCATACATTTAGCCAATTAGTGCTTTGAATACACACATGAAGCAATAACTGTGCGTGTAACTCATTTGGCAATAACATCTAAACTGAATTTGAGGCCCTTTTTGAATGTGAAGCCCAGGACCCCCCTGGCCTTCTGGCATGGGTCCTGAAGAACATAAAGGAGTCTGCTGCGATGGGCCTAAACACCAGGCCATTCAGTCCTTACTCATCAGGGAACCACAGATGTGAAAGCCAATACAAAAATTGTTTTACTTCATCTTAAAAGGGTGCCTGAACGGCCCAAAACTTGTAGTCTGTATGTTAATAGCCAGGTAGTTCTAGCCTTGGCTACACTCCCTCCTTGGCCCAGACAAAATATCATTGGTGTATACCTAGTTTAAAGCAAAACAATCCCTACCTTTAAGCAAACATGTACAGGTCAGTCCTGTGTGCGCTTGATTTTCCCCATCCAGTTTAAAGGAGGTGGATGTAAAATGACTTAAGTTTCAGAATTGTCAATCTCTTCCTTTGCCTTTCTTCCTGGCAATCATTAGCTAACAGGACTACTGTCTGTCCTGGTCATATCTAGCTCAAGAAAATAAAATTACATCATCTGGGTATAAAGGGATGCTTGTCCTTTGTTAATTCTTCTCTGGGGCTTTGTGGTTCTGTTTCACTCTCACAGTCACGGAGCAGAAAGGCAGGGGTGAGGGGAAATAGGCCCATGGAAGGACTGCTTCTCATCACAGCTCGGCACCCACCTCTATCTTCTGTGAGGCACAGAAAACACACACTTCAAGTTCTCTCTCAGAGCAGGAAACACTACATTCTCAACGCTGGTCAGTCATCAGCATTTGCAGTCTTCCCTCAGTCTCAGAGAAAGAGACAGACTACCTCCCTTGGAACTCACTTACAAGGGGGCTTGCCTCTCTTATGACCTGCAGCACATGACCATGGAATATACTTAAAAGAAAAACCAAAATTGTGACATTATACTAAAGTACCCTTTAAAGAAGGTGGAATATGTTAAAGGAGGTCTCCGGGCTTCTCAGTGGCTCGTCTCTAGCAGCGTAAATGGCCCTATCTGATAGCCAAGCAAGTTGATTTGTTTGGAGATACAAAGGTTTAGAGGTGAGTTGAGGAGGCTACCTTGACTAGTAGAGTTAAAGCAATTCAGACTTTCGAGGGCAATCTATGAGGGAGGAAATGAGGAGACATGGGAGAGGAAAGGAGAGGAGAGAAGTGGAGCCTGCCACAGTCAGTGCAATGCCCCATCTGGCATCTGGAGGGGTGTTTCAAAGAACTTTGAAGAATAGGGCCTGACTAATGCTCAGTGTAAAATTTTTCTTTGGCCACCATGTAATTCTCCTTCTTCTCCACAAGCCTGTAGCTATGTCTGCTGTTAAACAAGAAGGCCACTACTGGACAGAAGTGGCTGTAATGCTGGGGTACCTACATATACAAACCAAAATCTAAGCCTGTTAATGCCTCAAGGTTATGGGATCAAAACCTAAGGACAACCAATCACAAACAGCCAACTAGGTCTTAAGCTATGACCAGTCAATAATTTCTTTACTTCTGTCTTTTCTCTATAAAAATTGTTCCCCAGCTCACTTTGCTGGAGCACTTCTAACCTCTTGGTTTTGCTCAAATAAATTCTTAAAAATTTAGAATTTATCTGTCTCAGTTTATCTTTTAACACTTCAAAAAGTCTTTGTCCAGGTAAAATTGTTTGTTTTGGGCCTTTTCTGGAAATCTAATGAGGGAGTCATTTCCCATCTAGGTCATTGTGATATGGACAGGAGCTTGGGAATGACACGTGTACTTTACTAACCTGATTCAGTGAGAAGTTCTGAGCCACAGTGACTCTAAGAACAGAAAACCCTGGGAATTTCCCCAAAATTGAGCTTTCTGGAAATTACAGACTACAGGTTTGAGCCAATCTTACCTGGATCTAAAAAGGCAAGGAGAACTGAGCTGAGATCAGAGTTATTTATTCCTATTTGTGATCTTGTCTCCTCTTCCTTACTAGACACTAAAGGGACCTTCACTTGTGCAGAACCATAGTAAGTGGCTAACCTCATAGGTCCAGGATGGATGAGGGAGAAGGGATGAGGGAAAAGTTCCCATAGACAGTGTCTTTGGGGTTGGGGAAGAGTAGAGGGCTGGAAAAATGGCTGGCAAATTTATCTGCACACACGTGAGCAAGAGCTCTAGCAAGAGGTAACTGTATTCTCTGAAAGTGATATTCTGGAATATAATTATTTTGAGTAAGTCACTGTCTTTTTGCTCCCCACTTTGTAAAGTAACAGTTTTACATTCCCCCTGGGATCAAAAGTCTCTGCTGTCACTTGGCAAATGGCCCAAAGTAGAGCCACCAAAATGAGTGACAGAAGAGGGCAGGTCTGGGGCAGGAAACATTAAAAGGGGACGAATGCTGCCCTCTTCCCCGCTCCAAGGAAGGCAGAGCATCTTCTGCTTGAGCATGCTCCTTCTGCAGAGGTGGCTTCCTCTGCTGGCTGCCAGTGATTGGATGAGGACCTCCCGGGCTTCCCTGCAGCAGAGAGAACTTATTCCAGCCTCTTATTTGCACCTCCATCTGGCAGCCCACTGGGACCCAGCAGGCGTAGGAGTCAGCTGTGCCACAGAGGACAGGTGTGTGGTGGCACAGGCCAGCCGTACATCTTGAATGACTGGCACAGGGGTGCTAATGAAATCAGCCTGTCTGTCCACCTGGCAGGCTGGTCCGTCCTGCTACTGAGTCTGTTCTGACTCTGGAAGTGTGGGTGTATGGCCTTATATCTTTATTCATCTCTCCTCTTTCATTCCTCTTTACATTTTCCACAAATAATATTCCCATTTTTTTTCACTCTCCTTCTACCTCTCTCCCTCTCTTTCAGTGGATAAGTCATACTCTCCTGTGGTTCACATAACAGGGAAAAAAAAGTCTTTCCTCATCCACAACTCCCCAGTACCCTGTAAGGGGAAGGGTACCTCTTCTTGGGTATGGACATGCAACTTTTGAGACAGACTCAGCGTCCAGCTTAGTTTTTCTGCTCATTCAACGGAGAAAGTTTGGTGAGTGGGAGTGAGATGGGAGTATTCAGAATGGAAGACAGAGTCAATGTGGTTAGGTGCTGTGGGAGCAAAAATTTTGGAACCCTCCTCTTTGGCGACAAAATTTGGAGAATGTGGTAAGGAGAAAGGAATGACGTTGATGACAATGATGATGATGATGGTGGTGGTGATGAGACCAATACCTGTTATTTACTCAGTACTTAAATTTTGCCAGGCACTATGCTTTTTTTGTTCATGCAATCGGATCCTCCAATAAGTAGGTCAAGTTTTAGAAAAATTGCTGAGGAAGCTGAGACTCAAAAAGATTAGAGAAGTTGCCCAAAGTAACACAGGTAGGAAACTCGGAGCTGGAATTTGGAGCAATTCTATCTGGGTTCCAAGTCCACGTTCCTAATGATTGAAGTATATTGACTCACCAAGAAAATTTATAGCTGGACCTTCAGAAGGGCAGAAAGTTGGTTTATAAGTGACTGGATTAATTCACTTGGGAGGCCAAGTGATCTTGCTCTTCATTTTTTGGGGGGCGGGAGGGTAGGGTAATGCTGAGGTGGTCACTAAGCAACTGACTGGCCTGCCATCTGCATATGCTGGCTAGCTGCCTGCCCCTCAGTGTCTGGGCCTTTTTTCCAGCCTTCCAGGAAAATGTAATTCTAGATCTGCTCAGCCTGGCACTTCTCATTCATAAAGAGTATGAGATGAGGTGAAGCAAACCCAAAGAATAATAGGGGAATAAGAGG
Organism: Rhinolophus hipposideros; assembly: GCF_964194185.1. Lineage (NCBI taxonomy): Eukaryota > Metazoa > Chordata > Mammalia > Chiroptera > Rhinolophidae > Rhinolophus > Rhinolophus hipposideros. Next base: position 56,905,038 of record NC_138057.1, on the reverse strand, counting down.
TGTGTGTGTGGGGGGGTGTTAGAACCACCTAGTTTTCTTCATATGTTATGGTGTTTTAAAGATCTCTGCTCAATAAATATTCCATTTTAACAATATTTCCCCAAAGAAAACATTTTATGATCAAATCTAAGTTTCTTACATTCTTGTTTAAAACCATGTCCTTTGTTCTACAAATGCTGTAAATGTCAAAAACATGTAATTTGAGGGTGGGGGAGACCATAAAATACCACAGCTAGAAAGGACCACCTCCTTCACTGTATAAGATAGTAAGTTCAAGGTCCCAGGATTACTTTAGAGTAACAAACAGATCTGTATTTCAGATCTTGCCCTACTGCTTACTAATGGTGTGACTTTGACCCAGAGAGGGATCAACGCCCTCCTCTGAAAAATAACACCTACTCTGTTAACCAGAATGGGGATTCAGTGAAATAGCCTATGTGACGTGCCCAGGAAAGGCCCTGAAAGGAGTAAGGGCTCAACAGATGGTAATACCCTCCATTGGGCAATGTCATCCAGCTCCTCGGGGTAGAGCTACGGCCAGAACCTTGTTTTCTGATTCTCAAATGTGTGTGTGTGTGTGTGTGTGTGTGTGTGTATATACCACAGGATCAGTCTGCTTCTCTGAAGTAACTTGGCAACTTTGTAATTATGTAAGGCTTTATAGTTTTCATAGCACTTATTTAGATGATATTATTCAGTCAGAGCAACAACATGGTAAAGTTAGACAGAAGCGGTATTACTAGGTCCACTTTACACATCAGGGAAGGGAAGCTGAGAGAGGTGATTTCCTTCAGTTGTACAGCTACTCGGGGGCAGGACTTGACCACCACCCAGACCTCTGGCCTCCTCACCTGTGGCTCTTGCCACTAGAACACAATGCCTTCCCACCTAAAGGCCAAACAGCCTCACCAGAGAGGTAAGGCAGAGTGAAAGAAATACGCTGCGGGTCATCAGTGACATGAATAACCAACCATTCTATCAACCATGATTAGATAGTGAGGGGGAAATTGGACTTTGAGATGATTGAGCAAGCAGCAAAGAGAAAATACTGACAAGGCAGTAAACAACTCACCACGAAGGAAGGAATGTGGGAAAATGGAGATAGGCTGTTGCTGCCGGCCACACTGTTAACCCTTTCCTGTCAGGAGTGCTGGTCACTCACCAATTCTGAAATTCTGTAGCCCATTCTGTCCAATTCACTCTGCCTCTGCAGCATCCTAAATGCACAGACACAGGAAAACCTCAAGTTCTTTATCACATTTCAAGCTTCAGTTTTATTCTTTATTCTCAAGATTGTGGTATCGCTAAACCCTAGAATTTGGATTCTCTTACATTTACTTGAATGGAGACTTGAATATACACAGGTGCTCTAGTCTTCATAGAATACACAGAATTCAGATTTCTGAGTGATAAAGTGTGTCCGGGGAAAAAAAATCACCCTGAGGCAATGGAAGGTACCCAAATAACCTCTGACCCTGGGCTTCATACTGGTTTCTGGTGCTTTAAAGACTATTTACACCCTCAGATTATGGGATTATTGAAAACCTACCACATCTCTCGTGTCACAAACTGACATTTAATACTCTAACTCTGAATATACTAAACAACATTGGACTGTACACTTTAAACAGGAGAAGTATATGGTATGTGAATGCTGTCTCAATAAACTGTTACATTAATAAAAAGGCCATAAAAGAATTGAAAGCCTGGTCTCAAAGAGATATGTGTACACTCTTGTTTAAAGCAGTATTATTCACAATACCCAAAAGGTGGAAACAACCCATGTTCATAAACCATTGCATGGATAAACAAAATGCCTATATACATACAATGGAACATTATTCAGCCTTTAAAAGGGAGGAAATTCTGACTCATGTTACAGCGTGGATGAACTTTGAGGACATTATGCTAAGTGAAATAAACCAGACACAAAATGACTAATACTGTATGATTCCACGTATACCAGGTACCTACAGTAGTCAGATTCACAGAGATAGAAAGCAGAATGGTGCTTTCCAAGGGGGAAGGGAAAATGAGGGGCTGTTTAATGAATACAGAGTCTCAATTTTGCAAGATAAAAGGAGTTCTGGAGATTGGTTGCACAACGATGTGAATATACTTACCACTATTGACTGGACACTTAAAAATGTTTAAGACGGTAAATGTTATATTACGTGCATTTTACCACAATTTTTTAAAAGGAGAGGAGGGACCATGCATTCTTGTGCACCATTTCAGGGGAGCTGCAGCCCCGATTCTTGTGAAATTCCAAGTGGACAATGACCGAGCTTTCACAACCTAGTACAGTTTTTGAAGAAATTAATGGCCATATTATACCTCTTAATCATTTCAAAGTTCTCAGGGGTGAGAGTTATAAGACAGTTACTCCAGACTTTTCTGAGATTGATACGAATGCATTCATATATTTATTGATTGATTTATTCAACAAAGATTGATTGGGTGCCTACTGTGCTCTAGGTGTGGTACTGGGTCCTAGGGAGACAGTGGGGAGGCTTCACTACCCCCACCTGCCTAGGTCTTACAATCTGATTGGCTGAGTCTACTAGTATGAAGCATGACTTGGCCTTGTAAAAATCCAGAATATCTAGACTTTTCTTTCATGTTACTTGAGAGTCTTCCATGAACACTGCAGTAACAACTAACACCACAACCAATTGGTATTCTTATATACTCTCTCTTGTTTGGTTTGATTTGCTTTGATCCTGACCTCAACCCTCTCCTCCCTCTCCTTACATTATAAGCCTATTGTGGAGAACAGGTCAGTCTTATTTATCTTGTATTTTCTACAAAGTGTATCCTCTACAAAATGTCTCCGTAGCGAACAAAATGCCTTACACAAAGAGCCTCATTAAAAATTTCCTGCACTATGGTGAAATAACACTAGCCCTACCTGTGTGACCCAAATAATGACTGCTGGTTTTAGGGTCCTGAAACCAACCCAGCTACCAAAGCAGGCTGCAGTTCAATAAGGAAATATCCAAACCACAGAGTAAAAAAGATATTTTTAAATTCCATATTGACCTAACCATGGTTTTTCCTTGCATTGTATACATGCGGACCCTTTTACATGAAAGTTCTTTCTACATAATAATATCAATCCAGTGAGCGTAACTCTATGATATATGAGATTTACTTGCATGTTACAAGTTTGTTTGTAGACTCAGACCTCATACTATGCATGGACATATTTAACCCATGGCCTGTCAGTTGACTTATGTATGTATCATATTCAAATCGGAAATATCTAGAGTGAGGCAAAGAGAGGAGAATAAACAAGGCAGTTATTGAAGGTAGTGATAGTAATGATTATGAATGATCACCTTATTATTGCCTATTAGAAGAGTCTGCAATCGGAGGCCTCTAAATCAGAATTATGAATTTAGATCCAGCTATTTAATGAAAACTTACTGTATGCTAAGTCCCTAATCATGTTATTTCATTCATGCTTCATAATCAGTTTCTGATGGAGCCCACTTACTAACCCATTTTACAGAAGATGAAACTGAGGACAAAAGAAGATGGAGGATCCCACACTATCTCATAGCCTCTAAGTCCCATGGTCTTTCCATATACCACGATATCTCAATTTTGAACATTTTATGGAGTTAAGAATTAAAAAAAAAAACTTGCAATCAATCTGCATTGCTCAGGAGTTGCTGTTTTTCTGAGGTCCAGTAAGCCTTAGCCTTGCTCTCTTGAACTTTGAGTTTCAGTTGCACATCAAACCCTGGAAGTGGGCAAATGCTGATGTCATCAGAGCAGCAGCAGGTGGCACCACTCTGGAGAGGGCATGTTCACGTCCCTCTGACGTGCCTGGCCAGTCTGCTGTTCACGTGAAACGATGCCCAGCAGGGCCAGGGCCACCCAGGTCTGCAAACGCAAGTCCTTCTTCTCTGATTAATGTAGGTTTAATGTCCAAGGTGATAAAGTGCTGGGAGGCAGTGAGGGAAAGAGCTAATCTACACATTCTTTGGTGACCAAGATGTAAATAGCTCTGTTTTAGACCACTGACTTACAGTGAGACAGAATCTCTGTGTACCTGTCCTGTGATTCCAAGCAAATTACTTGCCTTCTCTGAACTAGAATTTCCTGATCCAGAAAATAGGGTAATAATCCTTTCCTCAGGGAGGGGCTGAGATTGGAAATATGTATAAAAAGAACCAGATGCATCTTAGAACCTCAAAAAAATTGCTGTTATTATTGCTATTGTTGTCATTATTACAACAAGAATAATTGGTATCAGTAGCATAAGTAAAATTAGTTCTACCATGCAGCAGTAAAATTATTTCTACCATGGGGATCTTTGAATGCCTACTGCATGCAGGCACTTTACAAACTTATTTAATGTTCTTGTGAAGTTGAGATTCACCTTTACAGAGGAGGAAATTAAGGCTCAGAGAAATTTTTAAAAACACAAATAAAACCTTGGCAGAGGTCATGTGTTTTATAAGTGCTGGAGCTAAGCTAACAGTTTTCCCAATTTCCCTTGGTGGACTCTAGAGCTCAGTCATTCATTAGCTGTGTGATTTAGGGGAATCCCCTAATCCTCTGTGCCTCAGTTTCTGAATCTGTAAAATGAAGAGCCTGGGTTAAGAACTACTTGGTCTCCAGAAAGCTCTTGTAGCTTTAACATTCTATGAATATAGTGAGTGTGCGAGCATGATTAGAAGGATTGGCTGTTTATGAGCCAATCAGAGGTATCGGATAAACACCTCCCTATCAGGCCAAGGTGGGAAGGGGAAGGCAAAAGTTTAAAAAAAACTTTGGTGAGAAGTCTATAAAAGCTGTGTGTTTCCAAAGATTCGTCCTATTTGGCAGCGGCTGCCTCATCCACAGCTTCAGATCTCTAAGAATCTCCTCTCCCAAACTGTAAGTAAAAGAACATGGGTTGTCTACTTGGCCTGCACCAGGAGGAAAGGAGTTAATGATAGCTTATAGAGAGGAAAGTTCATTTGCTTTTGTTTTCAGGAAAAACTTGATGGTGGCTGAAAATGTGAAGATCTGCTGAAATGATTGTGTTTTCTCCCTAAGGGTAAATGCTCACTCACACCCTTCCTGGCTTCTTGAGTGGTGGGCAAAAAGCTCAAGATTGATGCCAAGTTACTGGTGTTACCTGTATGAGGGTTCTTTTGAATCTTGGCCTAGGGAAAAAAAACTTGAATACTCCTGTTTGGTTTGGTTCTACTTAGTTTTTGAGATTCTTGCTAATTTCTACTCTCTCCGTAACAACTGCTTATTCTGATTTATTTACATATCTATCACCTTATGTCATTTTCTTCATTCTCTTCCCACACCTACTGGTACTAGCACTGACAATTTTTTGTCCTGTAAATGAACTCTTGGTTTGCTTGGCCCTTTGCCTTCACCCACTGCTCAAATGAGAAAATGATACAGGCTTGGAAATGTCACAGAGCATAGTTGTCATTTGATTATAAATTCTAAAACCTTCCACTTGTTTTATACTTCCTATCACATTTCCTGCTGGCCCCAAACACTTTGAAGACCCTCCAGCTGAAGATGTTTGGAATCAAAAGAGGCTGATGCATGTTGGTGCATTTGTTATACTCTCTGAAAAACAGGCATATGGTGAAGATAGGCTGTCTTTTAAAATACCCTTGATTTTAAATAGTTAGGTAGGGCTCCACTAGCTGGCTGGGGTGCAGCAGGGGCTCACACTCTGCTGCCGTCATCACTTCAGCCACGGCATATCTGCAGAAGACCTGGGCCCAGGCTAGACCTGAGGGGCCGGGACAGGGAATGCAGTCTACTGGCTGTAAACCTAGGAGTTCCTTTGTCTTACTTGCCAGTTTAGAGGAAAGGGCAACAGGTGAGTGAGTGCTTTTTCTGGGCTGCTGCACGGGCATTCCGAGGCACCAGGCATCAGGCTGTCCGAGAGCATCTCACTGCACTTGTCACTGTGGCACTGGGGTGGGTAATGAAGCTGTAAGCATCTTCCTTCCCATGCATATAAGTGCTGCACGCTAAGTGCTTGGCGATCATAGGTTTTCAGTGAATAAGCCCCTCACGTCTGTCTTGAAAAATTAATCTGCCTTGTCCGTGGAGAAGCAAATGGACTCCCTACTGCCTATATTTCTCCAGGAGTGGAATATTCATTATTATTATTTCACAGAACCTCTTCTAGGAAGGCAGAAAGAACCACACTGGAGGGTTCCATCTGTTATTTTGCTGAAGAAGGGTTAGATATAGGATTCCAAGTCATAAGCCAATCGGATGTGCCTTACAATCCTAGACTACCACAACGTAGAAGGGGCATCAAACATATTCTTTCTGAGCCTCTCTGTCCTCGTTGCTAAAATTGGCAGGGTTGATGCAGACCTCTGAGGTCACTTGTAGCTCTGTTTTTCTGTGGTTATCTTCTGTTCATTTAGGTTCATTCTCACAACCTTCTCCCAGATTTGTAGATAACTTGTTCATACATTATGTATAATAAATGACGTAATATATAAAACTGTTTATTAAGAAATCAAACACTATAAAAAATTCAAGTCTAGTGTGAGAGCCACTCCATCCCAGCTCATTCCCCAGAGGTAACCCCAGGGTGGTTATTCTCTGCTTATGTAGACATACAAACAGTATATGTGTATACCACTCTTCTAATTAAAAAAAAAAGAATATTATATATATCGCATACTACTCTGAAACATGCGTTTTTCACTTAATAATACAGTGTGAATAACTTCCAATCACACTTTAAGAAACAGTCACTTGAAACCTCAGTGAGCAGAGGCTTAGGGGCATAGAAATCATTGTCTCTCATTACCCACGCCTGGCTGGCCTCCGGTCTACCAGTGGTGAACGCTGGTCCCTGACTCTGTTTTATGATTAACAGATGGGTAGCATTTGTGCTGATGTGGTACAGACCTTTAATCCCTCTGTAGAAGTTTAACTTCCCATCAACAGCATTGGTTTGGATTTGACCCTTTCCGTATTTGTTTTTCTGGTTGAGTCAGCACACTGTGTGAAGAAAATAGCTTGGTAGTAAATAGAAACATGAAAGTCCCTTAGGCAATTGTTTTTAAAAAAAATTTGAAAGAGAAATAATAATAGCTTACATTTTCATGATGCTTTGTAAAGCTTTTCCTATTTATCATGCAATTCAACAAATATATTTTGAGCAACTACAATGAGTAGAGTGCTCACAGGTCACCTTTGATTCATTTGGTAATGAGACAACCAGAGCAGATATTATGGCCATTTAATCCATAACAAACTAAGACTCAGAAATTATTGACTTGCCCACGGTCCCAGCCAGGGGGAAGCAAAGCTGGTTCTTGAACATGGGTCTGTTTGATCTACTAGCAGCAAAGCTCTGTGTGAATGTGTCAGATGTTTATGAATTGTAATGTCAGTGGTTTGGGAATACTGATCCACAGCCCAAGGGTTTGGGGCACTCTGGGGTATCATCACCAAGTTCTGGGGGTGTCATCAAGGACATTATAGTCAGCCAAGGCCCATTCCTTTCACCCAGATCACTCTTTCCTTGAAAGAGAGTACTGCCCCTTATCCCAACTTTGTACCTTATTAGCTATTTGTCTGTGGGCTAATAATTAAACTCTTGTATATTCTTTCCTTATCATTTTTACATGAGGGGGGAGATCCCAACTGCCTTTTGGGATTATTGTGAGGAATAAGTTATGTAGTGCATGTGAAGCAATTAACAGAGTGCTTGGCCGTAAGAGATAATTTGCTATTATTATTGGGCTATTTTTCCCTTTATTTATTTATTTTCATTAAGAAAACATCTTTATTTTTTGGTAGTTGTCCACTCCTCTGTGCAAATACCTAAACTGAGGAAGAAAATTTGCACTTTGACCTGCATGTCACCCAGCTCAGGCTGGCTTTTATCTGCATGAAGATCTGGAGGCCAGGTCCAAAGCTAAAAATCCCTGACTACAATATTGGGACTAATATATACACAGGGACAATGCCATCATCAGGTGGCTGGGATATGAGGAGCCTTGGAAGATAGATCATCTTCTCTAGAGACTGTCACCCACAAGCCTGTCCTGGTACCCCAAGGACAGCACTGTGGTTTCATTATTTTCAGTTAAGACAAGAATCCCTGCTGAAGACAGGGTGGCAACAATGAGAATAGTATCAGTTATTATACCTTCCCATGAATCAGTTCAATAGCCATCGACTTCTTATATTAAGCGGCGGGGTACTGAGAGCCTGTCTGAAAGGGATGCAGAAAATATGAACAAAATCAATTTGCCAAGAGAGACAGGATTGGGTAGGGAGCTCTGCTTCATCCTGGCTGGGACCTTGGGCAAGTCAGTAAACTTCTCTGAGTCTTAGCTCATTAATAATGAGAATACCCAGGCTGGTTGCCTCATTGGTGGGTGGATCAAATGAGAACAGAGGGGCCCCTGGCCTTCCAGGAAATAGAACGCAGGCACAGGCATGTACCCTGTGTATGAGTGCATGAGGGAGAGGAGGCCAGATGATTGGATAGGAAACTACTTAAAATAATCTTCACTGTGATTTGTTCTCTTTGATAGCTCAACCTATGAAACATTACTCTTTCTAGTATACAAGAGCCCTATGAGCTTGCATTGTCAAGATTAGCCCAATGTGGCAGCTGAATAGCGGCAATGATTGCTCTCAGAGGCCCACTACTGAGGAGGTTGTTCGGGCAGGAGGTTTTGGAGACAGTCTCTCCTCGCTAAAGCAGTGAAGCTGAGAATTACTGAAGCAGGCATCCCCATATGACCTCAGCATCCTCGGAGCCTGTAGGAACCTCCAGGCCAGAGGAACTTAGGAAACATTTGCCCCGTCTGCCTCAAATGGTCTCATAGGTAGTTGAATATGAGAAAAAAGGAGACTAGGTCCCAAAGCTGAAGGGAGGTTAACTTCAACAACAAGTGGTGGTTTCTCCTCTCAAGCATATTGCCTGGAGAATAGTCTGGTGGGCTATAGACTAGCGGAACAAAGTGGAGAATGACCACAGAGGCCAAAAGCCTCACTGTCGTGGCCTCAAACCATCCATGGCACCCAATGATACCAGGAATCCACAGAATAGACAGGTAGTCAATTACTGTGATGGCCTCCATTTGTCAGATTCCAGCGGGTGGCGAACGAGCTGACTCGGTCTTAGGATCAGTGATCCCAAAGGTCTCCTAGAAGGCATTCTATTTAGGATCACCACGAACATTTGCAACCCACCTTCATCCTTCATGTCTAATTGCAACTATACTTAGGTTAAGTGTGTGTATGTGGTGGGATGAGGGGATGATGGGGGAACAGACCTCATTTGTTTACTCATTTGTGGCAATGGGCCAGAAATGTCAGAAGGGCCTACAGGGCTGGTCTGCATATCCCGGCTGCCTTGGTTATAAGTCCATCTGAGCCACCCACAGTTCTGTTGAGGACTCCCCTGCACTCTCTTCCAGACCTGTCACCATGGCCCACCGATTTCCAGCCCTCACCCCAGAACAGAAGAAGGAGCTCTCAGAAATTGCCCAGCGCATTGTCGCCAATGGGAAGGGTATCCTGGCTGCCGACGAGTCTGTAGGTGAGTGAGTGCAAGAAACATCATACAACAAGCATACTCTTGTTTCCACACTTCGCAAAAGCAACTCAATCATATTCTCTCGCCTCTCAGAGGAGTGAAGGCTTATGCACAAAGGGGTGCGAGCAGGAGACTCAGTGAGCACCGACCTTTTGAGTCTTGTCATTCCAGCAGGCAGACTTCTGAAAACCAAGGACAGAGGCTCCTGCCTCCCATTTTAAGGGCCCTTGCCAGAGGTCATTTGAATCCCGGCTATGACAAGTTGAGGAACTCAGTAACCAGAACGAAGTCAGAATTACAGCCCTCTACTGCTAATGAGAAGTCAGCCAAGGAAGGGCAGAGCGGGAAAGGAAGTGTCCACCTCTGGCCCAGGGAAGAAGGGCCTGTGGTTGGGAGAAGCCCAAGATGGTACAAGGGAGAGCTGTGGCAGGCCTGCATGCCACCATAAAAAGATAGAAGCCACAGAAGTCAACAGCCTGTCCATCCCTCCTTCTACTGTGCATATCCAGTCAGATTAAGGGTTGGACCAGGGGACGGCTGGAGAGGCTGTAGGGCCTTACCTACCCACCTGGACCCAATGGTGGCTTCCACTCTACTTGGACATACCCAGCCCAAACACTTCCTAACCAGCATCCTGACAGTAACCACGGTCTTTCCCTGGGGAGACAGAAAAAGAGGCAGGCGTTCTGAACATCTGAATAAAAATGAGAGTCTTGCTGTCCATCCTGGTGAGGGTCACTGAGACGGTGGAGGAGGGCAGCAGGAAAGCCTGGCTTGCCCCTTACACTGCCTTCACCCACCCGCCATAGGCACCATGGGAAACCGCCTGCAGAGGATCAAGGTGGAGAACACGGAAGAGAACCGCCGGCAGTTCCGAGAGCTCCTGTTCACTGTGGATGACTCCATCAACCAGAGCATCGGGGGTGTGATCCTGTTCCATGAGACCCTCTACCAGAAGGACAGCCAGGGAAAGCTGTTCAGAAACATCCTTAAGGAAAGGGGGATCGTGGTGGGGATCAAGGTGGGTACTTCCACTCCCTTCTCGCCGCTGCTTTCCTCCTGTCAAGGTCCCAGGACAGGGGCTGGAGTGGGGCCCACACTCCTGACTATTCTAATCGTCTAATTGCTGTTCTCACTCCTTTCCATCACATCTTCCTCCTGAGAACAGATCCAATGACCTCTTCTTTCAACCATTTTTACAAGGTGCTAAATCTCTTAGTCTCTCAATTTCCTCATTTCTAAAATGGGAATAATAGTACCTACCTCATAAGGTTCTTATAAGGATGAAATGAGTTTTTAAAACAGTCTCTGACGTGTAATTATTATTCAGCACATGATAGCTATTATTATTAAAGCACTTACTGTTCTGTTGTAACTAGGTCTTCCAAAACTGCATGAACTTCCCAAGAGTGAACTTAAGAATTTGATGAGTGCTTACAACTCCAGGCATTCATTTAATCCTTCTCACAACCTCTGGAGGTAGACTTAATTATGATCCTTATTTTGGAGATGAGATGAGACAATGGAATTCCAAGGGGGTAAAATAACTTGCCCACAGCAAGGCGAAACTGGAGCCAGTTCCAGCCCAAACTGTATACCTCTTGGGCTCATGCACTTAGCCTCTGCTCTGCGGAGAGTAGAGGCTGCATCTTTATTCTCCCGTAATAACACAGTGCCTGGTATGAACAAGTGCTCAACAAATGTCTCTTGAATAAATGAATGAATAATTTAAGAGAAGCTGCTCTTATACAGCACCTCTGCCTCTCAGGTACTCAAATTACTTCTTACTTCCCAAACCCCAGGTCTGTGTCTTTCCATCCTCTTAGGGTTGTTCTTACATTGTTTCTTCCGGGTAACTTCCCTCCTGCTGTGGAATGAATTGTGTCTCTCCCAATGATTAATACACCACCACCACCATCCTAATTCAACTGCTTAGTTTGTGAAAGACGAGAACGATTAGTTAACACCAGGGGTTCTGCTGGTGTTTTACTGGGACACCTGACACCTGCTAATTACTTATTAATTATTTATATTCACAGTTAGACCAAGGAGGTGCTCCCCTTGCAGGAACAAACAAAGAAACCACCATTCAAGGTAAGGCTATTGCTCACTGATACGAATCATGCCGATATATGCTAGAAATGAGCAAGGGAAAACAAAATACGAACATCACCGGTTACGAACATCACACTGGTTTTTGAGCCACAAACACCTGATTTTCAATCCCAGTTCCTCTATTTAATAACTGTGACCTCATGCTAATCGCTTAAATGTTCTCTGAGTCCATTTCAGGGATAAAAATATCTGCTTTGTAGAATAGTTTTGGGGATTAAATTAGACAATGTCTATAAAGTACTTACCACAGTGTCTTACACAGAGAAGATACTCTGTTCCTTGGGAATCTTATGTTTAGAGAAAAATCCAGCAGGGGTAGAGGAAAGGTCCCAGGCTTTAGGACCAGACACACACCTGGATTTAAATCCTTGTTGCAACACTTACTACTTAGATAACTTTACAAGGGACTTCACTCCCAAGTAGAAAAGTATAAACCACAGCACTGGGTTAGCTGAGCGGAATTTGAATCTCAGCTCTGTCCCTCTTTAGCTACACAAACTTGGTAAAGTCACTTAACCGCTCAGAGAGTCAATATCCACATCTGTAAAACGAGTATAATCTTAACTATCATGGTGGTTATGATAACTCAATGGGAAAAGGTGTGCACAATGCCTAGAATCATGCCTGGAACATAGTAACCACTAAACAAATATGAGTTCCCTCTGTTCTTATGGAGTATCCACCGCATACATCAAAGCCATCTTTATTAAATCCAGGTCTTTTGGCTCAGTATTGGGATCCATGTTTATTGGCCTTGATGTTTTCAGTTCTCAAGCTCTGCTGACATTGAAGCTAAGCCAAGGGAGAACTCATCCCTTTATCAGGGGCTCCATGGATCAGGAACAGGGGTGCAAAGACACTGTTCTCTCTCCTGTGACTTGCAGGGCTCGATGGCCTTTCTGAGCGCTGTGCTCAGTATAAGAAAGATGGTGCTGACTTTGGGAAGTGGCGTGCTGTGCTGAGGATCGACAACCAGTGTCCATCCAACCTCGCTATCCAGGCAAACGCCAACGCCCTGGCCCGCTACGCCAGCATCTGTCAGCAGGTACTCTGCCTTCCCCTAAAACACAGTGCGCAAGAGCTTTCTTTCAGAGCCTATCCTTCCAATTTTGCTATAACCACACAGGAGCATTCCTCCACTCTCAGCAGTATAGCTCGATGGCATTTTCTACTACTTTTGCTGTAGCCGAATGTGGTAGGGAAAGGTTTGGCTCCACAAGCCAGCTGAGTCCTAAAGGTGAATGCCATCAACTGCTACCCTTTTGTCAACATGCTATAATCTGAGCCTTAAAAGTGATCAGGCTTTTGAGGCCAGGGCCCTTGCCTGTCTGCGTTCCACCATGTCTAAGACACGATCCTCTTAAGATTTCCAGTTCGAGGGTGATAGCTCGAACCTAGTTCCAACCCAGATAATTTCTTGGAGGATGGTGACTTGAGGCTCAAGATTCCAACATATGTTGAAGTGGCTCTGGGATCCAAGTTCAGTCTGATTTCCTTGTTTGGGTGCTGTGTTGGGGTTACCCGAGTCATGGCACCAGGAGACTCCCAATCAGAATTGTAAACACTTCTTGAATTCCTTACTTAATGCACACAAAAGGCATCTGTCTTCAGTGATTCAAGCTTGACTTAAATCACTAAGGGTGATGGCTAGGTTCTGAGGAAGCTAAAGTTTCTAGAATAAGATATGGTAGAATTAGCTTTTTTTTAACCCCATTCCCAGGAAAACTTTTGTGTTTTGTTTTTAACCTTAATGTTCTTTTTTTGGCTAAGCCATGCTCTCTAGACATCCCATTAAATTTCTTTTCATTAGCTTTAAGTCACCTATATGATATTTCTCCATAAGGGCTTCATCTTATACCAACTGCAACTGTTGAATATCCTCTTAAGGAAAGGGTCCCAGTGAGCTGAGCTTCACTCTGTCCTCTCCTTTTTCCTTTTTAGAATGGGCTGGTCCCCATTGTTGAACCAGAGGTAATACCTGATGGAGACCACGATATGGAACACTGCCAGTATGTTACTGAGAAGGTGAGTCTTAAATATAAAGATCCCAATTCTAGTTGAAAAATCTTGTTTCTAAGTAATAGCTGTTACTTAACATATATCAGCTGTTATATATGAAATATTCTTCAGTTGGAATCATTATCTAGCATTGAGAAGGTAAGGGGGTATTATCAAACTTTCTACATTTTTGGCATATGGAAAAAGCACTGGATTTGTCGTACTAAGACTAAAGTTTGAGAATCCATGTTCCCATTTGTGGGAACTTGTATAAGTTATATTATCTTTTTGCACCTCAGTTCCATGATGAGTGAACAAAGAAATTTTAAAATAAGATGAGGCCTACATGAAAACATGTAATTAGAAAGTAATTTGTTTATGTGTGACCTTCTAAATTAGTCACAGTATAGCTGTAAGAGAGTAAGAAAGTCATAATGTAATCTGACCTCAGTTTCTTCACTTGCAAAAATTAGGTGAACTGAAATGAGATCTGAAAGTACTTCTGTGTCTAAAATAAATGTTTTTATGACTATTCAGCATGTATGGGGATGGAGAATGGAGGTCAATTTGGATGTCCCCAACTAACTAAATTAAGGCAGTCTCAACTGACCAAAGGGAGTAATGGGAAGGAAGGAGAGCAGAGCCACACCAATAGTCCATTCAGTGAGCAGTTAGAGTAGGGGTGGCGGAGACAGACCAGCTTGGCTGTGCTCTATGGCTATGGTTTGCGAGATACTGCCCTATTGAGGCCTAGGGATTGGTTGGGTAGCTTTGGCCAACTGATGTATGGGAATGCCTTCATCCTGCACCCCTGCAGTGTAAAAGTGCCAAGGTCAGGTGACTCTAAGGCTGTCTCTAAGTTTCACCTGTTTGGACCTCTTGTCCTTCAGGTCCTAGCTGCTGTCTACAAGGCCCTAAATGACCATCATGTTTACCTGGAGGGCACCCTGCTGAAGCCCAACATGGTGACTGCTGGACATGCCTGCACCAAGAAGTATACTCCAGAGCAAGTGGCTATGGCCACTGTCACAGCTCTCCACCGTACTGTTCCTGCCGCTGTTCCTGGTAAGGCTTTCCTTCTCCTCTAACTCAGGGTCTTAGCCCTCATCCTTCAAAGGGGTTCCACAAGCATTTGAGTTTGTCCAGGACTCTTCTATCCAGGGAATAGACCTCTGCTATCTCACAGGCAGCCAGCACTCCATGATACCACACATCCTGAGTCTATCCAAATGCACAAAATGCACTGATTTTCTCAGCATTTCACCACCCTCCTTATTTATTAATCCCCTTCTCACTTTAGCCCAACTATCCTCAGCAAAGCAAAACTAATATCTCCAACTCACTGCCATGCAAATGAATAGAGAAAAAAACTGAGATGTTACATTTCTTTTAGGCTCATTGCTTGCTTCCTCAAGCAGGGTCCACAAACTGGGACTAGTAGAGTGGAACGGCTTCTTTCCTTCTAGGCATCTGCTTTTTGTCTGGTGGCATGAGTGAAGAGGATGCGACTCTGAACCTCAATGCTATCAACCTTTGCCCTCTACCAAAGCCCTGGAAACTAAGTTTCTCTTATGGACGGGCTCTGCAGGCCAGCGCACTGGCTGCCTGGAGTGGCAAGGCTGCAAACAAGAAGGCGACTCAGGAGGCTTTTATGAAGCGGGCCGTGGTAAGACCTTACTACCTCTTACCTACTTGATCAAGTGACATTTGGGGTCTCACACATGGCCAACGTTTGCTTTCCTCAGGCCACGGAGGTATCTCCAGGTAATATCTACTGGGTCTTTGAAAATGGGGCATTGGAGCTCCGTAGGAAGGTCAGGGCCAGTTTTGAATTATTCACACTGGGAGTATAGGTGATGACAGTAAATTGAAGGACAATTTTCACAGAGACACTTGGAAGGGAAGGTGAGAGGCCTAAGGATTGAATGGAGGACACCTTTCATTTTTGGAAAATGAAAAGAAGCTACCAAGACAAGCAGTAATAATGTGATAGGATAAACCAAGGATTCTGGGAACAAAGAGAAACAAATTTCAAGGGGTCAGTAACTACACTATAGAAAGATTCAGAATAAAGGCAGAAAAAAGTGTTTAGGAGCATATCAGTGACCCTCAGCATAGCAGTTTCAATAGAGAGAGAAGGGGAAAGGTGTCCATTCAAGAAGTTCATTCACAAAAAGACCCAGAAAGATTACCAGGAAAAATGAGGACAAAAAAAGATTTGATTCACTAGTAACCATTCCTTTTGAACATCTACTTTGAGTCAAGGGCTGGGTTGAACAAAGCAGACACAGCTACTGCCATCAGGGAGCTTAGATTTTAGCCAAAGAGGAGAGAGCTTGGCATATTTAAATGTAAAGCAGACGAAGCCAGAAGACAGATGAAAGATTAGGAGCCTGGGGACCATTGAGAAGACAAGGACTTAGAGGACAGAGGATTGAATGAGACTAAATATTACATAGAGGTGGCAGAGTTGGTCTTAGAAAGGAGGAAAGAGACAGCAAAAAAGGAAGGATGGGTTTGAAATCAGGTCTGTTGAGGTAAAGAGACAGTATTAGGTGTAATATTCAGCAAAATCACTATAAGGAGAAAAATATCCAAAGGAAGGTGTAGCTGGTTTCAGATAAGAAGCAGAGAGGGTCAAACACTGGTTATGTTTGCTCTAACTCGGTCTCCTCTCTCTCACTTGTTTTTAGGCTAACCGCCAGGCAGCCCAAGGCAAGTATGTTCACACGGGCTCTTCTAGTGCTGCTTCCACCCAGTCACTGTTCACAGCCTCCTACACCTACTAGAACCTGAGGCAGGCCAGCTGGCTCCAGCTCCGCTCGGTGTCTTGGTAAAAGGGCTGAAAGGGAACAACCTTTTCACCGACCCTGGAAATTAGACAAAATTAAATTGGAACTATTGGAAACACAGTACGTGTTAAATTCTTAGACACAAGGAAAAAAATCAGTTATTGAAACTTAAGTCTGAATATCAAGGACCTGACGAAATTTCACACAATGGTTTCCTAGCCACTCTTCCAGTGCCCCATGCCCCAGAGTACGATCTAATAAAAGAATAAGACTTTAAAACAAAATCAGCTATCCATCCAAATAACGACCACGAATGAAACATCTCAGAAGCCGAGGGCAGAGAAATGCCTCTTATGAAACATTCTTAGCAGTGGTAGGTGATAAAGGAGACAGGTGCAACCAAAGAAGAAATAAAATATCTGCCACAAACCTTCCATTGGTGTCGGGTTTTACTTCCTGCTCTTGTTTTCAAAGGGCTTGGTATATTTTATTACCTTTGTCTCTAATAGACTTGGCTGACATTATGGGCACGGTCCTCCATTTTGGTTACTCATTGGAATCATCTGGGGGGAAAAAACAACACCCAGATGCTCAGAACACACTCCAGCCCAATTAAATCAGAAACTCTTGATGCGAGATCCTGTGAACAGCAGGGTTCCTTCAAGCTCCCTTGATGATTCCAACGTGCAGCCAATTTGAGAACAACCAATCTAGAGTTCAAGTTTGAGGCTACCCAGAAGAGAAAGCTACTGATAACTTAAAGAAAGCTAAAATGTGAAAGAAATGATTTTGAGCAACACGTGGTGTGTAATGAGAGCATCAACGTGACTTTGTTTCATGGAGCATTCCTCTGCAGGTGGCAGATTTGGTGACACAGAACTACAACTTCCTCTGCACATCTAAGCACACTACTTAGTTTTGCAGTAAATAATATTCACATAATGACACTTCATTGGCTTTCAATTTTCAGAATCAACCTATAGAAAAAGCATTAAAGACAACCATAGTTACAAAAGAGAATTCACACATTGTAACTTTGGACAATATAAAAGTAATGATTTTGGTGAAAAAGAAGGAATGATTTAATTTGCAGAAGGTGGGAAATTCAAGGGTGGGGAAAAGTGGAGGAAAGCAAAGGGAGCACTCATTCACTTAGTGGAGAGTTAGGAACACTACTTAAAATGGATGAATTAAGAAATAGCACTTTAAGTCAATTGAAGTAGTAAAGGAAATGGATATAAATCATTAAAATGTTCATACCTATAATTAAAATACAAGAGAAGATAGTAAACTAAATTCTTTGCCTTGAAGAGTACAAAGATAAATAATATTAGAGTTGATAAATTAAGAACTAGAGGCATATTGTTTAGAGCAGGGGTGTTCAAACTGTGGCCCGCGGGTCAAGTGCAGCCCATGATCCATTGTTAATTGGCCCACAGCAAATTCCAAAAATATATTTAGTTTACTTAAATAAACCAGGTGAGGCAATACATACTTCACCTCGAGTGAGTGGCCCGGCTATTTGTGTATTTTACCGCATATGGCCCTTGGTGAAAAACGTTGAAAAAAGTTTGGACACCCCTGGTTTAGAGGAAGACAGACTTAGCCCAAAGGGGCTTCTTTTGATGACTAAGCCCTGGGAAATGGTCTCAGGGAAGGAGTTATTATTTATGTAATATATAAGTACATGTCATATATATATGTACACATATATATATATGAAATCACTATGTGCCATTACAATATTTGAGTATTGATTTCTATGTACCTTTATTGCTTTTCCAAAGACAACTACATCCACATAAGCGATTCAGATCTACCGTAGAGGTCACTTAGCCCAAGGCTTTCATTGTACAGATGATAAAACCAAGCTTGGAACTGATAAATTGCTGCTGACAGTCACACATGAGTCCAGGTCTCTTTCTCCTATAATGGATACATAGCCAGGGAGGAAGGTAGAGTTCCATACTGCCACCAGAGTTGTTGGTTTTCTACATTTCTTATTGCATCCATTCATTCAACCAGCAACTACTTGAGTTTCTACCATGCACTAAACTGTCCTAACAGCTGGTAACACCTGGTGTGACAAAGCTCTTCTGCCAGAAAATTTTTATCTAGAGCTTACTCAGCATCATTGACCCTATGTTGTAGAGAAACCTCTTAGGTTCTTAATTATGGGTTGAACATGAATTTATAATCAAGGCTGAGTTATTTATATCTTTTAGTCAAGGCCGACTTACATTTCACTGGGGGTGAAGATTTATATAATGCATTTTCCCTGGCTATCATCTGATATATTTTCCCTACTAAAGCACTACAGTTGCCTTTGAAATCTCAAGCCCAATACTTTCCTTCACTCAGGGTCATATGAAGACAAGGGTTATGAAACTACAGAATTCAATTTTTATTAACTGTATGGTAGCTGAGTGAATATATTAGTAGCTTCTCACTTTTGGTACTTTGTCAGATTTATTCTAGTAGTTATTGAATACCCACTAAAAAATAAAACTTGATGCTAGGCACTGTAAGTAAGAAGAGTTTCAGCTTTAGGGTAGCCATGGCATTTGTATACCAGACAATTAAGCTTGGGTAGCTAAGCAAGAAATGCCACTGACTGGGATTTGGGAAGAGGGGAGGCGCGTCTATCAGTATAGCTGGGTGCATCCAGAAAGGGAAGTGGATGACATTGTGTAAGAAAATACTTCAATAATTCACTGGAAGAAGATGATACTTTGAAGGTATAAGTATCAAAAGCCAAAAGCACAAAAAGTTACTAAATGCTGGAAGGAATAAAAAGTAGAATTTTTTTTTTTTTTCTGAAAAAGGTGAAAATAGGGAGGGATGGGGCAGGAAAGAGGGAGGAGAAAGGAAGAAGTGAGAAAGGAGAGGGAAGAGTGAAGGCCTGGAGAAACTAGGGCAATATGAAATTGTAGGGAGGTGACCAAAGGACTGTTAAGAAGGGGGAGAGATATCAAGCAATCTAAAGATATGTGTCTTCTTGACAGGACGAGCCAATTTTCACGTATGACTCTACATCATGCTTCACAAAAACAAGATGAGATGATTCATAACGATTCATGATGTGAATTTAGCAGAAGCTAGCTATGACAGTGAGAATATAAGCCTCTAGAAACTTGCAGAAATCTTGGAGCAGGCTTTAGGTAAAACAGAAATGGGACTTCAAGTCCATCTGGTTTAACTCCCTGGAGTGACATCTACATTTCATTCATGGCAACAGCAGAGGAAACTGGGGTTCAGTATGCAAAGGAAGTTGTCCAAGGTCAGAAAACCAGTAGGTGAGATTTAGGCTAGTGAATTCCAAAATCCAAAATCCTCTTGGGAGGCAGTATTCATAGAGATGAAAAGCACAGGTCCTTGAGTCAGACAATCTAGGTTCAAACGTTGGCCCTGCCACTTACTAGCCATGTGACCTTGGACACATTATGTCACCTTTCTGTGGTTCAGTTTTCCATCTTCAATTTTAGTACAGTTATCACAAATCATTGAGAAATTAAATGAGTCACTACATCTCAATAACAGGTTCACAATCCCTTACCCATAATTCTGAAATCCAAAAAGCTCTGAAAACCCAAAGTTTGCAGCAAATTATTTGGTGCCCAAACCTGACTCGAGGCTGTCATCTTTATTCCACTTGATGGCATGCAAAGGTGTTAACGTGTCTGATTGTAGGTGCCGACTCAGACCCTGCAGAGGGAGTTATACCATATATAGCATAAGCACTATACCATATATAGCATAAGCACTATATTTACTCTCTAAACTCTGAAAAATCTCTGATTTCCAAAATGCAGGCCCTCGAGGCCCTCAGATAAAGAATTGCGGACCTGTTTTCAGAACAATATCTGCCATACTTCTAGGGTAAAAGATGAATTACCCATGCTCATTAGAACCTGGAGGATTCATATAATGCCAGTTCCCTACCTAAGCCCGTTTTCCAGAGAGGATGGATGAAGAGATAGGAGCAATGGCAAAGCTGAACACGGCCAATCACAGCTCTTTTTCCATAATAGTCCACCATTTAGTACTGGGCATCAATATACATGAACATAGAAAATCAGTCAGCCAGCATCCATCCAACACCTATTGTATGCTCACTCAGCACTGTGAATACACAGTCCTTGTATGCTTACCACGGGGATGAGGAAGACAAGAATACAGTTAGGAAACAAAATGGCCCACAGGAATATGCTGAGTTACAGTGGCATAGGCCAGGCACTGAGATCCAAAGGGAAGGAAGGCTTTAAAAAGGTGGGATGAGTTGCAGGCAGTTTGTTGCTAGTTATATGATCTTAGGAAATATACTTAGTCTCTCTAAGCCTAGTTCCTCATGTGTAAAACAGGGCTGTTGTGAGGTTACCAATATTTTACGTATAGTGCCAGATATGTCGTAAATATCTTTTCCCTGTCAGTTGGCTCTTGAAGAATTGTAAAGGCACTCGAGAGTGAAGATGAATGAACTGTGTCCTAACTAGAGTATAGATTATGCATGCTGAGGAAATTGTGGGAAATTGGACTAGAATGGTGAGACCAAATGCCGTGGCACAGTGGAGTAATGAAGTTGAAGTAATGGGAAATAAGGAAATGTGAATCATTTTTGTGCGGGGAATGAGTATTGCTGAAAATCATATTTTTAGAATGTAGAGAGGATTTGGAGGAAACGGAGCCAGCTGTGTATGACAGCAATCCAACATAGGTCCTAGCCCCATGTTGGTGGAAGTCAGTGAGTGGACATGACACCATAACCCTGGGGAAAGCAACAAAACTCTCCTGATGCAGCAGAGCCATTTACCACCCCTAATAAAGTGTCCGTTTGATTCCAATCCAAGAGGCAAATACTGGGACAAATAAAAATTCAAAATAATTCTACATCTAGTTCTCAAAGAGGCTTGCATACATGCACAGACTTGGCTCTTTGAGCACGATGACACAATGAAATACAGAGCCTCTTCTAAACATAGCACCATCTTTTCTGGCAGTCAGAGCAACCAGGACTAGGCTGTAGCCCAAGGGCTCAGATGTCAGAGAAATCTACCCTGCCCTTTTAAAATATCCAAGGTCAAGTCATCTTTCTTCAGCCACTTCCAACTTTTCCTTGCCCTGCCCTGGTTTTACCCTGGAGGAATTTACAGGCCAGTCACAGTGCACTTCTTGGTTCCAGGGATGCCATGTGATGTGGGGGTTTACCTTAGTCATTAGACTGACCTGAGGCATATTCTTGAGAACGTGGCTCCTGAACAGGAAGTAGCACAGGCAGAGATATGCAGTTTTATTTGTGCAGAATGTATTGACTCAAGTGTTTCGGAAAGTTCGGTGATTTTCCCCTTCTTTACGCTATGGAATACATTTGGCTTACTATCACTCCAAGTCTCCTTGAGAAAAAAGGGCTGCTTGATGCAACTAACACAGTATTAATATAGCACCTGGCAGGTATTTAAAAAATACATGGTAATTGAACTTGTACTATTTGGCCAGTAAACTTATGTCCTTCTATTTGTCCATGCACCATGGTTATAGAGATGGCCTTAATTAAAAAGAACCCAACCCACCCACATCCACCAACCACCAAAGGCCACCACTTTTGAAGGAGGTAGAGGTGAAAGGGATTACTGATTAGAAACGGTAACTTTTAAAAAGTGATTGTAATATATGGACTAAAGAAAACATTGAAATTTAGTAGAGTGCAAGTATCATGCTCAACTGGGTATGCTGAGTATCCCCTTAGGTTTCCTGATTACATCCTCCTTTAGGAAGACACACGGAAGTGAAAGGCCTCACTTATCAAAATCAGAGAAATGAAGTATTTAGTGATTATTTTTTTTTTGCCCCCCAAAACTCCCTTTGCTTGTTTCAATGTTATCCACTCTGGTGGTCAATTTTGTTTCAACTTGACTAGGCTAAGGGATCTGGTAAAACATTATTTCTGGGTGTTTCTGGAAGAGATTAGCATTTGAATCTGTAGACTGCCTTCACCAATGCTAACAGGTATCCAATTTGCTGAGGGCCTGAGTTGAACGAGGTGGAGGAAGATAGAGTTTGCTCTCTACCTAAGCTGGGGCACCCATTCTGTCTTTGGACATCAGTGCTCTTGGACCTTTGAACTCAGACTGAATACCACTGGTTTTCACGGTTCTCCAATTTACAGATGGTGCATTGTGGGACTTCTTGGCCTCCAAAATCACAAGAGCGAATTCCTATTCTATTCCCTTTACATATCTTGTTTATTGGTTTCCCTTAAGAACCTGAATACTTCTACTAATTAATGTTTTGCATCACCTACTTTAACTCTAATTCTCTTTCCAAATTGTTCCATGTTATTCCCACAAGGAATTTGAATAATTCCATTAAAAGTTCATAGTCCTTTATTTCAGCAGAGCTCTAAACAAAACCCCGCAAGCCCTCCCCAAGTTTTTGTTTGGTTCTTCCATTCCCCCACTGCTACTCCAGACCTTTACTATTTATGAGGTTCTTAACACTTACCTCTAACAGTGTCCACATTTCTTCTGATTCTCAAAACATTACTATGACTACTTTTTGAAAATAGTCACCTCAAGTGTATCCCATTTCTTACCCACCCCCCCTCACAGCACACTAAATCTGTCCTCTTTTTCTCCCAATTTGAAGGAAGACACGAAAAATTCTTCCATTACTGCTACAATTTTAGCTCATCTAATAAGCTCACCTGGTTTCCTTTTTCAACCTCTTCCTCAAGTAGCTATCTTTCCAGAATGGAAAAATACTCAAATTTTTCTTTAATCTCAATCTTTATCCCTCTTTATATTCACAGATGAGTAATCCACCTTTTATGGACCAATAAAATTAAATGGGTAAGAATTTTAAAAAGGTTGCCTTTTTTTTTTTTTTTTTTTTTTTTTTTACTGAAGACATACATTCAACAAACCGTCCCCTACAATTATTTCCTAAAAGGGCTTTTTAATTAAAAAGGGGGGTATAATTTCAGAATGAAGTCTTTAATCAATTTAGCTTTTTTACAAAGACACTATTGTCCTTATTTTTACCATTTGAATGCAGAAGTCATGAATTAATAGTATTTGGGAACTGATGATTTACTCTCCAGACACTACTCAACCCCCTGAAAACTGGCTCTCCCCAAATTCAGAAACTGCTTTTATAGAAATCATTGACTAATTATCCAAAGGATATTCTTCAACTCTTCCTTGAGTTCCACAGGACTCTTCCAGGTTACTTTCCTATAGCAGCTATCGCTACATACTGGGTTTTCCATGCTTCTGCATGTTCCTCCGTCTCCTTGGCATCTCGCTCACCCACTAAACAAAAATGGGACTCAGGAGTCCATCTCTGCATTTTTTTTCCTTTTTGCTTTATCTTATCTTTAAATCTTAATTCATTTCTGTATCTAAACACTGGTGAATTCCTAAATCAATTTCTCGCCCAGATATCTTCCCTGTGCACCATAATCACATCTCCAATTACCTCTAGATACCTCTACTGTATCACAGGTAGAATGAGTGAGAGCAATTCCCTTTAAATCCCTGATTCTAATTATTAAACACAGTAATAGATTTGACAGGATAGATTTTATACTAAAGTAACAAAGAACTCTTACACAAAGCAAAAAACAAAATAGGTTTAATGACTAGAACAGATGAATAGGTTTATAATAACCATTAACTAAGGGAAGCCCTAGAACCAGAAATAAGGATTTTTAAAATAGCATGCAAAGTCTAATTACCATAAAAATCAAAGCAATACCAAAATATCTCAGCTTCCTAACCTAAGACTCCAGGTCTTTTTATTTCCAATTCATGGCAGTCAAAATATGTACACTTTCACATGCTACTGGTAGTGAAGGAATAAGATTATTTGTATAGGACTACAAATATCTTTCAGATAGGAAGGCACAAAAAGAACAGTGTCTTCCTCCACTTTTTTGGGCCCATCTAGGAAAAGAAAAGGCACTCCCAAAGGTTTCTTGGTAACACCGTTGCTAGGTTAGTTACTCACATGATCTTTACATGTAAAATTAATGGTCCACTCATTTCACAGATCTGGGAATCGCAAGGCATTAGAACTGCTTTCTTGAACTCACATCCCAAACAACTGGCTGAAACAACACAGAAACTCCAGTTTCAAAAAAAAAAAAAATTGGGCTTTGTTTCCTTGAAAACTTCATCGTATCTTCAACTATTGGACTTTGGCATGCATAGCCAAACATATCATGGTACTGAAAGAACCACCATAAAAGATGGAGGCAGACGACTCTGAATATTCATTTTCTAACATCAGCTGCTTCCAGCTCCTTTGTACCAATGCAACTGTCATTCTCCCTTTATTAGTTATAACCAAGTGCTCTGAGCCTGCATTTAACCTGTGATGAAAGATTTATTTTAAAAAGATGCTTAAATTACTGAGTCTTTCTCTGTGATCTTCAAAACAAAGAATAATGGGAGTCTTCAAATGCCTGTGGGTAGCTATTCGTGGAACCTTTAGAAACCATTTGCTTGAGGCCAAGCTGAATTTGCTTTATCACTAAATCTGACTCATGTTGAGCAATACTGAAACTGCACTTGGGTAGCTCAAAGTAAGCATAAATATTTCTCTAGGTTTACTGCATCCATGTAGTGTGCAATTTTTGGTGCTGAATAAGAGATATGTGGCAATTGAAGGCTTCGCCACAAGCTTCACATTCATGGGTTTCTTGGGTTTTCACCTCTGCATGGATCTTCTGATGGTTGACAAGGCTGCGCTGTTGACTAAAACTTTTGTCGCACTTCTCACACTTATAAGGCTTTTCTCCTGTGTGTATTCTCTGATGCTGAATAAGGCCTGAGTTCCTGCTAAAGGCCTTCCCACACTCATCACATTTATGGGGTTTATTACCTGTGTGAACACCCTGATGTCGAATAAGATTACAAAGTTGACTAAAGCTTTTGCCACACTGTCTGCATAGATAGGGTCTCTCACCAGTGTGGATTCTCTGATGTTCAATAAGAAATGAGCTCCGACTGAAGCTTTTCCCACATACAGTACACAAGTAGGGCTTTTCACCAGTGTGGATTCTTTGATGTTGTACAAGATGAGCACTGACACTAAAAGTTTTCCCACATTCATCACATTTATAAGATTTTTCCTTAGGGAAGACTTCCTGCTGTATAACAAGACTGCAATTGGGATCAAAACTTTCCTTAGTTTCATGGTATGAATAAGTCTTCTCTCTGGTGTGGATTCTCTGATGCTGAATAAGACCTGAGCTTCTACTAAAGGCTTTTCCACATTCCTCACACTTATGGGGTTTGTCTCCTGTGTGAATTCTCTGATGACGAGTAAGGTTGCAAAGTTGACTGAAGCTTTTCCCGCACTCTTTGCACTGATAAGGTCTTTCACCTGTATGGATCCTCTGATGTTCAATAAGGAATGAGCTCCGACTGAAGCTTTTTCCACATTCAATACAAAGAAAAGGTTTCTCACCAGTGTGGATTTTTTGGTGTTGTATAAGGTATGTACTTAATCTAAAGGCTTTCCCACATTCGCCACATTTATGGGGTCTTTCTCCAGTGTGAATTCTCTGATGTTCAACAAGTAATGAATTTCGACTAAAGCTTTTCTTACATTTGGTACAGTGATAGGGTTTTTCACCAGTGTGAGTTCTTTGATGCTCAATAAGGTGTGACTTCCAACTGAAGGCTTTTCCACAGTCACTACATTTATGGGGTTTCTCACCTGTGTGAATCCTTTGATGTTTAACAAGGCTCCTTCTCTGGCTGAAGCTCTGTTTACACTGATTACACTGATAGGGTCTTTCTCCAGTGTGGATTCTCTGATGTCTAATAAGTGTTGAACTCACACTAAAGGTTTTCCCACAATAATTACACTCATAGGGCCTTTCCCCTGTGTGAATTCTCTGATGTTCAATAACAAATGAACTGCGACTAAAACTTTTCCCACATTCACTGCATTGAAAAGGTTTCTCACCAGTATGGACCCTTTGATGTTGAATAAAATGGGCCTTGCGAACAAAACCCTTTCCACATTCTTCACATTTATGGCATTTCTCTTCTGAGTTAGGTCTCTTACGAATAATGTTAGTGTTTCCCCTGAACATTCTCTGTTCCTGGGTCAAAGATTCCCTTGGTATTTCCCATAAGAAGATTCCTCTCTGTTTATCTAACCTACCAACAAGTTCAAAGGTTTCTCTACGCATGGGATCCTGGTCAATTTCACTTTTGATTCTTGTAACTATTATACCCTGTGATTCCACTTTTTCCTCAATTTCCTCAATTTCTTGTTTCACAGTTGGCTCCTCATTCTTATCTCTGTTCAAAACATCTGGAATAATAAATAGAAAACAGAAACATCAGCCAAGCTCTTTGCTAGTAAGGAGAAATTGTCACAAAAATGAGATAATTCAGATAAATTAATCTACTATATCTATCAAATGTAGTTTACTACCTCAGTATTGTTGTGAGGATTAAATTAGTTCATTTACATAAGGCATTTAGAACAGTACTTGGCAAAGAGTACAGGCTATACAAATATTATTTAGTTATCTGACACAATGGAATGTTTTTCTTGGAGAACAAGTATGAAAAGAGTGTTTATGAGGCAAGGAAGAAGTCAGCAGGGGCAAGCAGAGTTGGGAGAAAGGGCTGGTAAACCAACAGTAAATTATGTAAGGTAAGATGGACAAAGAAAACAAGCAGTGGTGAGATGAACCAGTATATCAAGGAAGAAAGCAACATGGGAAGAAAACAGTAAGTTCAGGAAAATTTTGAATGAGATGGCATTACTGGAATGTGTATAGACCAAGTAACTGACAAAAAGAAACACATAGAATGATGCTAAGAAGGATAAAAGATAAAAACAAGGGGAAGCAAAAATTCATTAATTAATAAGAATTTATTTATTGCAATAAAAAGTATTCCAAGCACTATGTAATGAGTCAGGATTCAGAGATAAGACACAAAATTTCCTATTGAATGGAATGGACAAGGAGTTTAAGTGGAGCAAGAAAATAACATGACAAAGAAAATATTAAGTAAAAAGAAGCTCTTATATCAAGACACAAAATGGCTTTTAACAAAAATAATGGGTTGAAGTGACATGGAGTCCATGAGATATAGAAAGAATAAAATACAAAGGAACATGGTCAGAGCTAATAGAATAAAGAAAAAGAGCAGTCTGTGGTAGCTTACGACTTTACCACAAATCATACCACGTTTTTCAAGTATGTAAGATTCTCACGTCTCTAAAGATATTAAGACCCAAGCTGGAAAATTTAGTTCCAACTGAGAATCTACATGACATCTGATAAATGAAAATCTTGCATGTGTTGGAGGAAAGGTAACATAAAGGACTACGACATAACAGAGTGGCATATAGGACATGTAAGCCTGCCTGTGACTGCTTTCCTGATTTTCTATCTCTTGCTGCCTGTTGGATAACCTCATTTGAGGAGTTGATCACTACAAATTTATATTGTAAACAATTTCCTTTTCAGACTTCCCCTTTTCTCTCAATTTTCCAGACTGTTTAGTCACCTTTGAATTTTTTCATTTACTTCAAACCAGTCATTAAGTTACTTTATTCCCTCCGAAAACTTCTTCTCTTAGTCCCCTAACAAACTACTAGACTTTACTTCTCCTCAGGCTACTTAAAGTGATCTCTCTAACTCACTCAGTGAACTGTTTTTCCTTCACACAATGGAAAAGGATGGGTGAACTCCCTCAACTTTCTGCCCCCTACTTATAAAATTATCTGCAATGGTACATGAATATATATATCCCATTCCTATCCAAGGTTAATCCTTAATCCATCTACCCTCTGTTGATCCCACTTGCCTCTGGGAACTTGTCCAATTATTACCATTTTTTCTTCTTTCTTCAATCTCTATTTTCCACTGACAACTTCCTACCAACATACAAATATGTCCAACTTTATCTTGAACCTGAAATCCTTCTCTTGATGAAATCCAGCTTTGAAACATGTCTTAGATGTAGCTCTCCATTTCCTAACTATGTTTTCCATGCCCAACTTGTTCCCATTCAATCTGTTCTACAATCTTCCGTGAAATCTGGTTTCTATTTCCAGCATCTTGAGAAACTTCTCATTAAGTCACCAATGACTTTCGAATAACAAATACAATGAATGTTTTTCAGTCCTTATTCCACATAACAGCATCTGACACTGCTGATCACTCCCATTTCTTGACACTATTTGTTTTTTATACTATTTGTTTTTTATACTATTAATACTATATTCTTCTAGTTCCCTCTCTACTTCTTCCTTGGCCTTTTCTAATACATTTCCCTGATGTACTTCTCTTCCTTTGTCAGCTGTTTAAGGTTATTGTTACCCACATTGACACCATCTCACTATACACACTTTGTGGATAGCGCCACTTGGATGTCTCAAAAAGAGCTCACAATTAACATTAGCATCATCTGCTCTCATGTCTGTCTCCACGTCTAATCATCATCTGGAGAGGCACCATCACCATTACCCTAAAGTCCCAAAGCAGGAAATCACCCTAGATTTCTACTTTTCTTACCATTCATCAATCACCAAAATCAATGATTCTACTCTCTGGCATCTTACCTTCTCCTTTTTACCCTCACAACCATGTTTTCCCTGGATTACTGCAAAAACCACCTAATGATCATTGGCTGTGGTCTTTAGGTTGCCCCCACACTACATTTATCTCACTGAATCCAGAGAGATCTTCGTAAAATGGAATTCTATTCACGTCACCACCCATAGATTCATTAGCACTCCATCACTTCTACGATTAAATAAAGCTCTTTGATACTCAGCACTTCATGACATGGTCTCTAAGCTGCAGTTCACCTTGCTACTTACTCTATGACACTTTAAGTGGGCAAATTCCTTCTATTATACTCTTTCATGTCATTTCATCGCATATCTTGTTAAATGTCCCCCAACATTATTTACCTGGCAAACTCTTGGTTTCTCTTTCAGATTCAATTCAAAGCAATAGTTGTTCTACAAAGCCTTCACTAACTCCACCAGATAGATTTAGGTGTGTTTTTATATCACCAGCCCTTGTCCATAACTACATTATAGCTATTATTACATTGCACTCTTAATTGTTTGTGTTTGTATCTTCCACTGGATTGTAAATTCCTCGTAAGAGGGGAAAGTCTCTTCATGTTTACCCAGTAGATATTGTTCCGGAGATTTTACTCAAAGAAATAAGAAAAAAATGATCATTATTTGCAAATGATATGGATGTGTACCTAAAATTCCTAAAATAATTAAATGAAATACAACAGCAATGACAAGACTGATATATAAAATAAATATTGTTTCTTACTACCAAGAAAAGCCAGTTAGTAAAAATCATAGAAAAACACGCTCTTCATAGTAACAAAAAACATTAAAATCTAGAAATAAATCTAACAAGAAACTGTAAGATCCATAAAAATTGTCCATACATTTTTTCTGAAGAACAAGACAGTTAAATAGTCAACCAAATTGCTGAAGAAAGTCAGTGTTATAAGGATCCTACTTGCCTCTGGGAACTTAATTCTTCCCAACCAATCTATGAACCTAAATGTCTTCCAATCAAAATCCTATGAACCAACTAAAAAGCCCCCAATGAATCTAAATTTCAACCAGAAAAATGCAGAAAACGAGTTAAGTATATCCTGAAAAGGAATATACCTTACCAAAATATAAAATGTAAAATATTCCTAAGTAAATAAAACAGAGAAGCACTGCATAAAAATAAATAGGGTTTGGTAGCTATAATCACCTTCTGGGGTATCTGCCATGCTTGTATTATATGTTCCCATCTTGTGATCATAGCTAATTTGTCTAGATAATTGACTCAAAGCGCATCTTTCCTTGGAATCTGGAATTGAAACTGAAACAGCTAGTTAGTCTGAATGTGCCTGGAATTATAACCTATCAAGTCAGAAGCTAAAGGGACAAAAGCATGTAAACATAGGAGGAAAGCCTAGTCTGCCAAGAAGAAACAAAGCAGAGAGTTAATTCCCGATCCAATTTCCGGTTTTAGTCCTTCTGATGCCCAGTTGCAATGCTGCTCATCTATTCCATGAGCCATCTATGTCCCTACAATAGCTTCTCTTGTTGGCTTAAGTTAGCTAGCTTGGGTTGATTTCTATAATCTTTAACCAAACAGTTTTAGAATAATATGATAGCTGAGGGGAGAAAGAGAAGGCAAGGAAATGGTAAAGTGGAAGTGGCTGAACTTTAGGACAGAACAGGAATCGGCACTTTTTCTGTATAGGGCCAGATGGCAAATATTTTTGCCTTTGTGAGCCATGTGGTCTCTGTTGCAACTACTCACCTCTGCCAGTATAGCATGAAAGACAATACATAAAAGAATGGGCATGTCCATGTTCCAATAAAACTTTATTTACAAAAACAGGCAGGACAGATTTGTCCTGTGGACCATAGCTGCCAAGCCTGCTATCCAACAGAATATAAAAACAGCAGCTTTGTTGGTAAAAGAATGGGAGGATGGGGAAGAACTTGTATTCCTAAGAGTAGCACAGTGCTTCATAACTATTTATGAAATGAATGAGTAGTTGAACAAATAATTGCAGAGAGACTATAATCAAAGTAAGACAATCAGTTTACAACCTTGTAGGTACAGCAGTCCCCAATTCTGTCAAGGTCCAATATGGCTCCAATAGACTGTAGATAAGTCTTTAAAACTGAAGAAGTCAATTTCAATTGAAAAGACTGAAAGATCAAGAACTGAGAAATCAAGCTGTCAGCTGTATTACCAATGTAGTTATTAAAGTTTTTAAAGAACAATCAGCATGAAAAGGAAAGGTATGATTAAAGAACCAAAATTACAAAGCTAGAAGGGAGTTGTGTTAAGTAAAGCGACAAGATAAAGTGGAAGAAACACTAAATTGGAATAGTCAAGTTATAGTGATCTCTCATCAAGGGAGCTCTCATCAAGGAGATGGAAATAGTTTATAGGGGAAGATGAAAAGACTGTGGAGGAAGAAATAATAAATGGTTAAAATCTGTATTTCAGCTAAAATAAAGAAGAGAGCCTGAAAGATCACAGATGGGCATATTGCAGTGCCTTTTCCCACATGGTACCCACACTTTGCAGCATTAGGACAAGCAAGGCTGGGCATTTGCCTGGTTCTGTCAACCAGGATACCATATGTGTGGATAAAGCTAGCAGTGACTCAAAGACACCATGGCATATTGGGGAAAAAAAAAAAATCAGCAACTGATACTGCTGGAGATTGAAACAGTAGACCGGCAATAGATGAAGGTAGAAAGCTAGGCAGGGGCTATATTAGGGAGGTCCTAGTATGAAGGATAAGAAATCAAGACTTTTATCCTTTAAGCTCTCAGGAATCATCAGAAGTTGTAAGCAGTTAACTAACACAAAATTACTTTGAGGCAAGAAAGAGAACATATTAAAAGAACGAGAGACTAAAGGAGGCGGCTAGTTTACAGGCTAATGCAATAATCTGGCCAAAAGGTATAAGTCTTAAATACATTCACTCAGTCACACAAATATTTAAGAAGCATATAATACATGCCTGGTTCTTTGCTAAGTGCTGGAGAAATCAAATTTAAAAAAATAGAGTTACTGTCTTCATGGGGATCAGCTAAGCTAGAGAAACAAAATATGAAGATCATAGTACAGTGTGATAAATTCAACAGCGGAAGTGTATACAAAATAGCACAGTGGAAGGAGTGCTTAATTCTGAAGATGCCCTTGAGATCTTAGTGGATTACTGGAGATTTGCCAGGTGAGTTACTTATGTGGTTTCCAAAAGGAGATGACTAGGAATTTGGAGCTCAACAGAGAAGGTAATTACAATGATGACGTAAGCAATCAACATCTGTATTGTTCTTACTAAGTGCTAGTCAAGGTTCTAAGTGCCTTATATATATTAGCTCAGTTAATGTTCACAATAACCCTAAGAGATAAAGGCTATCATCATTTCCATTTTATTAAATACACACACACAAACTGAGGCACAGAGAAGTAAAGTAATTCACCTATGGTTACAAGGCTGGTAAGTGGTGGGACTAGCATTTTTACTTAGACAGTTAGGCTCCATATTGCCTCTCTCAGGTGGTGATAAAAATTTAGGACTTATCATCCACACAGTGATAGCTGATGACCTGAATGTTGATAAGGTCCGTCAAGGAATGTATATAGACTGAGAAGAAGTCTGAGAATGGAAGGCAATGGAAGGAAGCAATAAAGAGTTCCAATATCTATGGACAGGTGGAATAAAATAAGGTCCTAAAGAGTCTGTTGCATTTGACAATTGGGCTATTATAACCAATTTTAAACAATTTAAGGGGTATAGTAGAAGCAAGAAAAGGGGCTTAGATAATGGAAAGGAAAAAAGTACAGAACACACATTACACTTATAAAACTTGGCTGTGAGGAGAATGAGCAGCAGGTTCCAGGGAACAGCAAGAGGAAGACTGTGGCTCAAAGGAGTTTTTTCTTTTTCTTCCTTCTTTCCCCAACGGGAAGAGCCATGAACATGCCTATCATCAGAACAAAGATACCAAAGAACAAACAGAGACTGAAGCTATAAGGAAAAAAAAAAAGGATGGCCTATATATAAGTACTCAGAGAAGTAAGAAGATAGAAACAGCCTTAAGTGTGCAGATGAAGGGCAGAAAAGTTGAGAGTTCATGCTTAGTGGCCTCTATCTTCTCTGTGAAACAGAAGGTGAGGTCCACTACTGAGTGATGAACTCAAGGAAAACTCTTGGTTTTGGAATAGCTACTAAAAGGAATAGGGGAATGAGCACATCAAGGATAAAAACCTTGTTGAGATGTAAAACCCAGTGGAGAGTCTAGAAGAAAAAAAAGCCATGCATATACACAGGGCATCAATCCTTTCCGTTAAAGAATTTCCCCTGCTCTGTTTAGCAACTCGGATAGAAGAAAAGGCAGATTTATAACCAATATAAGATTTGAAGTTTGTAAAATGGGTAGAGCATATTGACAAGGTGGCATGGAAGCATGATGGTGATAATTCATAATAGGTCCATGGATTAGATGAGGAGGCAAAGTCAGGAGGGGTAAAAATTGAGAAGTCAAGGAACAACAAACATCATTAAGAATGAATAGGTTTAGTAGGAAAGGAGTGGGAGAGGTAGAAAAGTAAGAAATTAAAATAAGCTCCACTTGAGATGATGTCTGTTTTGGTCACCCCTATTTAGTTACAGTCAATAAACATCTATTGCCTGAATAATTGGTCAAAGAATAAGATGTTGGGTTTAAATTCGCCTGTTATGACAAAATTAAGGGTTATGATCATTGATGTGAGTTGCTGAATAAAAATGGAAAGCAGGGTCCCTGAAGACAATATGGTCAAGATATGCTGAGGCTTAAATAATGACTGCACCACTGATTGTATGGGTTAGCATAGAGAAGACCCTGAAACATGTGACAAAGTCTGTGTGTGATGGTCCAAAAAAAAAGTTGACAAATGAGAGTGAAAAGGAACTGAGTGGGTAGAGCAAGACTGCTGAGGCCCTGAAGGAGAGCAATTTTTGTTTGAAGGCAGAAAAATGAATGCTTTGGGAAGAGTACAGAAAAGCTGGGAGAACAATAACTTCTCCCTTCCAGCCTTGATACAAGGGAAGGGGAAGGAAGAGGATGTGGGAGAATAAGCAGCCCCGCCAGAGAAGGGGTGTCCTTGGGAAAGCGCCAGGTTTCATTTAAGGCCAGGAGGGGTAAGGAACATTATGTGAAGAGGAACACGGGCTCCAGAAGGCAGAATGAAAAAGGGTGGGAGGAAAGCAGTGGGAGGATGAGCCAGGAGGGAAAGTACAGAGCAATATGGGAATGAGATAGGAAGCCAGAAAGGCTTGTACTCCGGTCATTGTAAAGATGCTAGGGACGAGAGTCATGGGAACAATTCATGGCTGAGAGGTCTGAATCAAAGTTTGGAACAAAGCAGTTTTGGTACTAGTACTGGTCCAAGTGTTCTCAAAGTCTGATTTCTAATTGCCTTTCAGATATTTTAATCAGAGAAATAGCAGAGTCTTACCCAGGGAGACCAGGTTTCCATAATTCTCCATCATGACATCTTTATACAAGCTTCTCTGAGCTGGATCCAGATAATCCCACTCCTCCTGGGTAAAAAACACAGCCACATCCTCAAATGTCAGCAACCCCTGAAATAGCATGATTTCTGCAGTCAGTTCTTGTTGTCTCAAGGACAATTCTACCTCTGAAAGTAGCAGAGGCAATCACTTCTCTGGGCCGGGTAGACTAGAAGGAACATGATAACTAAGAGTTCCAAATAGGGCCCAATTCTGGGAACCGACTGTAACAGACAGGCACCTGAGACTAGAGACTAGAGGGTAATTAAGCTGGATGGTTGTCCAAGGCAGTGAGGGGCCAAAGGACCAGGCTTTTCTGGTTTAATAATTACGTCCTAACATTCTGATTGCAGTGAGCTGCCCCAAGACCTCCCCAAGCTTTTTTTATTCACTTTATTGCCCCGCTCCAATTATCTATTCGCACTGGCTTGTGACCCTGGTCAATTCAATTCCATGAAGTTCCCTTAGCGTCTATCTTGGGTCCCAGCATCGTTAACAGGCGCAGAAGACACAACGGAGGATCAAACACGATGCCTCACCTGGAATAACTCACAAATGATAGCGCTAGTTTGGAGCGCTACTAATTTTCTCCAGCTGATTTATCAAGTTGCTTTTGGGGAAAAAAAAAGGGCTGTTGGCAGTTTGGTGGCCAGAGCAGTAGGGGGTACTTTTTGCACTATGCTGGCCCTAAAAGACCGCAGTCGGGGGTGGGGGGCGGGGGCGCGGCCTAGCTGGCGAGAGAACCGGGAGACTCGGAGGGGCGACTTACCTTTGGCTCCAAGGGGGGGCTCGGGGAGGCCATCTCCTGGCCAGAAATCAAGGCAGGAACCTTA
Organism: Rhinolophus hipposideros; assembly: GCF_964194185.1. NCBI lineage: Eukaryota > Metazoa > Chordata > Mammalia > Chiroptera > Rhinolophidae > Rhinolophus > Rhinolophus hipposideros. The sequence continues at coordinate 56,869,652 of NC_138057.1, read as the reverse complement.
GGCGGCCACACGGAAAGGAGCCTCTCGTGAGGCCTAACCGACCGTTGGAGATTAGGCCTGACGAAGGCGAGGCCTCCAGGCTGGGTCTGGACAGGTCCTGCCTCCGTCCTCGAGCGGTCACGACCCCAGCAGCATATCAGACGCGCTCAATGGCCGCTCCCCAACCCCGAACCCCCTCCCCTGCCTGACTGCGCAGCCTTCCAGGCCTCGCTACAGCCTCCTCCCCGTTGCCAGTTCCTCCTCCTTTCAGCCAAGGAGCGCTTTGACCGCCCACCCCCGGACCAGAAGGCGTCACCCGGAACCTTCCTGGGACGCCCCCCAACTACAACTCCCGTCATGCTCCGAGAGAGCGTCGCGGTCCATCCTCTGCCGACAATGGCTACCGGACTACATTTCCCGACATGCAAAAGGTGAGGTAGCCGCTGGTAAGTCTTACTAGGACGAAAGAACATCTGCCATTAAACTTGCACCCGATTGGCTAGTCTTGGAACGACACCGCCTGCCAGAGGCGGGGCTCCGTCCGGTAGCTGTCTTCGGAGATGGCGGCGGTTCCAGTGCTCGGTGTTACCAGAAGAGGCCTCGCGTGGGTAATCGCCGGGGTGCCACGCAGAGACCTTTGGTCTCGATTCAGGTAAAGCGGAAGGTCAGACGGTGGGTCATGGTCACAGCAAGTAAGAAGAGAAACTGAGGAGGACGAAGGGACGAATTGGAAAGGGAGTGTCGTGCTGTCAGGACGGGACCCGAGAAAGTGCCCTAGGGTGCTGAGTTCAGAGGCTGCAGCGCGGGTCTCCGCGAATGGTGAGGCCCCTGCAGTTCTCCCGGGGGCCTCCGTTTTCTCACTTTGTAACGGAAGTACCGCCCCCTTTCCCTGCCACTTCACTCCTGCATTTGTTAAGCATGTAGTTCTGACTGTGTGTTCCACGTGCCGAGTGTGATCTTAGGAAACAAATGACTCACTTGGAACGAGTCATGTAGAACATGAACGTAAACGTGTTCTGTAAACTAAACTCACCGGCCAGGTATATTTCTAAACAAGCAAGATTCAGAGAGAGCGTGCAGCCTCATTTTTGTCGGTTTGTTCATTCGTTGATTTCCGCAACAGATAGTTATTAAATGCCTCCTCTGGCCCAGCGTTTCCCTTAGGTAAGGCAACAGGACTAGAAACAAAGTTTAATTCTTAAGTGCTCTGACATGCGCACACAGGTCCTCCCGGGAGGAAGTAGTTGCCAAAAGTCACAAGCAAGGTAACTGCAGAGCTGGATCCAGAACCCAGGTCTCTTCACTCCCCATTTGACTGCTGTTTCCACGGCACCATGTGGACTCTTTTGAAGGAAAAATCTATTTGACTCACAGTGTTAGGACAACAACACTTTTGGGAACCTCAGGGAACGATGTATGTACATCATCTTAGGTTTCAAACAAGCACTCCTTCACTCCAGGAGGATACTTGTCACCAGCTTACGTATTTGTTAGTTTCCCTTCTTGTTTGGTTACTGTTTGCTATTATCTCTTGAATCTTCTTAAAGTTGAGTTCATTCACTCATTCAGCAAGTATTCATGGAGGGCCTGCGATATGCCAGGTGTCTAGCGGTTAGTGACACAGTTGTCAAGACAGACCGAATCTTTGTCCTCAGAAAGCATACGTTCCGGTGGAGGAAAAAAGGAACAAATGTAGAATACAATTCCAGAAAATGGTAAATTATGAAGAAAAGTAGAGTAGTATAAGAGGTTACTCAGATGGAAGGAATAAATCACACTCTAATGAAATGTGACGGGAGTAGTTTGAGGAGAAAATGGAGGTGAAGAAGTAGAGACTTTAAGTATAGACAACTCTTTTGAGAAGTTCTGTTGTAAAGGAAGCTGGAGGGGAACGTGGAAACTAGGGGTATTTTTTTTTCTTTTAAAGATGGATGATTTTACAACATATTGCATACCCTGGGAGTACTCTTAGTAGGCAGGGAGAAATTGATAAAGAATTGATACAGAAAGAGGGAGAAATTTCTGGAAGAATCTGAGTAGGCAAAGAGGACTAGCAAAGAAGAAAACCATATCTTGGTCAAACATCTTTCATTTCCAGTGCCTCCAATTTCTATAGGGATGATCAGTCTCAATCCAGTGCCACCTCCATGGAAGACAGGAGTCACTTCATGAACAGGTGTTTTATTAAGCACTGAAATAGTGTGTCAGGCAAATTCACTCACATAGGCCCATCTACTCAATAATAGTTATTCAAGTCGTTTTTTTCAAAGGACCCCCAAGTCAATAAAACAGGTCTCTGTATTCAGGAGTTGATAATCTAGCATGGTGGTTCTTAACTGGGGGCAGTATTGCCCACCAGGGGACATTTGGCAATGATTTTTGGTTATGACTGGAGGACAGGTATGCTACTGCCATATTTATTGGTGGGTAGAGGACAGGGGTGCTGCTCAGCATCCTACAACGAACAGGACAGCTCCCCACAACAAAGAATTATCTGGTCAAAAATGTCAGTAACGTTTGTACTTAGAAAGCCTGAATTAGTAAGAGAAGTAGAATGTCAATAATAAGGAAAATTCAGGTAGGATGCAATATGCTCTGAGAGCAATATAAAGTATGATAGGAGATCAAAGAAACTTAGAGTTGTATTTGATTGGGGAAATCAAGTAAAGGTCCCTGGAAGAGAACAGTTTTGTCCTAGGACCTACAGGATGAGTAGGATTTCTATAGATAGATATGAAAGACAAGCATTTCAGATAGGATATAACTTGAACTAACACATGATGTCATGCAAGTAGGAAACAGAATGTTTAGTGTGGGTAGGACGTACAGTTTATATAGGAGATTTGTGAGAGATGAAGTTAGAGAGGTAGACTGGGTTTGGATCTTGGAGGACTGGAAATCATAGAATGATTTACCTTCACCCATCTTTGGGAATTTTTTTTGTTTTTAAAAGCTTACAATTTAATAAGTTTTAACATGTGTATATACATATGAAATCATCACTACAATCAAGACCATGAACGTAGCCATCACCATCCAAAGTTTCTTCATGCCTCTTTGTTTCCTTTTTTTGTTTTTTTTTAATTTTTTTTTTTAAATTTATTAGTTTCAGGTGTACAAGACAGGGTAATACTTAGACTTTCATCATTTATATCCCTCACACTGTGAACCCCCCTCCCCCCATGGGAATTCTTAGGTCATGTAAAATCTATAATTAGCTTTTGGTTTTTGTCTGTGCCAGGTCAGTTCAACTATAAGTTTCCAAGTGCAGGGACCTATCTTATTTATTCTCTCTACAGTGCCCAAAATAGTAAGTGTGAAAATTATTTGTTGATTTAGATTGGTGGGCAAGATTGGATCTGGTGTCAACTTGTCAACTTCATTAATGCAGTGAACCAAAGATTCACATATTTCTTTTTGATCATTCCAGTGAAGAGAAAAAGCCAGTGGTGGCTGAGACGTTAGAAGAAGTGAAAAAAGAACCTATTCTGGTGTGTCCACCCTTACGAAGCCGAACATACATACCACCTAAAGATCTCCAGAGTCGTTTGGAATCTTGTGTCAAAGAAATTTTTGGCCCATCTGCTCCTAGCAATTGGCAGGATGTCTCCCTGGAAGATGTTCATCTGAAGTTCAGCTTTTTGTCACGTTTAGCTGATGATTTGGGCCACGCAGTGCCTAACTCCAGGCTTCACGAGATGTGCAGGGTCAGAGATGTTCTTGATTTCTATAATGTGCCTGTTCAAGATAGATGTAAATTTGATGAACTTATTGCCAGTAATCTGCCTCCCAATGTAAAAATCACTTGGGGTTACTGAGCAATTCAAAAGAGGAACTCACTGAAATCATTTTTTTCCCCTGAGCAAAGGGGCTGCTTATTATACCTTTTGATGCTTTGCCATGTAGAATATTCTCAGAACTGTTCTCTAAAACCACTTTTTCTGTGGAAGAATGCATTATTTTTTTTTAATATGAATTGACAATTTTTTCACATATGCTCAAACTTTGTTTTTTTAATGGAATCAGGTCATTAATAATTAATGAAAATTTTCTTCTTCGGAGGACACTGTAATTAACTTGTATTTAAAATATAAGGCTACATGTTGAGATGTCTTTATTATTCACAGGAATAAAATAAGATGCAATAAAATGTTTTAATCCTGTTAGTACTCCTAAATCTAAGATAGTATTATATGTGGTATGTACACAAATAAGAAAACATAGATTAGATTTTTATAAAAGAAACATAAACGTCTATGTAGCATACTATAGAAAGTTATTTCTTTCACTGTTGCTTTACTGCACAAGTAGAAATAGAAAATGATACTGCTCGTTCTGGATTAATTTCTTGGAATTGAAGTAGATTTCTTGACGTGTGTTGTGTGTTTTAATTCTTTTAAGATGAAATTTGCTTTTCTGCCTTGCCATTTCCTTAATTTAAGTATTATGAGTGAAAAAAAATTAGAATATGTGCCAACTATTCAGTGCTATGACTTTTTAGACAAGAGGTATACCATATTCTGTATCTAAATGAATATGCTCTTCAAAGGAGAGTATTTCAAACCTTGTATCTCTTCAGTAACTTAAAAAGTGGCCTTGAGTACTTAATGAGTATCCACTAAGGTGGTAAGTCGTTACAGACTTTGGTGTACTTTATTTGTGGAAATTACTCAAGTAGCAAGTTATCAGATGGTTTTGTGACAAAATGATTAAATGAGGAAGTGATTAAATTGGGATTTATTTTTATTCAGACTTTAGACATGGTTAGAGAGTAATGAGACAGGGAGAAGGAATTTCTTATATTTTATCTTGACTCTACTGATAATTCTGAAAGGAAGATGATAAGTTTTAAATGAAGGAAATTGCATTTATTCTCTTTCCCACGGTGACTCATTTGAAGAGGGCAAAAATCACACGGGTATATAAATTCTGGCTTAATTTGAAAAGTTAGTTACTGTACAGTCATGCCATGTAAATGTCATCAGCGGACAATCAGATTTTCAGTTACCTCTACATTTCAGAAGTGTCTGGAGTGTCCGTGTCTGGAGCCCTCGAGCTTTAACATTAGAGCTGTTAGTTCCCTTCTGCTTTTGTGGGAAAGGGGTTCAGCATGGAAATGGACACATTTGAATTTTACTTATAGGATTTGGTTATCTCATTTCCCACACAACTCTTCTGATCTGCAGACACAGAAAAATGTGTAAAGGGAAAAATGAAAATAAGGGATTTTAAGGGCAGTGTGGGAAAACAGTTTCAACTGGACAACTCCAAAAGCATGCTTCACATAAGTGTGTCAAGGCAGAAGAAATAATGCCTTTGTAGCCTAGAGCAGTGTTACTCAAAATTTAATGTGCATATGAATCGTTGGGGGATCTTTTTAAAAAGCAGATTCTGATTTTGTAGGTCAAGAGTGGGTCCTACTCTTCTGCATGTCTGAAAACCTAGGTAGTGCTGATAATGATTTGAGTAGCATGGCCCTAGATGCTATGATATTGAGGTGGGAGACAAGTATCATCCCCTGAAACAACAGCTGTGGGAAGTTTAGCCAAACGGGAAGGTAAACTGCACATGGATCATAACTCTGGAGGATGTCACTGGTTTATAGTCTAATGCAATAAATATATCCTAATAATGACCTTCAGTTTTCGTGAAGAGATTAAATTAGGTATGCTAACTTGTTTACCGAGGCAACCAGACATGATGTAATTACAAAAGGTTTATATTTTTAAAAATTAAATGACTACTATATAAAAGTTATCAATTATTGGATAAAGAGGATGTACATACAAAAAATGGAACGCTACTCAGCCATAAGAAAGAATGAAATACTGCCCTCTGCGACAACATGGATCTTGAGATTATCATGCTAAGCAAAATAAGTCGGACAGGAAAGGACAAGAACCATGTAATTTCACTCATAAAACAAAGCAACAATCAAAACAAAATGTAAACACAGACAACAGTATGAAGATTGCTAGAAGGAAAGGGGTAAGGGAGAATGAGTGAAGGAGGTAAAATACGTGGTGATGGAGAGAAACGACTGGGTGGTGACATGATGCAATATAATAAGATGATAATAGAATTGTTCACTTGAAACAGAATGTTATTAGTCACCCCCATAAACTTAATAAAGATATAAATTTTACTTAGCTGAGCATTTGATATCAGTAAGTATGCTCACATAAAATCTGCTAATATAATAGGTTCAGGGTTAATAGAAATGGTCTTACATAAACAGCATTTATTTCAAGCAGCAAAAAACAGACTTCTTTATTTTAATGGCATTTCTCTGATTATAAAAGCACATTTTTTTGAGAAAATTGGGAAAGACAAAAAACATTTCTATCCTGTGGCTCTGATAATCACCTAACATTCTGATATATTTACAAATTAAAAAAACAAAAACTTCCTGTATTTAAAATTTACTGTGACATGTTCTCTTGCCCCCTTCACACTCTGAGCACTTCTGGTTATCTTTAAACAGTCTTAAGAATAACAAATTTGATTAATCTCCTATTATTCCATAACTGGACGTCACATAATGAGCCATATTCTCTTAATTGGATATTTAAAGTTTTGCCAATTTTTTCTTTCATGTTATTTTTTTCTCTAGCTTTTCTAGTTGTTTGAATATTGGTGTCTCACAAACCTCCCTCCTGCTCAGAAGTGAAAGTTGTTCCACTAAATTTCTTGACCCTAAACCTTGGAATGGATAACTTAGTCCTGCTTTGATTTGTGATCCCATTAGTTTGTGTTCCGTGTATCCTAAAGTACAAAGAAACACATACCTTGAATTCAGTCATATCTGCATGCATGAACTTAATCTTGTCTGCAATTACTTTGCAATCTTATTTTCATTAGGTTGTTTCATAGTGCCAAAGTCCTAATGTTTTCACTTGAATGGTTTCTGAATTCAAAAGTTACCCTCTGATTCCACAGAATTCCAGTGTTAACCTTAGTTGTACAGTAGCAGAGTGCAGCTACCATCAAGTTTCTGCTTTCCATCATGAAATACCAAATTCAAAATATTTAACACTGATGCAACACTAATCATACATTGTTCATATTCAAATTTCACCAATGTCTTACTAATGACTTCCATAGCAATTTCACCTGATTCAATCCTGGTTCATCCTTTGCATTTTGTTTTCATGTCTACTTAATCTCCTTTACTTTGAAACTCAGTAAGTTGTATTTGACAAGGCATTTATTCATGTAGTCTTAAGTTCTCAAATTAGTTGGCATAAAGTTGTTCATAATATTCTTACAGCCGTCCCCCCCTTTATCCCCATGGATATGTTCCAAGACCCCCAGTGGGTGCCTGAGACCTCAGACAATACCAAAAATCCTGTTTTTTCCTATACATACCTATGATAAAATTTAATTTATCAATTAGGCACAGTAAAAGATTAACAACAACAATAACAGAACAATTATAACAATATACTGTAGTAAAAGTTACATGGTCTCTCAAAATGTACTGTATTCACCCTTCTTGGGATGCTCTGAGAGAATACAATGCCTACCTGATAAGATGAAGTGAGGGGAATGATAGGCATTGTGACGCAGCCGTAGGCTACTAAAAGGGTTACCTGAACACAAAGCACAGCTATACCACAACAGTTCAGACAGCTACTAAGTGACAAATGAGCAAGGAGCATATACTGGTGGATACGCTGGACAAAAGGATGATTTGCCTCCCAGGCATAATGGCGTGAGATTTTGTAACAGTTCAGAATGGCAAGCAATTTAAAACTTATGAATTGTTTATTTCTAGAATTTTCCATGTAATTTCAGAGCTGGGGTAACTGAAACTATGAAAAGCGAAAATGTGGATAAGGGGACTACTGTATATTCCTTTTAATGTCTGTTGGATCTCCAGTGATAAGCCCTATTTCATTTTGGATATTTTTCATTTGCATTCTATCTTGTTTTTATTTGATCAATCTAGGTTGGAGTTTATCAATTTTGTTGGTCTCAAAGAAACAACTTTTATCTTTGTTAACTTTTTTCTATTGTTTATTTTCTATTTCACTGATACGTGCTTTTATTATTTTCTTTGTTCTACTTAACTTTGGGTTTACTTTTCTCTTTTTCTAGCTTCTTAAAGTAAAGCCTTAGGACTTTGATTTTAGATTTGCTATTCTAATATAAATCATTGAAATGACAAACTTTCTTTTTTCACTTTAGTTTCATTCTAAAAATTTCTTATATTGTACTTCCATTATCATTCACTTTGAAATATTTTCTGATTTCTGGTGTGATTTCTTCTTTGACCCAAGGATTATTCCTTGATCCATGACTTCTTCCTTGACCCATTGATTTTCAAATATTTGGGGTTTTCTAAATATTATTAGTATTCAATTTAATTCCATTGTCAGAAAAAGGATTTTGATATATTTACATTTATTAAGATTAATTTTATGGCACAGTTTATGGCCTATCTTGTTCAACATACATGTGCACTTGAAGCTGTTGGGTTTAGTGTTCTATGAATAGTTATTAGGTCAAGGTCATTAATAGTGTTATTTAAATCTATGCCTTTACTGATTTTTATCAAGTTCTACCAAGTGCTGAGAGAGGTATATTAAAATCTCCAACCATGATTATGAAATTGTTTATTTCTCCCTGTAATTCTGTCAAATTTCACTCCATATATTTTGAAATCCATCATTAGGATTTATGATTTTTATGATCTTGTCCTTCCTTATCTCTTATCTCTGGCAGTACTCTTGGTCTTAAATGCTACATCATCTGGCATTAAAATAGTCATTTTGGGTTTCTTATGCTTACTTGTTGCATGGTACATTATTTTTCATCCATTTACTTGTAATCGATTAATGCGAAATGCATTGATAAGTTTTCACCACAATCCTCACTCTTGGTAATTCCTTTCTTGCTTTTGCTTGAAGATTTACTCTAAAACTATGCCCTAGAGTTTTAGCTAGCACATAAAAATTCGTAAGATTCATTTATGTGTATTCATTTATGACTGGCATCTAACACTCAATATTATGTTTGTGAGATTTATCTTGGTTATTGCATGTAGTTGGGATTCATTTATTTTTATTGCTTTATAGTACTCCACTGCATGAATATACCAAAATTTATTCATTCATTTTATATCTGTTAAATATCTATGTTAATAGATATTTGGTTGTTGCTACTTTTTTAAAAGCTTGAAAATACTTCTATGAATATTTTTGTATATAATTGCTGATACACTTGTGCATACATTTCTATTGGGTATATATCTAGAAAAGGAATTGCTGGGTCAAAAGTTTTTTTGTCACATTTAGTAGATAATGCCAAATTGCTTTCTAAAGTGATTGCACTCATTTACATTCCTCTAGCAGAGTTTGAATCTTGGTGGTTCACTTCCTAACCAATTCTTATGTTCAGAGTTTTTAATTTTGCCAGTCTTGTAGGTGTAAATATACCCCATGATTTTAATTTGCATTTTTCTGATGACTAATGAGATTAGGCCTTTTTTCCATATGCTTATACTTGTGTTTTCTCTTCTGTAAAGTGTCTATGTAAGTCTTTTTCTCATATGTAACTGAGATTTTATAAATTGAGTTTTTAGGAATTTTTTATGTATTCTGCCTATTAATTCCTAATCAGTTTTATGTGTAACAGAAGTCTATTGCAAGTTAGCAGCTTGTGTTTTCGAGTATTTTTTATGGAGCATTTGGCTGATCAGAAGTCCTTAAAATTAAGAAAGTTTAATTTACTAATAGTTTCCTTAACTTTGTACTTTTAAAATGCTCTGTTCATCACCTCAAGTAAATAAGGACCCAATAGTTTTATGAAGATAGTGATTTTATTTTCTTGTCACGTAAACTCCCACTAATGCTTCGTTTATAACCATCTCAAGAGCCCTGTGAATTAGTTTGGGAGAGGAAGGGAATTGATGGGAGATTTTTGTCTTGCCTAAATTCTAAAAGTAGAAATTTTACCCAAGAAAAAGCACTTTGTTACCTGTTACTGTGACCACATTAGTAATTCTCAGCTAATTTGAAACCCTTTGGTAGTAAGTCCAAGACCTTGACTTCCTTTGTAGAGGGAAAATAAGCTCAAATGCTACCAACAGAGTTCAACTTGTTTATAATTAAAATTGATAAAATGTGTGAGTAAAATGTAGGCACTATTTTTAAGAGGGTGAGATTTAGTGAGCATAGAGAATGAAAAGAGAAGACAGGAGGGGACTAGATTCGAAATTTTTCAAAGTTAATAGGAAACTAGAGTGAAAAGAGGGGAGTAAGCTGTTTCTTCTCTTACGTTAGCTCAGTTAGACTATAAAAAACATATTTGAGGTTTTGACCATCAGGACAAGTCTAGGTAGAGTGTTATCCTTCCTTTACTGAAGATGGCAGAGATTATGTTATGTGACCTCCAAGGTTAGGATATAAAAAGGATATAGTCTAGTCTCTACTTGGCTCTACCTGTCTTGGGATGATTGCCCTTGGCACACAGAGACCAGGCTGTGAGGAAGCCCAAATAAATAGTCTATATAGAAAGACCACACGGAGGACCACTGTGGGGACAAAACCCCAAAAAACAGTTTCCAGGCTCTCGGCCTCACATAGAAAGGTGCTGGCTCGGGTAGTAAATGGCCATCAACTGTGATCAGATGGCCAGCAGCTGTGGCTAGTTGGCCGTCAGCTGTAACCCGTAAGCCATTGGCCACTAATATAACGGCTGTGGCTACGCTAGCAGAAAAAGAATGGGGGCTAGCAAGAAGATGGTGGCTGGCACGCGCGGACTGCTGTTAGGCAGATTATGTAGATCCTGCTTCCTGTGTCTCCAGCCCAACCGCCAGCGAGAATATATTGGTTTGACTCCCCTATCTATGGCTCCGTGGGTGTTCCTTTTTGGCCTCACCATGTCCTGCGTTCTCCTGTGTTCTTATGTGGGGAGCGGGAGCTGAGACGCCGCCGGACACCCTGCATGACAACCACTTAGAAGAGAAATGATGCTCCCAGTTGTGAGCCAGCATCAACTCCCAGACGTGAAAAAATGAGACTTCCGGTGATTTTTGTAGTGGAATTTTCTAGAGAATTCAGCTTTGACAGTTGGGGCGGGAGAAGGTGCAGTTAAGCCTGTTATGGCCACCTTTGTATATCTTGTGTAGATTTCAGTTGGAGTCAGGTGTGGATCCCATACAGATGAAAACAGTCTTTTGCAAGTCACAGAGCCAGCACCAGGCTGAAGTAAATAGAAACATGAAAACTGATCGCATGCTAAATGTATAGGAAGCAAAACCAGTAACAGTTGGTGGAAAGGAAGCCAACGAAAGGAAGCAAAGGAAAGGAAGAAAAAAAGCTTTCAAAAAGTCCCAAGCTAAATTAAACTTGTTAAATTATACCAGAGATTCAAACCTCAAAATAGAAGATTTGGTGCCACCATTACAATCCATCTGTCCTGACAATTTTATTACCCTGACTTTTGATCTTCCAGTTGAAATACCAGACATCATGGCACAGAGGCAAACTGATCCCACTGAGCCCTGTTCTAATCCCCAACCCCAGACTATATGACCATAATAAATGTTACACACCTCTAAATTTCGGAGTTGTTACACAGCCACAGTAATTGGAACACCAGCCTCCTTTTGGGTGAATTAAATTGTGTGTGTGTGTGTGTGTGTGTGTGTGTGTGTGTGTGTGTGTTTACTTTGGAGAGTATGAATCAGGAATCCATGATTTTTCAGACCTGACCATAGGCAATTACACAGTCTTTCTTTGGCAGGCTTCTGGGGGAAGGCTGCCCTCCCCACACCAAACTTTGGCCACACTCAAGGGGAAGGAACTTGCAGTCAAGGTCTCAGGTTACTCTGGATTATCATGTTCCTCTCATATTTGCTGTCATTGCTCAAGAGTGTATTTTTTTTATATTAAATCATTTATTGATTACTCATGACAATGCATGATACACAAGCTTCATTTCCATCTATAATTTTATCTGGTACCATAATTTAATTTAGATATATTGCATAGAATGTGCCAAGAATCATTAGCAACCAAATAAACACCATGACTGTCCTTTTAATGATAAACTTGAGGTCACAACACAGTAACTGTCAATTCAATTACACCAAGGTTTATGAAGACACTGGCTTCTGAGCCCAAGCAGCTTGTAAATAAATTTCAAATGGAACTTGGCATTACGCTGAAGAAATTATAACTTCATACTTTGGGGTAATTTACCCAGATGTCTTCAGAGTAGACTAACTTTACACAGCACATTTTTAAAAAGACACATTTACTTAAAATCATGATCAGACTATTCCATTTAGCAATCAACAGCATCTATTGCAAAAAAAAAATTACATTAAAACCCTTTGGAATGCTTTACACTTTCTACAGAACAGAAACTAAAATAACCTGTTTTACAATTAATCACAAATACAGTCCTTGAGTTTTTTGCCCATACACAGGAGTATTGTCTAAAACACGTCTTCTTTGTAGTGGCTAGGCCCTGCCTTCACTGTGCTAGGTTAACCTGTGTTGTAACCTGTAGTTTCCCTGTCACTTCTCTGGCTCTCCTCTCCTGCTAAGCTTTGTTTCCTGGCAGTAATTAAAACCTGCCACTGCTATAATTACTGCTGCTGCTGGAATCTCCATAGCCACCTTGGTTTTGTTTGGCCAAGGATTGACCTCCACCACCATAGTGGCTCCAAAGTTTCTTCCTTTCATGGGTCCAAATTTGAAGGTTGATTTTTTAATTGTCAAAATCATAGCTTCCGCCACATCCAAAATTGCTTCCATCATTACCAAATCCAGTATAGCCATCCCCACTGCCATCATATCCACCACCACGACGGCCACCAAGCCACCTCGGCCACTTAAGTTTCCTCCCTGACCAAAATTGTCATTCCCAGCAAAACCACCTCCACGGCCAATACCGAAATTTCCGGAACTACTTCAACTCTTTGGCTGGATGAAACATTTGCTTAGATAGGGCTTTCCTTACTTCACAGTTGTGGCTATTCACAGTATGGTATTTCTGAATGACAATTTTGTCTACAGTCATGGTCATCGAAGGTTAAAAAAGCAAAGCCTCTCCTCTTGCCACGGCCTCAGTCAGTCGTGATTTCAATCACTTCAATTTTCCCATGCTGTTCAAAATCATCTCTTAAACTTCTTTTGGGGGTTCTGTCAAGTCTGAGTTTCAATTTAGGCATAGGTCATTGCATGATTGCCACAATAAGTTGAGATCATTGTCCATTGGCAATTGATTCAACCTCCAGCCCCTCTCTCCTCCCTGGGGGTGGGACTGAAACTTCTAACACTAATCTCTTGCTTGGGTTGGTCCCCTGGCAACCAGCCCCCATCCTTAGGTGCTTCTAAAAGTCATCTCATCACTTAACAAAAGCTATCTTTATCCTTCTCAACATTTAGGGAATTCCAAGGGTTTAGGAGTTGTATGCCAGGAATTGTGGACAAAGAACAAATATATATATTTACATATATAAATCACAATATCTCACCCCCGTCACAATTTTTTTAGGCAGTTAAGGGGAAGTAAAAAGAAAACCTTCCTGAGTCTTTTATTTCTTAAAAATAATCAGCCTAAAATAATCTTCATGCTAAAGAGACACATTTTGGGGTGGCAAATTTTGCTCCCCTAAACTGAACCAATTTGATCTGTGGTTGTGCTCAGTCTGGGCTTTATCTGACTCAGTGCACTCCTGGTTTCTGTGGACAAAAAAAAGGGCCACATGCTAAACCTGACAAGCTCAGGGGTGGCCTATGTGTGTGTGTGTGTTGGGGGAGGAGGGAACGGAAAACTTTACACAATGAATTAGTGGCAGGGCTAGGATCAGAACCCAGGGACAGTCCTAAATCCGATGTTATACTATGTTGAGATTTTTTTTCCCCATAGGCTGTTAAACTCTATTCTCTAGAAATTTGAAATAAATTTTGGTCTGTACACTAACCCTTTTTTTTGTATCAGCATTGAAAGGGAGTCACCGTTTCCCACTGATTGTGCTGCAGGTGGGTGGAGGCTCCATGAAATCCCTTAAGTACACCTGGTGACTCTGATCCATTAGAATAGTCTTCATTCCAGAATTCACTTATTTTTGCTGCTTTTCTTCCCTCTCCTTTGAAGGAAACCAGAATATGTCACCCCCAAACATGCCTCTTTGACATAAAATGTATTTGCTTTTAAAAGAACAGCAGATGCAAGAAGGCCCTCTGACCCTTCCCTTTTTCTTCCTGAAACTCCCAGATGGAAGATGTCTTCCTGGTACCAGAAGGAAAGTAATAGTCTTATTATCAAGGACAAGCAGTTGAGATCGAGAGAATTCTATATAAACAGACCTTGTTAAAATAATTCTTATCTTCCTTTAGCCTCCCTACACAGCTTACTTTTCCACAATTGCCTTTCCTTGTTTAAACTAATGTAAAAGCAAGTAGGATTTGCCATTTCTTTGGGTCTTCATTGCCTATGAGGGCTTCTGTGTCACATAAAACTTATATAAATTTGTATGCTTCTCTCCTCCTGATCTGTCTTATGTGAGTAAATTCTCAGGACCAGTCAATATACCGAGAGAGAGACAGAGACAGAGACAGAGAGAGACAGAGACAAAGACAAAGACAGAGAGAGAGACAGATTTAAAAAATTGGCTCACAGGATTGTGGGGCGGGAAATCTGCAGGGCAGGCCAGAAGGCTAGAGATCTCCAGACGTGTTGGTGTTGCAGTCTTGGGCTTGAAGGCAGGCTGGAGATAGAATTCCTACTTCCTTAGAGGACCGCAGTCTTTTCTACACGGTTCACACTCGATATTAATGATCCCTAATGCCTCCTTTGTACAGTCAGCACTTTACTGCCCTGTGTTTCTGCCAATGTCCCCACTCCTCATTTGCTACATCCCTTAAGGGTCCATGGAGTGCCAAGTTCCCTGATGTCTTTTGTTCTGGGCGGCAGAGTGGAGGCCTGGTTCTGTGCCAATTTAACCTGCACCACACTTTGTCACCTGGGCACTGAAGCATTATGACTTGCCCACCCTTTCCTGGGCTTCTCTGGAGTCTTAGTAAACACGGCAGTCTATTTGTACTGTACTCCTCCACCACCCCACCTCCCATCCTTCGATATGGTCCTAGGAATTAGTCACTAAGCTGGGATCCTTGTTATCCTACCAAGGTTCCTATCAGCCAGTGGAAGAGCTGTGGTGCCAAACACCTTCTTTTCTCTCAGACGTTCCAATCTGCCCATGACTTCCAAGATCAGCCCCTTATCCTCAAAGCTGTTTTCACTTTTAATACATTTTATCATATCACTCGGTTCCACAAGTTAGAAATCTGAAACACAAGGAAAGCTAAGGGATTTGCCTGAAGTTAGTCACATGGATAAATAAAGGAATGAGGGTCTCTGATTTCAGAGACCAGTGGTCTCTGAACTGTACCTCACTGGCTGCAAAATATGCAAAAATTAAAAGACATGGTCTCCTCCTTCAAAGAATTCACAGCCTGTAATCACAGTCTGCAATCTGTAGGTTGGATCATTTGTACATTTTGACAATGGACACTGATGGAATGAACAATGGGGTAGATTTCAGAGGTTCTGGTCCTTAGGAGGCATTTTTGCATGGGAGGGCTTCTTCTGTCTTTTGGAAGAGTGGTTTGCTAACTGGGCTATGGATTACATCTGTTAAAAATACAGATCCTAGAACCTTACCCAGACCTAGCAAGTCAGAATCTCTGGGTACAAGGCCCAGGAGTCTTCAAGAGACTCTTCAGGCAAATCTTAAACCCACACTGCTCTGAAGATGGGTATTTGGAACTCAACTTCTTAGAAGCCACCCAAAAGGCAGCTGTCTAAGAGACTAAAGCAAGGTCCAGCTGGGCCCCTGTACTCAGAATGCCTCTGGGATGCCTGGTCCCAGTTCCGACTCCTTATCTTAGAAGATCAGCTGGCAGACGCTAGTTAATTACAAACTCTATTGCTTAGCATTTTCCCAGGTTCCTACCCCACCGTTCTGGATGGACTGCTGGTGCCACAAGAGATACAATGACAGAGGTGGGCATCATGAAAGGAAAACAGACCTCTGGGATGTCATGCAGCCTCTGGGAGAATGCCCTGATTTTCCCTGAAATACCCCCAACCGGTCTGAAAATGGTAAGGCCATTTTTTGGAGGTGTCAACCTGCTGCCTTCTCAGACCACCCATGCCCTGATAGTAAACGCTTATTCTATGGCCCGACTCCTGTGTTGATCTATTGGCTGAGCAGCACAGGCAGCACGAGCCCCGGATTCATTTGGCCTCCGGTTACAAGACCACTGACTTAGAGGAGGAGATTCAGAAGGAACTGAAGCAAAGGAGACGAGAGTCAAGGGAAAAGTCTTTAAAACCAGAGCCATGTGATGAAATATGAGACTCCATTATGAAACACTTGCACTGATACGTGCACCAGCTGGACTGAGCCTCTGCCCAGGCGCCGTGACAGCAAATGCTGGTAGCGCTGTCACTTGGGGCTTCAAAAGGAGCTGCTAACAGTTTCTATGGAAACACTTTGAACTTTGCACAGAAAACTGGATTGTTTTGAGGGATACAAATTAGTGAGCAACAGGCAAGTGTCCGGGTGCTGCTAGTTGCCTCAACAAGCCATCCTGCTCCAGACTGCTTCCTGCAGAGGAATTCAGCGTAAGTGTTTGGGCAATCGGGACTGTCATGGCCTCGCAGAGAAAGGCTGCTTCCTGATTTCAGTGGCAGAGTAGCTGGAAAGGCTGCTTTCATTTTGCTGTGTGTGTTTCATCTCGGCAGGTAGCACAGTTCTCTGAGAGATGAGCAATTACCATCTCTGGTGGTTTATTGCTCAGAAACTCTTGGCTATAAAAGTCAGAGTCCAGCTAGCAAATTTATGGAGAGATTGTTTCTTGACTCAAGAATTTTTTCTAGGATTTATTGCTTGGAAGGAGGGGGAGGAAGGGCTTGTGATGTTTTGAAGAAAGAAAAGCAACAGGCTCCAAAAGGGAATGGAATTTTCGTGTGTTGATTTAGTAAATTTTAATTTCTATGGGTGACCTTCGCTCTCGATTATTCTTTGTTTCCTGGCTGCTGATATGTTGGTGTGTTGACAGTTCTTAACTGCCCTTCCTCCTAAGAGGTTAAATTCTCCCAGGGGCATTGGTTTGATCCCCTTCACCCTGGCAGTCCAGAGGGCTGGAACCTGCTCAACAAAGTAGCTTTCGGCTTTCGGCTTTCAGCCCCTATCAGGTTGGAACATATTGCTGAGGGCTCCATGTCCAACCACAACAAGGCCAAGCTTGTGTGAGGCAGCTGAGTTCTGGTTTCTTGCCCTCCAATGGCTTCATTTCCTTGGTTTCATTGACAAAGTGTGGTGTGCAGAGTCTTCCTTCTGTTGCAAAGACATGAGGAAGCCTGGACATTTTATTCCATTGGATTTTGAGGAGTCTCCCATCTTCAGAAGTAGCCTATAAAATTTATTTGGGCTTCCATTCTTCTTCATACTCTCTCAGAAATTTGACTAATTTTTTTTTATCATTTATCATTTATTTCTCAAACACAGAGTAATTAAGTGCCAGGCACTATTCTAGGAATTGAGGAATAGACTGTTGAACAAGGTAGAATTCCTGCCCTTGAGGAATGATTTATAATCTAGAGTAGTGCTGTCCAATAGAATATTCTACGATGATGGAAATGTTCTATATTTACGTTGTCCAAGGCAGTAGCCACTAGTTACATGTGTTTACTGCAATTAAAATGTGGTTAGTCTGACTGAAAAACTAAATTTTTAATTTTATTTATTTTTAATGAATTGAAATTTATTTAGCTACATGTGGCTAAGACACAGATTCAGTGGGTAAAGAAATAATGAGCTTCTTTTAAATTCAGACAGTTTATTACTTATGTCGATAGTAAAGGCAAAAGAAGCTAAAGGTGCCAGCTCTCTGGGTCTTTGTCTCACACACCAAAAGGATGACACTGAAACAAAATGGATCTGATGACTTTACCACAGTTGTGATATACTGTCGTGCTGAGAAGCCAACTCTAGACTGCAGCAAAATAGCCATCGATTCTACAGCTCTGCCCTAAAGGGGTGTGGGAGTGAGCTAGAAGGTCTATGCCTCTTTGGAACCAGGGAGGTGGATGGGAAAATTACCTTGTGGCAACCTCTCCTTCCCCTTGCCTCCCCCTCCTCCAGATAGGGAGAGACATAAGAAAACAGTCTCCTCTGAAGATTGCATATCTTGGAATGTTCCTGGGCATTCCACCCAGATTTTAGGTCATACGGTGGTTCAAGCTTTGCCTATGGACACATGGCAGAGCCAGTCCCCTGCAAAGGGTCTTCAGTGCTAGGCTAAAGGATATATATAAACTTTGCCATCAAATGAAGCTGGCAGCCATGATTCAATAATTGCTTGCTATAAGAGGAAAACAGGGACTTGAGGGGAGGATATAATTTTAATAGCCATTTCAATAATCAGGTCCCTTAGTTGTCAAGTGATTGTGGTATGTGATTTTCTTTTCAACTTTGCTGGAGCTATTGCTCCCTTTTTAAACTGGGTGCTAAAGATTATGCACAGTGTAACAGGACATGTTGTATTACCAAGTAATAGAAATTCCACTGCTCAGAAGCTTCATTGTAAAGACCGTCGTCCTTTGTGAAATGATTCAGAAGATGGCAATTCCTCATCACTCATCTTACGAGATTTGTCCCTAGTTCTTCAATCCTATTCTCCTATTACATTTATTCTAAAAAAAAAAAATCACCTTATTGGACCATAGTCATATTTATAAAATGAAAATGCTTACTAAAATATAAAAGAGTGGCATAATCAGTAACAAAATGAGAAAAGAAACCTAAAAAACAGTAATTTTTATTACAATGCTCTTCTTACACTGTCCATACTTTGCAATGTTTACAGCAATGGCAAAGTATCGGGGTACAGCTGAGTTGTAGTGTGTAAAAATTCATTTTTTAGAATGCGAAGTTTCCTCTGATTTTTTATTATACCAATAGAGTTTGTTTGCTCCCTTAGATCATTCCACCAAACATAAGGGAAGCTTGGAATAAGTAATTCAGGAAGGAGAGGCAAACATTATGAGTCTACCATCTTCCTCTCCATGCAATATAGTGCTCCCTAACCAACAGCCTCTTTTATCGTGCATCTAAAACTGCGAATAGACTCAACCAATTGAACATGGTCCTTTTGCAAACTGCCTTATGAGGATGAAAAACCAGTAAAAAAATCACTAATAGGGCTGCTCAGCATTACCTATCACTGCATGCACTAGCATCACATGATACTTGAAGTTCAAAAATTGTTTCTTTTTTCCCAATTAAGAGCTCTTGTGGAAACCCTAGTGACATACTGCAGAGCTGCAGGGCTCCACAGAACCCCAGTTGAGGATCCCTAATATATTGGTACAAAGTCTTTGTGTGTGTGTGTGTGTGTGTGTCTGTTTGTGTGTATGTGCACACAGCCACACGTATGCTGTAGCCATTTTAATCCTAGACTTTTCTTGTTTCCACTGAATTGGTAACGGAGTGTTATATAAGGGACAGATGACACATAGGCCTGATAAGTCTGAGGTCTGTTAGGCTTACAATCAGTTTTTGAAAAGGCAATTTGTCAAACTGCTTTGGATCCCTACCAAATCATCATGAGGTTACACTTTGCCTTGTCAACTTGTGACAGAAGATGACTTCATTTCGCCCAAGGGCAGTGATGATAGATTTACTTATCATCTTATCACCCCTTCCTAGTCTTTGGTCAGGAAACCAAAGATACCATTCACAAGCCCACACTACTGACTGATCAAGTGGTCTCTCTCTCTCTATGTCTCTGTGTCTGTGTGTGTCTCTCTTTTTGTTTGTTGCATGGTTTTGTTTATGTCAAAACCACATCCACTTGGAAGAACTGCTTCTTATAGGAAACTTCACTATAATCTCTTGCAAATAACTTGGTGTAAATGGCAAAAAAAAATAGACATAGGATAATAATGTCTATTATGGGGAATTTATAACAAGTCAGAATCAATAAATGGACACATTTAATAGGAACTCCAGAAAAATTGGAGACAAAACATCAAGCATTCAATAGTAAGCTGATTGCCAAAACCAAATTCTAGCTCTAAGATAGATTCTCTCACAGACTGAAGTCTTCTGAAACCTATCTTCTTTCCTGTTATACGTGTCTACATAACCCCTGACCTTCTAAATGAGCTACCCTTTCTTCAGGGGTTTCTTAGGATAAGAACAACCACATTTCTCTCTGTCTCTGTCTGTCTCTCCTCACACTCCCACACTCCCCCCCAAGTCTGGCTTTCTGTGATGATCTGGACATAGCTTCTGAATCTTGTGGATTCAGCCACATACAAAGAGTCCAGAACCAGGAACAGGGTGAAGCAAGAGAGGCTCTCAGGGTCCAAACTTTCAGGACTTCAGGGGTTTGGCATGCCAGAAAATTTTGCTACCTAGGTATGTTTTGGCCTCACCTTTAATCCTGACCCTGATAGAGTGACTAGTGATTTCTGAGATCCAATTCTCAATTGGCAAGTGGAGAACATCCTTGGCACATCTTGAATCACATATCCAGCTATGATCCAATCAGTGATGGCCCCAGGGTGGAGGTCACATGGTATAAACAGCTGCAGAGTGTATACCTCTGTGCTTCTGTGGGTAATTTCCAGATAAAGAGGAGCAAAGATTTGGGAAGAAACCCCTAGTATTTTATATTACAAAAGCTTTAGATAAGTAGAGTATTTTTATTATACTTTTTGTGCTATTTTTTTCCCTGCCAGTTATAAATCTCGTAATACCTAAGCATGTACCTTGTATGATTTACTACATGAGTATCAATAGGATCCCTAAAGTTTTAGCACATAGTTGCTGCCCTTGAAAAGCCTGCTGTCCACTTGGGAGGAGACCAGATGCAGGATTCATGCTGGAGAGTGGGTATGGCAAGCTCACTAAATAATACCTAAATAAAATACCTAATACCTAAGTAAAATAGGTATTGAGTCAATACATTCTATGGAAGTTTTAAGGAGAATGATAACAAGAAGAGTTGGGAAAGGATTTGTAAAACCGGGGAAATCCATGATCCCTTCTTAATTATCTCTTCTAGGGGGACAAAGGAAACAGCAGATACAGACGCTTACAGGAAGGATCAGACCCAAAATTACCTACAAAGCACCAACATGTCGCATGGGACATGGCATTTTAAAAAATATATATTATGTGTTTTATTTCCCTAACATGAGTGAAAGACTCATGAAGTTTCAATTGATGCCACTTTCTTTTGTCAAGAACTTTCCCAGTATTAAGGAAAAACATTCACAATCATTCAATTAATTCTAAATTATTCCATTGACCATGAATTTAAGTTTACATAAAAATGGTCATTGATGCTGGCTTTTGATGGGGGATCAGGTTGGGAGGAAGTGTGGCCTTTGCAGAAAATCAGTTTAAAGTGCAAAAAAGGCATTTTCCCCTTGGTCACCTCCAAAGATTCTTTCTACAGTGAAGAATTAGACACTAAGAACTTCCTTTCTGTCCCTGCACTGCTAGAGCCAGTTTATTTTCTTGAAAGCTTTTCTACTCACAGATCTAAACCCCAAAGCCTTTATTTTGTATTCCTCCATACAAAAATTAAGGATCCCTTGAAGGATCAAGCTTTTTGAGGGGACATCTATAACTACAATTTGTGTGAAGATTTGTTGAAAAAGGTGGTACATACCTATGTCAAAGTCTCATATGAGAAATTTTTTTTAGAGCTAAATTTTGGAAAGGCTTCACTTTTTCCTTTCCCCTGAGGAACTGGTAACTTTTTCTGTGAGAATAGTTAGAACAAGGGAACTGACCAGGTTGCCTTTTTTCCTTTGGCTATCACTAATTCAGTACCAAACTTACAGGCCACAAAATGCTCTACTTTTTATGCTCCAGGTTTTCTTTGACTAATGCCTCTGATTCTAGCTCATATTTCCCTAGATCCTATTTTATCTTTATTTTACTCTGTATCTGCTTTTCTGTAAATAGGTTCAAATCTTCTGTGGAATGAGGTATAGAAGAAAGGAGGGAAGAAAGGAGAGAAAGAAAGAAGGGAGGGAGGAAGGAAAGAAGATAAAAAGAAAACACCCAAATTTTCCTCATAATTGAGCAGAGTAAGAAATGGCTGATCAAATGTATATTACAGTCTCTTTATTACAAACACTTTGACATTTATCACTCTATTGGAAAGGCATAAAAGCAGAGACAAGATCATCAAGTTTTATTTTCCCTTGAAAAGAACAAATAATAAGGAACTGTGAAAAGAGTTGGAAGTCAATCTTACAAAGGCAGGGAGGGATTAGAGATTAAAAAAAATAAACACCACCACAATATATTTCTTGTTTATGTAACTGTACCCCAGGTAAGTGTGAGGGCTGAAAGCAGCACTAATCCTTCCTATAAGCCCTTTATCATACATTACCCCTTTAAGTCCTAACAAATACCCTGTGAAATTGGTCACATGAGTATTATCTCAACTGAAGAATTAAAGTTCAATTTACTCAAAAACCACAAAACTGAGATTTATTGCATTGTTATAATGGATAAGACAGGAGGCTTTGTCAGACCTAGCCTGAATTTCCCGTTCTACTATTAATTATTTATGAGACTTTGATCGTATCACTTAACCTGTTTCCTCCTAGGTAAACTGAGAATAATGGGTACTATCTGCATGTCTTCTCCCTCCTCCAAATGTTCTGCATACTTTGCACTGTCATAGAAGTCCAACTTGGCGAGATCTAATGTAAGCCTTGTTTAGACCTTTTCCTTGGAATTTAAGTCTCTAACTCAAAATGTCCTCATCCACTGCAGGACTGGAAATACCACTGGCTCTCTTTGCCAGTTACTAATGTTGCAGCTGACAGCTACCCCTGCAAGTGCCCTTGCAGATGAACCAGTGCACATCCGAGTGACAGGCCTGCCCCCGTTGCAGATGGTGACCCTTACGGCATCTCTGAAGGACGAGAAGGGAAAACTGTTTCGGTCCACAGCCTTCTATAGGTCTAATGAAGCTGGTGAGTTGGACCTGAAGCAGGCTCCTTCGTTTGGAGGCGACTACGTGGGGATCCATCCGATGGGCCTCTTTTGGTCTCTGAAGCCTCAGAAGACTTTTGGGAGGCTGCTTAAGAGAGATGTGATGAACAGCCCCTTTTTGGTCACTCTGGACCTATACGACTCAGTTGGCTTCCAAGATTTAGCCACGGTTGAGCCCAGGGTCAGCCAGGTGGTGCAGCGCTGGTTTTCCCTCCCTGGGACACAGCGGGTACAGATCCGAGAAGGCCGCGTGCGAGGAGCCCTTTTTCTCCCTCCAGGTGAGACTAATCTTTGGTGGTAGAGAAAACATTGTTGATGGAAGTAAAAACTAAAACAAATGGCATCAAATTTTTGGAGAACTAGTATTTCCCACAATATATTACAACTAGCATGCCATTGTGTGTTTGTGTGTGAAGGTGGAATTCATTTTGCTAGGCCTCTACCTTCATGCTGTCTATTTGACCCTCTTTTCACTCTTTCTGATCCCATTTTCTTCTCTCTTTGTTGTTGTCAGGGGAAGGCCCTTTCCCAGGAATCATTGATTTGTTTGGGGGCATCGGAGGTCTAGTTGAATTTCGAGCCAGTCTTTTGGCTGCTCATGGCTTTGCAGTGCTGGCATTAGCATATTTTGCCTATGAAGACCTGTCCAAACATCTGGAGGATGTGGACCTGGAATATTTTGAAGAAGCTGCCAACTTGCTACTAGCTCATCCCAAGGTATTAAAAAATTTTACCTTGCAACATTACAGCAAAAGACAAAAAGAATCACAAACATCTATTCTGCCTATTTTACCAGTCTGCTTAGATTTTTTACATTTTACAGTTAAAATGAGAATGTTAATACTTGCCTTGTAGGATTGTGGGGTTGATTAGAAATCAGCTTTGTCCTTACTGGCACAAAGAAGACTATATAAAAAAGGTGGATGTAGTATGGTTATTTTCAATGGGAAAAAAGCCAAGACTTCTTACATTTAAAGTGCTTGTCATTTATTCACAAGTGGCTCTTCAGTGTTTTATCAGCCACTAATCTCAAATCACGAATTTTCTGGCTTGACATGTTTTCAAACTTCAGTGACGATCTCAGCATGGGTAGTGCTAGAGTAAGTCACACTAAAGAGCCCTGAGACTAAGAACAATGCAGAAGTTCGATGTTAGAACTAGGCCATGAGATCAGAGCAGGATTACCTGCAAAACTGACGTGGCTGTACCATTTGATTAGCTGAATTAGCTCTTTAGTTATTTGCAAATCTAGAAGCAGAAGTAAGCTTTAAAGTGAGGGTTCAATGTCAGGCGGTAGTCTAGGGAAAGGAATGTGGAAAAGAAGGGTCATTTTAGAACTCTTTGTCAAATATCGTTGTACTATCCCAAGTGTGATCCATGGCTTCAGCATCACCTGGGAGCGTTTGAATGCAGACTCTCAGGCCCCATCTCTGAATCAGCATCTATCTGCATTTTAACAAGATCCCCAGGTGATTTGTACGCACATTCAAGTCTGATAAGGACTGGAATAGAATATCTCATAACTCAACTTTTTTCTAGGAATTAAATATCAGATGATTTATGATTTAGTTCCCCTCAGGAGCTCCCAAAGTACTGATATTTGTGGTAATGACTAAAAGAAGAAACATAGGAATAAATATCACATGGCCAGGTGTCAAGGTTGAAATTCTATTAAGTTGAACCATATAAATTTAATATTCTAGTTAAAAAATGTTCAAATTACTTCTTATGGTTCAACCTAACAGTGGTAACATAATCATACCAGCTAACATTAAATGACTATTTGTTAGACTTTATGCTAAATACTTCATATGCACTATCTCATTTAATTCTCACGATAACCCTGAGAAGTAAGTACTACTGACATCCTCATTTTTCAGAGGAGATAGCATACTCAGATGAAGTAATGTGCCAAAACTACATCGCCAGTAAGTGACAGAGCCTTTCTGGCAATGTCTGCTCAAAATCTTGAGTCATCCTGACTCCCTGACTTGTATCCTTCTCTCCTAGGAGAGCCTTAAGTCTTTTTAAGGTGAGAGAAGACATGTTTCCTGTCGGAGCATTTTCAGTGTCACCATCTGTTGTGCAGGAGATCCTGCTTGCTGTGCCATTTGTCATGCGGGGCGGCCTGCGGGGTCTCTGATCCCGCTCCCCACATAAGAACGCAGTATGTGGCTAGGCCAAAAAGGAAAACCCACGGAGACATAGATAGGGGAGTCATACCATTATAGTCTCACTGGAGGCACTATAATCTCACTGGAGGCTGGATCCACATGACCTGCAACCTGCTGTCCGCTTCTCTGCCTGCCAACCACCCGACTTGCTAACTGCAATCTGTTGTGGTAACTGCAATCGGCACTTGTTAGCTCAGCCACCATCTTGTTGCTAGCCCCCATTTGTTGCTAGGGTAGCCACGGCAGTTATATTAGTGGCCAAATGGCTCACTGGTTACAGTTGACAGCCAACTAGCCACAGCTGATGGCCATCCAATCACAGCTGATGGCCATTTACTACCTGAGCCAGAACCTTTCCACGTGAGGCCGAGAGCCTGGAAACTGCACTCCTGACTCTGTCCCCACAGGAATGAAATCCCATTTAAATGTTTTCAAGTTAATTTTATTTTCATTTCAAATTTAACCATTTGTGACATTCTCTGAGGAGAAAGGGCAATTACCAAAATTCAATTTGGATTTAGATTCAGCAGAAGAGGTTCAATTCCCCCTCTGACCCTTGATACTGTTATAACCTTGAACGAGACTTAAACTTCCTGAATCTGTTTTCTTGGAAGAACTAACTGAGATAATATGTGTAAAGCACGTGGCCTAGGGTCCAGCATATAGTAAACTCTCAATAAATCCACATGTCATCTTTGCCCATCTGGTGTCTTCCCTCTCCCTTTCCCCACTCCTCAACCAATCCCAAAGCATTTTAGGTTCTACTCTTAAATATTTCTCAATACATCACACCCTCTTTATCCCCCCTGCCACTGTTTTAGTTTGTTCTCTTGTCATTGCTCACCTGTGATACTGCAGGTGTGTATTAACCAATTTCCTACCTCCAGTTACAGCCCTCTTCTCTCACTTCCTCATTTGTTCCTCATGTGGATGGTTCCCAAATGTGGAAGCACATTGGATTTCCTAGGAAGTATTTTATAATATCCGATTCTTGGGCCCACTCAGCCCTATTGTAGTAGAAACTTGAAGAACTGGATCTCAGAAAACTTTAATTTAAAAAAGGTTTTTTTTCAGGTGATTCTCATGACAGAAAGGTGCTGGGAATACAATTGTGAGCAAAATAAACACACCAGGTCGCTATGTCTTTGCTGTTGTTTGTCCAGAATGCTCTTCCTTTCCTCTCTCAGACTTTCCTCTCTGTGACCTACTACTTTTCCTGTTGGACTGGATACTAAAATTCAGCTGTTGGTAGAACCCAAATCTTTCCTTGTTACACGCCCCCAGTGCTTTCAGGATTTGCCTTTGGATTGATGGATGTACAAATCCTTTGTAAAATGCTATTTAAGTATGAATAACACTAACATTATATTTGAAAGAACCCAGGAAACCCTTTTGCTAGCTGGAGAGAAAAATTTGATATTTCAGAAAGCTTATCTGGCTCTGCTCTTTTAAAATCGAATGTTGCTGGTGCATTAGATTCTTTTATAGAATTCTGCCTTTGATGAAGTTTTTATTTCTATTGTTTCACTTGATCCTCGTAACAACCCTGCAAGGTAGGTAATATTATCACCCCCATAAGACAATAAGGCTCAGAGAGGGTAAGTAGGTAGTGTTCTCAGTCACAGAAGCTGGTCAACTCGAGTGCCAGGACTCCCACCTACCGTTTTGTGACTGTCCATCATACTAGCGTATGGCCTGTATGACAGCTCCTTCTCAGAGTACGTCCTGTAACCAGTTCCCTTTGTTTTGTGCTTCAGATCCAAAGGCTGGGAATCGGCGTGCTCTCTGTGAGCAAAGGTGCGGAGTTCGCGCTGGCCATGGCCTGCTTCCTGAGGCAGGTGATAGCCATTGTCTGCATCAATGGACCCAATGCTGTCTGTGATTTTCCGCTCAGGTACAGGGATCTGGTTATGACACCCATCCAGTCATTTCCGGAACGCATTCAGATTGATGTTTCAGGGGCTGTGCGCCTCCGCCACTTCAGGGGGGACCCTCGGGATAAACGGAATCAGCAGAGCGTATATCCTATTGAAAAGGCCCAGGCTCAGATCCTCTTCATTGTAGGAGAGAATGACGAATCCATCAATAGCAAAGAATATGCTGAACAGTCACTGGACCAGCTGCAGAGTCATGGGAGAAGCAATGGAAGGATGCTGGTCTACCCTGGGGCAGGCCACCTCATAGAGCCCCCCTATACACCCCTGTGCTATGCTTCCTGGAACTCCCACTACTTTTCCGTACCCCTGCTCTGGGGAGGAGACCCTGTTGCGCACGCCGCGGCCCAGGAGCACGCCTGGGGAGAGATCCAGAAATTCTTCAGGCAACATCTCATTCAGACCAGCAGCAAACTCTAAGCAAAGGCTAAGGGTGATGATGAGGTAGGGAGAAAAAAAACGAGGATAAAGCAGGGATGTAGCAGGGGCTCTTCTGATTTCTCTATTTTCAGTCATCTTGAATGCACTGGAAGGAAATTGGACAAATCAAAGGATCAAGGCATAGTTGCATTTCAACTGTTTCTGACCAATTTGTACGTACTTTGGATTTTTGTAAATTGAATCTTAGTCTATATGCATCAGGATACATTGCTATTTCAGAATTATGATACCCTTGCAAACTGAATAATCTTTTGTACCCCAGTTAGGGATACCAATGAGCCAGGTATTGCCAATCTAAATAAATTCCCTGGAATTTCGAAGCTACTTGTGGAAATACGTTTTCTGTTTAAACTATTTTGAGTTGAGTTTCTGACACTTGATATGAAAATTTCTAATGTCACCATCAAGTGTAATGCTTGCTATGGATTGCCAGTACTTTAATATTTTTAAATAGTGATGCTTCTTTTTATTCCTAAAATATATATTTTTTACAGTTTTAATCAGGAATGGGATTGAATTTAATCAAGTGCCTTTGTAGCATTTATTGAAATTAAATGAGTTAATATATTTAAAGCTCTTAGAACAGTATATCTATGTGTTAGCTATTATGATTTTCCTAATGCTTTCCTCCTTCAATCTGTTAATATGGTGATTTACATTCATTAATGAACTAATTTTGCTTATTCATCTAATTTTAATAGATGAATTTCTCACATCAACTAATTCAGATTTTATAATTTATTGTGGAGCCAACCAGGTCATTTATATTTTCTCAGAATTTCACCCATATTTTCTGGAAAAAGTTTTTCTCTTATAATATTTCATGTATTCCATTTTGTTTATTTGCATGGTTTCTCTTTTTCCTCTCAGTCTGACTTGCCAAATATTCGCCTATTTTATTGATCTTTTCCAAGAACAGCTTTTGGTTTGTTTACCGGTCAAATCTATTTTTTTCTGATTCATCAATTTCTGTTTCTTTAAAATAAATTCATTCCTTCTGCCATTTTTTGTGTTTATTTTTCTGGCTTCGTGAAATGCAGCACTCTCATTTTGTTAATTTCTAAATAGTTTCTAATTTACTTTCTTCTCCCCTCTTAAGCCCAAGAGTAATTTTATCAATGCACAGTGTATCATCCTACAGGTATCTTGCTGGTTATAAGGAAGGGGGGGGAGGAACGATGTCACTTTGCAATGGAGGGGCCAGACTGTCACCATCTGAACCCAACTGATCAAACTCAGGATCTCTAAAAATGGTCAATTTGATACAATATATGCTTCATGACGAGATGTAATGTGAAATGCCCAGCACTACTTAGAACTACTTCTAATAACAATTAAACTTGAACCTAATCAAGCCTTTAGATCAAATGTCTTATTAATATAGTGGCTAGAGAACAGGTTAAATGGCACTTACAAGGAGACAGTCAAATAAATCCTGAGTGTGAGGCATTCTATGATGTGATCTCTTCTCTTCACAAGTTAATTACCAACTGACCTGGTCTTGTTGGTAAGTTAGTTGCATGAAAAATGTGAAATTTTTTACTTTGTGGATTCCCCCCGCCATAGGAGTGAGCTGGAGGGTTATTCAGAATTAAAAGAGACTTAAGAGACATATCAACCAAATGCTCTGTGTGGGTCTGGTTTGAACAAAGTAACTGTAAAAACACATTTTTTTTTTTTTTTTTTTTTTAAAGAGTAAATTTATTTTTATTTTTATTTTATTTTTATTTTTTTTTATTAATTAATTTATTTATTAGTTTCAGGTGTACAAAACAAGGTAATACTTAGACGTTCATCATTTATATCCCTCATACTGTGAACCCCCCTCCCCCCATCCACTATCCCTCCGACCTCACACTGAACCATCACATTATATATATAAAATTATAGTTGGCATTCATTAATGTTTAGCTTCTGATGTACAATGCCATGATCAGGTATCCACAGTATCCCTGAGGTGGTCTCCCAAATAGGACGCATGTCCATCGGATACCCAACAAAATCTTTACAACATTATAGAATACCTTCCCCAAATTAATTTTCAAAAGAAAAACCCTGAGGCCATCTTGTGGTTACCAGCTGCTTCCAAATCCCTTCACCTTTCCCCTTATCCCCAACCCCCTCCCACACACCCATCTAACCACTCTCGGTTTTTTCTCTGCGTCCCCAAAACTGACTCTGATTAGTTCATTCACATAGTCTTTTCTTTAGATTCCATATATAAGTGAGATCATATGGTACTTGTCTTTCTCTTTCTGACTTATTTCACTTAACATAATGTTCTCTAGATCCATCCATGTTGCTGCAAATGATAAGATTTCTTTCTTCTTTATGGCTGCGTAATACTCCATTGTATAAATGTACCACAGCTTCTTAATCCAGTCATCTACCGATGGGCATTTTGGTTGTTTCCATATCTTGGCTATTGTGTAAAGTGCTGCAATAAACATAGGAGTGCATACAGATTTTTGAATTGGAGTTTTGGATTTCTCCGGGTAGATGCCTAGGAGTGGAATTACTGGATCATAGGGTAGTTCCATTTTCAGATTCCTGAGATACCTCCATACTGTTTTCCATAGTGGCTGCACTAATCTGCAGTCCCACCAACAGTGCACTAGCGTTCCCTTTTCTCCACATCCGCGCCAGCATTTGTTGTTTGTTGATTTATTGATAATAGCCATTTTGACTGGAGTGAGGTGGTATCTCATTGTGGTTTTTATTTGCATTTCTCTGATGGTTAGTGAGGTTGAGCATTTCTTCATATGTCTTCTTGCCTTCTGTATGTCCTTCTTAGAGAAATGTCTCCCCAAGTCCTCTGCCCATTTTTTAATTGGGTTGTTTGTTTTTTTGGAGTTGAGTTGAGTAAGTTTTTTATAGATTTGTGATATTAATCCCTTATCAGATATATCATTGGCAAATATCTTTTCCCATACAGTAGGATCCCTTTTTGTTTTATTGATGGTTTCCTTTGCTGTGAAAAAACTTTTTAGTTTGATGTAATCCCACATGTTTATTTTTTCTCTTACTTCGCTCGCGCGAGGGGATATATCAGTGAAAATCTTACTCCGGGTAATGTCCATGAAGTTTCTTCCTATATTTTCTTCTAGATATTTTATGGTTTCAGATCTTACATTTAAGTCTTTAAGCCATTTTGAATTTGTTTTTGTATATGGTGTAAGGAGGTGGTCCAGCTTCATTTTCTTGCATGTGTCCGTCCAGGTTTCCCAACACCACTTATTGAACAGACTATCTTTACCCCATCGTACATTCTTGCTTCCATTGTCGTAGATTAGATGGGCATATAGGCATGGATTTATGTCTGGACTCTCTATTCTGTTCCATTGATCTATGTATCTATTTTTATGCCAGTACCATGTTGTTTTGATTACTGTAGCCTTGTAGTATAGTTTGAAATCAGGTATCGTTATACCTCCCACTTTGTTCTTATTTCTCAAGATTGCTGAGGCTATCCGGGGTCTTTTATGGTCCCATATAAATTTTAGGATTATATGTTCTATTTCTGTGAAAAACGTCGTTGGTAGTTTGATAGGAATTGCGTTGAATATGTATATTGCCTTAGGCAGTATGGACATTTTAATTATATTAATTCTTCCTATCCATGAACATGGAATGTGTTTCCATCTATTTATGTCTTCTTTCATTTCTTTCTTCAGTGTTGTATAATTTTCTGAGTACAGATCCTTTACATCTTTGGTTAGATTTATTCCCAGATATTTTATAGTCTTTGGAGCAATTGTAAATGGAATTGTTTTTTTAATTTCTCCTTCTGCTATTTTATCATTGGTATATACAAATGCAACTGATTTCCGAATATTAATTTTATATCCTGCTACTTTACTAAATTCATCTATCAGTTCTAATAGTTTCTTGGTGGAGTCTTTAGGGTTCTCTATATATAGTATCATATCATCTGCATATAATGATAATTTTACTTCCTCCTTACCAATTTGGATGCCTTTTATTTCTTTCTCTTGTCTGATTGCTGTGGCTAGAACTTCCAGCACTATGTTGAATAGAAGTGGAGAAAGTGGGCAACCTTGTCTTGTTCCTGATCTTAGGGGGAATGGTTTTAGCTTTTCCCCATTGAGTATGATGTTAGCTGTGGGTTTGTCATATATGGCCTTTATTATGTTAAGATATGATCCCTCTATTCCCACTTTCTTAAGGGTTTTTATCATAAAAGGTTGCTGTATTTTATCAAATGCTTTTTCTGCATCTATTGATATGATCATGTGATTTTTATTTTTCATTTTGTTAATGTGGTGTATCACATTAATTGATTTGCGGATGTTGAACCACCCCTGCATACCAGGGATGAATCCCACTTGATCATGGTGTATGATCTTTTTAATGTATTGCTGAATTCTGTTTGCTAATAATTTGTTGAGAATTTTTGCATCTATGTTCATTAGAGATATCGGCCTGTAGTTTTCTTTCTTTGTGGTGTCTTTGTCTGCTTTTGGGATCAGGGTGATAGTGGCTTCGTAAAAAGTGTTTGGGAGTCTTCCTTCCTTCTGGATTTTTTGGAAGAGCTTGAGGAGAATAGGTGATAATTCTTTTTTGAACGTAAAAACACATTTTTGAGACAGTGAGAGAAGTTTGAATATGGATTAGATAGCAAATTATACTAAAAGTAGTTATCTTGTTAGGTGTTATAATGGTATTGTGGTTATATAAAAAAGTCACTATTTAGAGATGAATACTGACATATTTAGAGGTAAAGGGTCAAAACAACTGGGAATTGTTTTAAAGTACTACAGGAATGTGGGAAATGTGAACAATTAGTATATCTAGATGATAGGTATAGTGACGTTCATTTGTTTTCTCTACTTTTATGTGTGTTTGCAATTTTTTTATAATAAAAAGTTAAAAAAATAAGATATATAAGCAATATATTTACCTTTCTGCCCCTGAAGATAAGAACTTTAGCATATACTACATGTTTTCCTCCATGACGCTCCCCATTAATTTCAGATTGATTTTTTTTTTTTACAATCAATTATTTAACATGACTGTGCTTTAATAATTTCTTTGCTTCTCACTGTTTCTTATAACCTGTCTTTTTAATTCTTGACTTTATCATCCATTTGGTCATTTTTCCAAAGTAAAAACTCAAGCTATTATTTTAAAAGATTTATGCTCATCTGTCTATATTTTGCTCTCCCTCTTTAATTGTAATTTTTACACATACAGAATTTGAAGTTAACAATTATTTTCCTTCAGCACTTTGGTCTTAGTTTTATTTTGGCATCCATGGTTGCCAGCGAGAAGACTGGCACTTTGTGGATTTCTTTTCCTCTTTTTATGAAAGCTTTTTACAATTTCCTCTTTGTTCTTAGTGTTCTGAGATTCCATCATGATATGAGCAGGGGTGGGTTTATTACTACGATTTCATTTTGTATGGTACTCTCAGGGCCCAAACCGCATCACATGTTCGTGTCCAAAGCAATCACAGGCATGGGGAATAAGACTATCATAACAACTTAGACAATCAAGATTTACCCATGGTCATAGAGATGGACCAAGCATCCATTGAGAACATGACCATTTGGTGGACAGTGAGCAAAAATGAGATCCATTATTAGTAAGGAGTATTGAGTTGCCAATCATCACAATCTGCCCTACCTGCTTTTCCTATTTCCCCTAATTAATTTCATAACAAATGAAAAAAAAGGGGGGTGCTTTTCTGGTTTCAGACACATTTCACTTGTTTTCTATAACCTGTGGACAAAGATTACTCCTGAATTGACCTGTCCAGACATTTTGATTCTCCAAGCTGTCATCTCTGCCCTTCTATCCTTTAGCTGACTGCAATATGTAGAACAAAAAGGATTGAGTTTACCCTAGAGAGACTGGTTTACTGGAAGAGATACAATTACACTTAATTGTCAAATTAAGATTTAGTTTTTCCCTCTACTCAGTGGGATATAGAGGCTCATTAGAAAGTTTAGATTGGTTTTGAAAATATTTATGCAGAGAAATGTGTTCATTTTTTTTTTTTTTTAAATCCTGCTATAGTAAGTAAGAGTCTGTCAGAAAGTAACTGGTTTCAGGCCTGCAAGACTGAGAAGCCCAGACCTGGCATGTGGTGACTTCCGTCCTGAGAATTCTGCCTTAATGATCAGGTAGAATCAGACCATATCCTCCTTGCTTTGACATCTCTTTCCCTACCAGTTGTGGTAAAGTCACTATAAAAGCTATGGAAATATGGTGGAGGTGGTGATGGTGTTAATGATAATTTTGTCCTCAGTCACCAGGGAAAACATCAGAGAGGATATGGCATTTGAACTGCATGTCAAAGTTAAGTATTTTCTTTTGCTGTTCCTAGAACAAAGATGCTATGACAATAAGAAGGAATAAGTCTGATGTAGAGGTTCACTGCCAAGAATCCTATAAGAATACATATTATGTCATTTGATTTACCATTTAATAAGAAAGTTTTTACTTTTTTAAGAATTAGACTCCAGCTTCCTGCCAATGAGGTGAAAGTTATGACTGTAGATCTGGTACATGTTCACCAAAATCAGTGATTTAACTCGCAGTGGTAGATTAATGAAAACATATCCAGTGGATCTTGGTAGGATTGACTTTATCAAATGTACAAAAATCTATTTTTAAGGTGGTCAAAAAAACTCAAAATCGTTCTAATGGTAAGTTTATTCACAACCAGTGACTACGATTGAGTCCATTAGCCCAGATGTGGACCTCACTGGGCCCAAGACCCCGAACCATAGAAAGCCTCCCAGACACAACAGGCAGCTGGAGTACAGGGGCCCCTGCCTGTGTTCACACTTACCCTTGGGGCTGCTGAAGAACAAAAGAGAAGAAATGCTCAAATGAAGGGACTACCTGACTACATGGTTCCTACAAAGGCAAAAACTCTGTTGGCTACAAAGAGGGAAAATGAGAAGGGGACAGAAATATTATGTACAGAATTATGAGTGTCTCTGACTGCAGTGAGCCTGGATTTATTCAATTCTGAAATACTGCAGAACATCATGTGAAAGTCAAAAAAAAACACTGCTTTACAGGATGATTCAATGGAGATAAGAGTTTATGTAATATGTTGATGTAAGAAACCTTCAAACCTGTAAAGAATTTTTATAAGAGTTCACTTGAGCCAAACTGACGACATGTGCCAGGGAGGAAGATCTCAAATGCTCCAGAGAATAACAGTTCACATGTTCATAACTGCTGAGTGCAGATTCCTCACCCTTATTATTCCTGGATCTAAAATATACTTATGTTTCAGCTATCTTGAGGTTCCCTTCAAATTCTCTTTATTTTCAAATGAGTCAAGTCTCCCTCAGCTTAAATTAGGAGGATTTCTGGAATCCATCTATTTGACACACTAACAGTTTGCTCTGTGTCAGGCCCTGTTTTAGGCACTAAATCAAAGAAATGAAAGATGTCATGGGGTGGCCAGTTAGATCAGTTGGTTAGAGCGCGGTGCTTATAATACCACCGTTGCCGGTTTGATCTCTGCATGGGCCACTGTGAGCTGTGCCCTCCTTAAAAAAAAAAAAAAAAAAAGTCATAGATATTCTCAGGGGCTAACAGTCTCATGAGATTGTTTATGTCAACTCACTTTATTAGCCTTCCTTTTGTTTCTTTCCACTTCCTTCTCACAGTAAGTCAGACTTCTCAGGCTACTCTGTGCTTTCCTTAAAAAGACGAAGAAAAGCTCATTGCGAATTTATTCTTCCTGAGGCTAAGTGACCACTTGTTCTATTTAGACAGAGAGCTTTGTTCTTGGTGGAAGGTCCATGAGGAGTCCCTAGCCCTAAGACATGAATCTCAAGAGGTAGGCTTGAAAGATCAAGGTCAGACCCATGAAGTGACTTGTGGCTCATTAGGGGCAACACTGAGTTTGCCATGGCATAATGGAAGGACTCAGACTGGCTCAGGGATTTTAGGGGTGTGAGCCCAGGGACGCCCCTTAGTTCCAAGTACCCCAGTGTGGTGTCCTGTGGAGCATGACTCGGTCATGTACCAACACCCACCAAGCCCAAGGCCAGAAAATTGGGTTCTATGGCTAGAGATCTTGGAACATTCTGAACAGGTCCATCCATATCAAAACCAGAGAGAAAAATAGAAGGATAACACTCATGTTGTCAACCTGACTTAAGTTCTTGGAAATGCCATCTGGGAGTCAGACATTTAAATGGCCTCTCATTGTGACAAGAAATGGGTAATGTAAAATCAATATAGCATGACAGCCTTTTCCAGAATGTCTTATTATGAACAACGAAATAGATTTGAGCTCTCATTGCTGTTATCAAAAAATCCTAAAATATGTTTAGAAAATGAATCACTCTGAAATTGGACAACATTACACTTAGGTAGCTTATATAAGATTGGAGAACCGAAAGCTTTCAAATTATTTCTTCTCATAAGCAGAATGCATCCTTCTTATGATGTGCTTTTTTTCACTTACATCATCCTTTGAACCATCTAAGTAGATACATCACATTGAAAAGCCTTTGAAATGACGTGGACTTGGCTCAAAGGTATCTTGATGTATTGGAAAGAGTGGAATCTGGAGTCAGGCAGACCTAGATTCTAATATTGGTGATAACACGTACAGCCTCGGTTAGGATTTCTCTCAGCAGGCATGGAACTGAAAAGTATAAATATTTATTGAGTCCCTTCATTGTGACTCTTCAATTACTTTTGCCCAGTGAATAAAGCTTAAAACAAAGGACATGAGCCAGAATACATTTTTGTGATAACTTTTTTCCTTCTCTTTAGAAAAAAAATATGTACAAAAAAAGGTAAGAAGAGCCAAAACGGAAGTGTCAAGAAAACATTCGAATAGGTACAGACAAGGGAGATCCTCTCGTAAAGGAGTTACACAGCAGTTATTACCATGCTAGAAAAATGAGATGCAGTGAAAATTCTAGAACAATTAAAAGCCACAAAGTCAGGCTGTTGCTCTGGGCTCTGGTTTGTAAATGCTCTGACACGCTTTCTGTAAAATAATACTGTGCAAACTGTAAAATATTCATTTTCATATAAAGTCCATACAATATGATATACAAAACTGTCGAGTTGACATGGGAGGCCGGTGCTGGCTGCTTTGTGAAAAGAAGTCTGCAGTGTCCCCATAATTCCAGGAAGATCTTGAGTTTCTTAGATGGGAGAGACCATTATTTAAAAAAGAATCATAATAACCCCAACACTCCTCAAATCCAGAATTTTCTGCCAATTGTTTGTGCAACTAGGTGACTTCATTAATATATTACTTTAACTTAGAATGCAACAACCTGTTAAGAGATCAGAGCACAAAGTTCTTTTTTGAAAGTATTATTTCTTTGTGTACAATTGATTTTGAGATTTACCATTAACCAACGTTGTCCTCTCTGCAACTCAAAAGTTAACTTTCATTAATATTAAAAAATTCTGGAGGAGGCAGAAACTGTGGTAATAAAACGTTAAAGTGAACTGTTATATTTTTTATCTCTGTGTCTATAAAACTGAGAAAAGAAGGTTTGTGTACAAATATCACAAAACAACATCAATCATTGAATAAATGTGGTTCTTCAATGCACACTTGAACAAGAGGAAAATTTTGTTGGTTTAAAATTCTCGCATAAATATATTAAAGCTGAACAGAAAAAAAAATCAGGGCAAGCTACATCACTTCCTCATACAAAAAATGTACAAAACATCAGCCTCTAACTAGATAAACATAATACTTGTCTTCACAGTTTGACATCGAGTAACTGTGTGTCTTGAAGTATTGAATTGGAGGGTGATAAAAAAGCTTGTGACACATCAGCCATCTCAGGTAACTTCGGTCATGGAGGCAGAGTGATTCTGCAAACATAAACAGATCAAATCTTAGAGTTGTGTTGACTGACTTATGCACACACTCACTTTTTTCTTGAATATCCCTTGCTTTCTTGTCTCCTCGAGTTTGCACAGGCTGTTCCCTCTTTCTGATATGTTCTTCCAGGGCCCCTCAAATTGTTACCTTTTCTGTTAAATCTTCCCTTATTTTTCAACCTAAATCAGATTAGTTCTTCACCTGAATTCGTTCTGTATATAATTCTGTCTTATATTTACTCAACTCTATTCTAATATGAACATTTAGGATCTCAAAGTAACTTTAGCTGTAACCCACATCTTTTTAAAGGTGATGTTTTTAATGTTGAACAGTTCTAATTTTTGAAAAAATTCCTTATGATTTACTCTTTGAATCATGAGTCATATAGAAGTGAGTTTAATATTTTCAAAGGTATAGGTTTTTTTTTTTTAAGTATCTTTGAACTTTTTATAGAGAATGTGGTCTGTGTGATATAGATTCTTAAAAATTCCTTGAGACTGACTTTATAGTCATGCACGTGTCTATTTTCATAACATTTCATGTGTTTTGAGAAGTATTACATATAATGCACATTAGATCAACCTTATTAATCATCTAATGTCTTTACTATATTTTGTTTATTTGCTTATTAATTACTTAGAGAAGTGTGTTAAGATCTCATACTATGATTGCAGCTTTGTCCATTTTTCCTTGTAATTCTATCAAGTTTTGTTTATATGGCTTTTTTTTATATAATCTCTAGCTCTTTTGTTTATATAACTTATATATACACTTGATCCTTGAACAACATGGGTTTGAACTGTGTGGGTCTGTGTACTTATGATTTTTTTAAATAAATGCTGTAAATGTATTTTCTCTTCCTTTATAATTTTCTTAATAACATTTTCTTTTCTCTAGCTTACTTTATTGTAAGCATACAGTATATAATACATGTAACATACAAAATATGTGTTAATTGGCTGTATGTTATTGGTAAGGCTTAGGTTTCTGGTCAACAGTAGGCTACTAGTTAGGGTTTTGGGGGAGTCAAAAGTTATACGTGAATTTTTTACTGCGTGTGGTGGTCAGCTCCCCAACACCTGTGTTGTTCAAGGGTCAACTGTATAAGCTCCACCTTTTGCAGGCCAAGTCTTTCTCTTATGTTTGAACTTAAAACCCCTAGTCCATGGAATTAGCAAAGATCTTAATAAACTTTGGCTATCAATCTACTTAATTATTACAGTTTTCCTGATTCCTATTGGTTTTTAGGACACTAGAGATTTACATTACATTCCTGAAAGCTCAACTATGCATTTTAGAAACTAAGTCTTTTGTATTTTTTAAGATACTTCTATCTACCACATTTGTGAAAATGAAGGTTTGATGCATTTCTTGCCATAATGTGAAAAATAACTTCTCCTTTCATAGTTTTACTTTTATGCTTTTCGAAAAAAAATTTGGTCAATACTTTGGTCATTTATATGTTTATAAGATTTCACTTACGAGTAAGAGGTAAAGATAAAGTAATTCAACATTCTCAGCTAATTAATTGGATGACTTTGGGCAGATTTCTTTAACTCTCCAAGTCTTTTTTTTTTCTATTTATAATATGAAGTCTATGATACCACTAGTTTCTCATGAAGGGGGCCATATTCCTCTGGGAATATTTTCTTAAATATAATTTTTTTCACCCCAGAATTGCTGAATTAGAATCTCCTAGAGTAAAGTCCCAGGTATGTGGGTCTCAGCATAGATAGAATTCTGTTTTTTGTTTTGTTTTGTTTTGTTTCGTTTCGTTTTGTTTTGTGTGTGTGTGTGTATTAAAAGAAAAAGATGTCTTGTTTCCCCCCTGCCTGGAGACCCAGGGAAACTTTATATACAATTGTTTCATCTCTAATTTCTTTGTTAATCTAAATTGCACTTGACAAGGACACAAATTGCTCTACGCTCAGCAATCTTGATTGCTCAGGTGAATGTGGACGTGGCGATGCCCTACGTGGGTGGGCTGAAGCTGGTGTCTTCAGGATCACAGTAACTCGGTGCCATCCTAAAAGGGGGTCTCTGTGAGATCACTGTAACTCTACAGGACCACAAAATAATGCTTTGGAAATTCGAGCATTTTTGTTTTGTTTGCATCCTATAAGTATTTCTTTTTGGTTTCTCTTTAGTACTTGGGAAAGATTTTAGAAAAATGCACCATGTTTCAATCAACCCTAAGGGGAATCACAGAAGGCACATATGCAAATTTCAGTTGAAGTTTTAAAGAGGAAAAAGAACACTGTCGCTCTGGGGGCTGCAAGTGGCAAAGGGGAAAGAAGGTCTCAGGGGGAACGAATGGAGCGTGACTCGTTTCCTCCCCATCCAGACAGTATTCTCCGTGAGGTATTTTGAACAGCGGGATGCATTTCATGTACGTGAATGTGTGCTCTGAAGAGAGGTTCACTTCTCTCAGATCCCCAGAGGTCCTCTTCTGGAGTATATGCCCCTATCCCAGAAATGACAAAGGAGCGGCTTCTGACAGAAACCACTGTTGTAGGAGTTGCACAGGGAGCTTTTGCCCACAGGGGAAAACACAGGGCATATTTATTTTGGAAGAATTGTAGCTCAGGTCCAATTCACCAGTCTGTGCAGCTCAATTCAAACACACTATCCCCTATGGCATATTTCTATATTCAGTGCTGAGAGCTGCAGATTTCAAAATGGAATTTCCCTTGAATGAAACATCAGGTTATATGGTGCAGCAAGCAGAGCCTTCGGAAATAGATGGGCTTGTGTTTTCATTTGGACTGGGTGACCCTGGGCATGCGCCTTAAACTCTTCATGACTTACTTATTTCATCTATAAAATACAATAATAACGCCAATTGCAGGATTATTGTGAGATTGAACGTGATGGCTTGTAATAAATGCTAACTTACATTTCTTGACCAATGAATAAAGGGTATATTCTCCTAACTAACCCATGTAGAAATATTTGACACTAAAAACAGGTGCTTGGTTACCTGAATGTTCCACAATTGATATGGAAGACATCACTTGAGAGGTAATAGTTTTCACTCAGTTTCCTGTAGCTTCCTTTTGACTATGTAGCCTGCAAACGTCCTGTTATTGTGTCTCATAAATTTCTAGTTTACATGGAGGTTCAGATAATGACAATGGTCTGATTTTAGGTTCTTGGTTTTGACTAAAGTGTCTAGTTCAGATTTTGCTTCTGGCTTGTGTCTGTCTGTCCATCAGACATTGATTTCATACTTAGTGAATGCCAAGAAATATAGAGAGTAAGATGTGGCTCAGATCCTCCAAGATCTCTAAGTCCTTGTGGGAGGCGGATATGATGGGGCGCTATTGGCACTGTGAGGGGCAATCACATGAGGGTCCCTGAGGGTCCTTTGGCCCAAGCTTGGTATTCAGGAAAGGCCTCAAATTATATCTAGATGAGGTGATCTATATGGATACAAAGACATATGAACAAATTTAAAAGAAGTTCCACTAGTGCTTGCAGTGAACAATAAATTAATATATATTTTCAAAGAATTTGTCATCTATCTTGTGAATCGTGGTTTTTGAAACCCTGTGTGGGGCTTTATTTTTCAATGTAAGTGAAACCCCCCCATAATATGGCCTGGATGCCTCTTGGCCGTATCAACTATTCACGGTTCTGAGGGAGAAGAGAGAAGGAAATCTGGAGAAGGCTTCAGACAGAGGATAATGCGTGAGCAGTGCTGGGCAAAAGGACAGGGTGAAAAGGGGTGTGTCCTAAGACCAGGATGTTTGGGGTGAAGTAAATAGCATTTACAAGGACACAGAGGCTGACGTGTTTGTGGAATTAAGTAAATATTTCTTTGCTTTTAAAATTGACCTTTATCTTCAGTTGCTTCACCTGAATAATAGAAGGAACCACTCTGACCTCACCAGGTACAGAAACATATTACTAGATAGTAAGAAAAACTAGGGAGAGTTTATTTCACCATTTTATTGCAAGGTATCATTGTTAAGCTAATTTGCCATTCCACTTGCATCAACTGGCTGTATATAAATAAACCAATAATACATTTTTTAGTACATTCTTTCTAATTAGACCAAGTCAAAAATTTCATCTTAATCAGGTTAAGATAAAATAAACAAAGAAAATACTTGGCACTGGATTTAATGGAGAGCCCTGAGTATTTTTCCCAAGATGGAAATAGCTTTATTTTAGGTTTTTTTTTCAGGTTATTGATAAAATTAAAAAGACTTCATTGAATGTGAAAAGAAATAGGATAGTTGTCTTAGAGAGATGCCTGATAGTTAACAATCTTTAAATAGTGAAAAATATTATTTTTACACTATACTGACATGAAGCACATGCCACTTCTAGTGGAAGGTGATTTGCTTTTCCCTTGCATGATCTATAAAAACGGTTTAGTAAGAAAATACCAAATACAAACAAAATTTCAAGATAATTAGACTGTTATGGAAACTAAACATTTTAGCAGCAAGTAAATATTTTAGCAGGGAGTAGTTCAGCAAGGCTCCGCTACCTGAGAAAAGTGGCATGATAATAAAAACACTGTTTTATTATTAGTCACTCCATCTGCTCAAAGAACCCCCCCACTCAGCTGTCTTACATGTTAGCTATGTGGTCTTCAGAAAGTCATTTAACATCGCTATCTTCAGTATTCCTGTCTTTATCCTGGAAATAGGAATTACACTATCAATTGAATCGGTTTTTGTTAAAATAATAATATATTTGTAAAGCACCTAACAACTGTCTCAGGCAAAGGTAAGTGCATAATGCCATCTTTCAAGGCTCCTTTCAGCTGGCGAGCCTTCTCCATGGCTTTCCCTGTTTTCTCAAACAGAATAGATTTTTTTTTCTTTATTTGTATTCACATAGCACTCTTTGGACCTCTGATTAGGCATGCCATATTATGATTACTCATTTATATCCATCTTTTCTGATCATCTGTGAGTTTTTTGAAGGCAAGAATAGAGTAGCTAATTATTTTCTGTATCCCTGGCATGAAACAAGGTCCTGGGGTAAATAAGTGATCAGCAAGTTTTGTTGCATTGAGTTTTTGATGGTTGTCATCAAAATATGTCCAAAAGGACACTTAGTTAATAACCTTTTTAATGTGCTTCTAGTTTACATCTGTCACTGTATGTAACAGGCCCTTTTTCTTTCCAAATATTATTGTCCTAGTTAGTAAATCAAATTGGCCTCCCAAATGAGTGGTCCAAATTTTATAACTGTGGTATTACTGGAGACCCAGGTATCCTGAAGCAGCTGAGTTTCAGTTAGACATTACTACCTAAGAACTTCTGAGGATTCATGATTCCCAAGCCCCAAAATAAAAACAGGACTAATTGAAGAAGTTGTTAAGTGCTTCATATTAGATTTTTATAGGTGCTTGGAAGATCCAGTGGTATCCTGCTTACAGTAGAGGAATAGATTAATTGACCTTCCAACATAACAGGCCTGAGTCTGTGGGTTTGGTTTGCTAAAATCACTTTACTATACCTGTGCACTTAAGGTTTCCAGAGGGCTTTCTATCCTTGGGAAAGCCATTAGGGGGACTCCATGGGGATCCTCGGGTTTGGGTTTGGAAGGAGATCCTTGCGTTCCTTTAAAGTTATGGACTACACACATTCCCTGCAGGATGAGGGGAAAAAAGATTGGGTCAGACTACAGCCATCAATGCCTGGCCATCTCTGAGGGTGGCAGGCTTTTTCCCAAGAATATCATTGCCATAGTGACTTTCTTCCTTTGAGCCGGTGGACAGGGACCATGGAAAGACCTGAGATATGGTCCAGGGTGTCTGCTGAGCACATTCTAGGTGCTGAGGAAGCATTTGTTTGGTCACCAGATGGCCAGCCATAATCAATTCATCTCATTGAGCCTGTTTCCTCACCAGTAAAATGAGAATAATATACCTACCTCATAGATCTATAACAATTAAAAGACATGATGATTGTAAACCACCTTATAATTAACAGCTAACACTTACTGAGAGCCACTATGTGTCTGGCACTGTGCTGAGGATTTTACCTTATTTCATTTAATCTTCTCAACAATCTTATTTAAAAAAGGTACTATTGTCATCTCCAACTTAGATGAGGAGGCACAGAGAAACTAGATAGCTTGCCCAAGGCCACACAGAGGTTTAAACTCCATAGCTCACACCACTATAATATTTTGCCTCTTAAAAAGTGCCAAACATAGCAAATACTCATTCAATGTTAGCTAGTCTTTAGTTTCTGTGTAAGATGGTCATCCTTAAATTATGTGACTAATATTTGCTTAAGGTTAAGTAACTCATTAGTGACACTTGTATTGCTTCCATTAAAAAAAAAAAAACTGTCCTCTAAATTACTACCCACTTTTCTTTATTTTCTGCTGAGGCCCCTTCATAACTGAGTCTGTTTTTACCATCTGCTCTGCTTCTTTTGTTATGTACAGTTTGTTTCTTTCCATGTTCTCTCTTCCATTGGTCTGTATCTTTCTTTCT
Organism: Rhinolophus hipposideros; assembly: GCF_964194185.1. Classification (NCBI taxonomy): domain Eukaryota; kingdom Metazoa; phylum Chordata; class Mammalia; order Chiroptera; family Rhinolophidae; genus Rhinolophus; species Rhinolophus hipposideros. The sequence continues at coordinate 56,825,752 of NC_138057.1, read as the reverse complement.
ACAGCCAGTGCCTTTGAATCTTTTCTGTAATTCTTCAGACCCTGCAGCACATTTACATAAATATTGTCTATCTAGTTTTCCTCCACTTCACTCTCGAGCTCTGCTTAAACTTCCTCCACTTAGGAAATGGGAGAAGTGGAAGGTGTAGGAACTCTGGAGTTGGAGAGACTCATGTTACATTTGTGGCTTATTGGTTGGGTGGCCATTGGGCAAGTTACTTATCTTTGAGCCTCACTTTCCTTATCTATGAAATGAGGATAAGAATATTTTTAGGGTCATCCTAGGAGCACATGATTTGGTGTGTATGTGAAGGGTAGGGTCTGTAATAATTGCTCAACTAATAATCTCCCCCCTTCTCCCACTTTCATCTTCACAGGAGACACAAAACAATAGTGAACATACACCACAAGTAAGTTCCTATTCTCAGACTCTCCTTTCTTTTTCTCTCTGTCTCTTCTCCAAGTCTCTGCTTGGAGATGCTTTTAGACTCTTCTACAATATCCTTCCCCTCCCATTTCCCAGCTTAGTGTGAGCTTATGTGAAGTCTGTACATGTGCACATGCAGATACTTTGGGAGACAGTGTGCTCTGTCTCCTGCCAGAGCAACTCAACAGCAGGTCTAGGTCTTACATGAAGATCATTTCTTACATGAAGAAAACAAAACTTGACATTTGCCATCAAATTGGGAAGGCAATAACAGACCAAATAGTAACTAAGTGGTAGGAAACAGGGCTGTGAGTTACTGAGAGAAAACAAGTTTAGTGTTAAAGCAGAATTGGTATATGGGGTCTTACCAAATACAAGGATTTTACAGATTTCATCCTGTAAAGACCCCATTAAATTTCTTGCAACAGTCAACACTGCTTTTTCTCTCTGGGGATGGCTGGCGCCAGATCTGATGGATGGCAAAATTGTTTGGCTTTCCTTTTGAGCCTAAGCCTTCATTTATGTACCACTGATCTCCCTTGGAAGACCCTCTCTTTTCTTTAAGTCACTCATATTCTTTCCTTCTTTTAAAAAGCACTTTTAGGGAAATATTCCCTGTGAGAAGTCAACATGTCAGGATCATCTCAGCACCACTTTTCCTGCGGCTTCCCTGGGAGAATTTGCATGCAAGTCCTTTGTCTTTTGCTACAGAAAGAAAGCCTGGATCCATGAAAAATAATTTTGATTTAGAATGGAGCTTCCCAATTAGTGTTCTGAATAAATATGGGCATTTCCTGTGTGAATCTTAGCAGGTGAATACATTGGGAAACTCTGAGTTAGCAGTTGGGAAAGGTATATGTGTATTTTGTACATTGGGGAGGGCAAGGAGGAGGGATAAGACAAGGTGGAGTTAGGTCAGAGGAATGTGAAATTCATCTATGTGAGATGCCAGTCTTAATGAGTGCTTTAGGCCAGGAAGGGAAGAATGGGAGGAGGGACATCCAGACTATGATGGCTTCTGTCTCAGAGGGGAAGCTTTTGGAATATTATTAGGGGATTCATTTCACGTATAACATGTGACTTATTGTAAATCCTTTTGGGCCTATTTGAAATCCTTGGAAATTATTAAAACATCCTACACCTTTATGGAGTGCCCATATGAAATGGAATTATTAAAACACCCTACACCTTTATGGAGTGCCCATATGGAATGAAATGGAATACTACCCAGCAAGAAAAGGGAATGAATTGTTGATACATGCCATAATAAGAATGAATCTCAAAATTACTATGTGAAATGAAAGATGCCAGAAAAAAGAATACATGCTATATGATTCCATTTATATGAAATCCTAGAAAAGGAAAACTAATATAGAGTGATGGAAAAAAGATCAGTGGTTGCTTGGGAATGAGGAAAGGGAAGGGTGGGTGAGAAGGATATAGCTGTATGTCAAAATTGATCAAATTGTACACTTTATTCACCAATTATTACATACCTATCATACCTCAATAAAAATGTGAACAATAAAAACAATAAAAATTAATCTCTTCTCTTCCAATCCAACTCAGAGTCAGAGATTTCCTAGGAAAGCCAGTTGCCTAGTAGAGAAACTGAAATATCGTCAGAAATGTAAAGCTATGGAGAAAAGTGTATTAACCAAAACTAACCTCCAGGAATATTATTATAAGTGGTTGAGAATCTACTTGTGGCAGAAATAAGATGCCCAAGAGGCATGTTCGGGTAATAACAGAGGCCTTCTAAAAAGTCTGGGTGAGGTCAGCTGAGGGTTTTCATATTTCTGAGTGGGATATGCAAGTCTAGGTCAGTGCCGAGTCTCTTGGGATGCTGGAGAAAGGGCTGCCTGCTTCCACCAGTGGTCTTTTTTCTCTGTTCATCCCCTAAGCAATTTAGCTTCTGCTCCCAATACATTCTGAAATATTTTAGCAATGGTTTGAAGATATGCCAAATTACGAGTCGGCCCTGACTCAGTCCCAAACACAGTGTTGAAGGAAATGGAACAAACCATATTTTCTGGGAATTCCTCTCCCTGATCCCCAGAGGGAATATACAATCATATTTCCGAAAGAAAGGGTGCTTTAGAAATCATTCTTGCAGCAAAAGGGTACATAATACTTGGAGAATAATTGCAGCTCAAAAGGTTGGGGCGAGGGGAACCTGGTTTTAGACTGTGAAGTCTGGGTTACCTGACTCACCATGGTCTTTGACAGCCTTTGAGAGGGCATGAGATGGAAAAAGGCAGAAAGGTAAGCTGACCTACCAGAAACAGGGCTACAGCGGTGCCCAGGATGAAGCCCGCGATCACGTCGGAGCAGTGGTTCCGATACTCAGAGACCCGGTTGAGGCCTGTCAAGAAGGCTGTGCAGAGGGTCCCGAGGCACAGCACTGGCTTGGCCAATCGACTGCTCTTCGTTTTGATTGTGCTTGTGATGTACATCTGCAATAGGACAGAGACTGGGGAGTGACTGGACCAGGCAGCCTCCTCATGCAGTGCACACACACTCATGCACACACACACACCAGCTCATGCACACAACGGCTGTGCCAAAGCAACCACATTGACTAGTTGAACAACTCCCCTGAGCTACTCAGGGAAGAATTTGGGGAAGAAATGAGCACAGCAAAAACGCTGAAGAGGCATACATTAATCATGGTGTTTTTGTGTTTGGGGTGGGCATGTGAACAGAAATTATAGTGGCAGGAAAAATGACTACGTAATCATGATCAGATTTAGAACATGCAGTTTTTAATGTAACAAACTACAGAATCATTTGGGGTATTAGGAAACCCATATAAGTTTCTCAGATACCAAACAAACTTTTTCTGAGAATAAATTTTATGCAGAGGAAGCCCAGGTAGGTGAGTCGCTATCCAATTTACTTTTTGTGTCCCCCATAGTTCAAGCTGATTCTTCACACTTTCAAAGAATGAATACAAAAGTGTTGATTAATTAATTGACTGAATTAGAACTTCAAAACCATTGTGTCACACAACTAGATTTCAGTTGTGCTGGGAAACTGATTCCCACATTCCTTGAAACAACTGTGATCAGCTCTATCCATTCATTTACTCCAGTGTGTTTTACAATATTACATTTTTAAAGCATGTGCCATGACATATGAAACCTTGGGAAGACATGATTTAAGTAAAGCACGATTAAACTTATGACACCTGAAATTTAGGAAGCCTAAGTTTACGTCGGCTGTTCTTATTTCATTGTGAGGAGCTGGGCAAGACTCTTAAGTTTCATCGGCTCAATTATCAAACGTGTCCCTGGTAGAGTAGAGTTAGCAAGATGTACCTTTTTCAAATAAGTAAACACTTTGTTTGATCACCTTGGTAATGGTTACAAGAAACCAGTAGAGGGCATTACTGATCCATCGTTTCTTTAACAAATGTGATAATGGAGTTTGCAGCCCTGCAAAATAGTATGCAGATAACTAAATTATAGTCTGTCGTGTGTTTGTGTGGCTTGAGCAAATACAAATTCAAATAGATTGCATTTTACAATATTATAATGGAAACTGTTAATTTCCTAGAATGATGCTTCAACACTGGTGTGAATATAGAATGATGGGATTCTTTTTATTATATGTGGTTAGATCAGAGTTACATAAATTAGAGCGTATTATTATACCATTCTGAGGCTGCGTAAGAAATGTAACATTTATACCAGGTATATTTATTTACTTCTATATTGTTTTTAATTATAACCTTTATTAATCTTTCCTATAAAATTACAAATTATTAAGAGCACGAGGCCTATAGATAGTCAATATTCTTCACAGTATTAGCTAGCAGTTAGGAAATCTTTGTTGAGTAATTTCTAAAAGCACTTCACATATAACAGGGGCTCAGAAATATTTGCCCAATTGGAATCTTGCATCCGGGTTTTTATCTGATGATTGTCTGTCTGCAGGGCATGATTTGAATCAGAACATGTCTGAATCCTTGAAAACGTGCTATAGCTGCATCTATTCTGAATAAGTCGACTCTACTTACTTCATTCTCCTCCAAAGAAATTTATATCTCACTTGATGAGAGTAGTTCATTTTGAGTAACAGAATTTTATAATGGTGTAAAATTAATTTCACATAACAATGAGGAGTCTGGTCAAAATATAGAAAAAGGTGCAAGAGTACATTGCTTCATATAACTTATGTTAGAGATAATTTAGGGCAAATCAATATTTTGAAAATTGAAAAAATATGCTGAGTGCCTGAGATTACCTTCTTTGCTTAAAAAAATAACTGGCAGAGTTTTCTTTCGAATTTTTTCTTTTTTTTTTTTTTTGTAAAGCGAAGAAGTCTCACCAAGCTACAAGTGATCTGTTTTGTAAATTGAAGCTTCTGTATTATTTATGTCCAAGTTTCCTTAATGTGAGGGCAGCTGAAATAACTTTTATGATGTATTCATCAAAGAGTAGATCTAAAAGGAAACACTAGGAAGACTTATTTTGGATAATTGGTGGTTGACAAGTTGATCCTATAGATGTGATCCTGTAAATGGGACAAAAGGAACCTTTGTTCTAAAGAGAATATTCAGCAATTTATTTTAAATTCTATGAAAGAGACTAGAGTGGTAGTCAGTCACTTTTTTCCACCCTGGATGCATGTATTCTGGGCAATGGCACAGATACTCTTCCATCAGAGGCCCACTCTCAGTGGAGAGGATGGGAACATGCCCCTGAAGGGCTGGGAGTCGAAGGCATGCTCAGAATCTTTGGGAAGAATGGGTCTTTCCTCTGTCTTCTTTCCTCACCTTTCATTGAGAATCACTGGACTAGTCATATCCTGAATATAAAATAATTTGAAGTAAGAAAAAGGGGAGGTTTTGAGCACAGTCGCTCTTGCAGAGGTAATTGCATATGATATCTAGCATTTGAGCTAATCCCTAGCTCTCAGTTCTATGGAAGCATATGCCAGAGAAAGGTGAAATGAAGTCATTTCCCAAATGGATGCAGTTAAGGAGTAGAAAAATAAGAGTCACCATTGTTTCTTCTTGAATTTTAAGATGTGCAATGCACTTTAGATTTTCTCTGTGATGAGAGCAAAAAATTTAAAGAGAACATTATATCTCAGTGGGGGCAGTCAAAGCCTGTGTGATCTGGGGAGCAGTAAGAAGTGAACTTTTGCGTGTTGGGGGTCTTGTAGGATCATGCATCTGTCCTGGGAAAGTGATGGAGAAGAATTTCAGGTGGAGCAGAGGAAAGCTGTGTCTTTATCCTGGGTCTGCTGCACTGCCGGGGCAACCATTCATATAAGGCCCACATCTGCAAATTTGTAGGCAGGTGTAAGAAATGTGTGCTGCTCTGGAACCAACCAAAACTTTGGCAGAGTGTGTTGTTGTGGACAGTGAGAGAATCCCAGACATGGTGCCGGGTGTCTGAGTACCAGCTCTATCTGTGTGTTGTTAGTAATTCTCTGGGTCTCAGTTTCTGCATCTGTAAAATGGGAAGATTTCACTAAATGATTGTCAACATTCTTTCCAGAACTAATATTCTCTGGCAGGTCAGGATATTACATTGGGATGTTGGGGGTGGGGGACCAGCGAGATAGTCCATAGGAGAAACATGATGTAACATGACTTTAACTATCACTGTAAGTGGCATTGATGAAAGAATGGGGGTGAGGAGGGCAGTGGGACATACATGCCAACCAAAACTCGACTTGGGAGTGCTGGAAGATTTGCATACTCACCGTGGCATATAAGGCGGAGTAAATGCTCAGAGCAGCGTGTTTGGAAGGAAAAGATCTCCGAGCCTTTTCTATCACGTCCAGATCTCCAGTACAAATGTTCCCATTGTTTATGAACTGGTGGTGGGCTTGGCAGTCTGTACTGGTGTAGTTCGGTTTGCATACCGTCAAGAAGTACGGTGTTAGGTGCCCAGTGACCACTTGTCCAGCGTTTACAAAAATGTCAGTAGCAAAAAGTCCAAACGCAAATACCCCTATAAGGAGATTTAAAATCATTAGGAATGGTGCCATGCACTGTTGATAGGTTTTGTCCCTGAGAGGAAACAGCGGTGAGCATCCACGATGATTATCAAAAAGGCCCTCCCCGGTGTCAAACTGTCTCCTCACGTTTATCTTTCCAGGGAGTAGTATCTACCTCCCAAATCACTATTTCTTCCAAATAGAGGCAGGCATTCTGCTGTTAGCATTGTATTGTTTTGTGTAAGTAAATTAGAAGCAGCATGTTCTAATGGGAAGAACTTGATTTTGGAGTCATGTAGACATGGACTCCAGTCCCACCTTTGGTGACTCATTCACAGAATAAGTTATTTACCTTCTTTGAAACTTGGTACCCTTTTACAAAATGGTTGGAGGGAGTGATACTTCTAAAAGGAGTTGGAGAGATAAAATAAGATAGGTGCAAAATATCCACCATGGTACCCTGCCCTAAGTATAATAGTTACTCAACATCAGTTCTCTTTCTATAGAAGTCCTGTTTGGAAATGCAAGTTCTCCTAGCAGGAGTTATCTGTAACATCATGGCAGGTGAGAGTGAATGAGATTGTCAGGGAGTGGTCCCTCAAAGAGAGAAAAAAGATCACTCCAGAAACCTTGATTAAAATGGATGTTTCATTTGATGTTGGAAAATCAGAAGAAAGGGTGTTAAAGACAAATGTTGTTGACTGTATTATTTTCCTATGGCTGCTGTAACAAATTGCCACACTCACAAGATGGCTTAGAACAACACAAATTTATCTTCTTACTGTCCTGGAGGTCAGAAATACAAAATACGTTTCACTGAGCTAAAACCAAAGTGTAGGTAGGGCTGTGTTCCTTCTGGAAGCTCCAGGGTAGAATTCATTCCTTGCCATTTCCAGCTTCTAGAAGATGCCATCATTCCTCGTTTCATGACCCCTTTCAGCAATCCTATCATTATAACCTCTGCTTTCATTGTCACATCTTCTCTGATTCTCCTGCTTCCCTCTTATAAGGACCCTTTGATTATATCGGGTCCACCTGCAAAGTGCAGGACACTCTCCTCATTTCAAGATCCTTATTTAACTACACCTGTAAATGCCCTCTTGTCATGTAAGGTATCATATCCACAGTTTCCAGGGATTGGGATATGGGCATTTTTGGGAGAGGAGAGCATTATTCTTTCTGCCACACTGACTCTGCTGTTTGGCCGAGAATCCTGTGGGTAGGCTATATATTCTGGATTTTTATCTGTTCTTTGGCAAATTCCACAGGATTCACCTCACTAGGCTTGAAAATGGATAGACAGATTTCCTTACAGGAAGCTTCACTGTGAACTCTTTCAAAGCCTATTCAGAACATCTATAGATTATCTGTTAAATATACCAAATATACTAAGAGAGGCTATGCAGTGCCACGGAATGTACAAGTCACTTGAAGGGTAAAGCCGATTTTTCAAATGCAGCTCAATTATGGGAGAAGTTGGCAAGTGGGAGAGGCAGTGTTAACCCTTGTAAATGCTAAGGGTCTGCTAGACTTTCAATTAAATTTCTACCCAATTTTGACTCCCATCTTCAATATCCTGAATCTGCAAATTGTGCTGATATCAGCACCCAAAAGTTAATCCATTATAGCAGAAGTGGAGACAAGTTTGGCTGAAAACTTCATCCGATTTTCATTTTGATCTGTATTGATGGCTATAATTTTCTTTTTTGTGTGTGTGGCTTTGCCAGGATGTGCTTTATCACAATGAGAACTGGCTCTTTTAATAGCTTCAGCCAGCTCACTCTCATAGGGTCTGACCTCTGAGAGTAGGCATTCATTGATCATTCGTGGCAATTTCACCCTTACATTCTGAAAATCTGAGTGGTTAGACATTTTTTTCACATCTTCAAGCAAGATTCTCAAAGAGCAGGTCTCTAGCTTTTTTCAAGGGGCAATAAGTCTGTCTAGACATACTTTTCCAGGAAAGTAGGGTAATTTATGATTTGAAAAGGGAAAAGTGACAGCATTTTCTTCTGGCATTTTATTTGTCAGAAGTGCTTCCAATTAGGGTTCCTTCTTTCTGAGACAAAGGATTGTCTAGGCTCCTTGGCTCAGTGTCTGACGTGCCAGCTCCGTAGTCTCAGTGATTGGTTGACAGGCAGGTCTCCTCTCGGCTGTCGTGTGCTATCTCTGCTGAAAGTTGCTTTCCCCTCTTCTTTTCTGCCTCCTCTGGATTATGTCCACTTCTGCTCAAAGCCTAACAAGCATCTATCTGCTTTACCACACATTTCATTCTACTGTGTTTGCTCTAGCTTCATAAGGGCACTGCAGCAGCCTGGGGAATCCATCTACCTGGCACAGCCCGTGCCAATGAAGGGTAGTGGGAACCTGCAGTGGTGATTCACAGACGATGTCAGATCACACAGGGCTTTGGTAAGAAACCCCAGCCATTCCTGTTCCTTAACTCTGAGCTCCTTGTGTGTATTTCACAAGGCTCAGAAGCTAAAAATAGCTACTTTATCTTCAGAGTCAGGCGGAACACCATTGATGGTCTCTGGATTGCAAGACATGATTCGAAGGAGATGTTTTTAAAATGTGTAGATACCTTAAAACTGATGTCTAAAATTCTTTACGTGAGATCATATTTTTGAACAGATACTTTTTTTTTTTCATTCCTGTAACCCTCGCTGGCAGGTTCTGTTTATCTTATGGCTCTGCTCTCAATGGTGTTCCTTGTTTTAGGGGAGCTGGTTACATTTCCGAATGGATTTACAGAAGACACAAAAGTTTAAAAGTGAAGTGCTTTCGGTTTGCCAGAGCTATGTGCTCCAGACACTTGTTGTTATTGTTGTTGCTTTGTTTGGAATTACGAAAAGGCTTGGCTGGGGTGACTAAAAGCCATAGTCTGGAGGACGTGACCACTGAGTTTCAGAATCAACCGTAGAGCAGGTGAGGATGTGGCTGAGGTTGTCACCTGAGGAGGAGACAGAACCCTGACTGGTCTGGCTGATGGAGAAAACGGGCATTCCCATGCTCCCTGCCTCATGCTGGCTGTCAAACTCCAGGGGTAGGACAATAGACATCTCCAGAATAATTTTTGGAAATCCAGTTGACGTGGGTCCTGTGCCTCTCAGCCTATACGTGGCTCAGGAGCCCTGCACGCCATTTAGTGAAGTTTTCCATTCAGTATGGTTATCAGAGCAATGGGGCACCTGAATTAGCAATCATGGAGAGAGGGTCAAACAGGTTGTGCCCAAGGTCCACCTCACGAGACCCATACATTCTGGCATGGGGTAGGGTAAGCAGCTGTGAATACCCACATCCCCAGGAGGTGAGGGGCATTAGAATGCTCAGGGGACCAGGAGGCTAGAAGAAGCCTGGAATTGGGACAAAGAGATTGGTGTCAGTTACAAAAAATGGAGTGTTGTCACTCCATTGGATGAGTTCTGCTCTTCATATTTCCCTGAAACTGTCTGCTCTCCTCCATCATCCTTCCGAATCTATTTAGAGACACACTCCTGCACAACAACTAGGCAGGAGGTGGCAGGGCATAGGTGTTGGCATCTCGCTTCTGAGAGAAACAGACCCGTATGCTCTGGAGAGCAGTGCATGCTGGGCACTGTAGCTGTGTGTTCACTCCATCTTCACAGTGGTGGGGGTGTGAGGAGATGCCAGTGCATTGGAGCTGAGGAGCTCTAGGAGAAAGCCTGTCAACTTGGGATTGAACTCAGTGAGGTGCACAGCAACCTGGTCTCAAGCTTAAGCTTTGAAGAGTGGGCCAAGAGCAATTCACACTTCTGTCTGCTGATGAACCCTGAATGCGTATAGATCTTGCCCCACTTAAGAGTGAATGAATGAATGGGGATAGTTCCCAGAAGCTATGAAATCGGTGGGTGAAATCGGTGAAGGGGGTCAAAACATACAAAGTTCCAATTATAAAATAAATAAGTCACGGGGACACAATGTATAGCATAGTAATTATAATGAAAAAAGACTGTATTGCATATTTGAAACTTGCTAAGAGAGTAGATCTTAAAAGTTTTCATCACAAGAAAAGAAAAGGTTTGTAACTATGTATAGTGATAGATGTTAACTAGACTTACTGTAGCGATCATTTTGCAATATATACAAATATTGAATCATTATGTTATACCCCTGAAACTAATATAATGTTATAGGTGAATTATAGCTCTATTACAAAAAAAGAATGAAAAGGAAGAAATAATCTCATATCACATGGGGTCTTGAAAAAAATACTTCTATTTTAGACTAGCATCATACCATTACACTTTTTTGGTACCCCTTGTTCTGGTAGGAATTTTACATTTGTATGATTATTCAATAATGTCTAACTCTTTGATTAGAATGATAGGATAGACAAGTTCTATCAGAGCAGAGATCATATCTGCTTTTGCTTAACAGTGTGCTCCAAGCACCTATTTTCAATCCTGGCACATAGTAAACATTTAATAGCTATTTATGGAATCAATGGGTGAATTGCTGAAGAAACTTCGGAGCTTAACAGGAGAAGAGAACAAAGGAGGATAGAAACTTGTCCATATTTTTAAACTCTTACTGGGGGTCTCACATCCCTGATTCTATTGAACATAGGGTTGTCATCAAACATTTAGCATGTAAGTTGTAGGGACTATGTCTCTTTTTATAAACTTCACAAAACCCAGCATGTGCTAGGCACCTAGTACATAAAGAGAATAATGGAAAACGGGGGCTTTATATGTCATGTGAGTCAGGAAACTTATAAATCATAGTTTGGAATAAAAGCATTCTACATTTTCAATGCAATGAGAATAAAAAAAGAACCTTGAACTCGAGTATTAACATCCATGCTATACCTTGGAAAGACTTCTTATGGGGACCATTTACAAAGCACAAGGAATCTGGAAGTCATGATGAATTTGGGTCGAGTTTTACTTAGACATGCACATCTTTGAGAGAAATGTCCCCTTTTCTGATCTGAGAAGCTGCAGTAGTTGTCAGTTTAAATATAAACATGTGGGCACATGGAAGCATGGCTCCTATGCATTTCCATGTGAAAAAACAAACACATAGAGCTTTAAAGAAAAGCATAGTGAAACAGACATAAAAACAAGTTATCTGGGTTTGGTTGCTAACAGGACTCTGTGAAAAGGGGAAGAAATCTTACTCTTTCCTCAGCATATGTTCTCAACCTCTTCTCAAACATCTCAAAAAAAGGACTGCTCATTTTTTCTATGTCTGGCAAGACAATGCAATGGAAGAGACAATTTAAGAACTATTGTGTTGTGTGATGTGGCGAATGCCTCATTTTCAAAATTTACCAGCTTTGGAATCTTTTATGATAGCTTTTCTCTGTGATATTCAAGAAACAGTTTGTGATATTCAAGAAACCGATATTCAGATCAGTTTCTGGCCTTCGTTTTAGTGGGAAAATGGATGAAAACCTTATCCCACACAGACAAGTAACAAGCAAATGGCATGGGTGTCTCAGTGCCATTTTTTGACAACAAAAGGGGAACATCTAAAGAATGTTTATGTTCAGTTTCCTCAAAGCACATTCTGACTCAATCACCAGCTCAATTCTAGATTGCATCTTTCATCAAATCACCACTGTAAATGGAACATAAGATACAAAGAAACGCATAGAGGTCGCTTTTTCCTTTTCTTTTGCCACATCAAGATCCCCAGTGGACATTTTCAATGGAGAAAGTTATTCAGCTGCTGCAAATATGTTCTCCATTCAGCTGTGAAAGACCATTCCTTTAGGAAACAAATGTTTCTTTAGGAAAAGAAAAGATGGTGAAATGGTTTCTCCTTAACATGTCTTATTCAAACTGGAAGTTTCCTAATGAAGATATTTATCTGGAGTTAACATGTTCATCTGATTTCCTTGCAAGGACATATTGAGCCGAGGAGATGTTTGATTAAGACTGCCATGGATACTAGAAGATAATAAAGATAAAAATAATGGTGTTGTTCTGAACACTTTGGAATATTACTTCTCTTGATTCTTACCACAGCTCTGTATTTCACAGATGAGGAAATTGAGACACAGAGAGGTCGAATAACTTCACCAAGTTCACCCGGTTTGTAAGTAGAAAATCTGGATTAAAAACCAATAGCATGGCTCTAAATCCATACTCTCAATCATAATCCTCTAAGCTTATACTTTCATATACTTAAAAAAGCTATGGGTGGGCACCAGGCCATGGAAAAAGCACTTTAGCTCTGTATGTTTGGTAGCACCTCCCCATCCTTGACCCCCTCCCCGCCCCACAGAGGCACTGAGAAGAGGCGAGGATTTAGAGCATGTATTACCTGTCACAAAATAACAAGAATTCCTCAGGTTTTAGCCAACAGTTTTCCAACAAGAATATGATAGAATACCTATGATATGTCATTATCGAGCGAGGCACTTTTCTCACCACTTTGGCAATGAATCTGCCTTTTTTTTCTAGTATAATACAAACATCATCAGTGCAAATTGATCTACACACATCAAACATCATCTTATACTTCAAAAAAAAGTTTCTGACAGAATTGAATTCCTTGGATAGTGAATTTCGGGAATTCACAGCACAAAATCCTTGTGGTCTCTTTCTCCCACAGACGTTGCCAAAACACCAAAGGCTGACAGCTGTCTACTTGTCTTGATGACATGGTTTTAATCCTAAGTGTTGATTTTATTTAAATTAATTAATCTGAACATGAGTTACTTTATATCGCAGGGTTACTATTCAAATCATAGAAATCGTTGTAAAAACATTTTATAAATTGTGAGCTCTATATAGATATTAGTTACTATTATTTTTATAATTAAGGGAAGTAGATATCCTCAGTATTTTAAATAAGTTGATTTTAAAATTATTTTTAAAACAGAGGAAAGAGACAAGAACCCTATAATTTTAACAACCTCAAACAAATATTCGACTCTAGGTGTTATTCATCCTTTGTATTAATAAAGTACCTGTTATAGCTGGTGGTTTTTAAAAAAATGTCCTATACTTGTCATTACTCATCATGATAAGTGAAAATGAAGGATAATTACTTAGTAAAGATGGTGGGTAATCCACTAGAAAACCTGCCAAATAGCTTTACAAATGAAAGAACAAACAAATCCATTGCTATTTCCCTGGAGCATAGAATTACATGATTTCTTGATGATGTGATTCTATCTCAACAGGGATATCTTCTTTACTCCTTTCTCAGGACAGCGTCTCAGCGCTTTATCTCTCAAATGTCTGACTCCTCTCTTATGCCTGCTAGCCTGTAAATATCTGCTTGTCAGTTCTTCTAGGAAGGGTAGATCCAAGCGCTGATTGATAGAGACAGAAATCCTAAAACTTTGCCAGAAGCCATGATAATTTTACAATGAAATGCATGGGGGCTGTGGACACAGAAAAGGAAGTCTAGCACGTATACCCCACATTCACACTAAATATGGAGATTCCTTACCTACCCAGGAATCTAAAAACAGACATATCAAAGCCTGGAGAGATTGATTCTAAATAAGAGCCCTCAAATTTTGCCCATTCGGATTTTTGTTTATAAGTGTCTAAAGCCGGCAATCTGAATCTACTCCCATTCCCCCCACCAGACAAACCTTGAGCCCCAAAGAGCTACTGCCAGCCCTGTTGGTACCAATCTGGGGCTGTTGCCCTCTGCTTGATGCATTCTGGTATTTTCTAACGCAATCATTTAAGTGGTTTCTAAAACACACACCATGTTTTTTTTCATTATAGAAAACTCTGAAACTACCCTTTATCAATTGTAGGGAGTCATTTCCAATGCTCAGATAGTACGTTTGCACCTCGCTGTGCCTAATTTTGTTATTATTTTTTAAATTTAAAAACAGTCTTTGAAATATAATTGTTTTCTTAAACCTTTACAGCAGTGAATGTCAACTGAGTGTGATCCTGACCGCAGGGGACATTTTGTAATGTTTGGAGACATTTTTGATCGTCACTAGTTGGGGAGGAGAGTGGGATTGGCATCTGGCAGGTAAACGCCAGGAATGCTACGAAACACCCCACAATGTACAGGAAAGGCCCCTACCCTTATACAGGAAAGAATTATCTGGCTCAAAAAGTCAACAGTGCTGAGCTTGAGAAACTCTGCTTTACAGAAAATAAGTTCACTGAAGTGCTATGAATTTGCAATGGCTAATTCTGCAGAGTGCTAGAGAAAGCAGCAGTCTGCTCAATCCTTTCGAGACCAGCCTCTAAACACTGGTGCTGGGGAGAGCCCTTGGAAAAGGATCACTAGAGTCTCATATGACTGAATAACTTTCCTATAGATAATTCGAGTAACCTCTAGAGTTCTGGGCCAGGAGTCTTGTTCAGGTCTGTAATGTTCTGGTTCGTGGAGGATGACATTCAAAGAGGAGATTTGTTCTCTGCATTGAATAGAACAACCAGAAGCAGGCTCATCACAACTTCTTGAAATCTGAGCAGAGGCTGATCCCTGGTTATGCCTTTTAGATCAATGAAAACTCCCAGCTTCAGCATTCCTCGTCTCCCTGTGTCCTTGTTCCCCACCCGCAGGGCCAATCCTGATCCCCAGTAGGAAGCACTGCACAGCTTAGTCTCAAAGTCTGGTGGCTTGGCTACTTATGCAGTCCAGAAATTGGGGTTCCATTTTTTTCTCTAAGATCCATCCTGGCTTCTCCTCCTGATTGATATACCTGAGCTTCAACTCTGGTTCCTGTTGCTGAATTCTAGAAATATCTCCAGCTGCTTATAGGCTCATGCTCTGCCTTTCTCTTGACATTTTTCTTTTAAGGTCTAGCTTCTAGCTGGGTGCCTAGGCACTGCAAGTTATTTTTAGACTACCTGGTCAGGCTCAACTTCCTTGGTCAGCACATGGAGGGGACCTAGTTGCCAACCTGGTTGGCTACGATGGTCCCTGTACTGCTACTAGGAAGTCAATGCCATCTTTAGACTACTCTCATTGGAGAATAGCTTCTCCCTCCCCATTTAAAATTGCATATCTTCCTCCACAACCCGCTTACTTCCCTTTTCTACATAAATTTTTCTCTGTAGTGCTTATCTTCCCTGAAACATTATAATTTACTTATTTTGTTTAATGCCTGGCTTCCCCCACTAGAATATAAACTCAATGAGGGCAAATCCCTTTTTGTTTGGTTCACTAACATGTCCATAACACTTTAATCAGTGGCTAGCATATGATACGCGCCCAACAAATTATTTACTGAAGGTTGAATGAATACGATCAGTCCCCCAGTTTATAATTTAATTATGAAAAAGTAAATGCCAGCTGAAATGGACTGATTGACTCAAACAGTCTCTTTTAGACAAAGTACATTTAAATGACTTCCAAAATTGAGACAGATTTTCTAGTTTTTGAAAAGGCCAACATTAAGGTTGTCTCAGGGTATCAATTTTTACAACCATAAAACACTGTGACCTTTGAAACTGCATTTAAAATATTCATGCTTCATTTAAATCACACTTAATTTATGGCAATTAATTATTGCTACATGTATTAGCTGTTTACTATGGCACTTTCTATTCTGTCCAGTGCTACTGAATACTTACACCTGACCTAAGTGGTTATGACTTGCTTGGAATTTAATTAAATTTTTATTAGAAGTAATTACGGAGCAACTACGCAATTCCAAATGGAAAGCCCATAATAAGTAGCTTCTGGGTGATAACCTATTTTAGGTGCTAATAGACAGCCTATGTAATCTTGTCACATTTGAATCCATTTTATTTCTTCAACTCAAAAGAAAGCAGTTATTCAGGAAAGGAAAGTTAATTTACTTTTCCTTCTATGTGGCAAACAACACAAAAACCCTCATAGAATTCTAATGCTGCTTATTCCTTATTTTTCAATATTAAATTAAAAATTACTATTTAATAATTGATGTTTACAAAAATATGTTTACTCACATATATTTGTGAATGAAAAGAATTTGACTTATCGTCATGAATTTTTTGGAAAATGTGACTGCCTTATTTTGCTTTGCTGTTGAAAAAGAAGTACAGGGATTTATCTCTCTTGAGAAGTTAAATCTGTGTGTTATTGGTCAATTTTATGCAATATCAAAGGAAATGGTATAAGGGAAAGGAAGGAAGCAGAGGGAAGAAATGAGGAAAGGGAGAAGTGTTACTAATTAGTGTTACTAATTGACTACTTTGTTTTTATAAAATGTCAGTCAAATTTGTTAGTTCAGCCAATTCCTTTCCTCCCTTCACACATCATATATACACAACTTAAGAAATTATACAATGGTTTAGAAATGGGTAGAAGAATTTAGCTATGAGGGTTTATACCTAAAGCTTGGAAGGTGAGACATCCTTTTTATAAGGATAAACTTGGGGAAAAACAATGTTTTGGATTTGGGAATCAGAGAAATTCAATCCTCTCTGTCACAATCAAAACATTAGCATTTATCTATAGGAGGACATGGTTTAATTTAAATGTTTTCCCCTTGACTTTGCTATTCTTGTCATTTTCCCGTTTAAAATTTAATGTGGATCTGTGGAATGGGGCAAGGGCCTGTCTGTTGAAATTCATGCCACACAGACTAGAGAAGACAGGGAATTCGGAAGCTAAGGTGCCACTTTGAGCTCTGCTTTCTACACTGAAAACGATGTTAAAGAACTTGACCATCCTTCTGGATAGCTTTTATATTGCCACTCCTCCCTTTAAAAAAATGTATAGCTCTTTTTCTGATTTTAAAATTATACATATTCATGATAAAAAATTTGAAATACAGAATAGAAAGCAAAAACTAAAGATTATTCATCCATTATCCTACAACTAAAAAATGACAACAGTTAACTTCTAGTATTTCCCTTTACTTTTTTTCTGAGATACACACATACACACGAATACATATACACACACCACATATACATACTTATATAACATATCCTTTTTATTTTGAAATAATTAGATATTTATAGTGTTTTGACATTTTCACATAATGCTATATCTTGAATATTTCCCCTTTCATTAACAATTCATAAAAATGCCATTTTCTTAGGTTGCAACTTAGGGTGGTAGCATTATTTTTAAAAATTGTATTATTAGATATTTCTAAGTTATGATAAAGCAATTTTAATCCGTAAAAATTAATCTTCATTTCTGATCATTTCCTTAGTATAGATGATTTGAAGTGGAATTTTAGGTTTAAAAGGACAGTTATTTTTAAGAATATTGAAATATACTGTCAAATCACTATGCAGAAAGGGTATAACAACATAGTCTCACCAGAAATCTATTAGAATCCCAAGTTTTTTCTCATCATGACAGCATAAAGCATTATTTTGTTAAACATATTTTGCTAATTCATTGGCCACTTTTGCAATGTGAAGCTGATTGTATTTGTCAGGAAATCCTATTTGTAATGGATTCTAGAATAATTACAAAAAACTGCAAGAGAAGAGTCATGCCATTTCAGTGTAATAGTTGAATAGTTAGCAGAAACAGATATCATTTTTGAATGCCAGCTGCATGGTACATAGTTTGGTGTGTGCTAGAAAAAAAGACTGTTAAGCTCTTTATAATAATATTTCTAATATATTTCGATTACTACCTTATTTTACTATAATTTTTTCAAAGGAAACATCTCCATTTAAAAGATCTTTAAGTAGTGTATTTTTTCTCTTACGTAAAAAATGAATTCACAGATACTTAGACAAAATAAGTTACATTTTTCAAGGTAAATAGACACCTATGTGTCTTCTAAATAGACACCTCTCCATCTCCAATTCTATGAAAAGTCAGAATAGACTTTTCTGACTTTCTCTTAGAAATTGCTTTTAATTTCCGAGAACTAAACTGAAGAGTGATAATAAAGTTAAACAGGAGGCAAATGAATATTTAAGAATCAGCATTCATGGAAGAAATATTAGGAAAATCTCTGATTTAACAGAGTTTATCTTTGCTCCAAAAAAAACTTATCGAAAACTTAACTATGTCCCAGGCGTTTTGCAATATGCTGTTGAACAAAGTGAAAAAGATACAGTCTGTGCTCTCCAAGGGATCACAAATTAACAGGAGTAATGGGCTTAAGTAATTTCAGTAACGTGCTAAGTGTCTATCAAAAACTTAGTTATAAGGCTCTGTGAGGGCCTGGAAGAGGTGGTAGCCAGCTCTGGATTGGTAGAGAGGTAATGTACAGGTAGTATTCTGAAGGATAAGCAGGACTTGTCAGCTTTAATGGTGAGGGTGGCAATTGGAAATTGTGGGTAGAAGAAGCAGCCCGTGAATAGGAACTGAGGCAAGGCATCAACTGTTAAAAACACTAGGAATGCATTGAAAAAATTTTTGGCAGGGAAATGACTTGATCATATTTTTCCTCCAGAAAGATCTGCAAAATGGTCAATGAATGGCAGTTTTGCGAGGCTGGGGTGAATGGAATCAAGTTGCAAGACAAGATGTAGAGAGACCACTTACATCTCGGGGTACGAAAGTGGAGTGTCCTAAACCCGTGGCTGTCAAACTCTAGCATGCGTTAGAATCACCTGGATGGCTTGTCATACAACACAGGTTATCAGGCTCCATCCCCAGATTTTCTGATTCAATAGGTATGGGAAAAAGCCTAAGAATTTACATTTCCAACAAGTTCCCAGATGGCTTAGGGTGACTTCTAGGTTTTTGATTTAAGCAACTGGGCAGATCCTGGTGCCACAAAAAACAACAAAACAAAACAAAACAAAACAAAAAACAAAGAGGGAAAGCATTAAGCAAGTGATTCTTTACCCAGCAACCCCCCTTTCCTTTCAATGCTGTTTTCCTTCATTCTCCAAGGTTTACTTGTTCCCCGCTAGCAGCCTTCCCCTAGTACGTATCCCTTCCTATCTCAGGCTGCTGAACTCTAACTGAATCTCATTTGAATGTCCCTCGGTTATGCTCCCAGGATCCAGCTCTCTGTTAGCTTATGACAGATCCAAATGGACCAATGTGTCACTGATTATAAAGATGGAAATTTGATGCCCCTCCAGGGGTGACGAATTTCTGCTTTAGTAGTGGTCTTCCTTGAGTTACTCAGCCCAAT
The DNA here is from genome assembly GCF_964194185.1 of Rhinolophus hipposideros. NCBI lineage: Eukaryota > Metazoa > Chordata > Mammalia > Chiroptera > Rhinolophidae > Rhinolophus > Rhinolophus hipposideros. The sequence continues at coordinate 56,806,365 of NC_138057.1, read as the reverse complement.
GCAGTAACTCAAGTGGAAATCTCAAGTATCACAACAGGTAAGCTGCGGGATTCATTCCTGGATTGTAGGGGTCTTCTGACGTCCCTCAGTGAACAAAGACTTTCCCTCCTAATGCATAAGGGCAAGCCTCACATACATGACAGATGCCAGTTAAAATTCCCCTTCTTTGGTCTTTGCCCCAGCTAGGGTGGTTTACAAATAGGGATGACTTATCTTTGCCAAGTAAAAATAACAGTGACTTTTAAAGGTACTTCCATTTAATTGTAATTTAATAACCCGGTACTTTAAATAACTTGCTTTAATTACATGTGCAGGAAACAGATCAGACAATAGTCATAATATCTTCTTCCCCGAGATGTGTATGTGTGTGTGTATGCATTCTCCTCTCTCTCTCTCTCTCTCTTTCTCTCTCTCTCCCTTCCCCACCTTGGGAAAAGTTACTGTATCCCATTTTATGTCAGATTCTTCATCTGCACAATTAGGTCTGTAACCTACTTTACAGGGCATTGGGTGGACTAAATCAAATAATGTATATAAAATGTTTACTCCAGTGTCCTGTATAATAAATATTCTCTTTACTCTTTCTTCCTTGTTGATTTGTTATCTAGCTACTGTGCGGGGAAATGATCAAACTGTGAACATCTTTGCAAAGCACCACTGTTTGGAATGAGTGTTCCAGACAGCAGTGACACCATTTTGATCAGGGTATATGCGCCATGAACCTCCTGCAGATTTCCACAGATCATTTCTGCAAATAACATCAATAAATGCCGAAGACTACTTTAATGTTAAGGATTCTACTTTCACATTAGATTTTCTTAGGCTGTCTACTCTACTATTTCCTTCATTCTCACTACCATCATAGAAGTTATTGCATGTTTGATTTTGATGTCATTTCCTCATGATTTGAGGAAATTTCATCCATTTTCTACAATAGGAAAAAAGAAAGGATTAAGGATAACCAAAAGAACTGAAAGCATGCTGGCCCCCACTTTCTTATTTGTCAGTACTATATGTTCTAAATTGTATCATGTCTTGTTTTAATACCAGCCATATTCACATTTTGCGAGTTTTATCCTGGCTCCCACGAAGATTTGATCTGTAGGTATTTGAAGGATCTCATTAGAAGACTGTAATAGTTGTTCAAGTATTTACTGTGTATGAACTCTGCAAGATCTATATTCTACCTATACCCATGCACACATTCATTCCTATACCTAGAATCATTATCCATATCACCCCAGTAATTTTTATAGAAGTCCTAGAAGGAAGGAAGTAGAATATGCCTTAACTATTCCTTGTCATGAACACTTTCCCAAGTTTTCCAACTCTGGAAAGGCATCATTTTCAAGAACCTGATGGATTGGAATTCCCACACTTTGTTAAGTTTTCTGCAAAACAAAATTACTGGATGGGAAAACTTTGTCAGGAAATCTGATTGTTTCTACCTTCATTTTATTGGTGTACTTTCATGCCCCTCAACCCTTGCCTGAATCACCTAAATGGTACATGGTAATATCCATCAGTATTAAAATATATGTCCAGAGGGAATCTCAGGTACACACTGTGTGCTCTTGTACTCACCTATGAATCTTACGATCCTTCGGAGTAAGGGGTTCAGGTAACAGCACTCTCCGGTTAGAATTGTTTTCTCCTGGGCAATCAGAGATTCTCTGGTTGACTTTATGAAATACATGGATATCTCACCAATAAAAATCTGGAGAAGGAATGTTTAAGAAATGTCAAGTTGGAGAGCTGCCTGATAAAAGAGACTAGGGGCTTAAAAAAAAAAGCAAAAAACAAAACTAAGGTTCCACAATCCTTTTAAAACATATGTTGGAAAGATGGAGCATTAAATAGCAGTTTGCATTGAACTCTTCAGAAGAATTAGAGAAAGCAATAATTGATCATTTCAGATCGACTTCAGGCTATAATATTAAATTCTAAGGTCATATGAAGACATACATTGAAACAATAAATTGTAATAGAATTCATGATAAGATTAGCTAATGTTGGAAATGACTTTTTTTTTTTTTAACCCAATGTGTGAGTTGCAATGATGAGGAATGACTTGGGCAGCCAAGTGCCCAACAAAGTATTACATGCACATACCACAATAAATTATTACTTCATTATATGGCAATACTACCATGATAAATCCTTCTTTTAACAAGTTTGCCTAAGCTATGTTTATCCCACGCTGAACTGGCTGACTATTCCTTCTTTATGATTGGTACCTCTCTCTTGTTATCTTGAAATACCTCTCTCTTGTTATCTTGAACTAATACGTGTATGTTACCATTTAAATCATAATGCCTTTGAATAGACTGTAAGCTCTCTAATGACAGGGACTCCAACTCATATTTCTTCAGTATGTGTATAGCATACAGCACAGTGCATTCCCATTTAAAATAAGGAACTAGCATGAGGCAAGTTGTCACCAACTCTGACACTGCCGCAGTTGAAGACTGAGAACCATCAATGAAGAGTAAAAAGGTAATAATTATCCTTATATATTGAAAACTGGGTGTCAGGCACTTTACCATAGTATTTTTCATGCTCACAAAATCCCTGGTATAGGTATTATTACTCTTGCTTTACTGCTGAAGAATGAAAGTTCAGCAAGATTAAGTAATGTACCCTTCAGAGCATACAAATGGTATGTGGCTGCATCTGGGATTGGTATCCATGACATCTGGGTGCCCAAGTCCACAATTCCTACATCATATGCGATTTTTGCTTTCCTAATCCTAATTTCAATATTTTCCCCAGAAGAATGTGATGTTATAGATTTCTTCTTTGCTATGCATATCCTTGTGGTTTTAGATAAACTCTATCAATGATTTAAGAATCCCCACGCCTTATATTCCTCCTGTCAGTATGGAATATCTGTTTAGATGAATAAATATGACAATATCATGAATGACACATGGGTGATGGAAATTAAACTATAGAATTTTAAAACTGGAATCATTTATAGATGTTTCCCCTTTCCTTTTATGAGTGAGGAAAGTCAAGGACTTGGGGACTTGGCCACACATAGCCAGACAGTGTGTGAAGCAGCTTTAGAATGTGGCCTATAAATAGACACTGTTATCCTGATTGTACAGATAAGACACTTGAGGCATAGAGGTGTTAAAATAATTTGTCCAAGGTCATCAGAGGTAATACTTGACAAACCCCAGCTCTGAAGCCAGGAAAGCCTGGCTCCAGAATACTTCCTCTTAACCACTACACTTTTACTTAGAAGTGACTTAGCAAAAATATCTGTTGAATTTGTGTGTAATATTGAAGATATAAGAAAACAGAACAAGTTAGATGCACTATTTTTTAAACACTAAAAAACTCATATGATATGAAAGTACAAGATAGAATAGTGTAGTGGAAATAGAACTATAGGCAAATCAGAATGGGGTGAAAAGTCAATAGGAATAGACAGAGTTCAGAGTCAGACAGGCAAACAATGGGCCAGCATGGATCGCCTTGGCAGATGCTGTCCAGCCATGGTCGTACAGAGTTAAAAATATTTTGTGCCTAACATCCCTTGGAATTAACAATGAGTTAATGAGCTCTGCCATGTAAAAATGTTTGAATAGCTTCAAGGATTCAGCCCTCCCTCTTTGCCCTAAGATCTGTCTCTGCCAAAATAAGGTGCCAAGAGGCTTTGTTTGTCCCTACTGTACATGATGGAACTGCGTTACTCTTCTTTATCTTAGTGAACAGATGGGGATAAATTCATGCATGCTCAGATACATGAAATAGTATTGCCTTGAGGAACTTTTCTCTCATCCCACAGACTAGCTTAAGCATTCTTCTTGTACATGAATCACTTACTTGTTTCTCCTTTCTAGTTCTTATCACAAATAATTACATATCATTATTGCGATTCTTTCCTATGGAATATCATGCCTCTCTTATTCTCTGTTGAATAGCAGGGGCCTAATCCAGTGGAAGGCACATAGTGGTTAATCAATGTTGAATGAATTAAGCATATCAGGTTAATGACGGCCCGTTGGAATATAGGTTTAATTAGGTAGACTAGAAAGAAGGAAAAATGATTTCTATTATTTATTCTTCCAGACTCACGGAAAATGTCACTGCTCTTTCAAAAGCCTTTGCCAGGTTCCCTCAGGAAAAGGGAGACCCTGTCTTGTTATTGCTCTCACAACACATTTTACAGATCTCTGTCCTGACACCTATCCAATTAATTGCAATTATTGTTTGTATGTTCCTCTTCATTTCACTATGCTATTCTCACGTGAAGGACTTTTGTCTGCCGTTGTATGGTACCTAGAAAAGGACTGGTTTATAGTAGGCTCAATCAATATTTGTTTAGTGAATAGAAGATTGAGTCTTTAGAGGACCTACTTACGGATAGAACCCTCTGACCTTAGGTTCCCTGAAGATGAACAATGCAGGAAATTCTCAACATGGACCAGAGAGCATGCAATTATTTGTGTATTGCTTAAGAATAAATAAAAAACAAAGACTAAGTAAAACAAAGTAAATGCTCTCTTTTAAACTAAATTCACTCATGTATTCATTTTGCATTCAACAGTTTGGCAGAGAGAGTACCCACTCTGCCAGGAACTGCTCTTTCCACATAGCTGTGAACAGAGGCACAGTAGGGGGAGGGACACAAACAAACTAATAAATACATCATGTAATGTCATGAAATGACATATGATTAAAAAGGAATCAAGGAAATGGGATGGAGAGTGATAAACACATGAGACTAAATGAGAAAAATAAGCATTGCTTGCCTCAGCCATTTCAGAAGCCCAAAACACTCTTACTCTATAGGAAAGAGCTATGCAAATTCTGGAAGTGACACATTCAGTGAAGCCTTCTACTACTCACACAAGAGGGCAAAAGAGCAAGAAACTGTGTGAGAAAATTTATACACACTCATTCTTGTTAAAAAAATACCCAAGTGCACACACATGTACACACACAAAAATCAAAACAAAATCCCTCCAAAGCATACCAGACTAAAGAGGAGGCAAAAGGGTACAAGGCTCAAATACATCCATAAGTAAAATGTCCTAAGACTCTCATGTCAAAGGTGATGAGCAGTAAGGAATTATTACCATTGGCCAACAATATTCAAATCACAACTGAAGTAAGAAGCATAAAAGAAAAAAAATCAGAGCAAGGGTATATACTAAACTATATATCTAGTTACTGACCTAATGCCTGGAATATATTAAGTGATAATGAGTGTTTACATAAGGAAGAAAAGAAGGAAGAAAGGGAGGAAAGGGGTAATTTTATAACTAAAAGGGAGGAAGATATTCTTGGTTTTCAATTAAACCTGCAGACATAAAAGTTGCTGATGAAACAATCCAGCTCTCTGATCCCAGTGAGTGGGTTTCATGGGTGTTTATTTTCCTGCATTTTACAGACCACATATGGGGTGCTGTTTCTCCATCCATTGGGTCTTATAGTCTCATACAGGGCCTGATTCTGCTTAGAGAGAGGAAGAATTCTGCTTGATAAGGGGAAGGGGTTGCCTTTTCTACCAGGCCTCCAACCCACACTAGATACCATTTGCACATTGCGGCAGATTTATGACTTGTTTGGCAAGGGCTGGGTTCCTCCATCTGTATCTTTGCCACACACACTCTGCCTCTATCTACCACTCTGTTCAGAGAGCAGCTGGAGCATGTGGGACTCGCCATGTGTTCAGCTCTGGCTGCCCTGCCTATTATGGCCTTTCTGACCATTATCTAACAAACATCATATCACTCATAGCAAAAGAAAATACCCTCTGGTGAGAAATGATCAAGGCCAACTCTAGATCTGCCAATGAATTCCATTAGTGCATTTCTCATTCCCCAGCTTGCTGGCTACAATCCCAAGTGACGTAAGACATTTATATAATAGTAAATATACTTTAAGTAACAAGGATAACTGATCTACCTAGATAAAGTTGTCTTTAAAATATGGGAACTCAAATGTCAAATAAATAAACAAACAAATAACCCTGGAATAGTATGTCAGTTTGGTGTGTTATCTTTTAGATATAATTTCTTCACACCGTTTTACAGGAGATCTGGTAAGTGATAAATAAGGCATAAAAATGCAAAATATTTAGGGACTAGTTTTTAGATTTCAAAATATAAACAGTCTGCAGAAAAAATAGACACTGTAAGGTGTATTATAATTTTATGTTGTAAAAAGGGACTCACTGCATTTTCTACGTGGTTGTCTTTTAAAAGGGCATCTAGAATTACTAGAATATATGTTTTGGGTTCACACAGATGCTAGTTGTGGTTCTGGTGAGTTGCAATATCAAAGTCAGTGCTGTTGCTTCAATGCGGGCTGTGAAATTGAAGTCCCAACTCTCTTCCTTCTTGATGTGTGAATTTGGACAAGTGATTGAATCTTTTTGAGTCTCAGTTTTTTTTTCTTCATGATTTTCAACATGGGATAATAACTGATTAGAACATTATGGAGAGTATTAAAAAATGTATGTCAAAACATCTATAGCTGCTTAAGGAATGTCTGTTGCTTTCACTTCCTGATTTACCTAGGCAATGATGTGTGTGGGAATTGACTTTTTTTAAAAAAATCATTGTCCCTAGTCCTGGAGTAAGGAACATGGTGTGACTCTAGCTCTGCACTGCCCCAAGCAGGTGTTTGACCTTGGACCAGTCAGTCACTTGACCTCTCTTCTCAGCTTCTCAATCTGTCGATGTGTCAGTTTCTCATCTGTTGGACTAGAAGACCTCTGAGGTGCTTTTTCAGCTCCAATATCTTTGCTTTTATGATTGGAGCTGACTGATTAAGGGAAACCGAAATCATATTATTGGGCTTCAACCTCCGTCTTGTCACTTAAGTTCTCCAGGGCCTCATGATTTCTTACAATGCTTCTTCCTTTAGCTTTCATTTACTTTTAAAATCCCATGAAATTTTGCCCTCATAAAGTAATCTTCCCTTAAAGCAAAATGTACACAGCCTCCTCTGGAGTCCTCACATTTCCTAATATCTCTGTCACTGGGATTCCTAAATGACAGCAGATGCTGGCAGTCCCCTCTCTGGGTTTTGCTTTGGGAGTTCTTCCCTCACTTCTCAATATTAGTATATTAGTGTCTACATGGCCTCAGAACTTTCAGGCCCAGGGATTTTTTAGATGCTTCCAATATCCTCCCTGGGAAGTTTCCCTAAGCATGAACCTTTCCAAGAAAGGCAGACACGGTTTTTGCTATATAGTTTGTTTAAAAGTGACCGAGAAGATTTTAAACATCCGGGCTATGCTGCCAGTCCTGACTGCCAATATCTCCATGCTCAGCTTTCATCATTCCTGATGAGTGCCGTTGACCACACAGGTCTGCAGAGAGATTCTGGTCCTCTGTTGCTCAGCTTTGGTTGGTTTAACAACTCTTGACTTCCACTGTATCACACCTAGTGCAAATACAGGAATTCAGCTCTAGACACTTCCTGCACCTTTCAAAGCTCTAGCCTTCAAAAGAATCAAGGTCATTGAGATGACGGTATTTTGAAAATCATTCAGCAACTATGATAAGTGTATTGTGGTTTGGAGCCTCCCTTCTGGTCTTAATCCAGGAGCTGAATCTACCAATTCAGAAAGCTGTCTTAAATGGACCCCATTATAGCACCCCACCAAGGTGCTACTCTATGTTTCCAAAGCATAGTAGTCTCTTAAGCCTTTTTTTTTCTGGACAGTGGATACAAGAAAAGTGGGGATTTAAAATGAGTTAGCTAAAATAATGCTCGCAACAAAAAGTAAATGTATGGAGATTACCAAGTAAATGGATCATCATGTCTTTCTGGGTAAACAAAAGAGGGCTGAAAAATTCAAGAAAGGAATAATCAAAGCTCCTTACCACAATCACCTAGTTCCCTTAAAGAAGGGGTATCTCAAAGATGGAGTAAGCGCATGTCTCTGGAGGACAATGTTAGGGGGAAAATCAGTCTGTAAAGGAATTTAGAGCACTTATGGGACGCGTGTACTGAAAATGGGAAATGGATTTTTTTTCTCTTCAAGTTTTTAAAAAGCCCCCAACAATTAAATGGGGATGTCTACAAATCTTTCCCACAAAACATTGCAAATTGTAAAGACTAAGTATGTTAGCAACAAAGAAAATGTGCTCATGGTAAAAAAACAAAACTACAAAAAAAAGTCATGTGATAATGTCTCCAAAGAAAAAGATGTGAATTATGAAGTGTTGAAAAGGGTTTCAGCAGATAAGACTGCTCAGAGCCTGGAAGAGGCAGATGATGAGACAGTACAAGGTCCTTCAATGTCTCCTTTGCTTCAGCAGCTGTGTCCCCTCATCAACCAGCCAACAGAGTTGCATTTTCTGAGAGCCCAGTCTGTGATTCACACTGTGCTTTGGGCCTTTTATATTCACTGTAAGAGCTGACCGCCCAGACCCCCCTCCCCCACGTGAAGATTCACAATTTCCTCCAAATTGTGCCTTTCTATCAAATTGGGTTTGCTTCTTCCTTTCCTTGTGTATGCATGCGTGCACACTTGCATGCAAACTGTGAGCTGTTTCAATTCTCCTGGGCAGAGCCTCAAATGTTCTGCTGCTTCAATACTAAATACTCCCCTGTTACTTTGTTGTGAGGCCAAGGAAAAGGTTTAATAGCAATTTTCTCATGCCTTGTGGCACTAGAGCTAAGATAAAAAAAGGTAAATCACATTCTCTGTGGATTAAATCCTCTTATCCAAACAGGCTCTCTGCCTTTGACTTTGAGTGTCTGAGTTTGTTGAGGAGGTCGGAGGCAGAGAGTAGTCAGCCAGGTGGCCAGAATGCACCCTGCAGATTTCTTGGAAGTATGGGCCACCACTTTTGGCTACGCAGTTCTGGACACAATAAATCCCCTAAGCTCTAACCTTTCCTAAAGATCTGGGAGAGCAATCGCCTGTCCCCGTGAAGTTTATCCCATGAGGCCTTGCCTTAACACGATGCTGATATTTTCCGACAGCAAAGCACAAAAAGGAGAAATAGGAAATGACAGGTCAAACACATGGCAGTCTTTCCCCTCATGCCTTTCTTGTGTGTCCCTGCAGTTGTGAATGGGGTTATTAATGTCCATCCACAGAGACACACAGCAGTGTAAGGTACTAGGTTTTTCTATGGTCAGTGTGCTTGAGAATACACAGAAAACCAAGGGTAAGTCCAGGTTGAGCTACTTTTCTTGAAAATTGCCATTAGTTAGTGCCATGTAAATCACCCCAGAGGAGTCTTGCCTTCTTTCTACTCCAGGGAAAATAGGAGATGGGTTTAAGGAGGAATAAAAACAAAAACAAACAAAAACAGAAACAAAAAACTGTGCAGTTCTATGAAACACTTAACAAGGCACAGAGGTGTAAAATTGAACTCCAGGAAGTCACGACCTGGGAGTTGGGAATCTGACATTTGGAGCCTTCCCATCAGAATGTTTTTTTGTGTTTTTGTTTGTTATTTTAGTTCTCACGGAATATTAGAACTGGGAAGATATTGGAGATCTTTTAGCCCCACCCCTCCTTTTATTTATAGATAAGAAATTTAACCCACAGAGGGAATGATTTGCCAGAGGTCACACAATGACTGGAGGCAAAGCCAAAACCTGGGATCCCTGCCTCTCTGAACAGATCACACTAAGGATGATTCTGCAGCATGAAGAGAATGAAGGGTGCACACTCAGAAGCAGGGGCTATGCTGAGTTAGGTACTTGGGATCTGTGTCCCAAAAGCCCCATAAAGACTGCTCTTGGAAAAGCCATAGCTCCCCAGGATGGGGTAGAAGAAATGAACAGAGCGTCTTGCTCCCAGGAAATGTTCCTGAGCATCAGGTGAGCTCTGGTTTCTCTCTTGATGCTACTCATTTATTTTCAGGTCTTGGGGAAAGATCAAGCACCATTAGCAGTGTTCAAAGGCCACATAGCTCTCTGCCATTAACCCATCAGCTGTAATCAGCCCTGGTTCCTATCAATACTCCCCATTCAGGAAGAAAATAAAAGTGGAACCAAATGGGAGGCTATCTGCCCAGTCATGTATAGGACCATCTGGGACCTTCAGCAAATCATCTGACCTAGTTAAGTGTCAATGTTCTCCATACAAAGTGAAGGGAATTGGACCACATACTTTCCCTATATTCTTTGGGATGTCTCTTTTCTATTTCACTGGCATGTTGTGGGGAGAAATGAGGCAAGGATTGCAGGATACAACTAAATTAAAAGATGTTACTCTTATCATCATCATTTATGGACTTTTCCTCAGCACATATCTTAGGGACCTGCCAGCATTTTGGTCACATTTTCAGCTAGAGAAGCAAAGGAATAGAAAGGCTGAATCAGGGTTCCATACTTGAGAGCTAGAGCACAACTGTGTGTTCTTTTTATTTATTTATTAAATTTATTGGGGTGACAATTGTTAGTAAATTTACATAGATTTCAGGTGTACAATTCTGTATTACATCGTCTATAAATCCCATTGTGTGTTCACCACCCAGAGTCAGTTCTCCTTCCATCACCATATATTTGATCCCCCTTACACAGCTGTGTGTTCTTAATATTCAGTTCACTGTCCACTGACCATATTCCTCCGGCTTCACATCAGAGCATTTGAACCCATGTCAATTTGTTTCATTTGGGGAAAGGAATTCATGGAAGAATACGATCAAAATTTGTAGCCTAGAGAAGAGTTTCTGCTGAAGATCTTAGTATAAAAGATCTACAATTTTTACCAGAGAAGAGAAAATTCTTCACAAAGTTCTGTTTTTCAATTTTTGTGTTTTGGCCATGTGTTTCTTTGTTTATTAGGACTGCCATTTTTAAATCTTATTAAAGATTGGTAATTTCCTATTTCTCACCAGAAGAACTGCAGTATATAATTTGTTTTAAAAACATATCTTTGGATTTGAAAATAATATGCATTCATGTAGCATTTGGAAAGAAATATATAAACGTATTAAAGAGAAGAAAAATATTAACTGTACCATTAGCACTCAGAGATAATGGCTGTAAATTTTAGTTTATATTTCTTACTCGTCTTTTTACATATAAGTATACGTTTGGGATTATACTTGTAACACACACAAGGTATCTTCTTAGGGCCTATTAAATATTCAGACCTACAGACAACCACACGCCACATTCGGCATTGGCCCACTTGGAAGGAACCACAGCTTGCCAACCAGGGTAGCATGACATGCTGCTCTTCAGCATGAGTCCTTGCAGTGGTCCAGCAGAGCATTACAGCTCAGGAGCAAGGAGGCCACAGACATATTAATGGATGCAGGAGCCACCCTGGCTTAAAAGCCGTGTGTCCTATAGGAGCCAATATATGGTACAGCAATTTCAAAGGCATAGCTTCCACGGTCCCCAAATGGACATGCCAAGTTTACAGAGTCACTGCACTTGGAAGTCCTAACATGGTACCTTTTCAGGTAATTACAGTTCTCTGAGTCCAGATGCAGTTCACCAATCAGGGGTTAATTCAGCCCAGCAACATAGATACATATCATCTTTTTTTTTTTTTCTCCCTAGGGAAATAGCCAGAACATTAAGTTCAGATTCCCGTGTAGAAGGTAGAAAGATTTCCCTTGCAACACTATATATAATTTTACTATATATATATAACTATATATATATAAAACTATACTATACATAACACTATATATAATTTTTAGCCTTTTAAAAATCTTAGTAAATCACAAGCATGTTTCATTGCTATTAAACGTGTTTCAAAAACACTACTGCTCCATAACGTATTTACACAACCCTCTAATATTGTGTATTTAGCTAGTTCTGAGTTTTTCACTATTAAAACTATTGCTGAGATGAAAATCCCTTATACAAATCTTTGTGTTTAAATAAAACTCTGATTATTTCTTTAACATAAATTCAGGGAATGGAACTAATGACTGGGTCTGAAGTTTATAAAACTCTTAATACATCTTTGACAAGCTTCTTATTAGAAAGAAAATATTAGTCTACACTTTGACAAGAATTGTATGAAAGTATCTGTACCTTCAACAACATGGGCTATGTTTCTTTAAAACATTTGCCAATTTTATGTGGGGAATATGCTGTATTTTTAAAAATTGCTTTTCTTTGATAATTGATGAGTTTAGAAATGTTTTTATGCACAGTTTGTTGTTTTGTTAATTGTTTATTCTTGTCCTCCCCCGTTTTTTATTTTGGGAAGCTCATCTTTAAAGGATAAAGGATATTTACAATGGAGTCTCATATGCTACAAACATTTTTGGAGTTTTTATTTACTTTGTCTTGTGACAGAAGTGCTTATTTTCAGGTGGACAAATCTATCAGTCCTTTTCTATATGCTTGTATCATCATTCCTAAGTAAGATTGCTGTTGCTATTGAGGGTGGTTAGGTGGGTGTGTATATAGACCTTCTAAGTATTGGAATCCATATTTCTCTTACTTTGTAATGTGCATATAAAAGCTTTCTATTAATTTTTAGGCTCTGGAACATTTTATATAGTTATGGATTTTTCTATTCCTTGAAAGTTTGAAGGAGTTTATACTATAGTTGTTTGTCCTTAGTACTACTTTGTGAGATAAATTTTAGACGCATTTAAAAATTTATTCTATTGTTAGTCATCTATTCAGCTTTTCTACACTTTTTAAGGCATTGTCAGTAAATGGTCTTGTCACAGAATACTACCACTTTTTTTTTTGGAGATGTGAGCATTTATTGGCACAGAACTATACATAAAATTTAAATAACAATACAGTGTAGACTTTATATATTTTTGCTTATATATTCTTTTCATAAATTAGACTGGGGGTGGGTATAGGATCAACGATCAAAATGAACTTAAAGCTCTATGACTCGTTATGTCTACATTACTTCTCAAAATTCTAGTCCATTTCTCATCTTAAAGCAAGCAAAAAATTTGCATAGAAAAGAATACTTGGGCTGAATGTCTGAGCAATCAGTGTATTCCTCAGCATGCCAGTAACTATTTTTATTACTGCCCAGAAAAGAGAGGAGAGGAAGAGGGCAGGTAGGGGAGAAGGGAGAATCAGGGAGGGGTATCTGTTGGAAGAAAAAGGGGGAAATGATTACTGAGATGACATCCCAGACAATCTGACCTTGTAGCATATTTTGACATAGAAATGTGTATTTTAAAACCCTCACAAAGTCATTTTTAAATTAAAATGTCTAAGTGTTAAATTACTTCATCAGATAATACAGACATGTGAGCTTTATACTTTGAAATAGTCTCTCTAAAGGATTGTCTGACCAATTTGTTTTTTTCTTCCTGAGAGAGAAGAATGAAATAAATGAAGGTAAAGTTGCAACTTAATTGAATGTGACGCAATGTGAACAGAGCCAGAGTTATCAAGAATGAACCACAGCAAACTTCAGGTCAAGCGATTTCTCTCATCAGTGGTCTCTCTGGAAGTTCAATCAGAACATCAGGACATACAGGCCCCGGGGATTCTACTCCACTCTGATCTGAGGCTTTATATCAATGCCAGCATTTACATTCAAGACCTCTTCCTAATACACAAGATCCACTGTACGTTTTTTCAAGATCACAGTAGCTGTTCTTAACACATTAGCCGACCATGCCTGTTGATTTATGACATTCACACATGCTTAAAAACAACCAACCAACCAAACAAACAAACAAACAAAACAACTTATACAAGTTCAGATACCAAAAAGCAAAAGTCACTTCTAAAGGACAAAACCTATTTTAATGAGCTTTTTTTATGCAGAGCTTCACTCACTCTGTTTTGGCTGAAATCGGACACCCCTGATAAGGCTGCTGGTGAATGCTCAGGAAGAGAGGAAAAAGGAGAAAAGGCAGACAAGAAATGTTGTTTAGTATCTGAAAATAAAGAAGGAAGTCTATTTCTGTACTTACAATAGCAGTTGGGGTAGCAGCCAGCACACAATAGAGCACCAGAGGGGTGATGAAGCTTTCTTCCTCTGTCCCCGGGTAAGGCTTCATTAAGTCTCCATCCTGACAGAAGAATCCTTGGATATGCACCTGAAAAGTGTCAGTGCATTCGAAGTAGTAGGCAAGCAGCACTGTCCCAGCCATGATGACAAGCTGAAAATACAGCATGGCCACACAGAGACATTAGCAGGGCTTCGGAGGAGTGCTCGCCCACCAGAGCACAGTCCCTCCATAACCCCGGCAGCTCTCCTGGTATTGGTACTGGCGAGTGTGTGCGTGTCTGGCTCAGCGTGCTCTGGGTACGGAGAGTCTGTGCTTGCTTGTCTGCCATGTAACATCTGTTATCTAAATCTTCCAGCAAATAATGAACAGCTCCCATCGGAGAGGCAGACCACAGTAAAGCTCATAGAGAGACCCAGCTTCTCCGCCCCCCACCCCCAGACGATGCCTGGGAACCAAGGCAGTATTTCCATTCAGGACAGAGGTGCAAAGCCAAAGGGCAGCGGCATGAGGATTGGCAAGATGTAGATGAGACATCTGTTCACGAGAAACTTCATAAAATATTAGAGATAGACTTACCTTAATATAAAATATTAGAGACATGAATGAATGAATGAGCGAGTGAACGAATGAACAGGAAAGCTAAAGCTTAGAAAGACATCAAGGGAAATTTTCAGAACCACACCCTAAATTAACGGCAGGGATGAAAATAGTATAGGTATCTTCTATCACTGATAACTTTTATCCTTTCCCAAAAAGGTTTTGCTTTTGTTCCAAAACGCTTTCCACCAGTAAATCAAGGACTCTGCTCATAATCACATTGTCTTATAGACATGTATCCTTCAGTAGATTTAGGCATAAAAAGGGACGTAATTACCCTTTAATTTTGACTCAGAAACGTCCCAAATATTCACCAAGGTTTAGATCTTGCCTTTAATAGGTATGAAGTGTTGAGGGGATATGGAAATGCCAACATTTTTCTCATTTCTATTTGGAAGACACCAAGAGGCCAAGATAAGATGGTGATTAAAGTAGATAGAAAACAGGTCTTTGAGGTTATGAAATTACAGAAAATTGAGCTTGACGAGTTCTTGGAGATCTTCTGTTTCATAGAGGAGAAAACTGAGGCCCAGCAAGGACAACTGATCACTGCTAAATCATCCAACAAGTAGACTAACCATGTGCGTAGAATGAGCATCAGCAAAACAGGGAAACTCCAATGGAGGAAGAATATCTTTAAACGTCGATTTGCTTAAAAGTATCAATGTAATCATGGGAAAAAAATCAAATCTTGGGAGAATGTCTTTGTACATCTTTTATGGTTTAAAATTATTTTTATTTGGAAGTTTATTTGGGGCAGTGATGGGGAAAACCTAATCTTTTCAGGGTTTAGGAAGTCTAAAGTTCTTATTGCAGCCCTGGAATGACTAACCCAAGGTCATAACTAGTTAATGTTAAAGCCAGAGATAGAACCCCACATTTTCTATCCCATTTTCTAATCCCCTAGGGGACAAACACCTATATCATGGCATCAGAATTTCACCCTATATAAAAGGGTGGAGAGTTATGAGGGGAGGCAAAGTAGATTAACTCCAATGCAGAGAGGCGCAATTGGCATTTTTATCCATTTTCCTATTCACTTTTTCAGGTGTACAAAACAACAGTGATTAGACAGTTATACCCCTCACACAGTGAGAACCCCAACAAGTCTACTACCTATGTGATATTGTACATAGCTATTACAATATCACTGACTATATTCCCTATGCTATACTTTATGTCCTGTGACTATATATATATTAATTCTACTATATATTAATTATTTTTGACATTCAATATTATTTTATATTAGTTTCAGGTGTACAGTGTAATGGTTAAGCATTCATATAATTTATGAAGTGATCCCCTGATAAGAGTAGTACCCAGCTGGCACTATACACAGTTTTTACAATATTATTGACTGTATTCCCCACACTGTATTTCACATCCCTGTGACTATTTTATAACTACCAATTTGTACTTCCTAATCTCTATTTACTTCTTTAGCCACAATATGGAGGCAGAACTTTAAACTTCCCTCCTCTACCTTACTCTCTGGAACCAGGCCTCTGCTTCTGAAATATTATCTTTGCAATTCCTCTTCACCATAAGCAAAAGCTTAATTTTCTTTAAAGGTTATTTGGATTAAGAATCCTCCCTATCCTTCCATTTTCTCTATTTCAATGCCTCTCCCCTCTGGCTTAGGTATCTCCAGTTGTACTGTGTCTCAAGTACAAACTCCTAACCATCCTGCTATAAAAGTCTTTACCTTTTGGTCATTTTCATCACCATCTTTCTTTATCCCCAGGGAGGCCACAAACCGTTCTTTCCTTCTACTTTCTGTCATACATGACTTGTTTCTGGCTCTACGAGGATTATATTCTTCTATTATCTGGCATTCTGGCATTTTCTACTCTCCCTCCCAAGTGGACCTTCTGTCACAACTTCTAACCATCCAGTAATCTCTGGATAGTCCCACATGTATCTCTGTGCCTGAATTTTATTGGAACCGCATGTAAATTGCCAGTGCTCATGCCAGCCCTCTCTGCTGTTTCAAGCATTTGGTTTACTTCTTTTCTTTTCAGCAACAGAGAAGAGACTTGGATAAATATATTTCCTAGAGGAATGAGAGATAGCTGCTCCAAAGCTGCCCCTGAAAATGGGTACTCTTGCCTGCAACTAGTACCTAAAGTCGAGACCATGAAGTTTTTATTTGTTTTGTGCTTGACTGGTCAACAGAGTTGACCTGATGGGAAGGAATCTAAGTAGCTGACCTGAATGTTTTGGAGCGGAGATAACACTAGGATTCCAACAATTTTGGGGCGCTGCCTCTGGGGTTGTCTGTCTCCTACAGAGCTCATCTGGGATTTCTGTGCGCCTCATTCATGTGGCTGGAAACACATTTGTCCCTCTCTGGGTATCATCGGCCCTGGGAAGATATCTTTCTCTGGAGAAAGGCAGAGTCTATGGCAGCTTTTTAGACAAAACAGAAACAAAAAGTGCATGTAGCTTCCTCTATTAAGGGAGAGTATTCTATTTTATTGGGTATCTTTGTATTATCACTTTTATTAAAAAAGGGGAAGGTGAAAGTGAAGTAAACAAAAGCAAACAGACACACACAGTGTATATATGTGAAAAGACTCAATAGAAAAGAGAACAGAAACTTTTAGAACATAGAATTGTTTTAACATCAAATACATCAAAATCAACAACAACAGAAGAGGCAAGGTCATATGCCTAAATTTGGAATCTTGAAGAGCTGTCTGATCAATTTAATCCTGGAAGTAGCATTCCAAGAGAAATAAATGAGTGAGTAAATGAGTCAATGGCAGGGCGTAAAGGACAGAGGACCTTGGAGACTCAAGGTGGTAGAGGTAGGTGAGAACTTTGGCTGCCTATGGGATAGAACTGATCCATCAGCATGAGTCACTTTGCCTTTGCTCCTCTACGGACAGCCAGAGACCCTTCCCTGTCATTTCTTCAGCAATCCTCTAACTCCCTGGAGAATCCCCAATAAAGCCAGTTGGAGATGCACAGAAACAAAAATAGAACAATTCCAATCTTGACTTCTAGGTTTCTTTGCTATTGACATTCTTTCGTGACCATATATTAAAAAGCAGCTTATGCATGAATGCAGGAACAGAAACCCCGTGTTGATTCTGTTTCCGTGAGCAGAGAGGTCTGCCTCACTGCACTGATGACACCATGCAATTAGCCGTCAGTGTCCTCCCTTCTTCCTCCCTGTCTGGGACATGATTCATCATTGTCTAGATTTGTGTCACTGGTGCCAGCTGGCACACTTGCCACCTCCATTGCCTTCTCCAGCCCCATTTAGGGATGCATGGAGGGAGGCCATAATGTTGGTGTCACACGAGCAGATGGTGAGACTGAGGTGCACCCACGTGCTGGTGGAAGGGCTGAAGATGTCAGTGTGAAAGGAGCAATTATGGCTGTAGGGGGGATAACAAGGTGTAAGGAGCTCACGTACCAGGGATTTTCCTCAGCTATCACTTCCCAGGAATGACAATCCAGTATTTACGTATAATATCCTCAGTTTTCGTTACAACCATGAAAAGTGACTCAATCTTTTTTTTTTTTTTTTTTTTTTTACATAAGAAACTAGGATGTGGAGAGGTTAAGAGATTGGTCCTATCTGATCAATGATCCCTTTCATTAGATTACTGTAATAATAATATTTAAGCATTATTAAACAATTATATCATTTAAAAAAGACATAGCTTTATATTTCACTGTCAGCGCACTTAAGAGAAGACAGTCGCTAATTCACTGTTACCCAGTAGTTTTTAAAACCCAGGTTGAGAGCAACTGTACCCAGGAAGGCGTTCTTGAAGAATACACAGTCCATCTGGTCTTCCAGAAAATGCTTACTGGTATGTGTCAAATACTGCTCGAAGTACTTAATAGACACTCCTCACTTAATTCTCCTGATAACCTGAAGAGGTAGTTGCTACAGTATTATTAGCTTCATTTTACAAAAAGGAAACCCCCAAAAAACTAAAGTGCAAGAATTTAGGTCTCCCACCTAATAAACAGCAGAGCTGGTTCCCAACCAGGCAATCTGGCCTACACTTTTAAGCTTTCATTGTTCTGACTCTCTCAAGTTTAACTAGACTGAATCATAAAGCCCACCTCTTCCGTTCTATCCCAAAATATTGTTTTTGTGCATTTCTCTATGATGTGACATCATCAGGCTAGTAAGAGTTGCTATGAGGTCCCATATAACAAACAGCACCATCATATTCACCACTGAGTCATTGCTTATCATGCCACACCTTTTTTTCTTACTATGGGTTGTAGTCAAAAAAATTCTTTAATAAAACATGATGTTTTTAGATACTCGTCTCACAGTGTGTAAGTTCCTTATACTATAGTGACTAAGACACATAGGTGCAGATCCCCAATCCGCTTGTTACTACTGGATGACTTTGAACCAATCGCATCACCTGTCAGTGCCTTAGTTTCCTCATCTGTGCAATGGGTAAGTCATTTCTCACATGAGTAATGAGTCCTCACGGGAGTGGTGTGAGAACTATATGCTTTAGCCTTCGAAACCACTTAGCAGGTGTTCAATAATTGTTAGCGGTTATTAAGACTTGAGTATAACTTTTTCTGAATAAGCCAACAATAAGCATCTTGTTTCCACAAATATGAATTTTTAAGAGCCATGTAACTATTTTTAGTTTTGCTATTTGCAAACAATACTACCTCTCCAGATATGAAGGAATAAAAATAAAATATTAGCAATCAACAAGTCTTCCTCTGTCAGTATATTTAATCCTGAATTGCCCATTACATTTTTGTATTTTCTGAAAACCTTTTATTTTATTGTTGTATGAACACTTAAATTAAGATCTAGTCTCTTAGCAAATACTTAAGAGCACTACACATTATTGTTACTATAGGTATAATGTTTGTCGTATAGCAGATTTCTAGAACTTATTCATCTTGCTTAACTGAAACTTTATGCCCTTTGTTTAGTAACTCTCCATTTCCCCCTCAGACCTGCTTCTTTTAATTAACAGGCAATTACGGTGTGGTTAAAATGACATCCTCTCGTGAAAACTGAAAAACTTCCAATAGACCAGAGCATGTATGAGAATTCATCCCCTCTTTGGTTCTCCGAAGAGAACCAAAGGTGTAGACATAGGCAAGGATATGTAGATAGAATGAGATTGTTCAGTCACTCAACTAATATTTATTGAGTGCCTACAACATGCAGACATTGGAGGTATTAAGTTGTTAATAAACTGAATACAAATAACAAAACTGTTAACAAAACAGACATGATCTTTGGACTCATGGGGCTTTCTGTGGGGGAGACATGTTATAAAAGCAAGCCCAAAGAAATAACAATGACTCTCATAGACCACTTAACAAGCTTTGTAACTTGAAATGCATTATCTTACATGATACTCTTGCCATCCTGTGATATAATGAGTTAACCTCATTTAAAGAAGAGAAAAAGAAGAGAAAACTTATCCAAGTTCACAGAATAGTGAATGATGGAGCCAGGATTTGAACTTCTGGTGCCACTTTACCACTCATTTGTACTTAAAACTTGCAATAAATATAATGAGATGATGTTGGTGACATGCTTAGCATAATACCAAGCACTTAGTAAGTGCTCAGTCCTTCCTCTTGTTCTTTGATTTCTATTTGCTCATCTTTTTTAATGCTTTTTTTTTTTTTTAACATGGCTCTGTGGTAAGAATGGGGGTTGACTGAAGGTCCCTTCCCTACCCCTGTCCTTTCTTAATATTTAAAAACACTACTTTGGTCCCACCTCTGACCATTCTTTCCCCAAGTCTTTTAATTTTCCCTTTTCCCCTGCCTGGTCTATAAATGATGGTGCCCTCCTAGGATATGTCCTTACCCCTCTTTTCTTTCCATGGTCTCTTCCATGGAAGAGCTCATCTCTCTCCATGGCTTCCACTTTTATACTGATTCCATGGACCCTCATATCACCATTCTTGGCCTTGCATGCTCTCCTGACCACTAACCTGGTGCTCCACAGATACTCCAAATGCCACAAATCAAAAATGGGATTCATTTATCCTCTCCTCAACTTGCAACTTCTGGAGGTCCCTATTCTGGTAAATCCAACCAACATACTCTCAGTCATCCCGGCCGGAAATCTCAACATCGTCGTAGACTCTTCCTTCTTCTTCTAACTTTCTCACACCTCCTCATACCATCCTTGGTCAGTTGCCAAGTCTTTCTTATGGCTGCACCCCTCATATTTGTCTCATTTTTCTTATGCATGATCTTATTCAGGTCTCCATAGTCTCCCACCTACACTACTGAAATCTCTCCTATCCGTTCTTGCTGATTTTGGGAGCTCAACCTCTTAATGCCATTACTTACCTTGCTGCTAAAGAGTTAGCATCCTAAGACACAACTATGGTTATGTCTCTTTACTCCTCCAAAATCTTCAGTGATAGCTATTTCAGGTAGACCAAGCAATTTTCTCTGTAGTCTACCCATGTTTTTGGTAATGGAGAGAATAGAGAGCAAGTCAGGCACTACTTCTCATTTAGTAGAAAATACACAAGTATGAGTGTATCTTTCAGCCTGGACTGCCTTTATCTCCCTACATGGCCACTCTTATAGAACAAATGCAAATACCACATCCTTACTTTCTCTCTCCTCTATCTCTCTCTCTCTCTCTTTTTCTTTTTTTTGCATTTCTGTTCTCTAGTGTCATGTAGGAGAAATGTAGAGTGTATGATAGAATTTTCAGGTTGATTTACTATATACTTAGGAAGGGATAATTATTGGGTCTAAGTTAAAGCCAAATTGGGCCAAAAAATTTTTCTCTTTGATCTTCTGCCATTAAAGATATACTTTTTTATTCAATGAAATGTATGAATACATATAAAATACATATAGTAACACAAAATTGACAGGCGTAACTAATGTCAGAGAAAGCAGAATAAAAATCCAAAAAGATTTTGACACTTGTGAACCTTCCTTAGGGATAAATGTGAAGTACTACGACAGGCTCTGCTATTCAATAACTTCAGGGACCAGCAGAATGGAACAGTAGAATGCTGTTCTGAGACACTCATTGTCCCTGCCCTTCCCCAGGGCTGCCTCAGGACTCAGAGGTGGGGAAGGTCAGAGCTCAATAGATATTAAATGTGTGAGAAAGTGAGAGTGACGAAAGAATGAGTCAAGAGAAGTTTATGAAAAGAAAATACTGGCTTTGATGTGCATTTTATTTACTTATTAGAGGTGAGAGAGATGGATGGAATCAATACATCAATGATCCCTATGATCTAAAATTCTACTGTCCTACTAGGTACATCCTCCATTGAAGCAAACTAAGTAGATTTGGGTGTGCTAACCTAAGGTTTCTCAGAAGCAGCATTAGAAGTTCCAGGCTACTACTAAACATCAACTATGTGCCAAGCCTCTCAGCTAATTGGTGGATACATAAAGATGGCATTCTTAGTTTGTCAAGGATATGAGCAAGTAAGTAAATGATCAGTGTTATAACACAATTGGTTAGTTATTATAATTGAATGACGGATGGATGGATGGATGGATGGATGGATGGATGGATGGATGGATGGAAGATTTGTGGAAGGATGGATCGTTGTTATGGATAACATCAAGAAGAGAACATTAACTGTGAGACACAGGAGATGTTAACAGTGACATCTGGGCTGCTTATATGGCGTAATGGAAATTTATGCATTTGGAGCTTACAGACCCACATGCTGTACTAGATGCACCATTCACTACCTGTGTGGCTTCAGTCCATGCACAAAATCCCTCTGAATCTCAGTTTCATCATATATAAAATATATGCAATAATATATAACACTTAATTGTGAAAATTAAAATACATAAATAGTACTGTTTAGCCCATGGCTTACCCAAAATCAACCAATCAGAAACTCCACAAAATTTAAGCATATCAATGTGCAAGGGCCTGCTACCCTGTGGGAGAAGGACAGACTAACAAGGTTTTGGTTCACTCAGCTTTTGAAGATGACACTAAGAATTGGAGAAAGGATACCCAAACTGTGCTCAATCACTTCTCAGTTGAGTATCAAAGGGAAGTGGCACTGGAAATCATTTCTAAGGGCAGCTAAATGTCTCCTTGGTCAGGGTGTTCCACATTTAGCCATTAGACTCTGATGACACACAGGATCAAAAAGAGGGGAAAAAAAAACACATTGTTTTGGAGATCAAGGCCTAACTTTTGGTCTTTGTTCTTTGACTAGCTTTGTAATCCTAGATATAAGACTTTGGCTTCTCTGATCCTTTGACCCACATTGTGAGGTGAAATACCTTAATGGATATGAGAGAACATGGGAAATGGAATTAAATGAGAAGACTTGGAGAAACTCCTTGCAGATGATAAAGCACCATACAATATATGAAATGCCATATTACATGCATATTATACAAACATATACAACCAATGGGAAAATTAAAAAATGTCAGGCCAATATAAAGGGTGAATAGCCAAAAATAGGTTTAGGAGGTATAAACGCATATATGAGTTATTGGGATTTCCTTTAACTTATGAACATATTTAGGCCCACAGACTGTGTCATTTGTCACAGGTAAGACATATGCTGCAGACTTAAGTGAATAAGTAGGTGCGAGGGGCTTTGAGTGGGAATAGGGGAGGAAAATCTCATTAATCTGTAAGGATGACACCTTCTCAATTTTTAAAGAGCCAGTTGAAGAAACTACACTTATACTGTAATTTCAAAAGGAAATGTAATTTTCTTGCCATCTTTAAAATTTCCTTCATTAATAATCGAAAGAGGTTTTCAAGTAGAAGAGATATGGATTTAATCAGCAGGAAGAGCCATTGTAGGAATAAAACCTGACATCACAAGTGAATGCACAAGCCTACTGTTTGAATCATCATCACTGCAGCCTTTTCTTTTTAAATGAGCACTGAAATGGCTTTGGGGAGACTGGTTTGACTTTCTGCCTAAAGAATGGCTTTCTAATTGGTCCTAACAATTGAGTCTTGTGCCTAGTCTGAAGAAAAAAGAGACCTTTGTTGTTACTTCCTTTGGCCTGTCCATCCTATAATAATATCCACATTAAAATCCTAATGTATGATGTTCCAAGTAATGGTAATTTACTTAAGAACTTCAACATTCTAATCCACTTAATCGTGGAAAATACGACAGAATAGGGTTCCAGTCCAACGAAAGAAATTTGCCTGTCATTATGGATCCTTTGGAGTGGGATTAAGTTTGGTGGGGCTTCAGAGTATTATTTGACCCTGTCCTTTTCTTTATTTGGGGATTTGGGGGTGGGAGCATGTAATCTGTTTTTGTTCACTAGGAATACTTTGGTACAGGACACTAGGTGTAGATGTTATCAAGAAAAACCCAAAAGTGGATGGACATTGGCTTAGATGAACACTAAAGCTCCTGAAATTGCTCCAGAAATCCTCCTTGACCACCTTTGCAGTGATGAAATGGCTTATTCCTGTGCTCCTATGGTTTTCTGGGCAAACCTAACATGATCGCAGCCCTTATGGCACTGCAAAACCATCCCTGATTTTCCTGTGTCTCCCTCCACCAAGCTGTGAGGCCTTAAGGAAAAGGATTCTTCAAATTTGTAACCCCAGCCTAGCATCGGTACATCATAGGTATTTAAAAGGTATTGGTTGAATGAATGGATGAGATTCTATAGTTTATTTTAATTCTGCCATCTGTTTGAGAAATATATACCCTGAAAACTGTTTGGGACATCTTACCATATTGCTTAAAACTAAAGTTTTTAATGTAAACTAGCATGTTCTGAACAGTGATTCTGTTATACAAGATCTTAAGTGCTTTGGAAAGAAGACAGTGAAAGGAATAGAGGGAGATTTGTGGTCACACACCAAAAAGCTATAATTACTTTGCTCTAAAAATTAAGGGATATGTTGATGGACCTACTGTTTCATGGTTTTAACAGGATATTAGAGACATAACTGGTAGCTATTAAATATTAAAATCAAACTGTTATCTCTTAAATAGAAAAATATTGAGACTTCCTGTCTGTTATTGACAACATTAATCCTTTTCTCATCATGAGCTTTTAAATTAGGAATCTATTTGAAAAAAAAAAAGGTAGCAAAATGATTTTATGACTCTAAATTAGAAAGAAAACATACGACTAACACTGCAAATTCTGCATGCCACGTAGAACAAATGTTAAAGATTCAAACTGAAAAAGAAAACTAAGGAAACAAGGTAGAGCTCCTCGTCTACTTTAAAATAACTTTAAACAGAAGTACTTAAGACACCAGTTTAATTTCTCTACCAGGAAGGAACATGATTCTTCTTTCTTCTTTCTCCATATGCATCGCCAAGTTTCTTGGGAATTAGGCAATTGAGAAGAAAAGGAGAAAAATTCATACCAGTTAACCAGCTTATTTTTCTTTCTAATTAAAACAGGTAAATCTCAACATTGCAAGATTTAGATGTTCTCATTTCCCTTTAAAAATTACCGGTGGGGATTTTCCTTATTTCCCATAAAATTATACTGAGTCAGTTGCCTCTACAAAAATGCCTCTCCCAAACACATTAGAAGACTCTGCATAAATGAATACAGACTTGATCCTCACTCAAGAGTCCCGGAGCTTGTCAGATCACAGGTGCTCACGCCGTCACCTGCTTCACTCTGGCCTCATCTCAACGAAGGCAATTATCCTAGGGAAAGCAATCAGGTGAGCACCTAAGTTCATCTAGCTTGTCAGGTGTTTCCTACTGTGAGAGTAATGTTTTGCATCGATGGAAATGTTTTATGTCTGTACTCTCCATATGGTAGCAACCAACCATGTGTGGCTATTAAGCCCTTGAAATGTGGCTACTGCAACTGAAGACTGGACTTTCAAATCTTATTTCATCTTAATCATTTGAATTTAAATAGCCATACATGACTAGTGGCTACATACTGGAAGGTACCTGAGGGATTTATACTGGCAGGGTTGTACCATGAACCAAGCATTACAGTTGAACCCTTTTAAAAATGATAAAACACTCTAATACATACAGAGGTATAAATTGAAAACCATGTAATCAGAATTTTATTCACTAGAGATTAATAAATATTAACATGTGGTGTGTATTTATTCTTCTAGACTTTTTTCTCCCCATAGAAACATAGACAATCAGGTAGATTTAAAAATGTATTGTCATGCAGGGTGTCATGTGGGGTCTCTGGTCCCGCTCCCCACATAACGCAGGACACGGTGAGGCCAAAAAGGAACACCCACGGAGCCGTAGACAGGGGAGTCACACCACTGTAGTCTCGCTGGTGGCTGGGCTGGAGATACAGGAAGCAGGAACCACACTATCAGCAACCTGCCGTCCACTCCTCTGCCAACCAACCAACCCCACTTGCTAGCTGCAATCCGCCGTGCCAACTGCAATCCGCTCTTGCCAGCTCAGCCACCATCTTCTTGCTAGGCCCCATTTTCATGCTAGCATAGCCACAGCAGTTATATCAGTGGCCAATGGCTTACGGGTTACCGCTGACGGCCAACTAGCCACAGCTGATGGCCATCCAATCACAGTTGATGGCCATCTATTACCTGAGCCAACACCTTTCCACATGAGGCCGAGAGCCTGGAAACTGCACTCCTGGCTCAGTCCCCACATATATAAAATAGAATCACACTATATGTGCTATTCTGATGCTTACATTTCTCTTAACATATTTTGGCCATCTTACTATGTTAGTAAATAGAGATCTTTACAGTTACATGAACCATATATTCCCTTTTTTCACTAAGTCAGTCTTGTCATTTCCTGCCAAGGAGTTTTGATTGACACAGGTGTGTCCAGGGCTCTGTCTCTGGGTGAAAGACCAGAAGTAGGTGCAAACTCAAAAGGGAGAGCTTTGTGTCATAGGCAGAGGAAGTTAACCCTCTATTGCATACTCAAAAGGAAACAATTGGGGAGTTTTGAGTAGGGAAGTGGCACCATCAAACATGTCGTTGAAGAGGGTGACTTTGGCAGTAATCTCTATTAGATCAGAGCAGAGACCCTTGGCAGAAAGATCAGAGTTCGTGCTGCATAGGGTTGTTTACAGTTCAGTTACCAGGTACTCAGCATATCACTCATACTGCTGTGCCATATAGCATTCCAGAGGAAGCTCACAAAATCCTACTTAGCTCTCTCATTCACAACGGAGTAGAAGTGAAACACTGTAATTGCAAGTTAGGTTTTCAACTACTATTGGGAAGATATGAAGTAATTAATTCATTCATCTTTTATTGATAAACTACTATAGGCCAGGCATTAGGGAAATAGCAATATACAAAATAAAGTTTCTGTCCACAGGGGGGACGCTGTAAAAGGAGTAAGTTTGGGGGCTGGGGAACAATAAGAAGTTTAATTTTGAACATATACATTTTGAGATGCCTATTAGACATCCGAGTGAAATGTCAAAGAGGCAGTCATATACATGAGTTGGAGATACATTTTGGGAGTCATCAGAATATGTGATCACCTAGTGAGTGAAAAAACATACAGAAAAGAGGAGTCCAAGAGATGAGACAAATGAGCTAAGGAGACTGAAGAAGCTGGTGACAAGAATAGAGCAGAAGAGAAAGTAACAGTGAGCTAAGAAATACGATCTCCAAAGAATGTGGCCCAGGACTTTGTATAACTCCACCAATGAGGCAGAGTGAGTGGTACTGACTTATGGCATGAGTTTCCAAGCTGAGGAATTTTTAAGGAGAGTAGGACAATAGTAGAGGCAATGAGGACCAAGGACACCTATTTTGTTTCCAAATCTAATCGCACAAGGGGTGTGGGAAATAAAACATGGCCACTTGGGAGGGCTCTAGGGAAGCAATATAATTAAGAAAGACAAGTTCATAGGTAGTAAGAGAGTAAGGGGCTGTTCAGACAAGGTTAAGAAAATAAAGGACTTTACTGATGAGTTTTGGAATTCATAGAGCAGCAACTTAGGAGTTGAAGAGGGTGGAAGATGGGATCAATTAGAGATGGAGCTGTGTGGGTATGAGAGACCACACAGGGTGGTTAATAAAGACATGGACAAAGGGCATAATAGGATTGGCCCCATTGTTCTTTGAGGCAGATCAGTGGGGCTTTGAGAAAAGAGGAAGAAACAGAGAGCTCTTCTGTGTTGTGAATTTAAAAACAATAAGCCTTTGGGTGTTAATGTAGGAATGTGACCCCTTAAAAATGTTTTTATCCTGAAATATGTTTTCTAAGTTTTATCCTGAAATATATTTCCTAAGTTGTGGCAGTTTACCACCAGGTATCTCCAGGCAGCATGTATTCAACCCTTGTCACAACAGATACGTGTTGAATACAGACTATCATATAGGCATGGGAAAGGAGGAAGAGAAAGGAAAGCAGTCATCTCTAGGAAAAGTACGTCTTCAAATGCAGCTGTATCTGTTCTCTCGCAGGCAACAAGAAGAGACGTGGCAGTTTCAACATCTTTTCTTGCTCTTTGGGATGCCAGGAGATGCATCTCCTCCTTTGTCTCCAGAGCAGAAAAGGCCAGTTGTCCACTTCTCCAAGTACTCTTATGTTGGATATTTGTGGCTCAGAAATGCTGGTACCATTTTATAACAAACACCTAATCAATTATCAGAATGACACAAATATAGGACCAACATCTTCACTGTTCAAAATGTGGAGGACCTAAACCCATCCTCCACGCACAACCAGGCTTCTCTTTAACCTGTGTTTTTTAAAGAAATGAAAAAATGTGAGAAAAAATAGCAGTTTGAAATCAACAGAACTAGAATGACAAAAATATGTCAAATGTGCAATGCTCCTCCATCCATAATTATGACAGACAGTACCAGTACTTCTTGAGACTTTCCTCTTGAACCCAGTTGGGTCTTCAAATCACTTTCCACGTGGTACTTCAGACCGTCATTACCAATTGATTAGAATTAGGCCATCCCGATGACACAAGGAGCACCACCTTTTCAGACATATAAAGTGGGTCCTGAAATAGGATAAAATACTACGAGGTTTTAAGTACATGCTCGAATGATTTTTGTGCTCCTTCAAAGTACTCCATGTTCCTGAGATAAGAAAACTCTAGTTCCAAAGTATCCTCTCCCGAGGAGAGGCACACAAGAGGCAATCCAGCATGGGTACCAGATATTTGCTCATCAATTGTTTATCTTCATTTTGGAGGAAGCGAGTAGGTTCAGTAAAGTTAAGGCCCCAATTCTGTCAGCTGATTGTGTTGCCATATCATGGAGTTTGGCATGGAAATTGATGCAATCAGGATGAGTCTACTAAATTCAGAGAATTGAATAAAAATTTTCCCCCCTTTCATCTTAGGTTAAGTTGTCTCCAAATGTATTTCATTAGGAAGACATTATTATACCCCCTAAGAATTCTACGACCACTTTTCCATTTGAGTCTTGGCCTGGGAGAGGCTTTCTTTAGTTTGTCTTGAAAAGGAATGTCCAGTTATGTGGTCAACTACATAAGCTCAGAGCTTGGAGTCCTTTGAACAGTTTCATTTAGAGAAGCAGACACTGAACAGATACAGCATTTTTGTTTTTATATCCTCTCTAAATGGAACTAAGAACAGGCATTAAGAGATTTGAATTAGAGAAACAATTATTCTAACACACATAATAGAGGAAAGGCTCTCAGAGCTCATAATCTCCTGATTCTCATGAAAAACTGTCACTCTTTGGATATCCATGTTTGACTGGAGGTTCTTCAGAGTAATCTAAGTCTCCTTTTCTCACTTTATCCTCTTGGATTGATTTTTGTTCCTTTTGAAAACGCTTGTTCCACTTTAAAACTTTCTGCACAGGGCAAAATGCATAATCGGCATCATTTAGCACTCTAAATACTCTGCCATTAAACTAGGATTCCTATGACTGAGCATGCCTTGTCAATGGAAATTTATTCAATGAAATGTGAAATTACTTTCAAAGACACATTGAGGGCATTTGATTTAAGCCAGGCATGTTAAGCTGAAAAGTTTCAGGAAGTTACATATGTTCTTAGGTAGTCAAATTGTTTATCTTAGGGTACATTTTCATTCTTGACTGCTGCCTCTGACTTTTAACTTTTCACAATGTCCTTCAAGGGAATCCAATATATGAAAGATCATTTCAATGGTGTCTTCACATTTTCATGACATCTTTCATGGCAGAACTGTCGTAACTAGAATGTGCAGTCCGAGTCCCATTGACTGTCATACTTCACCCTGCATGATCACCATCTTACAGTCTCCAAAAGAAGATTCTGTTAACTTAGTTAGTATGTTGTAAGAGCTAATCCAGGCTTAGCCCAACCCCTTCCTAGGTACAGGCGCCTTTGTTGTCAATGAAGAAGGGTAGGAACTGTATTCCCTGGGAATCAGAAAAAATATTTTTAACTGGCTATATTTAAGAGGAAGTTATATTCACTTAGCATGTTCAAAGAGGTGTGGGAGATAGAACAGCAATAATCATGCAACTTTAATTCCTAAAGATATTCCAACAACCACTCTGGGTCTGAAAGACATATCCCATATCCTTCCACCTGGGAGCCTGTAAAAAAAACCAAACACAAACAGTGCACTGGAGTAAGAGGTCTCCAGGGATTGCGAGCATAGCATAGCTATCATATTCCCAGAGCCTCCTATGTGGAAGGGGCTCCATGAGTGCTTGCTCAGAAAATGGATGAAAGCCAGAGTAGAATTGCAAGATCCAGACTCCAGCCAGATGGGTGCCAATACACAGACCACTGCACCTACAGCCCACGTTCTCTTAAATGCCCCAAGACAACCATTAATAACAAGAATGCTCTGTATATTGCCATGTAGTAAATCTAAAACCCACTAGAAACTGAAAACGCTTATCCTTATAAATATCTCTTTAGATGTCCTTCCCTTTCTTATGATGGCTGTAAAATACCTCTTCTGAGACGGTACAGGGGAAGGACAGGTTAGATCATGTAGAAACCTGAGACAGGAGGAATGAGAGAGGGTTAGAGTTGCCTTTGTGTTGTTTTTCTCTCTCGGTGGAGAATCTTCTCTGGAGGCCAGATTTCTGAACCCTGTTATCTGAAGGGCTTGGCTCAACATGACATGGTATTGGGCTCTCTCCTTCTGGGGGCTGCTATAGTTTCAGGGAAGAGCCCTGAAGCATCTCGGAGAATCCTTATCACTGTAGCAAAAGCTTCCCTGGATGTGACTATAGGCAGAGGCATAAAAAGCATTTGTTTTCCTGTTTGCTTTTGCACCTCTGCCGTTGCCAGGAGAACAAGCCTTTGTTCATCTGCTGGAGGGAGTCATAAGATATATGGATGAGAGCTAAGTCACTCCAGGTGACAGCCAACTAACCCACAGATGTGTGAGCCCCAGACAATAGCTGGTCAACTCTCAGAACTATGAGTGGGCCCAGCCAAAACCAGGAGAAGTGCCCAGAAAGGTCTAAACAACCACCTGCAGACTCAAAAACTAAATAAATCCTCACTGTTGCATACCACTGAGTTTTGGAGTGGTTTGTTGTGCATCATTATTGTAGCCTAAGACTCCAGAAACAGCGACTTTCTGTTGCTGTTAAGGGGTAGTGTAGTTCAGTGGTTGAAGCACCGAATCCTGCCTCTGCCACTCATTGACTTGGGGAGTCACTTAACCTCTCTATATCTCAGTTTCTTCATCTATAAAATGGAGATAATAATATCTACCAACAGAGGGCTAATGTGAAGATCAAATGAATTATATATGAAGAGCTTATAATAGTCACTGGAATATAATAAGCACTATAAATGTGCTATTATCACTTGCTATTATGTTGATTTGCATTGGTGAAAAACAGCCGAATAGTTTCATTCTACACATCACACAGCCTGATCTGTCCTAATTAGGAATGTTAGTGGAGCTTTTCCAAGGACTTTATTATTTTTTTAAACGACGTGTGATTCTGCTGCTTTCTCTGGTGGGCAAGAGGTTTTTAAGTTGGTCTCAGTTTTTTTCTCCCTTCTTCTGAGTCAATCTGTGCCATATCTGGGGATATTTATTGGGATTTTTGTCATTTGCATGTGATTTTTCCTCAGATTTCAGTATTTATGCAACTTTTCATTATTTTCATATTGCTTTAAAATTTTTGAAAGGGATAGAGAAAGGTAAATAGGAGGATTGTGGTCAAGGAGCTATTTGACCCAGAGGTACGACAGTATAGTTCCCAATAATCTGCTACAGCCTTGTTTTTTTAAGTCTTCCTTGTTTGAAATTTCCATTCATTTAGAATAACTTGGTAGATTGATATTCTTTGCCCTTTTCCTCATATTTGAGCCTACGTCAACATGTGTCAACTGAAAGCTAACTGGAGAAGTTCCTTGGCTTATATGCGTAACTGAACAGAGGAGCAATATTTAAACAAACAAGACTTCGGGGAAAGCCTCTTCTCTCTCAGTTGTTAACTAATTAATGAATTTGTCTTTCTTGGAAATGCTGCTGTCCATCATTTTTCCTCTTTCTGAATCTGAACCCCTCCATTTTCACTGCCTTTAAGCACATCTTAAACATTTAGAAGAAACAAAGTAATATAAAACACAAATACAAAATATAACCCTCCTTGATTTGGTTACTGCCTTTCCCCCAATCTTTTTACTTTCCTACACTACAGAGCTACTCAGGGGTTAACTTCATTTGTTCCCGCCACTCTTCATAAATTGGTCTCATTCAAGTCATTAGTGACCTCCTAATTAAAAATTCATTAAACACTTTTTAGTCTTCGGCTTATGTGATGCCCCTGAAGCATTTGACACCCCTTTTCAATTCTTGAATTTCTCTCCTTCCTTGGCTTCCTTTCTTTTGTGGTTATTTTCCTAGTCTCAGAATTCTATCTTTTGTCAACTTCCCTCAGGTGCACACCTCATTCTACCATTAGCTTTGTACTTTCTTCTCACTGTTTGTGCTGGGGGATCTCATGGACTCCCAGGGTTTCAACAGCCTCTTGTATGTTGAAATCTTTATTTCTTACACAAACCCCTTTCTTGAACTCTAGACTGTCTACTGAACTTCTCCAATAACTTCAATTACCATCTATACTTTGATTTTCCACAGATATGATTCTAGTCCAGACCTGTGGCTCTTGCAATCAGGCCTTTATTTCTAAATGCGTACGCAACATCTTCCTCTAGAGCAGGGGTGTCCAAACTGCGGCCTGCGGGCCAACTACCACCTGCTATCCATTTTTTATTGGCCCGCAGCAAATTCCAAAAATATATTTAGTTTACTTAAATAAACCAGGTGAGGCAATATGTACTTCACCTTGAGTGAGTGGCTTGGCTGTTTGTGTATTTTACCGCATACGGCCCTTGGTGAAAAATGTTGAAAAAAGTTTGGACACCCCTGCTCTAGATGTTTCTTAGGTATCTTATACTCAAGATATTCAATCTGAATCATAA
The DNA here is from genome assembly GCF_964194185.1 of Rhinolophus hipposideros. Lineage (NCBI taxonomy): Eukaryota > Metazoa > Chordata > Mammalia > Chiroptera > Rhinolophidae > Rhinolophus > Rhinolophus hipposideros. Next base: position 56,773,529 of record NC_138057.1, on the reverse strand, counting down.
CCTCTACCTCCTGAAACCTCTGCTTACAGTATTTCCTTTTCAGAACATCCCTCCCCCGTGTAGTTATTCAAGCCAGAAAAAGAAGAGTTGTTCCTAATTTTCCTTTCTTTTTTCCAAACTCCATATTCCAAGTCTGATCTACTCTATTTCCTTAATATCACACTGCCATACCACTAAAGCACTTTTTCCAAAGCACAAGTTCACCCATTTCCTTTTTCTAGAGGATAAAACTTCCAACTCCAAGATCCTGATGAGCTGGATCCTCCCTAACTTTCCAGTCTCATCTCATAGCTCTTCCCTGCAGGTATCCGATGGCGTAATCACACGTTTCTACTAAAAGTAAGGTTTTTGCTTACTTTTTGCTTTTGCTTTTTTACACTTTTGTGCCTATTCCTGTGTTTCTCCTTTTGCTTCGGTTGTTCTTTCTTCCATTTCTTTCTGTTGAATTTCTTTAAGGCTTCACTTTTTCTCGGCAGCATTTGAAATTTTCTCTTCTGTGTTCACATAGAGCCTCATTTTCCTATTATAGTGCATAATGTGGAGTAGTAATCACTTGTTTTGCATGACAATCCTCATCACAAAACTGTGAGCTCCTCCAGGAGGTGACTAAGCCCTAGTTACATTTGTAGCCCCAGCACTTAGCATAGTTCCTGGTAAACAGTGAAGACTTATTTTATGTTTGTTGACTAGATTAACTCGATGAATGCTGCAGTGTCACATCCACAAACATTTGTTCTCCCCTGGCTCTAGTAACAGTCCCAGAACTTCAAGACAGTGATAGTGCTGCTTTTCTCTGGGCTGATCAGTCCACATTTACAATATTCTGTTCTGATGTGATGCTGCACTTTCATTGAGGCAGATGTAAACTACACAAACATTAAAGAAGCGCAATAAGGAATCCCACATGTCAGAGGAGCCATAATTGAAGAAATAGGAAATATTTGTGTAAGGCACCATGAATTGAAAAGAAACTTAACAGTACCTGTTTTCATAGTCAGTGATTGAGAACAAGCCACTCCCTTTGTAATAAAGCACAACTCTGGCAGATTAAACATGATGACAGGTTCTTTGCTGTTTCTCTCACTGAGAGGTGGAGTCAAATTCTCCCCTTGAAGTTGGTTTGCTTGACGAATAGCATGGGATGAAAAGGACACTGCAAGACTTCTTTTTTTTTTTTAATTTACTGGGGTGACAGTTGTTAGTAAAATTACATAGATTTCAGGTGTACAATTCTGTATTACATCATCTATAAATCCCATTGTGTGTTCACCACCCAGAGTCAGTTCTCCTTCTATCACCATATATTTGATCCCTCTTAACCTCATCTCCCAGCCCCCACCCCCCTTACCTTCTGGCAACCACTAAACTATTGTCTGTGTCTATGAGTTTTTGTTTCTCATTTGTTTATCTTTTTCTTTTGTTGTTTTTGGTTTATATACCACATATCAGTGAAATCACATGGTTCTCTGCTTTTTCTGTGCAAGACTTCTTAAACTCAATCAGAAGCAACTTTGCAGCTCCAACTTGGTCTTCTGAATTGTTTCTTCTTGGGGTGTCCCCCTTCCAAACACAGTCATGGTGCTGTGAGCAGTTCACGGCACAAAACAAAGCCAAATGTAGGTGCACTGTTACGGCCCTGTAACTCCCCAGTCACAGCCAGTTAAAACTGACATCAATTAGCGAACCATTTTGGGCACCTAACCCAAAGAAGACTTCAGATAACTGCAGCCTCTGCCAACATCTAACTGCAACCACATAAGAAAACTAAGGAAGAATCAGCCAGCCAGACCCTGTTTGAATTCCTGATCCCAAATCTGAGTACAAATACATTTTTTTAACCATTAAATTTGGAGTTGTAAACCATTTTGTTTGTTACACAGCAGTAGATACCCAAAACAACAACTGCAAGTGTTGATAGACTGAAGAGTGATTGGGTAACAATAAACCACTGTGGCAAAAACTGAGCTGTCGCCCTTAGATTTCTTGCTCCCTCCAGGGAAGGACTTGTTGCTCAGCTGCAGGGAATGTGGTTGGCTGGCAGCCACCAGCCGTTAGCTCCCTCAGGGGCTACCTCACGTTCAGAGCTGTGGCCTTGCTCTTTTCAGGGCAGGCCCCAGCCAATGATGGAGCAAGGCAGTGCTAGCCACGGCCATGTTCTTGGAGTGTCCCCAGCCCATGGCCAAACAAGATGTGGTGTAAAGGCCTAGCCATTTTGGTCCAACTGTCAACTCCTTAATGAGCCCCCTTCGCTCCAGAGCTCCTCTGGTCTGTATCATGGGCTGATTTCTCCACCTGCTCATCTCTTTTCACAGGTATTACTTCCCAGCGAAACTTTGGCACTCCTGTTCCATCTCAGTGTCTGCTTCCTAAAGAATACAACATACACAACCCTCTTGCATTAGCTTAAGAAAAATTATCATAGCAAAGAGCAACTTTTAAGACTTCGTAGCAGATCAAGCCTAGCAATACTAATATGGCTACTGGTTCTTGGCTTAAGGTCATTGCTTGTTTTATTATTGTTTAAGTAAAACATGGCAGCAGCCTTGGTTATTGGCTACCTAGACAACAAATGAAGACTGCCAAGTCAAACGAGAGGAGCAGTGGGTTATAGACAGTACTAGGAGTCTTGATTTTGCATCTGCCTGAAGAGAAGTGGCAGAACTCAATGAAATGATAAGTGTCTCACAAAGACCCAGTTGGTCTTTTTTTTTTTTTTTTAGGGAATATCATTTTTTAAATTTTATTATTAGTTTCAGGTTTACAAAACATACAAAACAATATAGTGATTAGACATTTATACACCTCATAAAGAAATAACCTAACAAGTCTACTACCCATCTGACAATTATAATACAATTGACTATATTCTTTATACTGTATTTTATATTCCATGACTATATATATATATAATACATATATATATAAATTTCAAATTATAGTTGACATTCAATATTATTTTATATTAGTTTCAGGTGTACAGCGTAGTGGTTAGACATTTATGTAATTTATGAAGTAATCCCCTCAATTAGTCTATTACCCATTTGACACCATAGTTTTTACAATATTATTAACTATATTCCCCATACTGTATTTCACATCCTTGTGACTATTTTGTAACTACCAGTTTGTATTTCCTAATCCCTTCACCTTTCTCACCCATCCTCCAAAACCCCTCCCATCTAGTAATCATCAATTTGTTCTCTGTGTCTATGAGTCTATTTCTGTTTTGTTTGCTCACTTATTCTGTTCTTTAGATACCACATATAAGTGAGATCATACAGTATTTGTCTGTCTCAATCTGACTTATTTCACTTAGAATAACACCCTTAACTGTGTTTCCCCTTAAATAAGACTGGGTCTTGTATTAATTTTTGCTCCAAAAGACGCATTGGGGCTTATGTTCAAGGGATGTCATTCTGAAAAATCATGCTAGAGCTTATTTTCCGGTTAGGTCTTATTTTCGGGGAAACACGGTAGGTCCATCCATGTTATAAATGGTAACATGGCCTTGTAAGTCATTGTTGATTAAAACACCTAAGTTCACTAATTTCTCAACTTTGTCAGAAATCCTCATCTGACACTTCTTGCTTAAGAATATGTGGGGTGCAGAGAGGTCTAACAATTTCCAGGCATTTATGAAGGAGCTCTGAGATTGGATGTTCTTGGGAACATTTAAATGATATTATTATAGAAATTGAATTTGTCTCCTGTTTCCCTTATTGAGTTCAAAGATGACCATTTTATTAATAAAAGTGTATTGTGGTAACCATGAAGGGGGAGAGAGAGCGAGAGAAAAAGTTAGAGAGAGAGAGAGAGAGAGAAAGAGAGAGAGAGAGAGAGAGAGAGAGAGAGAGAGAGAGAGAGAGAGAGAAACAATTAGTTGATCATTTTAATAAATAGAAATTTTATATCCTACTGGCATTTTGTCCTAAGTCTTTGTCCCTTTTGTTAAACATTTATAAAACTATTTGCCTTTTTGTCTGACAGTTGACATTATTCTTTCTGGGGAAGAGAAGAATGCCAGGAGAAGGACATAATCTTTCTTTTCAAATATTTGAATTAAGAGGAATTAGATTTGTTACAGCAAAAGCTGTTATAGCAGGCAAAGGGTAGAAATCAGCCCAATATGAAAGCTGAACAACAACAAAATTCTGCATGAGCTTTTTGTCAGAATTGTTCAGAGATGCAATGGGTTGCTTTGATAGGTGGTGTGCTCTCTATTGCTACAGGAAATCAAGCAATTACTTGATGGAGATGACATTACACAGGATTCCAGTATTTCGGGAACATTAGGTTTTAAAATCTCTTCATGACAAAAATTCTATAAATACAGAAGAAACAGGAAGACAAATATGAAGGTATTCTGAGGGATTTCTCCCGTTAAATAGAAATATAATGTAACAGAAATTACCATAATCAAATGTTAGTTTTCTGGTTGTCATTTTGTCAGGTATAAAGCTCTGCCAATACCTTTAAAATTGTTTGCCTAATAAAGCCAGTCAAGCATGAAATAACTTCTAGCTGCTTTAGTAAAGACTAATAGAGGAAATTACACTAATGAGAAGCTAATAAAGCGGACTAAGATGGTCCTAGATGCACATGCCCTTTTCAGACAAGGCTGGTGAATATCATATCTGTTGTAAGCAAGGGGTTTATGTTCTCATTTTCTAAAGAAAGGTTTTGGGAAATGTATCAGCAGGGGGCATTGGTGTTCTATCAGCAGGAGAACTTGACTCAGAGAGTAAGTGCTTTTGGTCATTCTGAGCACTAGAAAATGATCAACAAATCAAAGCAGATAGGAAACTATTTTTCTTAGAAAAATCTGCATAGATATATCATCTGTTTTAAATGAAACTTAAGGAAATAAAAGTACAGCATGTACATATTTGGTTTTTCCAAGATAAATGAAAGATGCTGGAGGCCTTAACATTTTTTGAGAGAGAGAAAAACATATCACAGCAGCTGCAGATTTGGCATTTTCAAGTCCTCAGAATTGAGAAGACAGCTGAACTTGCGTCCTGGGAACTAGCATCACTAATGCTTACAGCTCCCATTTAGCTGTAATGAGAGTGAAATTCAACAGTTCTCTCTGTGTTAGAAACTTCTCTAATACAACAAATACTGGCCTGTTTTCCTCTCTCCCCGTCTACTGCTACAGGCAAAGGCACACAATCATGAAAGAAATTGGGGGGGGGGGGGAGGGAAATATGTAGATTTGGAATATGAGACAAAGAACTACATTTCTTCACTCTAAAACACACACAGCCCCATAATTTGTCTTGGATAGAAAGGTTATTAAACACCAATAAAAACAAATGCAAATTTTCCCACATCTACCATGATATAAATGCTAGGTGGCATTTAATATAAATTTTGATATAATTCTTTATGAATTATTTCATGTTATAGAAAATTTTGATATCCCAGCTTTCTCACCCTCTATCCTCAAAAATATATTTAGCTCTACACCTAGAAGTTAAAATTCTAGGACTTAAATTTTGAGGTCTTAAGGAACAAAAGCACACATACACACTCCTACCTATAGATTTCTCTGATTTAATTCTATTTGAAGCATGAGAAGGCTGCCTAATTCCCACCTACCCTTAAGGCTCATCCAGATTTTAACCTTAGTTCATTTAACACACGTTGATGAAGCCCCTTCTAGGTAAGTGGCAGATTTGAGCTAGGAGCACATCTCCTCTATAAAACTTGCCTTGACCTCTGGGGCCATACTCCGAACTCCTGGAACATGAGTTTCTTGTTGGGTTTATTTTTCTCAACTTAACGAAGCTTCCAGTATTTCTCTCTGACACTGCCTACAGACCCAGGAAGGAAAATACCACTACTCTATTTAAAACGAGTGAATAAGCACTGAGCAATGTTCACTTGCATGTTTCTATAAAATAGGGGTTTTATCATGGTGACAGAAGGGACTCTCAACTTTCAGAGGCAAGAATTCCCTGCGTAATAAACTCAACAAACTTGGACTTCCGTAGTGACGCTTTCAAACCAATGTGAACAAATATGAAAGAAAAGAGTCATCAGGACTGTTTTGCAATTGCAAATAATTTTTAGACCAAAAACAATGAAAAGCATAATCAAATAAGATATTTATAAAAATAATGCGGAATCTTCCACATCTTTTCAAAACTACTTGGAAAATTAAACTTTGCAATAGGAGAAATTTTGCCCAATCCCTGTTTCAAATATATTTGCTTAACCTGTTTGGGAGCAGAAAACAAAACAAAAGGCACTATTTATAGCCAGGACACTTTAGGCTAAAGATAGTTCCCAGGCAAACCACTGCCCTCTTCCAACAAGTGTTCTTTATCAGGGCAACATTTTCTGTTCCCCTATTCCTCCTCCCCTTCTCTTAATGGCCACATGAGTGAAAGGATAGGGGGAGGGTTGTGAGGGAGAGATGTAGTGAAAGTTTTCCTGAAGAAAAACCTCTGCCCTTGGAGCTGGACAGTTCAGTTCCCAGCGCTGCCGCTAACCAGGTGTGTGAACTTGGGCAAGTCGCTCAAACTGACCCTATCGCAATAAAATGGGGAAAATCATTCCTAATACAGCAGGGGAAAAATACCAATGCATCAAGACTAAAGTCTCCCATCCAAGAAAATTCTGGCCATTGACAGGTCTCTTCCCCATCCTTCCTTTTAATTAAATAGATCCAGAATTAAAGAGTAAAAGGCAGAATGTATTACAGAATCTACACTGAAAATTCAGAACAGAGAGTGACTAAAAGGACAAAAACAATCCCACTCCTTAAGACCATGCCTAATAAAGGAGTGGTGTTTCCGTTTTGTTTTGTTTTTGAATTCCCAGCCTTTGTGTTTTGTGGTGTTGACTTTCTAGGGAGACAGTAAATAGCATGCTTTTCACCTACCAAGTGTTTTGAATCACTTAAGAGAAAGACAGAAAAGGTGTAGGGGAGATTAAGATAGTCCTTTGATATTTCTAGAGGCTGGGTTAGAAGATGTGACTTAGATGGACCTCCTAATACTGAGCCACAGAATTAGGTGGACCTACCTACCCAATCACCGACAGTGCTAGAAAACCACAGTCCTTCCCCACGTAGAAGGAAGAGACTAGAATGCATGTTTCCTGCGGTATCTGGCTTCCACCGGAAAGGAAGGAGGAAGAAGCTGAGCCAGGCATGTCCCGTTCTTCTTCCAAACTTCTCAATAATGAAATTTATTTCACCCCAGGGGAGGGACAGCTGAAGGGGTAGAGAGAAGCCACGGTTTATACCCTCATCGATATCGCTCCCCATGAAAGGAAATACCAGGAGTGGGAAGTGTGCTTCTGAGAGCATAAATCATCTCAAGTCATCCTTGTTCAGCAGAATGAATTGGATTTTACAATAATGAAATTTATCATAAGTAACAGAACTCGGCATTTATATCCTTAATGTTTAAACGGACCACATTTCAGCACCCTGGTGAATACACATTCTGGTTTTATCCTGGAATGGCTTGAAATGAGACATGATATGTCTGGATTTTCCTTTCCTTTATTAAACCTTTTACTGCATTTAACTTCCAGAGATGACTGGATCGTTTCCAAGGGAGGGAGGGGAGCAGTATATACGCATCTGTAATGATCTCTGACTGTGTGACAGAGCACTGATTTTTACAGCAGTAGCCAAAATTACAGTAATTAGAGAACACATCCACATCTTTATAAACAGAGTGTTAACTGATTCAAGGAAACTTAATGAGAACTTACGAGAGGAAGTGCACTTTTGCTACTGAGAATTAAACATTAATTAAAGTCAGAAGGCAATAGTTAAATTGCCTCTCCACTTCAGTCACTCCACGAGGCACAGAAATTGGAAAGGCTTTAGAATCTGCTGACTTTACTGGCTGTGACCCTCCAAATGGGTTCTCTAAATTTATGGTCAGTTTTGATGCAGAATTTTAGTTCCTGTCAGAGAGTTTGTTAAGATCTTGTTGCAGAAAATAGGACATGAAGCTTTCAAATGCCCAGCATTTTCGATTTAGGCATCTTATTTAAAAAGTATTTTTAATTGCCATTTTCATTATAAAGATAGGTTAAAAAATCCGTATATAAAATATAGTATAATCCCATATATGAAATAAAATACGCATAGACAATATTGGAAGGACATACATCAAATTATTAGTGGTAGATTTCTTTGAATGGTTGAATAATGGATGATTTTTTCTTGTCTATGTTTTATATACATTGCTTTTATAAATGGAAAAAAAGTAAACTAAGTTTTAATTTCTAAAGGTCTGCTTATTCTCAAGCAAGAGCTAATTGGTGCCCCTCAAACTGGCTATAAGGTACTTAGGACAACTAGCTTTTGTTTCTGTTTCTAAGACATTGGGGATGTGAAAAATTTGATGAACTGGAAAATAAACACAGATAACATTTGAACCTTACACTGTACCTTTTTTTTTTTTTGCCTGAATAACTGCAGATACTTTATTTCATTTCAATATAAAATTAAGAATTAAGAATTAAAGTGTCATTGTGGCTTTGATCCAATATCAAACCTCTGATCCAATAATAAACAAGACAAACTTCGGGAAGCAGACCTAATCAATTTTTCATTCTGAGTTAAGCACTGACTCATTTTAATGGGCAGGTCATGGAAATGACTAGTTTGGCCATATGAATCTCCTTGGGGGCTGCAGCTCAAAACACTTTATATTGATTCCTAGGTAAATAATATAGTGATTTAAGGAGAGGGATCTTTCCTCATTTGATTCTTTCAGCTCATGCATTTTGTATTTCTCCCTGGCAAATTTCCATTAACTTCCTATTGTTCCTCCCCACGCAGCTCACTCTCCCTCAGATTTAGCTGCTACCATGTCCAGTCACCTTCCACCTCTTTTCCTCTTTTAAATTATGACTTTCCCACTTCCTGTGTAGTATTTATGGTGAACTCAATTGCTTCTGCTTTTAAATAATCTCATCTCCCCCAGTATGTTATATCCCCAATAGTCCCACTGGAATTTACAACCTCTGTCCAGTTTCTCTTCTTTTGTGTTTCAATTTATTGACTAAATATACTTCATATACCCTTTCTACCTCTTTACATTGTATTCTCTCCTTAATTCCCTGAAATCTGTTTTTTATACTTATTCTTTCTTTGACAGGATCTTTTTTAAATAACTTATTTTACACTGTACTTTTAAGTGTGATATATTCTCACCAAAATTTTGAGGCAAATATTATATCCACTTAAAGATCCAGATAAAGATTATGAACCTAACTCCTTGCTTTCAGAATCCAGCCTTTGTACTATTGCACCCCTTCTATGTGACTGGCATGGGTTGGCATTTGTACCAGAGTTTCAGTCAGCTGGGCTTATGTGAGTCCTGGATGGGGAAACTAAAGTGGGTATGACAGTAATGGAATTTGCAACATGATTTTTCTCACCAATTCAATTGCTTTTGCCTACACTCCCCGACAGGCTAGGAAAGTCTTAATTGTGTGAGTGTGAATGTGTGTGCATTTGTGTGTGCTTTCTCATAGTACCAACCATAGTGCCCCAAACAAAAGTGAAAAGCGAGATACCTCATACTTTCTAAATAACTGGGCTTTCCTATTTTCATTAGGTAAAAATAAAAATCCATATATGAAATACAGTGTGATCCAAACTATGAAATAAAATATGCATAGGAAATATTGGAAGGACATATATCAAACTATTAGTGGTAGGTTTCTTTGAATGCTAGAACAATGAAGAATGCATAGGTGTTTTTTTTTTCCAACCTGAAAATGAAATTACATGTAGCCTGAGCTGCTGATCCACAATTTGTTCTGAAACTCTTTTGAAGAAAAATGCTATGGGAAAGCCACAGCTCTGACTGCAGCATAAAATAGATTTACTGATTTACCCACATGCCTACTTTTGTGCAGGTTCCCGGGATGCATTCAAGATAAGGCACACACTACATTTAAGGAGTTTGCAGTTTAGCAGGGGAGATAGTCCTATACACAAATAATTATAATGCAGGGGGTCAAGCGCAATTATAGATGCATTTACAAGATACAGTAGTAGCCCAGAGGAGGGTATGTCTGGTCAGGAAAGGTTTCACAGAGCAGACAAAATCTCCACCACACCTTAGACCTTTCAGGGGCAAGTCATTAATTTTGAAGTTGGGTCTTTTTATGTGTTGAAAAAACTGTTGCTAGATTTCCAGCTGTTGAGGCAAATGTAATACCTATGCTTTGATAAAAATTTTAATACAAATGTAGCAGGTAAAAATCTTGCCTATAACCAAGGGTATTAAAAAATCCCATTTCTTCTTTTTTTTTTTTTTTAAGTCAATTTATATCTGAGTTTGAGTCACTATCACACTGGGCTACAGGAATTTATTCTGTAGTAATTAATGGGATTCCCCTACAGGATCTCAAGAGTGCATTAAAGAGACACTTGTTGTGTACCCCTGAGTCCTCAGTATTCAGCTCACACAGTTCCTTCTAGTTCCAGTGGCTCTGCTAGTTCTGTGCCAGAGTGGCATGGGCATCTTTGCTGGGACTCGGAGCCCCAGGGCACAGGGTCTAGCCTCCTTTGGTGTCCCATGGGGTCATCACCTTTGCGGTCTTGCAAGCTCACAGAAGTTCTGCAACCAGCAAAACACATGTCCCATTAATTAAAAGATCCACTCGTTTTGTTTCTCTTTCCTAATCTTTGGGAATATCACCCTCCTCTCTCTCTCCTGGACCTCAACGACATCCCTCTTCTGCCTCTGTCCCTCCAGGTCTCCTAGTATAATCACTTTCAGCAGTATAAGCTTTGATAAAAACAGAAGAAAAGCAAAGCAGTATAAGCTTTGATGAAAACAGTTTCAGCTGTTTTCCCTGCCATACATCCCTGTGATTAAAAAAGTACACTGAGCCCGTGGCTGCTTGCTTGGTGTTGAAATGAATTAATGTACCAATATATTGTTCTGCCATGTAAGCAACATCTTTCCCAGGAAATTCACTTTTAGAAAAAGCTACCCCGACAACTTGCCCAGAGTACAAGCAGTTGAACGCACCATCAGGTCAGAGTGTGAACTCAGAAACTGAGATTGTAAAAGATGAAAAGAAGCCATGGGCTCTTTGGTCTTGTAGGAGAACACTGAACTGGGAGTCAGGAGACATGTGGCTGACTCTTCCTTCTCTTACTCCCCTTACTGTGTCACCCTGGACAAGTGACTTTAATTTCTCTGGGCCTCAGTTTCCCCAACTGTTAAAGAAGTGGTATTGATGGGTTGATCCTAAAGTCCCTCCAAATCCCAATATTTGTATCTGGTTTGGTGTATCATTTTTACCAAAGCATCTTAGTCACCAAATCATTGTCTCTAATATTTGACACTTTTAAGTTACATTGTTTGGCTAGACGGATATAGGAGACAGCGGGGGAGTAATGTTAAATGGGAATGTATGAGGCCTCGGAAGGCAAATGTAGCACGTAAGTAAGCATGGGTGTGACAGATAGGTTGTCTTTGAGGCATGTCACTCTGACTGCCGTGGGCCCTTCTATTATTGCTCTTCACTGCATGATCCTCCTTCACTGTTTAGCTGCATAGGCAAGTTTTGTAACTGGGATAGGAAGTTCTGGCAATCTGGGAGGTTATGGATAAATCCTTGTAAGACAGTGGTCTGGATCTTGCTTTGGGTAAACCTGTGTGGGACCAGAATGAGCCAGTCAGCCCTGTGCAGCGACTTGAGGCGTGGCCCTTGTGAAATCTGTCTGAGGTGTCATCTATTTTCGGGAAGCTGCGGTGTGAGCAGTGACAATATTTCTCTCCACAAATAGCCCATGAGAAACATTAAAGATGTTATGTGTTCTAAAGGAATTGACTTAATGATTCTTTTTACTTAAGGAGGAATTGTTGGTAAAATTCATTCCTCAAATGACTCCAAATGACAGATTTCTGAACAGGCACAAATTCAGGCCCAAGATGCGAAGACCGTCTTTTGCACCCACAGATCTTTTCCAGAGTGTCTAGAAGCACCAACTCAAGGCTGTCTGCAGGCAATTGGAAAGAACCCATAGTGCATTTCTCTACCAAGTGGAACTTCCACCAAGATGCCCTCTTTATAAGGAAAAAAATAAAACGTACTCTCAAGATTCAAGGGCAGAGGACTGAACATCACTAACTTTGGGTTCAAAGGGAAAAAAAATTCAGTCATGAAAATGGAGGCTTTTAATGATGTTCCCCACCACGAACTGAAAAGGATGTTCAAAATTCAATAGTGGATTGTATCTTCTTGGATATGGCCCTGGAATCCTTACTATTTTCCCAGCAGAACATTTTTAACCACAGTTAACATGTAATCATCAACAACAGCAAAGAGGTGCACCACCTGATTGGCAGAGAAAACTCATTTTGCAGGATCTTTCCATTTTATTCAGCTTCTTACATTGTCAATTGTCAGAGGCTAAAGCACAGTGACATCTTTTTATTCTTCTTCACAATAGTTCTTCTAGGGCAGAGAGAGGCTTTGTTATTCCATCTTTATAAGGTGAGAGAGATTTAGACTCAGATATTAAGCCACAGGTTTTAACATATTAATAGGAACAGGAGAGGAATTTGAACAAAAGTTCCATCTTGTTACATAATTTGCCAAAAATTTTTTAAAAATACAATCTAAAAACTACTTGGTTTCTACAATGATGAAGTACTGCTTTGGTTATATATATTTAGATATTATATGTATATGTTTACATATATATTTATACATATAATTTTCTTTCAATTGACAAAACTATCCTAACTGAGCTTTTCATTTCATACTAAAATTGTCATGTCATCATTTCCCAGGGGAGCTCAAGCTACCTCAAAATATAGTATAATTTTCCCAATGCATGTCTTAAATTTATTTCCTAATACTTTTAGGTGGCTGGTCAGGCACAAAATAGTATGTAGCTTCCTTTCACTGCCCCACTAGTTGGGATGGACAACCCAAAGGCTTATATTCTTCCTAGAAGTTATCATTATAGTTCCTGTTGGCTGAAGATGAATTAATGAAAGGACTTAATAATTCGGGGTGGGGTATCTCTCAGAATGGGACGGATGGTCTTCACTAAAGTTCCGTAAGTTATATTTTCTGGATGTTGTGGCCAGCACTATTACTACCCATTATAACATTGCCATGCAAATTCAGGAGACACTTGCCCCCAAAAGTTGGTATCCTCTATAGCTGTTGACTTCCACATTACTTTAGGACCTGTTATTCTGAGAATAGCTCAGACCTTTCAGAGGCAGAAACCTGGTGCTTCCTTCTAGGACTGTGGTTTAAACCTTTGTTAGTGAAATCTTGTTCTCAGACACCATCTTCCGTAGAGCTCCAGTATTAGAAGCAGGGAGGAAACATGGAGGCTTCCTCCTGGCCCCACCCCTTGCCATCTTTGAGATACCGAACTTTGTTCTGCTCTAGGCTATCTGCAGAACACGTCAAATCATACACAATTGCCCACATTCTCTGAGCTATGTAATGGAGAAATCACTATTTATGTTTGTGCCATCCTACTGTGTAATATGGATCATGGGCAAAGAAATGAGTTTAACTCACAAGCTGTCAAAGGTTTATGTGGGTTTAGGATACGACAGGTATAAGGTCTGTAGAGATTGAGTTGAGTAGGGCGTTGTTTGATACCTTGTGGTGTAGCTAAAAGCCATATTCTTGCCAGAGCTGAAAGAAATCCACGTAATACCCTATCAGGTGAAGAGCACACACAAACTTTATGGCTATGTTGGCATTTCAAAGTATCCCAGGAATGAGCAAACATCCTTCCTGTTTGTTCTATTCCAGACTGCAGAATTTAAATTTTAGCAAAACGTGAGCATTTTAGCAAACGTTGCTAAATTTTATCGAAAATTTAGCAAAATTTTAGCATTTTCCATGCTCACGTGCATTGGTGTTCTATCTTCCTCCAACGGCAATTCCCTCAGGGCACACTGACCTGGGGGCAGAACTGAAATATTTTATAATTGTCATACATACTACTGGCTTACCCTCTTTCTCAAGTGCTGCTTCGATCTCCACGCCACTGCAGGGCTACCTGAGCTGCTGCCTAATTTCTCTGGGGACTTGGTGGCACTGCCTAAAGAAGTCACGGACTGCACTTGTGCCAAAGAACTTGCTTCACCATTGCTACAGATGTTCTTGTTATTACATATTGATTATGATTTCCTAGGCACTCTGTGTCCCACTAGAATGGCTATGGATCTCCTCATTACACAGGGTTGTTATTTCCTATTTTCCTCCTTTCCTTCTTCTATTCATTTATTCCTGGAGAAAAAGGGAAAGGCTTTATCTTCACGCTTAAGCAAGTAACGTTGAGCATGTCTCTTGATAAATAGATTCTTTGTAAATATATATTCGTTGAGTGATCTTCTTCTGGGGGGTTCACTTTTGGTGACAAAAAGCACAGGTTTTGGAATGAGAGATGAGTCCATTTGAATCCACGGCCTGTTTCCTATAGGTGGTATGACTTTGGTCAAGCTACTTGACCTCTCTGAGCTTCCATTTCCTCATCTTTAAAGTGAGGTAGTAATACTTACCTTGGGTGGTGGTAGGAAGACAGGGTATGTGACGTGCTTGGTATATAGGAGGTGCTCAAAAGGATTAAGTCTCTTTGCACTGGAAGAATGAAGTGCTATCCTACTTGCAGTGAGGATAGTCAGACACTGGAGTCCCCATGATTAAGGCAGAGTCTGATTGACTAACAGGGACTGGCTGGGAGGCCTCTCGAAGAAGCAATGGGGTGGTCCTTAACCTGGCTCTGTCCTAGGCTAAAATCTGCTCTGTGGGTGCTGGCTCACCACACTTGTCTACTGACTGTATCTGGTCACTTGTCAAGTAGCTCCCAGAAATGCCAGAGCAAGGAAACAGGTCTAGGTGAAAGCTCGGTGATAGAATGAGAAGGGGAAAGGTTGTTAAACCATAAAAACTACCAACTATAGGAGACAGATTAACAGAATTGATGTGCAGGCCCTCCCTAGTATCCATTCTCCCATCTTCTGGGATCGTATTCCTAACTTACCTTGAGAAACCACTTCTCAATTTTCGTTCTATAATTTGAAGGAGATTGACATTATCCACAGCCCAGAGTTGAGCCTTGATTCGCTAAAGCAAATCACACATTCAACCCTCTGGCTGCAATGATTGGTTCATGGGTGGTCATATGACTCAATGAGAGCCAAACAAAACACTTCCTGGGGCTTAAGAGAAAAAGGAGTTGACTCTCTGTTGTGCAGCTACCACAAAAGAATCTCTCTTGTTTTTGGATAGTGTAATGTGAAGCTGTGAGGCCTGAACCACCATAAGGGGAGCCTAGGGCTGCTGGCGCACAGTGTAAAACCTAAGAATAAAATTGGCATTAATAGAGGCAATTGAAAGATGGGGGAGGGAGGAATCCTTTGAACTGCTGGATCAAACCTTATCTGAAGCCGAACCAAACCTACATCTGGACTTTTCAGTTATGTGAAACCATCAGTTTGAAATCTGTTTTGTAATGATTCAACTGAGAGACCCAGTACATCTGGGAAAAGGAAAATCCTGTGAATCTAATTACCTTCAAAATAAATTATTTTCTATTTAGGTAGAACACAGAATTGTAAGAAAATTACGTATTCTAAAAGATATGGGCTCTTTGATGTTCTTTGCTACTTTACTCTTCCATGTGTAATATGTATGTTGTTATGAACTGAAGGTTTATGTCCTCCCCAAATTCATGTGTTGAAATTCTAACCCCCAGTATGATGCCAGTAGGAAATAAGGCCTTTGGGAGGTGATTAGGTCATGAGAGTGAAGGCCTTATTAATGGGATGAGTGCCCTTAGAAGAGAGATCCCAGAGACCTCTTTCCTTCTGCCACGTGAGGACACAGGGAGAAGACAGGCCATCTGTGAACCAGGAAGTGGGCCCCCCCCAGACGCCAAATCAGAAAGCCCCTTGATCTTGAACTTCCCAGCCCTCAGAACTGTGAGAAATAAATGTTTCTTGTTTAAGCCACCAAATCTATGATATTTTTCTTACAGCAGCTCAAACTTACTAATGCATATATAAATAGTGGGATAATAATCTGGTTTGCACTGTCAAGCGGTAGAAAAAAGATGAGAGTTGTAGTAAGAGAGATCTAGGTTCAATGCAGATTATTACCACGTATTAGCTGTGTAACAATTTCCTCACTTGAAAAATGGGTTTAATAATAACTACCTTTTAAATTTGAGGTGATGAATAACAATATATTTAAATCACTGTGCTCATTTTTTTGGTTTATCTGTTTTTGCTGTTTTTACATAAAATCGATCAGGAGGTCATATAGAAGTATCATCCAAAAGAGTGAATGCTGTCCTGGTGGGTGTGGGGCAGAACACAGTTCTGGCCTGGAGTGTCCACTACACGACTGGTTTAACAACTACCCTTTTCTCCTCTGCTGACTTCATCAGCTTCTCTAAAGGATGGATGTGTGTGGGTTTGCCTCTGTGTGTTTCTGGTGGCAGTTTTAATTATCGCCACTCATTGCCCTTCCCTGTGCTCATTCTAATTGCCTTTGTGACTTTGCTTACCAGCTTATGTTAAGACATTTGAGCAGTTCTTTTTCTACTGGGGAAATCTTTAAAACAGTCTCTATTATCCTTGCCTTCATAGTTTTAGTTTGCTACCTGCTGAGATTGCTGTAGTCTTAATCGTTACATTTTTAAAGACAGCTGTTAGAAGTTCCTTTAACTGCACACATAACATCATAACAACTGAAATAAAAAAAACTATTTTAATTTTTCCATGCTTTGCTAACAACAACAACAATAATAATGGCAGCTAACATTTGAAAGCTTACACATACAAAGCACTGAGCTATGACGTATATTTTTTTCATTTAAGTCTCACAACATCCTTCTGAGATAGGTAGTATAATGCTATTTACCTCTATTTTGTAGAAAAGGAAACTGAGTCTTAGAGAGGTTAGCAACTTGACAACAGTCATGTCAAATGATGCCAAATAGGACAGGACCGGGCCAGGACTCCAGTTCAGGAGGAGACTAACGCCAGAACTGGAACTCAAAGATTGTCCAGTTGCTTCCTGTTGTTGGTGGCAATTAGAAGGTTGGTTCCTTCTAGTATTTATCATTATGCATGCATAGCTTTTACATTTATGCAAACATAGCATCGCCAGACTCTACTGTCTGCTTTTTACTTAGAATACTAAAAACACGTTTCAAGTTGTTACATCATATTCACAAGGTGGATCATTTTTATGGATAATATATTCTTTCATAAAATCTGTGGATCACACTTGAGTTGAGCATGCTTCTATTGTAGCTTATTTATATAGTTTTCACGTTTTCATCATTTAACAATAAATCTCTAGTGAACATACATGTAGTATTTTCTGATTTTGACCGATTTCTTGGGGTAAATTCCTAGGAGTGAAAATAGTAACTCAAAAAGTAGGTGCCATTTTTTATAATTCTTCATACCTTTTTCAAAAAGTTTTACAAGTTATTCCCCTGTGAGCATTTCTTGAGGGTACCAGGTTTACCATGATTTTATCAATATGGAAATTCATCATTATTTTATGTTTGTTGTCAATAGTTGTCTTCTGTGAATAGGTATGCCTTTGAAAATTACTAAGGTGGAACATTCCTTTGTATATGGTTCTTTCTATCAATTTCTATATACTTATGTATAGTATAGACAAGGGTAAAATAGGGCTCATGGGCTACATTTGGCTCACTGCCCATTTTTATAAATAAAGTTTTATTGGAACACAGCCACATTCATTTATTTATGTATTCTCTATGGCTCTTATGCTACAACTGCAGAGTTGATTAGTTTCAATAGATATTGTATGGCCACAGATTGAACTGACTACATCATTTGCAGCATCCAGTAAACAAATGAAAACTGGAGCCCCTTGGCAAAAGATTAAGAATTTCAAGGTGGCAACACCAAAGCATGAAACCAAGTGAAGGTCACATGCTCACAGCTGGCCCTGCCCACAAAACCTAAAACATTCACTATCTATCCTTTTACTGAAAAAGTTTGCTGACTCTGGCAAACTACATATTACTCCTACATCCTTTAAAATAGGTTCAAATATTTTTTAAAAATATTATGCCATTTGTGTCACAACATGATGTTTGTTTTTATGTGATAGAATCTTTAGTTTCCTTCAATAACCACTGTTCTAAAGATTAGACAGTTAAATCTGTTTTCTACTAGTTCCTTTTAATGATATGATTTCCTATATTTAATTATATTCATAACATTAATTTTAATGTATAGTGATAATCTATTTAAAAATTGATAGTTACAATTCCAGTTGTAAACATTTCCCTTATTCATTGCCTATTGATGCCTACCTTATCATAAATAAACTTCTTATATAGTATAATTGGTCAATTTTTGAGTTTTTTTTAAATCTGTTTCACTAATTTGATTCTATTTTTTGGTTTTTAGCTCAGTGATTCTCAACCAGGGGTGATTTTGCTCCCTGGGTGACATTTGTCAGTGTCCAAAAACATTCGTGGTGAATACAATTGAAGGAGGAGGTGCTATTGGCATCTAGTGAGCAGAGGCCAGGGCTGCCACCAACCATCTTACAACACACAGGGCCCTGCTGCCCCCACAACAAAGAATGAGCTGGCTCAAAATATCAACAGTGCCGAGGCTGAGAAATCCTACTTTAGCTTTGTATTTATTATCCCAAAGCTTTATAACATTTTAAAGTACATTGTCATGTAATGACAGCCACCTGCCCCATTTCTGTTTCTTTTCAAAATATCAATTCGTCTTCCTGAATGTTCCTTTTTACAAATGAACTTTAGAATAGCTTTAGTCAAAAAGAAAAAAGAAAATTATTTTGAGATTTTTGACCAGAATGGAATGAGCTATTTGGTGCAAAAGTAATAGTGATTTAAAATGTTAAAAATAATTGCAAAAATTTTGCACCAACATAATACAAATAAACTTATATTCCCAGTCAGCTTTCTAGTATAGCTCTAGTTTTTATGTCTTTACCAAGCAAAATTTCAGGCCAAATTTTCTAGTTTTCTTAATTTGTCATAAACAGCTCTCAGGTTTATCCCTAAGTATTTTACAAATTTCTTCCTCTAAAATGGTATCTCTTTATTATTAAGTGGCCATTTCTAAATACTACTTTTTATTTCAGACAACTTTACTAAAATTCATAATTTGAATAGAGTTTGGCTGGCTTTATTAATTTTTCAAGCTATAAATTAATATAATTTGTAGATTCTTTCCAACGTCTATCTTGTTTTTGTTTAGTTTTTACAGTGCAGGTATGGACTTTCAAACTAACTTTAAGAATGTTGATAGAATTAAAAGTGTGAAATATTTCTCAATTAAGCAAAATGTTGACTTAGCATATTATTTTAAGTTAAAAATAACCAACTTGCAATTACTCTCTATGAAAAATTTAAGCTAGAGACAAATCTTTGTTTTAAAATAGTTATTATTGGTCTTTTGATATTATTACACAGTAAGTATATGTGTGTGTATATATGTGTGTATGTATACATACATACATACATATGCACATAGACATAGATGTATTAGACCTCTAAAAACTGAATGTGACATGGCCAAGTGCTGGACGTGCTTGCTGGGTTAGGATATGTTGTCAGTGCAATGATGTGCGCAAGCTCCTTGAAGTACAAGGAGCTATTCAGAAGCCGTCAAGTGTAAAAGGTAACTCTGTAGCAGGTCAAATTGTAATTTCCCCAGCATCCCTGCAGAATAACATGATTGATTCTTGAATGGACTTGAACAAAAATATTTCTGACCTAATCTTTACTCCTTTGATGATAGCAATCCCTAAACCCCTTTTTACCAGGATGTGTTTTGTCACCTCATCCATCTCTGCAGATTTTTCTGGAGGCCTCGCAGGGCAGTCAAGGGTGACTGAGCTGCACATTCTCCTCACAGATAAAAACTGTAGACAAACACTTCTCTGCAAATTGATTCACATTGTTGGTTTTCTCTATGAATATATGGAGTTATAGAAGTTTGGAGTAAGAGGTACAATGCTGATGAAATAAATGATTAGATCAAATTGTCACACACTTTTTTTCTGTCAGTATTTAACCTTCTGTGAATACCATTAAAACAATGGCATATTTGCATTTAGGTGGTCATGACTAAGCTAACTTTCCCTTTGCTTTTTCACATGGGTTTCTCATCTTAGGTACACAGCATTAGACTTAGAATCTGATTGGCAATAAGGAGCAATGGAAGGATTGTGAAAATGAATTGCACCCCAAATGATATTAGGTAGCAATTGATAAAGGATAGTCTATATACAAAATGCTGAGATGCATTTCCCCAAGGTTCAGGTGGTCACAGGTTTTCCCATGATATCTCCAGATAATGGAGAGGAGAGCATACTATAATCATGTCTAAACCACGACTTTTAATTTATAAAGCTGACATTGATAAATGACATGAAGGTAATGTCTGTTTATAAATTTTATATGTTTCTGCACATTTACTATTTTAATGTTAACCTTAGAATTTCTACAGTACATATAATGTCAAACACATCCCTTATTTTGAATTTAATATAGTGCTTGTTAAAAGTATTTGTAAGGATTATCTTTTCCTGAATGCTTGTTTACTCAAAATATTTTATGCATTTGTTGATGTTCAAAAGGAGCCCTGGATTTATTAATTAACATTTAAAAAAAGGTTCAAAGATTTGCCGAGGTATACAAATGGCTAAAGCATTAGAAAAGTTTTGGAAAACTGTGGAAGAAACGGTAAGTTGACATTAGAGGAGTGATCAAGTAGCCTACGAGAGGAACCAAACCCACTATGACTGAGATGGACAGAGAACACAGAAGACGGAGAATAAGAATTGAATAAAAGAGTGAAATACCACAGGATGATAAATCAAAGAGGACTTCTGGGCATAAATACCCAATAATCTCTTATCAATGAGAGGAAATTTACCTGGGGGACACTTGTTACAACCGACAACACCATAATACACTTGTACGCAATCCTCATGTTATACATATTTTCCATTCCTTCTGCTACAGATATATCATATTCAAAGAAGACAGTTTCCTACATATTTGTACTTAAATGATCCTTGACAACTCAGATTTTGATGATATTTGCTTACACAATCTGAAATCTGTTGGTCGATACTGATAATTATGGCTCTTTCAAGTGTTTAGCCTTTGAGCTCATTAACTATTGTAACTGAGAAGACTGAGGTTGGAAATGACATTGATCCTAATATAAAATACACAAACATTTTAATAACTATTATTATGCTCTCCTAGAATTACATATGTTACACTGGGTATAGTATTACTACCATTTAGAGTCTATGAAATAGAGGAGGTATCTCAAAGGCAGTAGAAAGTAAGGTTAAGAGCAAGGGATGTGGAGTCAGACAACTTGAATTTGAACCCTAGCTGTGTAATCTTGGGCAAGTTAATTCACCTCTCTGTGTTTCAGTTTCCTCATCTGTAAAATGGAAGAAATAATATCTATCATAAAGGCTTGTTGCAAGGATTAAAACAAATTAATTTATGTAAAGCACTTAGCATAGTTCCTGACATGCAATAAATATTAGATGTTTAATATAATATCTACCTCATCTAACTATCCATCTGTCTGTCAGTCCATCCATCCATCCATCCATCCATCCATCCATCCATCCATCCTTCCATCCTCCCCCCTACACCCACCCTATTGGTTTTGTTTCTTTAGAGAACCCTGACTAATCCACATTTTCAGTTTGGATTCTAAGGTAACTCTTTCTCTTCAAAGGCTTAAACTGTTTTCAGCATATGAACCCATTAAGAATGAATCTTCTAGAAGCTTTGAAGTCAGAGAGGGACAGAGCTGCTGCATCAGCAAGCCATCCCCAGGGGTAAGGAGGTGGGTATAACTAGTACAATTTAGGTTTGCTGTTCAGAATGGACATAACCAAACAATAAATGCACTTAGAGAATACTCTCTAGCCAAACACCACCAGGCATGCATCTGTAGTTGAACAAGTTGGGTCTGTTCCTCATTGCAGAGAGGGAGAATGCACACCCTGTGGAACTGTGGGGTGTCTCAGTAACAGGGTGTTAGCAAGGACTTACAGGATTGACTTTGACTGAGTTATTTGAGGAGGGTCCAAGGAAGCAGGCTTCTCTCTGGATTGGGTGCTTTTGTAAAACAGGGATAATTTTATGATTATCTGAATAATTTTATCTAAGGGCAGGCAGACGAGAAGGAGACTAAAGCTGTAATTGGTGAAGAAACAGCAGTCACTCTTATTAGCTGAGAAAGGGAGATGTTCGGTATTTTGTGGCTTGGACAGTGTTCGTGTTTTGTCTGTTGTCAGATGTGAATTCAGAGTGGTCTCGTTTTTGTCCTGATCCTTTAGAGTCACAGAATGGCCTTGTCTGATGTCAATGTCCTGTGACATTGTCTGTGTTCAATCGGAGACCACCAAGGCCTAGCTGACAGCACCACGCCAGCTCCTGGGAGTCAGGGCTGCTTTTCTCTTTCTATTGTAATGAAGCTGGTTTCTGACTGGGTGCCTGACCCCCTGCGAAATCTCCAGCCCTATCTTTTCGATTATGACCTTCAGCAACAACATCTCAATTCTGAAATTCACCAAGGGCTCATAATACCATAATTATAATTATAGCATGAATACAAAATTAAATGTAATTAAGATTTTAAAAATAGAAGGATGCCCCACTTCCACTGTAAAGATCAATAAAGAAGAAAATTGCATTTTTCTTGCAACTCCTGGGTTTTAAATGTCTCTCTATGTTTACAAACAAAACTGACCAACAGAAATGTGTAAATTGCATTAGAGTCATATGATACAGGTCATATTTTGGGGGAAAAATTGATGGGAGACTATGAATCCTCTTAGAGAGGATTCTAAAGAATAAGCAGCAGCAAAAAAGCAAGACAAGTATCCCCTGCAGAGCGCTCCAGAGAGTGGGGTGGGGATGGGGTGTACAGACTTCCCTGTCTATTCCTAACCAATGGTTATTTCCTACACAAACTTCACAGAGCCCAGGCATCTCCTATGTCCCCTGAATTAATGAGCCAAGGGCCTCTGAGCTGCTCATGTCATTATCTATACATGTCCTTATCTTCTCCCAAATGATCCCCTCAGTGCTCTGAAGTAGTAGCATGGGTTACGTTAATTTCTTGTGAGGCGCATACAATTTATATGTCACTACTCCAAAGCCAGCAGTGCTTCTGCCTATGGCAGAATGCCACTATGTGTTTGATTGTAGCACCAATCATTGTTTGTAGCATTAGCAAAGTGTGGTTGATGATTATAACCTAAAGGAATTGCCAGGACATAGCAAATATACATGACATTTGCTTTTATAATTCTAAAAACTAATTCTACATCTGAAGGAAACTTAAGTAGTTATGAAACTAATCTATACGCTTCTAGGAAGTACTGCTCATTCTTCACCAAGGCTCCATTATTCCTGGGCTCATGCCTGGGTTAATCATCATCGCACAATCAAACTGTCTGCAGGAATCAGTATTAATCTTGAAGACAGAGCAAATAATTAGATCAGCAAAGCTGTGATCCAGAAGATAGCTGAGGTGCTATTTTTAAAACTTCTCACTGGTAAAACAATCCACATTTGCAGAAATTCCATCAAGGGACTATCTCAGCAGATGAAGAATGAACACATCTGGAATGGTCAGATTCATGTATATTCATTTGATGTAGAAATCAAATACTTGGGCTAGAAAGAAGACTTCACTGTCAACTGCTCACAATATGTTGCAGATTCTGTCTTATGCATTGCCATGATTTGGACCAAACATAAGTCCTTCGCTGGGAGAACTGGTCAATCCTATCTTTCTTTTTTTGTTATTATTAAATTTAGTGGGGTGACATTGGTTAATAAAATTATATACGTTTCAAGCTTACAATTGTATAACCCACCATCTGTATACCGCATTACATGTGTTCACTCCCCAAAGTCAAATCTCTTTCTGTCACTGTATATTTCACCCCCTTTACCCTTTTCTACCTCCCTTCTACCCCCTTCCCCTCTGGTAACCACTAAACTGTTGTCTGTCCATGAGTGTCTTGTTCGTGTGTTGCTTTCAGTTTTACATTCCACACCTGAGTGAAATCATATGGTTCTCCACTTTTTCCATCTGACTTATTTTGCTTAGCATGATATTCTCAAGATCCATCCAAGCTGTTGCAAATGGCAGTATTTCATCTTTTCTTATGGCTGAGTAGTATTCCATTGTATATATGTACCACATCTTTTTTATCCAATCATCTATTGAAAGACACTTTGGTTATTTCCATGTGTTGGACACTGTGAATAATGCTGCAATGAAATAGGGGTACATGTATATTTACAGATAAATGTTTTCAAATTTTGGGGGTAGATACTCAGAAGAGGGGTTGTGGGTCATATGATAATTCTATTCTTAATTTTTTGAGGAACCTCCATACTGTTTTCCATAGTGGCTGTACCAATTTACATTCCCACCAGCAGTGTGTGAGAGTTCCTTCTTCCCCACAACCTCTCCAATACTTGTTGTTACTTGTTAACAGGTGTGAGGTGATATCTCATTGTGGTTTTGATTTGAATTTCCCTAATAGATAGTGAAATTGAGCATCTTTTCACAAAGGAGCCAAAAAGATACAACAGAGAGAAGAAATCCTCTTCAATAAATGGTGCTGGGAAAATTGGAAAGCCACGTGCAAAGGACTGAAATTAGCCAGCTATCTGTCACCATACACAAAAATTAATTCAAAATGGATCAAAGACTGAAATATAAGACTTGAAACAATAAAATGCATAGAAGAAAACACAAATACTAAACTTATAGACCGTCATCTTAGAGAATATATTATGAATTTGACCTCAAAGTCAAGAGAAGTAAAAACAAAAATTAAAAAATGGGATTATATCAAGCTAAAAAAGCTTCTGTACAGCAAAAGACACCATCAACAAAACAAAGGCAAGCAACTGAGTGGGAGAAGATATTTGCAAACAACATCTCTGATAAGGAGCTAATATCCAAAATATATAACTTAAAAAAAAACACAACAATCCAATTTAAAAAATGGACAGAAGACCTGAACAGACACTTCTCCCAAGAAGACATACAAATGGCCAACAGATACATGAAAAGGTGATTCTATCTTTCTGATTACTAGACAATGGAAAGCTTGTGTAAAGGAAAGATGCACAAATTACTGGGCTGTGGACGTGCTGGTGGAATGAACGTGCCCAAGAAATCTGAGAAAGGACCCTAAACAGAGAGATTGACAAGGAGCAGATGTTTCATCATTCCAGTTACCTTCAAGTTTGGTCCTGTCTATAACATGTCCCTTCTGCAATACCCATACAGCACACATGTCTGCTAGACAGGAAAATCTCACAGAGGAAAAAAGTCTGCCTCCGTGAATACTATAAACCTCATGCCTTAGTTTATTTGTTTAGTTTCAGAGAAAGCTTTGTGAAGGAAACTCAGAGTAAAGTTGCTGTAAATGGGACACAGAATATTAGAGCTCTCAAACTTTTGTGTCAGAATCACCTGTAGTGCTTGTTATAACACTGAGTATGCACCCTTAGACTTTCTTATTCATTATATCTAAAATGGAAGTTGTGACTTTGCATTCATAACAAGTTCCAATGTCCTGCTAATGCTACACGTTGGAGATCACCCTTTGAGAACACAGGTCTCATTCTTTCACTTTATTCGTTTCTGAACTCTCTGAGGGCAGGCCTCTTTCGTTGGCTAAGGCTCTCACAGGTATGCTCAATAAATGATTATTAATGAGTAAATGAGGAAATGAAGGCACAGAGAGCCAAAATGGCATGCCCAAGTTGGGTGTTTCTCTTTTTTAGCCTGGCCTAAAGGGAACCCAATAAAGAGGATGATAGTGGCTGGAGAGATCCATCATTGAAAATGATCAAAGCACCAAATTACAGTCAGCAACTAATTAGAATTTATGTGAATCTTTTAGAAAACCATTTCAAAGGATTTACAAGAAATCTTCTATATCCTTTTTCTGATTGCTGTGGAAAAAGTACTTAATAGAATTACCTTTACAAATGTATTAATTTATTCTATTCTGAAGATATTACATTCAGTGATTTGGCAAAACTAATCTGAACTAATAACAGATACATATTTGCTGAGACTAAGCAAATTTACCAGTAGAGAGACTTTTACCATTTGGAACAAATGAAGGTTGAGGTAGAAAGATTAAAGAATATCTGTAGTGTCCAGAAGAGGTGAGTGTTTACAAAGAGAGCAGCACAAATTGACTAAAATGCAAAGCTAAAGTGCATATTCATAAAGAAAACTATCACAAGGGAGTGGAAAGCTCACCACACCACTGCCAAGACATTTTCAACCCCTGACAAATGCTTAGGTTCAAGAGACAGTCTCCATGTGCCTGTCTCCGAAGGATACATAAGCAAGAACCACACCTCCTCAGAGCTATTGATTCTCTCCAGTGGAGTCAAGCAAATAGTGACTTCCTACTCACTTCTATCCTGCCTATGACATATGTATCCAGCGTGTACTGTCCCTTTAAAATTCCTAAATCTAGTCACAGACTGGAATTGAAATCTTGCAGCCTACAGGGTCCAATATAAGTGAGTGTAATTGAAATAACACAAGATGATAGGTAATAATGGGACCTGGTTAACCAAGAACTCTATATTCTTTTTAAAGGAAAAACTGTATCATGCAGGGACTCATGTGGGGTCTCAGCTCCTGCTCCCGCATAAGAACGCAGGGCATTGTAAGGCCAAAAAGACACACCCACGCAGCCATAGATGGGGGAGTCATACCACTATAGTCTCGCTGGCGGCTGGGTTGGAGACACAGGAAGCAGGAGCCACACTATCCACATCCTGCCATCAGCTTCTCTGTAATCTGCAACCCGCACTCCGCCCTGCTAACTGCAGTCTGAGCTTGCCAGCTCAGCCACCATCTTCTTGCTAGCCCCCATTTTCTGCTAGCATAGCCACAGCAGTTATATTAGTGGCCAGTGGCTCAACTAGCCACAACTGATGGCCATCCAATCACAGTTGATAGCCATTTACTACCTGAGCCAGCACCTTTCCACATGAAGCTGAGAGCCTGGAAACTGCACTCCTGGCTCTGTCCCCACAAGCTCCTTCTAAGCTCTAGGAGATTGTTGCATTTTGGGAAGTTATCTTTGTGTTACCAGACCTTCCAATTTTTCAAGAGGTATCAAAACTTGGATTTTCATGTAGTTTCTTGACTGTTAAAATAGTGTGTGATCCAAACAAAATATATTTGTAAGTAGGACAGGACCACCTGCTTTCCATTTTGGACTTCTCCTTTGACTCTAGTCCTCACTGTTTTCCTAACTAGCTTATTATTTAATTCTGGGTATGTATTCTGTTTTCCCCTTGAAGAGTACTACTTCTGTTTTCAAACTTTCTCATAGGCTCAGAATTCTTCCCCCCCTAATTCCTGAAGGACAAGCCAGGCAGATCATGGTTCCATCAGGAATTCTTTCATCACTTCATATGCTGAGAACAGTCCATTAGTGATGAAAATGACATTGTGATGAGTTGGGGGTGGAGGGAAGGTGATGTCACATAGCTTGGGCATGACTTAAGGGGTAGAAGTTTGGGTTCTATTTCCCAAGCTTTCCCCTCACCCTCCATCATTCCACTTTAGGTTCCTGGTATAATATAATGTTCTGAAAATGCATGCAGGCTTCAAGAAAGAGAGCATTCTGCCCAATTACTCAGAGGATGAAGATTGCAAAAACACAGTTGTAGAAAACCATAGTATTGGGGAAAATAATCAAAGAATTAGAGGGTATGAAGACAACTCTGCTTAATTTTCCCAGTCCAAGTACAATTAAAAATAGAGGGCAGCCTTTGTAATAATCCTACAGGTTACTGTGGTCTCATGCTTCTAGTTCATTCTCTATCTCATTCTCCTTCATTTCCTATAAGAGGAACAAGTGAGAGGAAGGGAAGGGGGCTGGCTATTTAGATTTTTCTTAAGGGTTTATTTATTCACTAAACCAATATGTATTATCTTACATTTGTTATATATGAAAGCTGATAGTCTATTGAGAGAGACACACAAAGAAAACAAGAAAATTAAGATAATTGCAGGTTGTAAAAAGTGTAATCTGGCAAATAATCAAGATAATGCAAGTAATCACAGAGGAAAACCTCTTAGCACACACGCATTTGTTGCATGTTCATAATCCTGAATTGGGGGAGAAGGGGTAGGTGATGTTCCTTTCTGGAGGGATTCCAATGGGGAGGGGCTATGTTTACTCTAAGTCCCGGGTAGGTAATGGAGGGGTTGCTCTGGTGGTCTACTTTATGCCCGTACAGGGGATGCCAAATCCTAACGTCTTATACACCTAGTGATGCTGGGACCCTCTTCTGCCCCCCGGGGGGGGGGATTCATGGAGCAGCTCTGAGTTCTTGGAGGAAAGAGTAACTCCAGATATTGGTGGTAGTTACAGGGAAAATATTAATATAATTAGCCCACGTGTGGTTAGAAATGTGACAGTTTAGCAGGAAAATCTGGGTGTCATAGGTGGGAGCTTGAATCGATGTTCATTTTCAATGCCTTTCAAGAAGACAATCTGTTGGGGAAGAATCCAAGTTTAAAGCTACCCTTTTCCCATCCCCTCTTTGCCCGTCTGCTATGGAGCAAGAGGGCCTTGGACAATCTGCTTGCAACACAAAAGTATAGCACAAAAAGGTACCTAAACAGAGAGCAGAGAACACAGACTTGGGGGGAAAGCTCAGGCTGCAGAATGGAGCAAGCAGAGTCTCAGATTACTATGGCAGAGCAGTCAGTGTTTTAGCAAACATCCTCAGATACCATTCCTTGGGAATGAAAGAAAAGGACTTCGATAAGGGCTGTACTCAAAAGTGAACTTCCAGAAAATGATTCATCTCTACACACTACTTAACCATGTCAGTCACAAGAAAAACAAAGATATCATTCTCTTTCTCAAATTCCTTTCTCTGTTCTGATCCTACATGGAAAACAAATAGTCTCGTTTGTAAGTAGGGGAGGGAATCATTTATTTTCAGGGGGAAAAAAAATCATTTGAAAGGGACATGTTCTGAATACCATAAAACTTATTCTCATTTTGGGAGTAAAAATAACTACAGAATCAGTAGACACATATACATCTTACAGAAATAGATACGTATTTGCACATATGTGTAAGACTGCAATTTTTCTTCCAGTCCCTACTTGATCCACATAACAGATATTATACAAGTCCTATTGCTTCATTTCATAGGAAAATCATGTTTGAGGCTGGGAGAAACCTCAGTATTCAGTCTGTACATTTTACAGATCAGTAGGATGAGGCTAGAAGGTTCAAAGTGATTTCTGTGAGGCCACGTGATTGCAAGGTCACAGAAGAAGGAGGACGAAAACCTATATTCCCTAACAGCTAGCCCCGTAGTATTTCCGAAGGACCATGAAGTCTCCCCTCTCCCAAGGTCTCTACTGAGGTCCCACATAACTTGGTTTAAAAAAGCACAAAAAGTACTTTCATGGCTCTGTAACTCAACCTAGGTATGGAAGATATACCAAAAGTGTGATGGAGTTAGAAGAAAAACACTCCTGCTGCTGCTTTCAGGGACGCGGCTGCCCCAAGTCATTCAGTCCTGACAAAGTCGATACTGTTGAAAACACATATCTGCAGGAGGTGAGTAAAAATCAATTTCAGGTCTTAGGATCGTGGGCAAAACAGCTCTTGGCAAATTCCATTCAATTCTGTGCAGTAAGAGCTTATTGGTCAGTACAGCAGAGGCGGCCAGGGCCCTATCCACAGTCCTTGGTATTCGCTGTTTCCTTACAAAGCTCCTCCCTGCCTGAGGGCTTTCTGAGTTGCAGGAGTATGTCGGCTACATGCAGGGCTGGCCACAGCACCCAGGAATCAGCACCATTGGATGAAACCTCAAACAGCAAGGCAGTCACCATATAACAAACTCTCCAGCTTCCTCACCTCTGAGTTGGGATAACTAAGGCATATTCTAGGCAGCCTCCAGGAAGTCTCCAGGGTGCACTGAACCCCCGATCTCCAGATGGGACCCTGCTCTTCCACACCCCTGTGTGTGCCTCATTCCTTTTCCATTTCCCTGCTCTTCACAGGTACTTTCTGGGATTACCATCAACATCAATTACTTCCACTCAAAGCTTTGATTCCAGGTCTGTTTCTGGAGGAATCCAACCTAAGACAAGCAGAGACTCTGTACAAATCACTTTTTTAAAAAAAGATTTTATTGGGGAAGGGGAACAGGACTTTATTGGGGAACAGTGTGTACTTCCAGGCCTTTTTTCCAAGTCAAGTTGTTGTCCTTTCAATTTTAGTTGTGGAGGGTGCCGTTAAGCTTCAAGTTGTTGTCCTTTCAGTCTTAGTTGTGGAGGGCGCAGCTCAGCTCCAGGTCCAGTTGCCGTTGCTAATTGCAGGGGGCACAGCCCACCATCCCTTGCGGGACTCGAGGAATTGAACTGGCAACCTTGTGGTTGAGAGCCGGTGCTCCAACCAACTGAGCCATCCGGGAGGCAGCTCAGCTCAAGGTGCCGTGTTTAATCTTAGTTGCAGGGGGCAGAGCCCACCATCCCTTGTGGGACTCGAGGAGTTGAACCGGCAACCTTGTGGTTGAGAGCCCACTGGCCCATGTGGGAATTGAACCGGCAGCCTTCGGAGTTAGGAGCATGGAGCTCTAACCACCTGAGCCACCGGGCCGGCCCCCAAATCACTTTTTTTATAATAGGTACCCAATTGATATAAAGATGAGAAAGATATTGTCCCAGTCTTTAAAAGGCTGAGGGAGGGATTAAGACTTCTATATACCTAACCACACAGGTAAGACAAGAGAAAACACAGTACTTTAGGAGGAGACTAGGGACATGTACAAGAAAAATATGTGCACTCATGAAGGAGTCTCACAAGGAAAAGAGAAATTGCCATTAAGAACTCAGCACGAGATTCTCTACAGCAGGAAGGAGTCAAATAGGCAAAGTAGTAACATTACACACATCAAATGAACAACCAAGGTCCTGATTTCACCTGGAAATCAGGTGTCACATGTCAGAGAATTTGTCACTGCTTATACAATGCAAGCTTGAATGATCGATACAAATGGAAAAATTTCATACAACCCAGGCTTCTTTGTGAGGGGCAAGGTCGGCACATAAAACCCCAAACTGGTTGTACAAATTTAATTGGCTATTTTGCATCTTGTGTTTGAAGAGTATCAAAACCATCTCTTTTCATTCAGTTCTGTCAAAATAGTCTAATTTCCGTGGAAAGCAAACAAACAGTGAAATTGTGAGTGTCATTAGGTTGACACGTCAGCAGTTTAAGATTTCACTTGAGCTAGAGGCCATGCCAAAGTCAGTCAGACGTTTGCGATTTGCAGGCATTGGCTACCCAGACTCTTATAAATCACTCTGCTTTAGCCCAAGACAGGTTACTGAATAAAAAAAGGCAGAACAGAGCAAGTTGAATGAACATATAATGCAAGAAACCCGTGGGCATCCTTGAGCTGATAAAATGCTGGCTTTTTCATGGTATGGTGGTTCTAGTTGGTCCATCTTCAGAGCTAATGATTAGAGAGCATCTACCTGCCACATGCTGGGACCTCAAAAACTCTATTTATTCCTCAAAACAACCTAGCAAAGCAGGTATTATTATTATTATTAGTTTTACCCTTTTACAGATGAGAAAATTGAAACTTGGAGATGCTCAGTGGCTTGCTGAAGGTCATACAGCTCTTTGGTCAGACCCTCAAATCCAAACTTTCCCCAAAATACCACACTGTCTTCCTTCAGAGCTGAAAAGAAAGTACGCCAATACTTCAGCTTCAGAAGGTCCTGTCTTAGGAGATGCCAAAGATGAATTTGAACAAATGTCAGCTGAGAGAATTTATATTTTAGTAACAGAGTTGAAGTTCTTATTTGGCCAAATAACATATAGTTCTATAGAAAATGAGTCTTTAAAATGCCTTCTCTTTTTGGCTAAGCATTCTTTTGTCTGCTATCAAAAGAAAGTAAATTCCGAAGTTATCTAAATTCCATGTATACAGAAAATTAATATTTACCTCCAGAGACTCTGGAGATTTTCTCAAGGAAAAGTTGTAGGATTTAATATTAAGTGCTTAGGATACTTTGGGAAGGATGCTGAACACATCAGATTTCATAGAAGACTCACACGGAAATGATAGCAGACATACGAAATCAAATTACCTAAATTAACTCAATTTTAATTAGGCTGATTTAATAACATTTCCTTAATCAAATCTCTTTTTGAAAAGTTGTTAGCCCTCCATTCTTCAAACCTTATCCCCTATTTCAGTTGGGATAATGTTGTTTTACTCCATATATATTCTGTGTCTAAGTTTGTGTTCCCCCCAAAGTGGACCTTGTGACAATGATGTGAGTGAAAGTAGTTTGTGAAGTGATTCCAGGAAGCAGGTGAGGGAGTGGGGAAGGGAGGAAAGTCAATAAAGGTACAATAATGACTAGGTGATCATCATAGGCAACTGACAGTCTATATTGCTGGGGACCTCTCAGCACCGATATCAAACTCCCTTGGAAATGGTCTCATGGAGGAGTGAAGAAGCTGCATCATCACCTCTTCATCGCTGGCCGAGGGTAACTGGGGATAACTCCCCAGCAAATCATGGCCTCATCAGTGTTAGGCCTAACATGTTTCTACAGACAGAGAATGGTCTCAGGATCAGGCACAGGGCAGAGAAACCTGTATGTGTGTTTAGGGCTGTTTGTAAGACCCTTTGGGATGTGTCAAGGGGAAATAGATAGAGCACGGCCAGCATCTGCTAATGAAGTCTATTGATAGACCTTTCCACAACGAGCTGCTTTATTGATTTAGTTTTCAAACTTTGTTGAACATAAGAATGACCTGAAAAACTTACAAAAAATGCTTATCTCTAGCCTTCCTCCCCACCATGTTGATTAAGATCACTGGTTGGGTTCAAGAATCAAAATTTCAACAAGCCCCCCCAATCATCCCAAAGCCAAGTCTCCAAGTCACAGTGTGAAATGACTGTGCTAATGAAGCTAAAGACCACGAATTCATTCCCTTGTGGGCTAACCAGCATCTCAGAGAAGAATCTCTCACTTGGCCATAGATGGACCTTACTTTACTATCTTATTTTTTCAAATATAAGCTATTGTCATAAAGAGAATATAATGAGTGTGTGTGTGTGGGAGGGTTAGCACTTTGCAGATCTAATTCCAGAAAAGCACTTTAAACATAGGTACATCCAAGGGATCATGAGTCATGAGTAAAATTATCAGATACCCGTATGCAAAGTGGCCATACTTTTCCAACACGTGGTGTGATGAGTAAGAGTGAACTTATAGGGAAAATAGGAGAGAAGAGTTGACACTGGGATAGAAAATGAGATCATTGTACCTATATAGACGGGTCAGGAATCTCAGGACAAAAACTATCTTCAAGACTTGGCTACAAGGAACCAGCATATAAACCACTGTCACTTTGTGAAGCATCCAAGCTAGACCAACTTTTGAGATTTGTCTTTTTCGAAGTTTTCATAGCTATGATAAAGGGTGACATGGTATTTTCTAAAAGCAATTTGCTATGCTCAGTTTTTCAATAATGTAGAGTTCCTTTCATATTTTTCTTGTTCACTGTGTATTAGGGAGTGTGGGCAATGGGGGCCCTAGAGACATGACACTTGTCCTTCTCTAAGAAGGATATTCTGCAATCTGGGGAGCGGTGGTATCTATAATAAATAGCGAAAATCTGAGCTCATGTCTCCTCTCCTTGGCTCCAGGTTCTCATCACCATCTCTCTCTGCCATTTCTTATCACCAGGTAAGGTAAAAACTTAAAATACCCAGGACTATTCTGGTTTCCCAAAGCCCTTAGGACAAATTGCTTAACATGGCCTGCAAGGTTCTTCATGATCTGGACTCTGTGTGTCTCACCAGTCTCCTCTGTCACTATTCCCTATCTTATCCTCTAAGCTCCAGGTTTGTGAAAACACTCACAGCAATTCAAACTCTTAGTACCTTCTTAAGTAGAGAGAAATTCCTGCGACCCATGCCAAGCTGT
This sequence comes from Rhinolophus hipposideros, assembly GCF_964194185.1. Taxonomy (NCBI): domain Eukaryota; kingdom Metazoa; phylum Chordata; class Mammalia; order Chiroptera; family Rhinolophidae; genus Rhinolophus; species Rhinolophus hipposideros. Next base: position 56,739,426 of record NC_138057.1, on the reverse strand, counting down.
CTCCTCCTCCTGGAGCTCTCCTCCCCCGAGCCTCTCCTTCACTGGAGTAGCATCTCACTAGTCTTCAGGTATTGGTTTAAATGCAACTTCACCTGGGATGCTTCCCTGACCCCTTTGGAAAAGTGAGTCAGAGCTGTTAATGGGATCTTTGTAGGCCTTGGGCTCTCCTACTCTTGAGGGCTCCCCCTCATATACATGTTAAGCATATGAAGATATACCATCTTGTACATTATGTAATTGTTTCTGCTGCAAAGATTTTGAAATAACTTTTACTATTCTGCTTTTGAAGTTATGTGGCTATGAACAACATTTAATTTGCTATTGATTATTACAGGGTTAAGAGTTACAGATTTGGTTGCAAATACAATTAATAGTGATCTTAGAAAAGTCACTTAACCTCTCTGAATCTCAGGTATCTGAAAGAGAAGGCATTTGCATAAGTGACCTAAGGCCCTGTTTAGTACCAAAAGTCTCTGCTCTTATCATTAACTGTAGGGAGGGATGTTTCTGGTGGTGATAGCTCTCTGGGAGTGGGGTGGGATATAGATTCTTTACTCCACTGATCTAAATAATGGTAGATTGTAGAAAGGGAAATCCACATGTCAACATTTCTGTATGTTTAATTCTGGCCTCTGAACAGACCAAAAAAGACTTGTACACACTATGTTAGTTCTCCACTGGAGAAAGTTTACTTCTTCAGTGTATCTATGAGACCAACCATTATGCCTACATAATGCAGTGGAAGGAACATAAGATTTGAACTTATGTGTAATTAAAATCCCAACTTTAACACATCTTGGCTGTGTGGTTTTCAGTATCACTGTACCTCAGTTTCTTCATCTGAAATTAAAAAGTAAAGACAAATTCCTATTGCACAGAGTCAATATTATCCTACTGATGTTTTTCAGTACGCCAGCTATAAACTAGAATACCACACAAATGTCAAATATGGTGAATTTAATGGTATAGTACCATTATTTTGGGATTTAAAAATTCTGAGATCTGAATAATTCACATCTTGAGGGGTGTGCAGAGAGTTATGTATTTCATTAAAATGTTGACAGAGGCAAAGGTGCTTTCTTTCTGACCTCAGCTCTGCCTTATTCGAAATCCTTTCATAACATTTTATAGTTATGATCATTACCATTTTTAGAAAACAGGAAGAGGGTGTGGTAGGTGGATTACAGGTAATGGGGCCTGGAAGGTTCCCAGGCCCAACTTCAAGTACTTCCCTTGGAATTCAATCACCTGAGCTCCTCCACAGCCATTATTTTTTCTTCTTCTGGTCCTTTGTCCTCTAGCATCAGATCCATTTTCTTAGTCCTTACTTCTCTTCCCCTCCTAATAATTTATTTGAAGTGGGACCTTGATCCTAAAACAATCAACTTGGAGAGACTCAGTGCTGAAGAACAGAGGAGCTCTCTCACTCAGTTGGAAGAGCATCTGAGGATAAGGATGAAGGGTAATGGCAGCCATATCTCATTTAAAAAATCAACACTGGTATTTTGATGCTGTGAGAAATAGATACCTAAATATTGGTATTGTCTTTTTGCCCCAGTATTGCAAACACTAGTGAAAATTAACAAAAAATGGGAAAGTACTTTACAATTTGAATTTATCATTACAATTTAGAAGACCCACAAATTTTTCATCGCTTTGTTTGAAATCTTATGAATAGCACCTCAATATGATATATTCTAAAAACACTGTCTCCCTAAGCCCAGCAATGTTGTATATCTGGGGACTAAACTGCCAATGTCTCTCCCTAAGTGTCAGGGTTTTGGGGTGTGTTTGGTTTGTTGTTTTTGTTGTTATCTGTTTTATATTGGGTAAGAGCTGTTATTTTCAGTTAACACTTATTAAGCACTTATTATTTGCCAATGACTTTCAGGTACATTACCTCATTTATTTCCTTAAAAATACCCATGAGGAAGTTGTTTTTATTTCCATTTCACAGATGAAGCAACTGAGGTCCAAAGAAGTTTCTCAAGTTTACAGCAGCAATAAATGGCAGACTGAAACCCAGTACTTTTGACATCATTTTCTCATTCTACTAAATTATATATGAGGGTGAGATTTTTGATACTTTCTCCTTGGCAAGAACCAGCTGAGTTAAAAAAAATTAAATGAGAAAAACTTCTCAGTGTGACAAAGATAAAAATCTAAGACAGTAACAATCTAAGTCTCAGGAACAAGGTATCCCGAGCTGCTAAACCTAAGCATCTGCAAGTAAAGGTCAGAAATCAAGGCCAAGACTCATTCTTTTTTTAAAACTTGAGGCAAACAAAACGAAAGAAGCACGGAAATGGCACTCAGTTTCCACAATGGTAATGTGAAATTTCTTAACTTCTGGCCCCAGAGAAAAACACTCTGAATCATCAAGTTCTTGCAGAACTTCATGAGATTATTTATCTTCAGGCTAGGATTTATAACAATCACCTGGTAGGTTCAATCTGAGAAAAATGAGTTGTCAGAAACAGGCAATAAAAATTGCAGGTACAAGCAACCTTCAAAATGATAAAACTGTCACATCTGTACATATCAAGCAACAATTGCATTCATTATGTCCAAACTCCTGGCACTTAATATTGTCTGCCAAGGAAGCTAAGCTCCATTTAGAGTTTTGCTGTTAGCACAAATATATTTGAAAGAGACTTGACTGAGTTATTCATGAGTTTATAGAGAATGCAGTGAAATCATCTTGAGAGGACTCTTATCGGTATCTGGGAAGATTTGTCAAAGGGATATCTCAGTCCTAAGCATTTTGGAAAAATACATTTGGTATTGATTGTGGGGGTATCAGAAACCACAAACAGCTCATATTCTTATTTTTAGGGGAAAAATGATACTTCGATCACCAAACTTAGTGTTTTCCCCCAGGGAAATACTCCCTTTGTAGGTCCTCGAGTATGAGAGGGATTGCTTAAATGACAGAGAAAAGGAGAAAGGGGAAAGCAGGGAGAGAGGGAGTGGGGATCAGAAATATATTGTGAGAGAAAGGGAGAGAGGGAGGGAAGGAAAGAGAAAGGGGGACAATGGGTGAAAAACACAGAGAGCGTCTTTGATTACGTAGATCACTATTTTTATTTTTTAGCTATTTATTGTAAGTTCCTTTATCCTCACCCACAATTAATATTATTGAGTTCAAAGAGCAGAAATGAGAAAGTAGATGTCCTCATGTTCATTTAAAAATTATTAACTTTCTATGCCTTTCCCTACACCTTCTGACTTCTCCAGCTTTTGTCTACTTGAGCATTTGCTATTTTTTCACTTACTCCAATAGAACTATATCAGTGAAGAGCTGAAAGCTGTTGGTCACAAATATTGTTGTGGAACAACCTGGAATTCTAGTGATTCTGGATCTCTTTCTCAGTAGTGATAGAAAAGTTCATATTCTGGTCTTTAAAAATCACTATTCTCTTGCCAAGGGCTTTCTGTTTAAGAGGCTCTGGCCCACATGGTCCATTTAATGGTTAACTGACACTGGGAGATAGACAAAAGAGACGTTTTTCTGAATCCTACCTAACATTCAAGGGCTTCGTTTCTGGAACCACCTGTGTTGCTCATTACGAATCATACTTCTCAATCTATTATGCTGTCTATTCTGCTGTTAATTCCCTCCCTGTCAGCCCATTATTGTCTATAGGTACTCTCTTAAATCTACAAATTTTGTTCTCATCAGTGTCATTTCCACTTCTAATTTTGGTTTGTAACATTCAAGGATTACCCTGAGCAATGCTCTCCTGACTTGTTATTACTGTGAGACCTTTTATGTATGCTGCATGTGGCTTTCTCAACTTCTCTACCACTGTTTCAACCTTCTGGCTTGGTCCCAAGCAGGCTCCTACTTTGTCAACAACTGTGAATTGAGGAGGGTAGTTGGCACTTATTTTCCTCATCAACTGCCAGAAATAAAACATCCCTAGTCAAAAACTGTGCTCACATAGTTAAAATCACCAAGAAAGAAGCATGTCCAAGCTCCATTGTGGGCACTACGTATTTCTCATTCCCACCCTCCATCGTCCACACACATTACATTCATGGCCCAACAAGCCCGACTCTACAAAAAACTTGGTGAGATCCAAGTTACAGAAGCCTACTTAGTATGTATAGTTTGCAAGAGAGGCAAAACACATAATGCTTGGGGAGAAAAAACAGGTACTGAATAAGTGTGTATTGAATGAATGAGTGCATTCACAGAACAAAGATGGCATGAAAGCATTCCACTGCAGACATCTACAAACAATGGTAAGCCTTCTTTCATTCTTTTTATTTAATTGATAGGTAATCAAAAAGGGTACTGAAATAATAGTAGTAATTGAATAAACTGACGAGACAGTGAACCTAGATGGGAGTAGAAAAAAGGGCACATGTCAATATCAGTGAGAGAATTTGGGCTTTAATGTCCATGATGATAGGACATGTCCATGAAGACTTGAGTTGGAACTGAGACTCCCGTGTAAAAGGCAGAATTCCTGAAAGCTCGCTTTTCACTGAAGAGAAAAAGTGTTCTATATAATCCAGCACTGACATAGGAAGACAACAAGGAAGTGAACTTGGACTGATTGTATTTTGGGAATGTGCAAGTTTGACTTATGGATATAGAAGCCTAAGCCTAAAAGAAACATGCATGCAAAATCCCCCAAAACTCAAGGCTCACATGAATCCTACAGAAGAAGCAAGCTCTGCTAAAAATGAGCTAAAAATAAATGAGGAAATAATCCACCATGAGCTAGAGACAGCGGAAACAACATTCAGGAGGATTAGAATATCAACAATTTCAGGTAACAGAATAATCTAAAAGAACATGAAAGAAAAACTGTGAGCATAAAAACACTATAAAAAACAGGCAGCTTTTAAAAAATGTACATAGAACTTCTAGACATAAACAAAAGTGGGTTGAAAGATATTGAATATAGAAAGTTTGAGAAGATCCAACATATCAAATAGATGTTGCAGGAAAAAGAGAACGGACAGAATGAGAGAGAGAATATCTGAAGAGGTGAGGGCGGAGCGTTTTATAGAATTGGTGCACACATGACTTTTCATATTCAATATTCTAAACAAGTCCTAGCCAGTATGAATTCATATTTAGACATGTTATCCTGTAACTGCAGGGCACCAAAGAAAAAAAGGAAAATGTAAAAGGAAGTGAGAAAGTACATTACCTATTAAGAACAATAATAAGAGAGAAGAGTTTTCACGGCAACAATAAAGTCTGGGGGAGTAGGGAGGGGAAAGGAATAACACAGCGATAATTCTGAGGGTGGAAAATAAACCCTTCCATCTGGAATTCAGTACCCAGCTAGATGACCATTCCAGACTAATTGTAATATAAAGACAACCTCAGAGAAACATTAAGAATGTTTACGATTTACTAGACCCTTGCTGAAAAAACTACTAAAGGATAAATTTCATGAGAAAATTAAACCTTGAAGGAAGACGAATAAAAGGAGCAATGGTCAGTGAAAACACTGATAAATGTGTGGATAAATTCAAAGAAGCTATGACTGAAAAAATTAAGTGAAAATTGTAAGTAATACAATAAAAATCTAGAATGACATCCAAGATCTCAAAGTGACCTACAGACATTATTGATTGTTTAAGAGAAGCACAGAGCTAATGATTAAATATATGAACTTAAAAAATTGAGGTTAAAATTTAAGAGTAAACTTTTAAAGAATAGAAACAGAACCTATAATTTACAACATAAAGGGGGGTTAAAACAGCTTAAGTAATCTAATTTAGAAGACAGAATAGAAAAATAAAAAAAAATTTGAAGAACATATGGCAAAATTTTAACATTTGATCTTGATGGTGGGTCTAGGGATGTCTGTTGTATTATTTTCTGTTTGAATTCTTTCATAATTAAAAAACAACATGAAAAGATATTCATTGATCAAATTGATATTTTAACCAATTCATTTTTGGCCATTTTCTGATATCTCTGTTATATCAGAATGCCTGGAATAATGTAGATAATAAGTGTTTGATGAATGAAATACATGAGACTCATGAGAGCCACTTTGAGATTCACCTTCACCCTTCTCAATTTCTACTTAATTCTACTTCCTTTTTTTCTTTATCCTGCTTGTTCCTGAATAATGGATATATCTTAAATTTCCATGCAAAACAAGAATGACAATATAACAAGAAAAAGAATAAACTCTTTCCTCTCCCAGATTTTTAGACTTACATTGATGTTTGTATCATGTTAAGGCACAGAACGACTGATTTATGTCCCTCATTGCCTGCTCTACCAGTCAAGCTCATCATTCACACATTAGTGAGCTGAAAATCTTCAGAGATACACCTTCCAGCAATAAATTAAACCTCTTACTTTGAGGTTTGGTTCCTGTTTGATTTTTAAGAAAATGTAAAATAACATTGCTACTGGTAGGATAAAGATGATGACAGATGACTCATTCCCCAATTTCCCCTAGCTCACTTTCCAGTTCTATTTTACTTAAAACAAAAGAGAGTTTTAACACTGAAAAGCAATGCTATAGCCTTCTACCCTTTTCCTCATGAGCAGCAGGGGAAAGGACTCCTTTTTCTTTATTACAATTCCAATATGAACAATAATAATGAGAACCCCCAATATACATATATATAGTTATTGTCTGAATGGAGTTACCCTTGGCCTTGTATAGCAAGTTAAAGGAAGAGTATTGAGAATATGTGTTTATGGTCAAAGATGAGTTCTCCATTGACCTTTCAGAGATTTAGTTTAGCTTGAGTCTATATATATCTTGACGTATAGTAACACTTCTGTCCCAACCTAATCTTCTATTTCCACCTGATTCTGCAATATGAACAGGTTCACAAATATCCCCAGCAAGTAAATTTGTTCATATAAACTACCAAGGAATGTCTATAAGATGAAACTCAAGATCAGTCAAACACATGTATATTTGGCCCAAAGTCAGAATGCTCAAAACGATCCAACTGACTATACAGACAGCTAAAGTTATTTCAAGAGGTAGAGGATAAACATACTTGTTGCATTGATTCACAGGATGTATGTAAACAACATACGTACTGCATAAGTACCTTCTGCTAATGTAAGTAGGGGTTAACCCAAGTGTCTGTTTTCACATGGGTAATTAAATGGGTCAACATCCATGTTTCTATCACACTCAGCTAAAAAGATCCCACAACCCTAGAACATGCTACAGCCGACGCTTGGGATGTAGAAGCTGCTCAGGCAGTTACCCAGAAAGGAAACTCAGGAACTCGCTTTTCAGCTCTTTTGTTACCGTATTTTAAGCCTGACCTTTAGGATAAAAAAACAACACATTAGATGCCCTATCTCTTGAGAAGGCAGAAATAATATCATCTCTGGCAAATCAAAATCTGATTTTGAGATAACCTAGAGGTTTTTTTTTTTTTTTTGCATCATATGATTCAAAATTTCTAAAAATTCCCATGTCTTTGTCTCTTCTATAGCAAAAATATAGAGGGGGAGGTACAACGGGGAAGGTGCATGAAGTTTAAACAAAAAGATGCTGGAGAAACTGTTTGCTGGTACAAACTTGGAGCAACTCAATAAAATCATTCATGACCAAAAGAAACTGCACATTATACAAGCTCTCAATACCACACTGAAGAAAAATACCCACTGGAGATCGTCAACTCCACAGCAGAAGACCATCAACTATCATCATCTGTAAACTGCCTGGTTTATTGAATTCCTGAGACATGATATTGATTTGTAAAAAACCAACTTAATTAAAATCCTGCCCTCATAATGGACGATATACTGAAGTCACCACTGAAAATAAATGAAATATAATAAAATACAATTTTTTGTACCCCATAGATGAAGTTTATAAACCTTCTTATTCTATGGCTTCCTATTCAAGAAATACTTTGTATAATTTATTAATTCTTTATCATATTTGTGCTATCAAAATTTAATGATCAATTATAAGATTAAATAATTGTACAAAATAACCCAAGTTTTCAGCATAAAAACTGCTACTATTATTCCAATTTGTCCATAAAGGTTAAAAAAACACACACATACCTCAACAAATATAAAACACGGGATGATGGAATAACTTCGCTGAGTGTTGTTTCCTACAGCCATTTCTTACACCATGTAGCAAGGCTGCACCGTCTAAAATTGTCCAGGCTGAAACAGAAATAGGTAGCATGGTGTAAGAACCATATGTTTAGCAGTCCCTGGGGTATTTACATAAAAATATCGGCTACCCTATGGGCTGTATCCAAACAATGCAAAATAGTAATCTACAGCACAGTCAAGACAAACAAATAACCATTCCAGGGAAAATAAAAAAATACATACTAGCCATGAACAGTCTTACAGTCAAAACGACCAGATCGGGAGGCTTTGTGCACCTAGCTATAGTTAACAGAATTCTAACTACCCAGTACTGCACAGTAACCCAGCAGAATGCCCTCAAGCCATGAAACACAGTTTGTGCTACATAATATTTGTTATTGTCCATACTGCATGGATCTCCTCTTTTTGTGCCCGATCCTCCCAGTTTACAACTTAGGGACTTGTTTGTTTCTGCCCTTGCCTCTCTCTTTGGAGCTGACATCTAGTACTGAGGCACTCATCCTTGTCTTCTTTCCGTGTGACCACTCTTTGCCCTGGTTTCCCGTAACTACACAGCTATTAACTACTTTGGATTAATACATCACTGATCTCTCCCTGGGTTCCTTCAGCCCTGTGGGAGTGTGCGTGCATGTATGCACATGCGCGCACGAGACAGAGAGAGAGAGAGAGAGAGAGAGAGAGAGAGAGAGAGAGAGAGAGAGAGAGAGAAGACAAAACACTGGTGCCATAACACATTCTCTTAACTTATAAGAAAGGAGTAGCTGGGCAACAGATTTTTTTTTTTTAACTATTTGTTAGAACATCTTTGTCTATTTTGAACTGAAAATATTTCATTAGGAGATCAGTTCATTTGGGTTCATCTTTAAAAACAAACAATCAAAAAAAGAAAAAACCCAGAAAACAACAGAGATTTTAGACTTTTACTAAACTTCCACGGCCACATAAAAATAATTTTCCATTATACCTTTTATTCTCTATCCAAAGAAATACTTAATATGTTTCAGGTATCTGCCCTGAATGGTTATTCTTTTTTGTTTGTTCTTTTTCTGTGTCTTCCTTCCCAGTTGTTCTTATGGACTGTGCTATGAAGAGTGACACAGGATGACTAGGACATATGAATAGCCAACTGCGCTTTTCTTAAACGTCATGAATTAATGTTAATATTTTAAACTGAATTATATCTTTAAGGCCTTCCTTATCTTGTCCCAAGTACATTTCCTTTCCTTTTGGAGATACCACCTTCTCACTTGTTGATTGAAACTTTCTCTGATCAAATTTAACATTATGTGTGATATTATATCCACACCAATCACAGGGTTATACTCAACATCGTTGAATGTTTAGTTACATCTACCCAGGAGATACCCATAGCAACAACTCCGCTTCCCTGTGCTGTGGTAACTAAAAATGTCTCCAGACATTGCCAGTTATCCACTTTAAGGGGGAAGAGGAATAGGGAGTGGAGATGGCCCCTCGTGGAGAACTCTTAATTCAGGAGGACAGAAAACAGAGCCCCTAGGACATGAGAAATTTTGAGCTGGTGAAGAACTTGCTTCACCTGGGATAAAGTTTTGCCAAAGGAATATTAATTATTCCTTTCCTTGATTGGAAAAATGTAGAAGTTATTGATGTGCCTCACTGACATCTGGGGAAATGAAGGGCATCTCAAGCTCAGAGACCACGACTGGGGTGGTGATAGTAAAGCTCCTGCAAGTCGTAGTTGCTACCACTCTAAATTCCAAAGGAAAGCAGGAGTGTTTTATCCATTAGGTATTATGTAGGCCCAATTCCTAGGGCCTGTGAGCTATTTAAGAGCCTATGAAAATATAAGAGGGGAACAAAAAGGCACCCAAATTATGCAAAACCAAATGAATAAATATGTGAATATATGCCTAGAAATGGACAATTTTCACAACTTCACTAATTAACAATTTAGTGTTCATAACAATTTAATGCATTTAAAAATGATTGGCAAGTACATTTTTCTAAATTCTAAAAATCCCTTTGCAGAGAAACTATAATGAGTATAAATTTTAAATTAGTGACTCAGACAAATAACTTCAAGAGAAAAGTTTTAAATTTTCATTTTGCCACAAAATAAAAATTGACTGTCAGATTACTCTTTATGTGTTTATCATCATATGAAGCAGGCCCTCAAAAAATGAGTGTCAAAAACGATCTTAAACAAACTTAAAACAACCCTGTCTTTGCTTTCAGCCAAGACAAAATACCTGACTGGAGTTCACGCCTGACATGACTAAAACATGCAGACAAAATAATTGAGACCATGGTGTTTAAGACACAGGACGTGAGGCAATAAAGAGCACTGATCCTTGAAATATGGGAACCAAAAGAAGTAAGCCCTATGATTGCCTTAGTTTACTGCCTGGAGAGAGACTCCAGGCCACACACTGATAGGGGGAGCCCAGAAAATTGGCTGGTGGTCTCTCTGAGTTGAGCAGATAGAGCTGGGAATGTAAGGAGGCCTAAAAAACTGGAGGTCTCAAGACAGAGCACCAGATCGGAGAATGCTGCTCAGAGAGCTGGGTTGCTGTGCAGAGGTTCCCCCTGGACTGTTCAGCAAAGTACTGATGAGCCTGGGAGGAAACGACCAGGGAGACGCCATCCAAAAGGATTAGAGTGAATACCTGGCAGGGCTCACACAGGGCCGAGAATACTTTCTGTTCCCCACAACCATGAAAAGACTCCTAACTTACTAAGTAGAGATAGAGGATTTTAACTGGATTCATTAATAACTCTGGTATGAAAATATTCCTCATCCAACATGGCACTGAAAAGTTCCTTATATTGTTTTTTTTCCTTTCAATTTGTCTAATACAGAATACTGACTATTTAATGAGATTCTGGGCCTGTGAGCAGTGTGCTTTTCCCTGGTGTAGGTTTTGTCATCACAATCCATGACTCAGGTTTTGTCAAAGGCATCTCTGACATGCGTTTTACAACATTCAAAGTGGTGAAACTTTCTAGAAGTTACTCAGAATTAGGTTGGTGTAAGATGGACATGAGATGATGTCTAGAAAGGGGAAAGATAGGGCTTATTTCTATATGATCCAAGTCTTAATTGGAGGTAAGTGGGGGTTGCAATAGAAAAGGGAAAATTAAAAGGTAAGAAAAAATGAGTTGTGAGAGTTAATTTTTTTATGTAAAATCAAATATCTTAGAAACAATATATTATGTGTTAGCCATAATCCCCCAATCCAGCTCATCTTTAACACATGTTAAATGGGCTTTAACTTTCTTGTTGGCGCTGAGCTACACCTCACTCTTCTGGATTATTTCTATTCAGTACATGATCTCTAACCAGTATCACAATTTGCATTTAGTTTCCCAAAGCTGGAACCCCCCCCTTTTTTTAAAGCAACAAAGACTGTAAGAGATAGGAACAAATTAAATTTAACTTCCTTGTTGGCGCTGAGCTACATCTCACTGTTCTGGATTATTTCTATTCAGTACATGATCTCTAACCAGTATCACAATTTGCATTTAGTTTCCCAAAGCTGGAACCCACCCCCCCCCCGCCTTTTTTTAAAGCAACAAAGACTGTAAGAGATAGGAACAAATTAAATGGGATTGTAGATGAGTGCAAAATAGATTTCCTCATAAGATGGTGTGGGATTTAAGAAGGCGTTACTGAGGCTTTCAAGAGAAATATGTTATTTTAGAGATGCTTTTCAAATCTTATACAGAATGACAGTGTGAGGACCCATATGTAATGAGGGGGTGGCATTAGCATTCCCCTTTTTTCCCATGTATCTCCCCTACACAGTGTCTCACAGCTAGGTCCATGGTCCAGCCCTTAAACCAGCCCAGACTAAGGCTGAGAGATACAAAGCACACAAGACCCACAATCCAAGGAAATCCAGAATCGAGTCAAATCTTTATAAAATACACAGGATACAGGGACCCTGTGAGGATACCCAGGCCCCCACATTGTTCTTAAGTGGCTTTGTAGACCCACAGATCATTTTTGGTTCCCTCGGGACTTATACTTGCCTGGGTCCTGATGACGAGTCAGTAGCTTTGTCCCTAAGGTTAATTCTGATGAATAACTCTTCTAGCACCTCAGTCTCTCTCCAACCCTGCTTTCCTGTCTGGGCCTCACTCAGTGACTACGATTCAGCTCTTTCATTTACCTATGGGAATCTTTTGAACTTACAAGTATGTCTGGCTCACACTTTAGCCCTAAGCTTAAATGGACAGTCTGTAAGACAGCCATTGCCTCCTGACACCAAAGTTATTACTTGACGTCTAGGGTCCCTGCTGCTGGGCCTCTCAGAACTGAGGCAGAAGGTCGCCTGGCTAATGGCTGCGCTTGCAGTACCTTTCGACTCTGTTAAACATCTCCAGTTCCATTTTGCAACATCTCCACCCCATGCCCACCCCAACCTTTCTATACTCCAGCCACTCAGTTTCTGCAACATGCCAAGCTCTTTCTCACCTCCAGGTCTTCTAACATATTGCCTCATAGAGCACTCTTCCCTCTTCCATATTTGCCTAGCAAATGTCTGTCTGTCCTCCAGATCTACAGTTAAACACCATTTTCAATGGGACAGTTTCCTTAACTGCCCTGACTGGTTCAGATCTCTCTATCATACTTTCATTATCCTCCTTCATAGTATTTATCATAAAATTGTTTCATATCTGTTCCTTTTCTAGACTGCCAGTCAGCTTTGCTCCATGTGGCCAGGGCCACGTTTGTCTTGCTTGGCACTGTAACACTAGCACCTTGCACAGTGCCCATCACATAGTAGGTACACAATTGTTGACAGTAACAATGTGCCTAAGTTGCCAGCTCCATCGTTTGATTTCACAATTGCCCTGAGTCAGTTCCTTAGATCCTGACCCAGTCCGAATGTAGCTCTTGGTTCAGTCCGCCTAGATTTTGCATGAACTCAACAATAGGGTCCTACGTAGGCGTTGAGTCAATCCCTTCTGCTTGTTGCCACGAGCTAAGACCCACTATACCTTGGACCCAAAGAACAATGAAACAAAGTGTTTGAAAGGCCTAGTAATCAAAATGTAAACCGGAGCTGATTTCAAAATGTAAAAATGAAACTATTTCACTGAATTATACCTCTGGGTCTTCTTGATGGTTAAAAAAAAAAATCACTTTGATCGCAGCTTTAAAACGTATGAGCCTTAATCAAATATACCGAGGAGCACAAGGATGCGGCTGACTCCAAGCTCAGCACGTGGCCTGAAGCAGTTGGAAAGAAGCAGAGGACATGCTGCTGGGAAGGGGTACCCTGGACCATCTTATGGGCCACTGCCAGGAGCACTGCTAGTAGGAAAACACAATGTCCACCTGAGCAGGGCGTTGCCCTATTTTCTTTTAAAATTGTTGACATGGCATACCCCTGATTTTCCACCAGGGGGGAGAAAACAGCTGGAAAAAGTAGCATGGCACAAAGAGCTTTTCTTAATTATAAAGTAGCTAATGTTTCCTTCAATAAAACCAAAGGCTGGAAGGAAATGAAGTTTTGATGCTCAGTTAAACTGCAACCTTGAAGCACTGGAGCAAGAACACACGAGGACACAGAGACAGGGACACAGGGACCCACACGTACCTATGCACCCCAGAAGGGCACAGACATCAGGTAAGTTCCAGGAAAAGTTGGGCCCAGCTTAAAGTCTGGGGAGAAAACAGGCAGAGAATATGCTGTGATTGCTCTCAGTTGAAGAGTAGTGAATGTGATGCTTAAACATACGTATTTGTGTTCTCTTGCATCTGGCTCTGGTGTTCAAATTTCAAAAGTGATTGCAGATATCAACAACAAACTTCACAATGATGTTGTCATCACCTGTGTTGTAGGACAGAGGAGACTAAAGGTGAAGAATTCTCTTCATTTCCTTTGGCTTACAGAATGTCCGACAGGTGGTGGTAGGTGACTGCTGGCTTAGGGAGACTTGGTAGGGACCACTATCATTTACGTGAGAAGTAATTAGAACCACGTAGGAGCTGGCTTCAATACAGATTTTGTATTTTTAAGACAAGCAAGGAGGAGAGGTAAATAGGAGCTCCTGTTTGAGTCTGGGCCTCTCTGAAGTGGCCTAGGAGGGGAATATATCTTATTAAGGTGAGAGGCACCAGAGTTCTTTTTAAGACTTCCCAGTCATTGGTTCCTCTATATGTCCCTTTGAATTCCCTTCTGGTCCTCGTCTCCAGGGCCACAGTGGTTCTAATGATTCAAGGGATGGAATCACTAATTAAGTGGAGAGAGAAAAAGCAGAAGATCAATCCAGGGTGAGAAATTGGCTGGAGAAGAGAGGCAATGCCCCTAGAGAGTAAAAATCGAGAGAAAAGGTACAGGGAAGTCCTTCAGGGGGTGGTGGTTCCAGGATATTAGACAGCCCTTTAGGGTCTTGCCTGCGGGGATATACGTCACAAGCTGTTCTGAGCAGCGGGGAGGCTAAGATACTGTTGTGCTTCCAAGGAAGGCTGCATTTTCCAACGTAAGGCTAAGCTGTCCGGAAGCCAAGTGGCTTGTTTTTCAGAAGAGACGATAGGAAAAGAGATAGATAGATAGATAGATAGATAGATAGATAGATAGATAGATAGATAGATAGATAGATAGACAGACAGACCGAGATCATGAGTTAAGATAGCAAATCTATCCTCCTGTCAACTCTCTGGAACAGCCGTTTTGCTTTTGTCATTAGATCCTCAGTCGTGGGGTGCCCTCAGAAATCACTGCCGGGAAGCCCCTGTGCCCTCATGACAGGTTAATTAGCTCTGTTGGGCCCTGTTGGAGTCTCACAGGAGACAGGAAAAAGAAGTGAGAGAAATTCCCTTTCACCGTGGGAGACGTCAGGGAAGGACTCAGGCAACACGGGCAGAAGTCTCAGCGGCCGGCACTCTGCGCAATCAGGGAGGACTGCATATATTCCTTGACTGAAGCAACCTGAGAATTTTGAATGAGTGCAATAATAATGACAAAAGGGCCCACTCATCTCTTTGATCAACATGTACTGAGGGCTTACTATTCCATGCCAGGATTTTTACAAGGTTATAGCTTTACCTTTCACATATACTACTTCTTGAATTTATTAGCATAGAGTATGGAGCTGTGCCGACCATTCTTTTCAATGTTGCAACCTGCATGCCTCATCTAGCATTCCTGATCCTTCTTACCCTATATCTACTTTCTCTTTTACCTCCACCACTGGTTGTTTAACATACCATATCGCTTAGTATATTATCTTTCTCCAGCTGGAGAATGTAAGTTTCGCGACTCCTTGCCTATTTTGTTCACCAATTATACCACGAGTGTATCTTGGAAAGATAATATTAAACAAATAATTAAAAGTGAGAGAAAAAAACAATGTCTCTCTGAGACGGGTAATGGGGTTAACCTATAAACAGTCTAGGGAGCCAGGAAAGTCTCCCCTGAAGAAGTGATCTTTGGGTGCACAGGAGTTAAGAGGGTGGGTGTGAACCGTATTTGGGAAGCTCCTGAAAGGAGAGACAGCATGACCACATGGCCGCAACATGAACAGCACAAGCAAGGGGACGTGATAAAGCTAGACGAGAGAGGGCCCAGATGACACAGGGCCAGGTAGGCCAGGTTAAAACATCTGGATTTAGTTCTAAGAATATGGGTACTAGTAAACTATTGAAAGGTTTTAAGGAAGAAAACTGCCATGCACTGATTTGCTTTTGCTAAAGCTTGTTCAGGATACAGAGAGTGGTTAGGGACAGTGGGACAAGAACAAATATGGTGAGGTGGGCACCTGAAGGCCCCTGTGATCACTTAGATAAGAGGAGAAGGTGGCTTGACTTAAGGAGAATGCAATAGAGACAGAGTGAGTGAATTCAAGAAAATATTACAAGAGCAAATAAGATTTAGTAACTGATTAAAGTGGGGGTGATGGGAATGTGAAAATGCCTTTCCTTATTTAAATTCCTCAAACCAAAACACATTGTTCCTGTGCTGTCTTCAGGAGTGACGAACAGGTGAGCAACAGCTTTCTGTTTATTCTGCTAAATCACCTGCAAACTCCTCTTCAGTCTTTTCTCCTGAATCTCAACAATTGTGTCCTCTCAGTTTCATCTGGCCCAGAATCAGGCACAGTGTAGAACAGACGATTCTCAAGAATCACTTCCTGATACTATAATACCTTTTAAGACACCATGCTTAAAGAAAACAAAAGAATCAATACCTCATTGTAAATGTATTCCCCTAATAAGTCGGGGCCCCTAAATACATATGAATTCCTTTCCTGATATTCTTGTTGCCTTTCCA
Source organism: Rhinolophus hipposideros (assembly GCF_964194185.1). Classification (NCBI taxonomy): domain Eukaryota; kingdom Metazoa; phylum Chordata; class Mammalia; order Chiroptera; family Rhinolophidae; genus Rhinolophus; species Rhinolophus hipposideros. Next base: position 56,723,073 of record NC_138057.1, on the reverse strand, counting down.
ATTTCCACATATTTTTCAAGTCACATTTCAGTTTCTGCCTCTATCAGGAAGCCTTCTTAGTTCAGTCCACCAGTCACAACCATCATGTTTTGCTCTGCCAATATGCCACACAGTGTACTATCTGAGCCATTGCTGTGGTGGTTAATTACAGGTGACATTAGGACATCAGTGACAGGAGGGGGTAAGGCAATCTCGTAGCCCCTTTCTAGGCCATGATTTCCCTATTGTGTTCTTTATTTTTCAACCAAACACCTACATTCTAGGTTAACTTTCGGTGGGTATGTGGGTTATCCTTCTGGATTGTAAAGTACAAGAGTGATCTGATTTAGAAGCTTTTGAGTGTCTCACAACTAAATGGCAACGTTGGTAAACACTTATGGTTGTTCCAAGGAGAACTGTCGAAGAGGTGATTAAAAGTTTGCCTTAGCTCCAACACCCTCTCTCTCTCACGTAACCACCTCTGCACTAACGCCCCGTTGGCAGTTAGCAAATACTGTCCGTATTAAAATTGTCATATCTTCAAAAGACCCTGTGATGAAAGCAGAGTCAATTCATAAAAATTTACATTAGAATGAAAATGCATGAAATCAAACAACGGGCAACCCAATTTTGGATCATAGTTTCACCTGTCCTGTTGCTGAAATTACTAAAAACAAAACAAAAAACCAAAACACTAAGTACTTTATGTTTTCCTTCCTTTTTCTTTTTTTGTGGAAACACTTAAAAAGCTGTCAAAAGATCAGGATCAAAGGGATGAAGGCAATACCAAGATTCATATAAGACTTACTAACTCATTTAATACTCAGAAAAACCCTATGAAATAGATCCAGTTATGAACTTCATTTTGAAGGGGAAACAGTTAACAGAGAGTTTAAGCAGAGCACCCAGGATCACAATAATTGGCAAATGTCAGAATCGGATTTTATAATCTAGGTGTCTGACCTCAAAGTCACTTAGTCACTACATCCACTTCTTCCGAAAAATGAAAAAGAAAACAAAAGGCTTAACCTACATCCCTGGTCATCGGCCTTCTGTCTAATGGTTAGTTCACTGGTTAGTGGTTCTTTTTAGAGTCCAGCAAGCATCCAGGGATTGTGATTCCCTGACACAAGCCTTGAGTTTTTTCTAAATTTAAAAGAACTTCCAGGAGTCGTGGACCAAGATACATTCAATGACTATATTTAAGAGGCTCCTCATTCTCTTTTGTATCTCACTGAAACTCCACACTTCATAGGATGGTAAAAATAATTCCAATGCTTTGTTTTGTAGCCCAACCTACAATTGGTTAAGAATGTAAATCACACCCCTGGCCTACAGAAGGCTCCTATTTGCTGACTGACCATGCTGCTATCTATAAACAAACTTGGGGAAGAACTTAACACTGTTGCAATGTTCTCACCAACATGTCCACCTGTCTCTCTGTACTTTGCTAGCTTGTAACCTACACAGTGAAACCTGGTCAGGTTCACCAACAACCTGAGCAGCAGCCTAATGTCACAATGCTTCCGGAATGGCAGGATTTCCTCCTTGGCTTAGCCGTAACCCTCATCATGGGAGTAAAGGTAACTGCATCTCGACGAAAAAGCCATAGTTCCATGGACTTGAGCACGGGTTTTAGAGCCTGACGGTTGTGGATCTGGACCCAGGTCACAACTGGAACCAAGTATGTAAATTAGGTTAAGTCCCTGAACTTCGCTGTGTTCCTTTTCTTTGTATTGTTGTGGTTGTATGGGGGTAATTATTATAAGGGGTAAATCACACAATGTGTGTAGTGTTTAGCATATCCCAGGTGTTCTGTAAACATTTGTAGAATGAAAGCCCTTAATACTCAGCACTTTCAGTTCAGTTTTCTACCTTTCCCTTCAGTGTCCAGACACCACCAATTAGGGAAACACTACTGTTCCGCTTAATAAGAAGGGACTATTTTTAGAGAACATTAGCAATACATATTAAACATTCTCCTTCTTCACCCTGGTAAAAAGATTATTAATTATTGAGCTTTGGCTAATTCCCAGGACATCTAATTTGTTGCCATCAATTTTCAGAAAAGCTTCAGATTTGAGTATGAGTTAACTTCACTTTTTTTTTCCTCCTAGAGAACCCATAAGGCTATCACGCAGGTAACAGTATGCAGACCACATTTCATCCAGCAAGGCTTTATAAGGGGCAAATTCATTCTTGAGATTGGAGGAAAAATGTGGATAATGAGATAAGGGGAGCAATGAACCAAACAAGAAAAATTGAAACACTTCTGGGTTCTGCCTGAAGCTCTTAATTAACCACATTCTCCACAACACAGAGCAAAGCTATCTGGGCAACCCCAAAATAAAAACAGCGTGTAGAGCTCAGTAATGGGCCAATGCTGGCAATGTGAGAGGTCAAGCCCTGGAGATTTTAGAAGCCACCCCAAAACATGAAAATTAAAGGCAGTGGTTAAGGTTGAGGCTAGAATGTCCCAAACTTAATAATAAACTAATAAATCTAATTCCCCTGAGTTTAGCACTTCATGCTAGAGGACTTTGCCACAACAGCTCTGAAAAAGGGGATAGACAGCTGCAGAAATGTGTACATAGGCTGTTGGCATAAAATTCACAAGTTCTTCCCTAAGTAAATAAAGTCAGTCACAAAATCATTTTCTTTGCCCTTGGGAAGCCAGGCACCATTGTCACTGATTTGTGGATGAGCCAAAGTTGTTTCTAACCAAAGCATTTTATTTAAGGACTTTATAGTAACACAGTCTGAGTGCAGTCCAAAAATCTTACATCAATTTTGTGTTAGGACAAAGGCAAGGCAGATGATCTTCCTGCTTTTGGGGTGGAGATAAAACACTGTCAGGCTGTGTTTAATCACGTAGACATACCTGGCTGAAAAGTGAAAATTGCAGCCAACAGAAAGATTGTTTCCTGGAGACCCAGTACCACAGGATATAACATGCACTAACTCATTACATCTTCATTCCAGATGTTCTGGATATTCTTTTATCCTCATTTTTCAGTTGTGGGTACTGAGGTTCAAGTTAAGTAACTTGCCTCAGGTGGTTACCAGGCTGACAAGTACTGAAGCTAGAACATAAACCAGGTCCCCTGGGCTCCAAAGTCCACTGAGTTTCCACTCTACCATGCTAGTTCCTTATCCTACACAATGCTTACCCAGGATAGCCAGGCTATCGATATTTGGGGGTAATAGTGAAACATTTACCCTAAATGAATACTATGACTTAAATACCCAAAATAATGGAGTCTCAGGGTAGGAAGCGATCACATTAATCATCCTATGTTTAGAATTTCAGAAAAGGACTTTCCCACAGTTTGAAAGAAGGTACTAACTTTCCAGGGAGACAAAAAGTCTTGGAGTTTGGGGGAAATCCCCTTACAAGACATTCTCTTCTCCTCCTTTTAATACATAACTTATATTTTGAATGCCTCCCACGTGTTAGGCTGTGTGCTAAGTTGTCCAGCATTACCTTAAGAATCCCCACAATAATCTTATAAGGCAGGTACTATTGTTAACATCCTCATTTTACATATAAGGAAACTGAAGTTCAGAATGGTTGCATAACTTGTCCAAGGTCATACAAGAAGTAAGCCTTAGTACAAAGATACCAATTCAGTTTACTAATGTGGTCTTCAAGGTACATGGAGACACACAGTGAAATATAGAATTAAACCTAATGAGTTCCTACTATTCTCTGGCTTGAAATCAGTGGAATTTGCAAGTTTGTGGAGAGATATCCAAAAACCCAATACTTTCTTCAATTTACGCCATGTCTAACTTCTTCTCTTTGGTTTCCTAGAGTCAGAACATCTTGGAGTAAACGAAGTAACATGCTAACTATCATGCACTGAGTCTGTATTTGAACGTCTGCAGTGAAGGAAAATACTCATATAGCTCGTGCCATTTATGAGCATCTCTGATGATCAGAAAGTCATACTTCTATTCAGCTGATGGTGCAATTCAGTTAGGAACCACCTACTTGTATCTCCTGTAGGTCAAGGGCAAAAAATCGTGCCGATGAAGTGACGTGACCCAAAGCAAAGAGGTTTAATGTTATTCACTGAAGCACAAGTGATCTTGAAGGAAATTGAAAGAGATTCTTTTTCAAGGACAGCGTTAATCGCTGAAGGGGAATAATGTTTTATACCCAGTCAACCATTCAGCTATAGATTCTTGTCACAATAAAGTAGTTAAAATTTAAAAAATATATATTTCAATGACATTTTGAATGCACATAAGAGGTTAGAGTGAACAAGGAAGCTAAAGACTCTTTAGAAATCACATTTGCATTTAACTTGAAATTCTTTCCAGTCCTATGATTTTTGCATAAATATTTATGGAATCCTGATGACTAATTAGATTATAAGCCTTTTATCCAGGAATTTGTCCAATTTTATGCTCTCCATGAAACCTGAGCTCTTTGCTGATCTTGGTTTGGTCCATATTAAATAAGCAATTTTCTTAACAGCCTTAAAGGCTACATTTTAAATTCTCACATTTGTTATGCATATGACATCATGGAATTTATAAGTCTTATTTTTGGATAAAAGTTTGAAGACTCAAATTCCATGATAAAATGGATTTCTCATGTGAAAGCTTTCATTTTGATCAAAGAGTACTAAAAGTACCAAATGCTCACAAAACAAAGAGCAAAAGCACAAATCGGCACTTTATATCATCAGCCAGGCAGCCTTTTACATACGTTTTCATGTAGTCCCCACAACAATCCTTGGAAGTGGAGATTATATCCTATTTAACTATGAAAGAAACGAAGGAGTAGAAAGGCTAAGCAACCTGTTTAGTATCACACAGCAATTCAGCAAAAGTAGTTCTCAAGCCAGGTCCTCAGACACAATACCACTTCTTCAGTTACAGAGGAAGGCCAGTTCAGTTACCTGAGGGGAATAAACCACTCTCTTTGAACCCAATTACCAGGAGGCCTTTTCATCTACACTTAGCACCCCCACTCCAACTTTTTATCCTGTAAGGTAAGGCTATCCATACCACCACATTTTTCTAGGTACAGAAAGACCTGCATTTTGTTCTGGTACCATCATGTCACAATAAACAAACTAATTCCTCTTTGTGGAAGAATCTTAAATTAGAATCTTAAAGGTCTCGCTGTCAGGGTCCCAGGTTTGGAAAGTGAGATGCAAAGCTGTACTATCCACACATGGCTTAGAATACGATGGCTGTTCTCTTTAACCAGCTCAGTCCCTACCAAGGCCTTCTTTCCATTGTGGATGTGTTTTCCGAGATATTCCGTTGTGCTTGTTTGTGGAAGTGGCCACGTCATCATCCTCACCTCCCTGAAGTCTTGGTTCTTTTGCACTACAGCGCTGACTTGTCTCTCTTTTAGCCTCTCTTTTATTCCACAAAGCACTATTTCTTCACAGACACTTTAAAATATATAAAGTAACATATATGCTGAGTTTTAAAGGTCAAATAAAACTACAAGCTTATGACCACAATAGTAGCCTCCCACTTCACCTTTCCTCACCTCCATGTCCCAACTTCACATGCAACCACTTTGAAGTATCTTAATTCTTTCTTCTGATATTTAGCAACCAGATTCACATATTAAAGGGAAAATAAAGTGATTAGTATCATTATGGAAGGAAAAAGCCATTTTCAGTTTGATCAAAACTCCAGAGAAGAAAGTCCAGAAAAAACGTATATTGCCACAGCTTAAACAACCCTTCAAATCTTTCACACCAAGACAACTCAAAATAGGATGAACTGAGATCAATGCCTGTATTTAACTCTCTATAATAAGACAGCCCAAATATTCTATTATTTATCTTAAAGATGTGAATTCCATGGGTGGGCTTTGCACCTTTAATTTCATTCCTTAGATACCTAGACTACCCGATTTTTAATTTCTATGTATTTAGTCACATAAACTTGATTTTTCACAGTTAAATTTCATTTCCAGGTGTTTTTGCAAGATCAGTTATGAGAAATCAAGTAAGACCTACTTCTATTGAAAACGGAGTCAGGCATCATCAAGATTATCAATTACTTATGTAAGATGGGGAAAGAAAAGGTCTTTATCTTATCGATTGCTATTTAGAAATACTTTTAACTTTTAAAATTGAGGCTGTATGACAAAGATATGAACAAATTTAGCATACACACACCTATTACATGAAAGGTAATAAAGAGTCCATTCAATCCCACGCTTCTATTCACTCAGCAGAAGAGTCCATTTTCCAAGCTGTTGGAGAAGCTCTTGGTACTCAGCACATGTCCCTTAAGCTTTACTACTGGCCCAACTCCCAGTTCTGCAGTATCTATATCTCTTTACCTGGGGACATTTTATCTGAAGCAGAGGATAATGGCTCAGCTACCTGAAGGCAGGCTGAAAGTAACACGGAATTAAAACTCTTGCCCGTGACCTTTTTATCTTAACTTTCTCTCAAGGACTTCCTGTGGGGACTGGATTTTTGCCAAGATGTTATTTACAGCTAGAGATTCTTTATATCCAAGTCGGCTTTGGTTGTTTGGGAGTGGAGGTCCCAGATATTTCTAAGCATCAGCTAGGTTTAAAAACCACTGCTTTTTTCAAATCAACATTTGTTTTAATATAAATACATTGACGGCACTTCTAGGTTAGAGCAAGACAGATGGTGTGATTGTCAACCTCATGCCTTGGTACTAAAATGGAAGTTTTCCAACACTCTTCAGTGTGCTGTTTATTCAGTTATTCAACATATACTTTTCACCTACTAGATTCCTGATCTATGTACTGCCGAATAACATAAAGATGAACAATCATCATCCCAGTCCTTGAGGAGCTTTGGCTGAAGCAGAGGCAGAGAGGCAAACAGAGAAATCACAATGCGATGTGAAATATACTATTAAAACACTTTATCACACATCATGATAGCACAGACTGCTATAGGGGAAAAATTGGACATTAAACAATCTTTAGTTCATTCATTTATTGCCATAGTATTTAATAAAGCCAGGTCCTGTACATTTATTCTCAAAATGTATTGTTTTTATTGTAACAAAGCAAATGCATGCTTATTTCAAAACAACCTTTGGAAGCAGCACTCAACCAATGGCTGATGGTAGTTAGAGTACAAACGTCCCAGCCTCCCTCCCTCCACCCCACCATGAGAAACCTCTGAGGTATGCATTTTATACTGTTTCCCAGACTTTCTCCATTAGGTTGAGCTCCAGTCACCCAGTGTAGCTGGGAGTTTATACCTGAGAGTTTGTATTATACTTTATTGGCTGTCTTCCTTCCCTGTCCCACTTTACTACTCCCCTACTAGTATTTCCTGTGCTTCCCCAAAAAACTATTTGTGTTTGCCATCTCGTCTCACATGCTTCTAGAGTGATCCAAACTAAGATAGAGGCCAGTTCCTTCATTTGGGTTCTGGTCCTATAATCTCCATGTCACTCTGTCCTCCACTGACTTCCTCTTCTTCCTAGGATCCAGTCTTCTCTCACTTTATGAAGAAACCCTCTTGCATCTATTTCTAGCTGGTTTCCTAACTCCTCCTCCCCTTTCCTTTTCATCTAAAGGGTGCTCTACATGCTGTAATGTTCTCATCTTTACCAGTTGTAATCTGGCTTCTTTATTCATCTCTCTGTTGAAGTTCTTTTCACCGAATGTCAACAGTGACCTTCTAAATGCCAAACCTAACACTTTTCAGCTCCTAATTGATTTCTCTACATTGCAGAAACCACCTTCTTTAAATTTCATTTACCTTGACTTTTGTGACATCACTGTCTTGAACTTCCTCTTATATTTCTGACTATTCCTTTGCAGCCTGCTTTGCTGGATTCCCTTCTTGGGCAAATCTTCAATGTTGATGCTCCCCAGGATTCTCTTCTCAGAATTCTCTTTTCACCGTACATGCGCCTTCTGGGTAATTTAATTTATAATCATGGTTTTACCCATTATAACATCCTCACAATGCTCAGGATTGGCGACTCTTACGAATTTAGACACATATATCCTCTACTCCATTGAACACATTTACTGAATCTACGGGCATCTAAATTTCATACATCTAAGACCGAACTCATCAATTTTTAGCCCAAATCTCCTATAATCTGCATTTTACTTAGTGAAACCTCCATGTGCTCAATTACCCATCCTGTCTCTCAGAGATCATGACCCAGCAATGAACAAGTCCTGGGAATTTTACCTCCTAAATAGTTCTCAAATGTATTCTCTCATTTCCTTCTCCATTATCACAGAAAAACCACGTAAAGTTGGAGCCAAAAAGTGTAAACAGGATTAGATGTTTAGATTTTGGCATTTCCACTTTGTCATTATACTATTCCTTATTAGCTCCCTCACATGGTATCATAACCTCCTATTTAGCTTCCTTATTTCCAGGCTTTATTTTACCTACCAATCCACCCTGAATACTGCCACCAAATGATCCTTCTGTAATAAGTGGGTCCTTGTCAATATCAGGTTTATCAGTACATAAAAAAAGAAAGTTTAAGCTTCTTAATATATCATATGGGGACCTTTATTATCTCCAAGTCTATTGCTTGGCATTCAGAATCACTGATAGTTGTTTGCAAGTACTAAGCAGTGGTTCTCCTTTGTTTTTGAACTCCAGCAATGACCTCTGTTTGGAAAAGCTTTTTCTCTCCTTATGTGACCATTGACATCCTATTCATTCATTAAAATCTTTGTGAGGTGTTCCCTATGTGAGCTTCCCTAACTTTTTAAGCTGAAGTAAGCATTACTCGTTTTGCACTTCTGTTCCTTCCATTACCATAGGCAGAAAGAACAGGGGTATGAGGAGAGAGGGAGGAAGAAAGGAAGGAGGAAGTGAGGGAAACAAAAAAAGGAAAAGATGAGATCATTCTTAAGAAAAAGTACAGCTAGAGCTAATTGTAATAGATTATAACACTATTAGTATTGCAGGAAGGAAAATTCTCCACTCTCTGTGTCACCATGACAGTTCCTACAAGGAGACCCCACCTCCCACTGGGAAGGGTGGTCATCGACAGCAAGGACCCTCCCTGGGAATGCCTGCGATGCCACCCCTGAATATTTTGTGCCTTCATTCAAATATAATCCAAAGTTTTCTTTGTTCTGGGGCACAGTCATTCTCCTTCTGGGCCTGCCCACTTCCAAATTTTAGGAATACATTTTCTTTCTTTTAATAAATCCTCAGTCAGCTTGCCTTCATTTGTGTGGCGTTGTTTGTACATCCTGGAATGCCTTCCTGAGATGATACAAGGACCCTTTCGTTCTCTGGTAACACTTCTACATAACTCTTATAGTGTGTCTCATACCAAGTTCTATTTGTTGGCTTCTATGGCTATTCTATTACTAGATAGCAATCCGCTCCACCCACAACAAACTCAGAGCCCACTGTCAAATGCTAAGAGTAGTGCCCATCTATATGTACTTGCAACCATATATGTTTTGAATTCCCATTTTTCTTTCTAGACTATATGGTTCCTGAGGGCAAGGTCAGCGTCTGTTTTATTCACTGCTGTAACCCTAGTACCGAGCACCGCGTCTGCCAGAGGAAGTCTTCCTTAAATATTTGTGGACTAATTAGCTTACTCTTTGAAGTCAGGGTTTACAGTTTACTCATCAGTTTACTCATCTCCTTACCCCAGGTCATAACAGAAGAGACATCAGTAAATATTTAAACTAAATGTCAGTCACCCTATCCAAACAGCATGGGAAACAAGCACATGGAGTGTTTTCTGAGAATTAGGAAATCTCATTTTCTTTGCATCATTTCACATTTCTGCTCATCATTATTTTGGCAATATCATCAAATCAAGAACTCTAGTGATGACTGAGACCAGGGGTGGCAAGTGGATTGCTGTTGTCATGCCATCTTGAATTAATTTAATGATGCTTTAAGTTTTGTGTTGGGAAAGATTCTGAGGCCATGTTTGATCTCAGTGTAAAGTATACAAGGATGAATTAGCCCTCAATCATGGACTCGGCAAGAGGGGAATAGCAGCATATGTGCTACATAATTGCCATCCCTTTTATAAACCAAGGATTGCAAGATGACAAATAATATAGCCACATAAAGGCTTCACTGGTACATGGTCAAGCATTCATCCAGAATGTCCCTGAACCTGACAATTAGCTGATAACTTATTAGTATGTTGCTCTGTTACTCAGTCTGACTGTACAATATTTTAAAGCAGCATGTCCTTAACTCTTATTTCTGCAATAGCTTATGCCCTCGTCTGCTTAAAGAACATGAACATATTTTCTTTGTAAAATAAGTACAGATATTTGAAACCAAATAAATAAAAAGGCCTTTGGTTGTTATAGCCAGTAAGTTTCTTAGGATGATTCAGGTTTGTATGAATTCTGTTCTGTGGGAAACATTATCACCTTATACTTAAACACTGTCTTACATTTTTGAAGTTATTTCCCATCCATTATTTCATCTGAGAAGGGTTCCAAAGAATTACACAGGCAACTTATAGTGGTAACAAACACCCATTCCTTTGGTGTTATCTAATTCATACAATATTTTTTATTAGCCATACATGTTTTTCTTTTAATCTGATTTGACCTTTCAAAATATACCTTTGCTCAAAGATGTAAAAGTGTTTCCATTTTACTTTGTTCTCTCAAATACTACACATAAAAATATTAAGGAAAAAATTCTATTTAATTGGAAATGGCAATGTTGCCCCCACAAGGAAGCACAGCTGACCAATACTGTGAAATCTGTATGCGTGAGAGTGAACACATAATATCCTCAGAACTCAAGCAGGAAGCAGATTTCACCAAAAGCAAGAGCCACTGCCCTAGAGGCCTATTGAAGTCATTTCGTTTGAAGCAATGAGATCAGGGGGCAAAGCACATCATAAAAGCAGGTCATATCCCTGCAGATCTGCAGGGAGGGGTATCTGACCAGGAAGCAGAGCTCAGTCGCTCTTTCTGTGGTCCACAACTTAACCATCTAGTTGACAGACTGTCAGAAAAACAGAGTGATGGATGGATAGGAAACAGCAGTCCTTGAATCATGACCCTGACAACCTGTGACTTAGAAGTTTTGCTGAGAACCACACCAGCTTTCTAAATGACAAAAATTGAAGTCAGGTGACTGAGAGTAAAATAAACAAACACAACACAAACAGATTTTGTGAAAATGTGTTTGAGACAGCAAGGCTCAACCAAAACTGAAGAATGCTCCAACTTAATAGTGCTCTTTCACTATACGCTCTGAAATATTCTTCTGAAATGAGTGGCCCAAATTAAGAATAACAAGTGGGGGCCGGCCCGGTGGCTCAGGCGGTTAGAGCTCCATGCTCCTAACTCCGAAGGGTGCCGGTTCGATTCCCACATGGGCCAATGGGCTCTCAACCACAAGGTTGCCGGTTCGACTCCCGCAAGGGATGGTGGGCTGCGCCCCCTGCAACTAGCAACGGCAACTAGCAATGGCAACTGGACCTGGAGCTGAGCTGCACCCCCCACAACTAGGACTGAAAGGACAACAACTTGACTTGGAAAAAAGTCCTGGAAGTACACACTGTTCCCCAATGAAGTCCTGTTCCCCTTCCTCAATTAAAAAAAAAAAAAAAGAATAACAAGTAATCAAAAAGGCACCAACTTGAGACCTATGCATGAAAGCCACAAAACTAAAACAAGGAAATTAAAGAAAACTAAAACTAAAACCCCACAATAGCAGAGAAAAAAAAAAGAAAGAAAAATTATATAAAGACCATTTAACAGAAAAAGAACAACCCAATAAAAAAGGGTACAGACAAATAAATCTCAATGGACACAAAAACATTATAGGAGCTATAGAAAGAGCTCAAAGAGACAGGATTTCAAATAGGCAATTATTGAGATTATAGAGGTAAACAAAAGAGAAGATAATACTCAAGAAAAATGCAAAAGAAAAATAAAAGCAGGAGAAATAAAAGTATAAATATTAAATAAACACAACTGAAAACAGAGCCAGGGATATAGCAGAGAGGCTTGGAACATTAGACAAGAAGCAACAAGGATACTAGCATGGTTATCAGGAACATGATAGATGTAGAAGGCAAAGGAAATCTGACATGCCTATAATTGGTCAATCTTGAAAAAGAGAACAGAAAAAAAGGATAAATATAATCAAAGATATAAAAGAAGAAATAATCCTGCATTAAAGATTTGAAATTGCAGATAAAAAGATATACCTTTTCCTAAGAAAACCTGAGATAATACTGATGAAGTTGTTGACTCCAAAGATAAATTCTGTAGATACCCAGTTATGAAAAAGGAGAATAAAAGAAGTATGTTGGCCTCTGACTTCTTTCTATCAACATCATTCATAACATATAGTGAAAACATATGGACAAAATTCTAAAGACAAGAAGACGGAGGCGATCTAAGAATTCCATAACCAGCCAGGCTGTTGTTTTTCCAGCTACATCTAGTGCAGGCCAGGTAGGGGCTCACTAGGTGGAAGGTAGCTGGGGGTGGGGGGTTCTTTTGAGGGACCCTCATTTTCTGCCCCAGAGGGTCTAAGACAGAATACTAACAGAGGTATCCCCAGATAACTTGAAGACCGTGTGGCCTTAGAGAATTCTGAAGTTCTCATCGATAAGCCCAGGAAGCATATGAAGTGGTAATGGTTATGAGTAAAGCTGGGGATTTTTTTAAAAGGCTGAGCTCTTGAGGAATTACAATTTGCTTATTTATCCATTAATTAATTCCACAAGTATTTGTTGAGTCCCTTTTATATTCCAGTGTCTGTTTCAGACACTTAATTTGGGATAGATGATCAAAAGTATTTTATAGTAATGACTTCTTTTAACCGTAACTCTAATGAGTGCTTTCCTATTATCTCACAAGTATGGAGGAAATATGGGAAGCCCATGTCATGTGGTCATAATTCTGTGAAGCAAATTCCTGGAAGAACATATAATACAAGTACTTATTGTTACCTACATATTTCTAAGACAAATTTTAAAATGTAAAGGTCCTTAAAGGATTTTTCAATAAATTGTGATGGGAATTCAGTGGTGGGAGGTAATCCTTTCAGGCAGAAGGATGTGGAAGATTCTATGGGAAGGTTTATGTGGTAACTGGCACATGAAGCAGGCGTTGGGTTACAGTAGATTTGGACATTTGGAGATGAAGGAAAAGAGTTCCAAGCAGGAGGAATTGTGGGAATGAAGACACAGAAGTGGTAAAAGTTCTGATATGTCCTGGAATAGAGGATGTTGGGTAGGAGATCCTACAAAGTAAGATGGGATGAGTCTCCGTGGAGCCACTGGGGACCCTCGAAGGCCAGGTTAAGTCATAGTGTTCTATCTTCCTTCTATGATCAGTGAGGTGCCATTGACATATAGCAAAATCAACATTGTGCTTGGGGAAGATTAACCTGGCAAGAAATTTTCAAGATGAATAACAGAGGCCATAGGCAGGAGGCCCTTTCCAAAGCCAATGAAGTGTTTAGCAAAAGTTGGGGAGGGGTTGGCCTGATATGATGGAAGCATGAAAGGGGAGCTGGAGAGAATATTAGAGATTCATTCCAGGGGTCGAAGCAACAGAGAAAAGAGTTTGACAAGTGGCTAAAAACGAAAGTGATGGATGAGAGTAAGTGGGGGTGAAGGAGTAGAATCCAAACATCAGGTGGTTACTGGGGAGCTGCTAGCAGTTTTAAGGGCTTTTATGAGTACATGCAAACGGTTACATTAACAGCAAATGAGCCCAGGGCAGGGCTTAAAGTCAGATAACCAAGAGCATCTGAGATTCTTCTAATCTACAGCAGGGTACCCAGGCAATGAAATACCAGAGTGGTTACAAGTTCGGGGCATTAACTGTATGAGGTCCTAAGGGAGATCTCCAAGGAAAGAAACTAAAGACACACTATCCCCTTCGCAGTTACACCAAGGTGGAGACCTGGACACCTCAAACTCCATCCAGTCCACTCCAAGCAAAGGTCACCTGGAGATACAGAGGTGGGTTAGTGTCAGTCTAATAACCAGCCTGTCCTAACACCCACTATCAGGTAAATGGGCATCCAAATTGGACTGCATTGATGACCATGCTTTGTAGAATGCCCAGGAAAAAGATGGTGCCTTGAATTTGGCCATAAGAATGAGCACTGGGGTCAAAACACAGCTGGGCTTAATTTCCATTTATCCCACTTAATGAGTGGCCATAGGCAAGTGACTTAACATCACTGAGCCAGCCTTGGATATTCATGTCTCACAGGGTTCTTGTGGGGATTTCACAAGATAAGAGTACGGCAGATAGCAAAGGGCCTGTTGCATAACGCTCAGCAAATGGGCGCCTGGTACCCCTCACCCCACATGCCCAGTGTACCTGTTGCATATGCTGCTGGTTTCTTGTAAAGTCACTTCCAGTTCCCGAAGCTACATCTTCTGTCTCGGCCCTGTATGTTCCCCTTTCTCCATCTCCTTCTCTGCAACTCCTTTCTCTTTGTCCTGTTTCCTGGGAATTCAGTCTCTTTTCCTCCTAAAATTTACTCTTTGCTCTTACTTGTCAAGTGTCTCTCTCTTATAGTTTTTGCCATTCTGCTCCTCCCTCCAAAGAAGTTCTGACTAAAAAGACTCAGAAGGAGTCCAAAAGGCACTTAGTACAAAAACTCCTCTCCATTTTGATTTGCAGAGTCTTTCCAGATACCTTACCCTACTATTATGACACAATGGGTGTCTCTCTGGGGCCCAAAATGACATTTTTCTAAAGCCCACCTAAAGTCAGAAAACGGGTAATTCCCATAGAAAGCCCTTACTGTGGATGAATACTAGACGTTCTTCACAAATTATAAATATACGGACATTGGAAATATACTAGACCACTAGGCACTGGGAGGAGTCTGCTCTGAGCCACAGAGAGAAACTTGTGAGTGAAGGTCACATAAGGCCATCGAGTCAACCAATAGGTAATTCCAAGGACAGGTACTCTTTTGTAGGGTGAGAATAGAAGCCACTCTCAGCTACACATGCAGCTCCTACTTAAGTTATCAGGTGGCTGGGCTGTGACCGCACTGTGTCAGAACTGCTGAGGTGACATACTTTGCCCAACAACCTGACCTTACAATATTCTAGTCCTTACTTATTAAGTAACATAAATCAGAAACAGAAGTCTCTTTTAAAGTTCTTAATGTTACATGGCATTGAAAAAAGGCTTAAATATCACGAAATATCACTTTCAATCGATCAAGCTTTCCTGTCTCCTCCACAGGCTAATGCCGTGTGCTTTGGCCAGCATTTTAAGGAGGCAAGGATCTTTCCCGCTGGCTCTAGGATAAGGGTCTGTCATCGCTAGGAGCTCAGAGCTCACAATGTGCTGACCTGGTTTAGGGGGGAAGAGAAGATTAGGGAAAGATAATTTTGTTAATTGCTCCCCAGGCCCTGCTGGGGAGTAAGGAAACTCATTCCTTCTGAGCTTCAGGCTTGGAAACTGTTTCACCAAGTTATCCAGCTGTACTTTCACTGACGATGTTTTACCAGTTTGTAAAATTCCCAGGCAATTCAAGACAAGGACAGGACTTGGAATGCCCGGATTTTGAAACATTCTCCCTTTCTTTCTGCATAATTAGAAGATCTTGTCTCTTAAGTTGGCCTGGAGTGGTGGATGGGGTAACTGGCCGGGTCTTTTGAGGGATGCTCATTTTCTGCCCGACAGGGCAGAAATATCCAGCAGGGCTCAATACTGGCATATTGTCAGGTATTCTTCCTACTCTGTTATTCAAGACTCTGTTTTAAGGGGTCCTCTCTGACCACCCCAAGCATCTACCTACCTAACCAGTGATTTGTCAATCAACATTTATTGAGCATCTGTTATATACGAGGCCCTGTACTGGTCACTAGGGCTACATAGATGAATAAACTGTAGTTCCTCAAAGCAAGAGACAAAGTATTATGTTATTCTATGAGAAATATCAAGAGATAAAGAAAGTGCATGAGAGCACAGAAGAAGCAGTAATTAATTTTACCCAAATGGTGAAATGAGGGAAGGATTCCCAGAGGCAACTGTGTTTTAGTAGGAACTCAAAGGATAAGGATTTCACCATGGAGAGAAAGAAAAATGAGTATTCAAGGCAACAGAAACAGCATGAGCAGAAGTAACAGAGAAAATGTTTGGCATGTTGAAAATATTGCAAGTGATCTGATTGGCAAGCACATTATTTATATAAATGGATGGGAGGGTGGAGAAGTGAAATTGGAAATAGTCTGGCTTAGTTTATGAAGGAGTTAGCAAATTGTTCTCAGTCCAGAGCTTTTCAAGGTGTGGTCTCAAGACCATCAGCATCAACTGAAAACTTGTTAGAAATGCGAATGCTCTTACCCTACCTCAGAAACTGGGGGTAGGGAGGTGACAAGAGCACAGGAGGGGACAGCATTCAGTTTAGTAAGCACTCTGGGTGATTCTGATCTGCTAAGTTTGAAAAGTCACTGTTATAGGCAAACAGTGCCTATAGACTTGGAAAGTTCTAGTCAGAGTAACAATATAACACACCTGTGTTTTACAAAGAACATGTTGACATCAGCATGGAGTTGTAGATAGGTGGGAACTAGAGGTAAGGGGGCAACTAAGCAGCCTTATACAGTGACCTGCATAAGAGATGATGAAGAAAGGAAGAAAGTCATTCATCTACCTTTTCCATGCCTCGTCCAAGCAGGCAGGTTACAGGAGAAAAAATATTACCCAATGGGAGCTTTGATTTCACAATAAATTCATGAGCACTCACTTCATAGAAGCTTTCAATACCATCAAGCCACCCCATTCTTCCTACCCTCCGCCCCCTCCACTTAGGTGTGCTTTTCCCACTCATACTTGTTTCTCTCCGTTTATCATAAGCTGGATCTCTATTAGAATCTCTTTCCCCCTACAATGGGAACTTCTTGAGGACAGGGGCCTTGTCTGTCTTGTTTCTCACTGAAGTCTTAATGCCAAAAAAAAAAAAAAAGGAATTAAGGAAGCAACGATAAAAAATAAGAGGAGACAGATTCAAGGATAAAGTTTAAGAAGAGTATGGGAAAGATTCTAGACTATTCCTGGATTCTTATCTGGCAGACTGTCCTTAAGTGCAATAGGAAATACAGGAGAAAAGTTAGCTAAGGCCAGGGAAGGGTTGGTGGAGCAGCCATTCTGGCCACATAGGGTGCTGGGGCAAAGGGAAAAGTAAGTCACAAAGGAAGTTCCTGGTAGGAGTTTGTATGGTCCCGGGGGAAGGGACCAACCGAGTCAAACCAAGTCCAAAGGCATGCGGAGTCAGGCCACATGTAAGTACAAAGTACAGCCCAGTGTCAAAAGACAAAACTGAAACAATTTAATAACCACTTTGATGTCCTGGATTCAAGGGGAAACAAGCCATGGATGGGTGAGTACAGGGCCTCAGAAGCGATGGAGCACTCTTCCCAAGGGAAATTGGGCAAGAGTGAATTTTACAGAATGTTAGAAAAGGCAATATGGAAAGAGGGCATGCATGATTGGGGATTTCTTTATAAGGCTAGTGGGTCCTATTTTCCAGGGTAAGGTAAGCTAACTAATGCTGAGTTAGAGGGTTATGAATAGTGTATGTTAGATTTCCTTGACAGGTGTTTCCCATAAGTGCAGGCTGACTTAGGTTTACTTTTGTGATGTGGGCCTGGCCACTGGGGCAGCCTCCATTTTGTGGGTCCTGATATATGAGTTAAACGTTATCACTAGCTTCAGAAGTGTAGGCAGAGCTGACCTGGTTACTATGGGTCAGGAGCAGCTTGAGTTTCAAGTTCCAGTTTTTCTTTAACTCATCCATTCATTGATTAATTAACTCATTCAAAATAGTATGTGACAAAAGAGGCAATATGGCATAGTGGTTAATAGAGCAAAGTCTATAGCCAGATCGACAGGGTTGGAACCGTGGCTCTACCTTTATCAGCAATGAGATATCTGGCAAGTTACTTAACCTTTCTGTGCCTCAGTTTACTTACACGTAAGATAAACTCTAATGAGGTTTTTTCTTGGTGAAAGAGGAAACTTGGATCATCTAGAGAGAGGGATGTTCAGATGGAGTTGGTTAGATGGAGAAACGTGGTAAAGGTTTGGGATAACCACTGCAGGAGAGAACAGAATTGTTGACCAACAGAGAGAACCAAATTAGGTCTGGGAATGAGAAATATACAGAGATGTGTCCAATTAACAGGGTTATACTTCCCTGTACTGTTAGGAACCAGAACAGAAAATGTCAACAGTGGAATTGATTTAATGTTGGAGAATCACAGAGTGGGTGCTATGACTGAAATTCCAGAGAACACAGAAATATAGGGTGATAGAGACAAAAGTTCAAGAATCAGGTAAGGTAACACAAGAATCTATGTGTTCTAATGCAGTTTCCCAATCTCACTTACCTACATACTTATTCACGGCTTTCTCTTGTCCATCCTACTGCTAGAAAATTATCTTTAAATCAATTATTTTCACTTAGTTTTATTTCAAAAATAACCAGGATGAAATCATGGGTTAGATTTTCTTTTTAAATCCTCATTTAATAAAATATGTAAAATTTAAAGTTCTCGCCCATATACAACCTGGAATCCTCTTGCTTATCCTGTGCTAGGAAAAATCCATTGTTTTTGTTAAGAACATAGACTTTGACCTGAGTTCAATTCCATCAGACAGGGAGTACTGAGATTTGTCACTTACAGTGTGATTTGGGAAGGTTCTTAATCTCCTGAATCCTCAATTTTCTAATCTGAGAACTGGCAATGATAATATTTACTTCATAAATCATCATGAGAAATGAGGTAACTCACACAGAAATCTTACCCCAGTGATTGGCATAGAGTAGATGCTCAATAAATTATGGTTATATTTGTTACATCAACCTCTGTTGTGTCTAAGACTTTATGATGCTAATGATTAAATGACATGAGACAGAACAGCCAATACTTTCACAGATGGAATCTTCCCTGTTATCAGAAGAGATTCCCGTAAGTTCTCTGAGGAGATCCATCTTTCCTCAAAACGTCTAACAGATGCCATGTTCTTTGTAGTTGGAAATTAATGCTTATTTTCTATTCAAAGAACTCTTATTCCTTATACCACTCATATACAGGGATACTGGAGTGTCATACTTTCTTCCAGACAGAAACTTCCATATTTGAATCCTTTTCTCATAGGATTCCTGCCAGGTGTCATCACTGTGACACCTCTAAGCGGAGAGTGTTACTACTGGCAGGCTTTGATGTCACTCATCTGTGGAGCACATTCTCCACCTGTTTCTCACATTTGCTTTGTGTCACGTTATTGCTGCTTATTTGAGTATCTCATCCTAGCACTGTGTTGTTATACTTCCTGTTTGGCTAGACACAATATATACATATCAAATTTTGGGAGTCCAATACATCTTATTAAACATTCTTCCAAACCAATCCTCCCCGCAACACAATGAACAAATTCAACTGTTGGTAATGGGCAGCTATCTTCTAACCCTCATTGTCCCTCACTGTTTCTAAGGGGTAGAACAATCTTGTTGACTTCTCTGTTGTACCATTATGTGTCATTAAACAGCTGCCATATTTTACCCTCTAGAAGGGGTCATTTATTCTTCTACAGCAGATGAGATGATGGGGAGCTATTTTAATGGGGGTCAAGTCAGTAGAGAATGAGACTGTTTTTTAAATACACAAGGCACCCTCTCCTGCCTTTTAACCACTTGCCAAAGCATTCAAATTACAAAGAAACTTTTACACACTTAACAATTTCCACACAGTTTCAATGCTGTTTCATTCTTGCTGGTGTTTCAAATACCTCTATGGGCAGTATCAAGCCGAGATTCTGGTATATAGTACCTCAACAAACACTTGTTGAATGAATGAAACTTAGACTTGGCTTCAGTTCATATAGGGAAACTTAGCTTTTGTCCATACAGGGAATCTATTTTTCTTTTCTACTTATTAACCTGACTTTCTTTGTCTCTAGGGAAAGCCAAAACCATTCATCAAAAGTAGATTTTATGAGAATGTTTACAGCCTTAGCCCTTTAGGGGTAAGTTGGGGAGTGGAGAGGGGGGAGATAACACCTTTCTAGCTCTCTTTGTACTTACATTATCCCACTTATCTGCAGATACTAGAGGTTCACAAGTTTTATCTCATTAATTCTATCAAGTGGCAAATGTGTGGTAGATGTTTTTACTACTTGTTAGGGGAGCAGTTGAGGCACAGAGTAGAGAAAGCTCTCCAGCTGACTCAGATCTGGGTCTAGATTCCAGGCCTTCCACTCTTGACTCTGGCCTCACACCCACTTGCATCTTTTACTTCAAAATGGCCATTCTATGGGTGAATTATAATTGTATATAACTTTTGTTTTACATTTCCACGCCTGTAAAAATTAATAAAATGACACCACTCCTCATGTGAGTGCAACACACTGACTCTTTGCAATCACATCTTGCATCTTATCTGACTACCAACTTGTCACACTGTCAACCCTGAAGGGGAAAGGACCCATTGTCACGGAGCTCCCATTAGGCCAGGCATTCCGCTAGGTCTGCTTCATCCGTTGACCCTTAATTCTCACAGAGTGGCTGTGAAGCAGGAATTATCACCCTCATGCGACAGAAGAGGGCTAAGGCTCAGAAAGGATAATATCTCACCCAGGATGACAAAGCTAGAAGTGGCAGAGCTAGGATCTGAACCCATGTGTTTATTTTCATTTCAAAGTTCATATTTTCTAGGTTATCCCTGTAGGTAATGTTTGGTAGGACTGGAGCTGCCTCTTTCTATGACCAGTGGCCACTTCTGTGCATCTATTCTTTTGCAGTTGTCTGCTTTTATTAAGGGGGAGTGGCGCTCCAGCAACTCTGTCCGTACATTAGAATTCATTATAACTATTTACTTAATATTTTCTAAGTATCATTCTTTCCTGTTTCTGAAAGGTAAAGAAATACAAATTATTTATTGTGCAACAAATAGATGAAAAAACCTGCCAATTGTAATATTAATTGCTTTACCATGAGGCCTCTGGGGATGAATACATTACAAAGACAGAATTGTGTCTACCTCCATATGGGATGTTAGTCGCGTTTGGCTGTTCCTCTATATCCTTGGAAAGAAGCCAGGACCATCGTCTCCCATGCTGGGAGAACTGCAAGAACAAGCATTGCCAAAGCTAATGCAGTGAGGTGTTTAAACGAGAAAAAGTCATTCATTGGTACCACAAGAAATTGTCATCATGGAGAGCCTGATGAGGATAATCTGGCTAGTGGGTCTTCAGAAATTGGGCTTCCAGCTATTTACTAACTAAAACCTTTATATATTTGTTTATTCTTAAGATATTTAAAAAGTGATCATGAATTTTTGATTTAGAATGAAAAGAGAAATTATCACTAATTGAGCATCTCTGCATTACACACAGTGCCAGGTCTAGTATCTAATTTTATTTAATCCTTACATCAATTCTAGTAGCTAAGAGCATATGCTATTTAGATCGAGAATCAGACAATTTTGTGTTTTGTGCCTTTCACTGTGTGACGTCTGGTGAGTTATTTCATCCTCTGTATCTTGATTTCCTCAACTATAAAATGGAGGTTATCATACCCAACATGAAGCTCTGTGGTGAGGAGTAAAATGTTTGTAAAGCATTTAACCCAGCACCCAGCATGCAGTCAACATTCAAATACATTAATTATTTCAAGAACTTATATATTGAGCACCTATTTGTGCCAGGTATTGCTCTTGTTTTTGGAGATACTGTGGCATATAAAACAGACAGAAGCCCTGCCCTGTGGAATTTAATATTCAGAAATATAATTATGATTATTAATAACCCAGTGAGATATGAGGTAGATATCACTGGCCTCGGTTTACATATGAAGACATTGAGGCACAGGAATTTGTTTCTCCAAGTTACCTCAGTGGCAGGAACCCACCAGTTCTACTGGTGTAGGCAAGATGACAGAGTTGTCTTAATTGTTGCAGCTGCAGAACTGAATTGTGCATAAGCATGAGGAATGGTAGATTATTCACAAATACAGACTCATTTATTCTGTGTGCTGTCAGTGTGGGTAGCCTGGTAGAGCAGAAAAGCTCAGAATTTGGAGTCAGAGGATCTGGATTTAAATCATGACTGCCACTTACTTGGTGTCAGATATCCTCTGTGAGCAACTTGATCTCTTGAACCTGTCTGTTCATCTACACAGTGGGGATAACAGTACACTGACAGGGCTATTTGGGGGATCAAATGAGGCATGGATGATTGGAAATTTTGAAAATCCCACTACGTTATGCAAAGGAATGTTATAATATTACCATCTCAGAGGCAGACTGTTTTCTCTCCAGAGGTAACACCTACTAAAAGTTGGATCACTGCTCTTTAGAGCATATTCTTGGTCAGTACACTCAGAATGGCCATGTGGTGTACACAGGCTATGTCTTGCACAAAGGCACCAAACTGAGGAGGCAGACAGTAGCTAAAATACAGCCTATTCGCTGCCCTCCAAGCAGTGTACCCAAACATAGGACCACCTCCACCCAGAGTAATGGGCACCTTTTCTAATTTGCACAAAGGCAGAGAATGGCCTAGCAATGTCTCTGCTTTTACTTTGTGTTCCCCTTTCATCTTCATCCATCTACTTTTTTCTAATTCTTACTTTTTTATTTTTTTGACCATTCTTTTTTTAAAATTAAGTCTAGGCCCAGTCCTACCGGAAGTTTATTCTCCTTGATGCTTCTGAGTTTCTCTAATGCACAGAAATCTCTACCTCCTGTCCTGGGGACGCACACCAAAGCCCACTGCCCAATCTCCGGGTCACCGGAGGGTTATCTTTGGGTGCAGGTGCGGCCTCTTTCTCCAAGGGTAGGGGGCAGCGACCCCTATGCCAAGCAAAGGCGAATTTTTAAGTAGAAGTGAAACTGTCAAGAGGCCCAGCCTCCTGGCACATACCCTCACAAGGCACTGAGGAAGATGACACCCCCGGGCCTGGAGAGCCACCTTGACATTTCTCCCGGGCCATGGGCGGGAAAGCTTTGATAGTTTCGTCTTGCCCACCCCTTCCCGCTAGGAGTTTAGGGCCCGGGCCGGGGAGGAAATGGCGAGTAGGCACTTCTGGGCTCTCCCTGGGTGCTTCTTGAGTAGGGAGGAAGGGATTTATGAGCAAAAGATTCAATAGTAACACGTAAAGGTAGAAAGAGTGGAAGCTTCACAAGAGTGATAAAAACAGCTTAGAGTCAGAGGAAAGAGAATATTGTAATGCAAACCATATGTTGAATGAATGGCATCTTATAGGATCAGCAAAGGAGATCCCAGAAGTCTATTTTTGTACTCAAATTTAACACATCCATTGAAATAGGTCTCCAATTTGATGAACATACCTGCGTTTATTCTCTCGACTCTATACAGAGAGCATAAGCTGTCCCTGTGAACATTATATGTTTCTTCAGGGCATACTGGGCACTTTGCAACATGCAAGCAGTATCTCAGGTTTTAAAGGCAAGTGGGCTGGTGATAAATGGTGAAGGAGAAGAAGCTGGGGTAATTATTCCCCCACTAATTCTGATTCACCTGCCACTAAGGACTGTGAGGGAAGGGGAAGAGGAGGAGGAGGTGAGCGTGGGGGAAGGAACTCTGAAGTAATTTACACCCCCTCAGAGCTGAAGGAAAGGAATTAAAGCTGATGAAGAAAAGAATAGCAGAGAAACTTCCCCAAATCCCCATAACCTCAACCACAGCATGTACTGTATACTTTTGCTTCTATCTGCAGAGTTTCTGGCCAGCCTTCTCTTCCCAGCACAGCCATCTGAAATAACCCATAGCTGTGTTAATGCTGTGGATTGACCAGGCCCCTGCTGTTCCTTTCCTCACTGAGAACCAGCCAAACAGTGCAGGGGGTGGAAATGATCAGTGTGAAGGTGCAAACAACCACACCAGAAGGTAACGGCAAACAGCGATCCTCAAAGGATGTTGAGTGGTCGGCTCTTATCAGGAAAGGACTCCCACAGTACTAGGACCTGCAATCGTTAAGCTAGAGGTGACTCAGCGTAGGAGGAAAATGTCTGTCTAATCTAATGACCTGCATGATTCAGGAACACAATCCAACAGAATATAAACTTCCGCTCAGCAGACCGTAGGCAGTGACAAGGACAGCAATCCTGGAAACTTCACTTAAGTAGATGATAATGTTTCATTGTTCTTGAGGGAATTGGTCAAAGTGAGAGAGATAGAGAAACACACTCTGGAGGAAAAGAGAAGCCTGAGTCATTTAGCCTGGCAGGGATAGAAATTGAGAGATCCTTAAGAGTTTGCACTCATAGTAAATAAGTACAGGTGGTGTGATACAGTGGTAAGTACTTTGCCCTGGGAATCAGACCTGTGTTCTCAGCCAGTGCTCCAGTAATCAAATTACCTGTTTAGAGCTGGCTGTTCCTAAGTGGGGACTGAGGAGGCCTGTCTTGGGGTGGCCTATGAATTAATATTTGCTTCTTTCACTTTAGGAACTATGGGCAGAAAAAAAAGGGACTCAGTCTACAAAATTACAATCATGGCCATGTGGGAAGCATCAGGGGAACTTTTCCAGTGCTTTTAAGGTTCTTCGTAATCTGACCCCATCAAGTGATGCAGTTACATGTTCACTAGCCAAGGTGTCAGAGCTGATGGGACCTTCCACCAGTTGACTGGAATTAGTGACTCGGTGAAGTCATCCGTTATATGTCTGTCAGTCCATCTATAAAATGAGGAAGGGTGTCAGTTGAGCCATAAACTTGACTCTTTAGAGGTCTTATGTTACCCTGTATGTCATACCCAGCCTCAATTCTCACTTGTTTGCTCATAAATACCCTCTGATTAATCCTGGAGATTTATCACTCCTCTGTTTCTCCCCTCCACAAACACCATGCCTTGCCCACCTCTTCCCCTTTGCTTTTGCTATTCTCTTGAACCAGAACTTGAGTCCACCATCCCTAATCACTTCCAAATTCTTTTAGTCATTTACCATACTCTGCGTAAGTTATTCTTAGCTGCTCTGATAAACCCATCATCTTTGCAATTTTCCTTTTCTTACAGGCCACAGCATATCACTTAGCACTTGACCATATTATTTGATGTTGTCCTCAAATTATTTTTTATGCTTAGGCTGGTCTCTTTAATAGTATAGCAAATTCCTTAATTCTTAAACTTCAATATTCTTTATGGTATGTGAACAGTCAATAAAGCTTAATACACGGAAATATAGTCTATTTGGCTTGCAGACAAGTAGAAACTATTAATGGATACCAATCTCATTTTCAAACAGTAGAGCAAAACTCCTCTACATTTCCTAGAACTCCAAACCTAAACTCGAGTTTAGTTATGTTGTTTATAATCTGTGATTTCTTTGACTATTCTTAAATATTAGTAATTCAAATATTTCAATGCTTTCAGTGTGGCATTTCTATATTCTAAATGTTTTATATGCATCATGTCACTTCTCATAACTACCCAGTAGATGGTATTATTGACCCAATTTTGTAGGTGGAGAAAATGAGACACAGAAGGGTTAAGCAGCTTGCCCAAATTCAAGAGTAGGAAAGGGTAGAGCTGGGACTTGAACCCAGGTTGTCTAAATTCGGAGCGTGAGTTTCTAACCACCATACATTACTAATGTATGGCTTGAGTATGCTTTTACTTTGCTGTAGCTTCTTTCCCTTTCCTAGAGTGATAAATTATTCTGTAGGCATACAATAGTGTCCTCTGAGTATGAAACTTTCATATTCTTTAAGCTGAAAACTTTGAATAACAGATATTTACTCCTTATTTGGTGCTTACTCTATGGAAGGCACTACTATCAGCATTTACCTATGTTATATCATTTAATTCTCATGATTGCCTAAAACCAGTCGTGTAAATATCATATATGGTACATATTATTCCTTTTTCACAGATAAAATAATTGGAGCTTAAGTTAATAATTTATTCAAAATCAGAAGTTTTTAGATGGGGAAGTTAGAATTCAAATTCAGTTCTATCTGATATTGGAGGCCAAACTCAACCTGTATGCTATCCTTTTTCGTATTATTATATATTATAATGCTTATATGATTTAATTACAGCAAACGTTCTTTTATAATGAACATAAAATCAGGGGGAAATAATTAAATCTGTTCTATCCAGCAATCAAACACTGTATTAAAAGGAAAATAGTATTAAAGTATAAGATAGATTTCAAAATCATGTGTTCTATAAGACAGATGCCATGTGCAGAAAGGGGATTTAGAAGTGGATCAAAGCATTTATTGGTGGGGAAAAGTCGAAAATAAAAAAAAGTTTTGTTATTCTTAAAACTATTACTCAAACTCATCATTCGATAACAGTTTCCGTATTGGAGCCTGATTCCAAGGGATTTATATCACAGCTAAATACTAGTTCAGTTGTGTCCTTTTGTAGCATGATTGAATCTATTTGGTGGCCAAACTCAGACATGAGATAAAATGAACCATAATCCTCGGTTAATCATTCAAGACATAAGAAAGTTCCAGAGACTGAAGGAAAAAAGAGCAAAAAACCCCACTTCAGTACTAGAATTCCCTAGTGCATTCTTTAGGAACCATCCTGCTCATTTGTACGGCTTTCGTGGTGTTAGTTTTAATCTTTTCATAAGCCTTCCAGGGGTTCTGTTTTCTAACTATCTGTTTTAAAAGCCACTACAAGTCATAAGATGCTACTAGCCAAATAATCTAGAGGGAATATAGTTATGAAGAGTCAGATTAATCTCAATACACCAAATCTTTTCTTATGAAACCTTCTAAACAAAGGTTCGAAAACCAATGCCAACATGGATATAGCACTTCCTATAAGCCAGATAATGTTCTTAGAACTTTGCTTTAACTCATATCATTCTGTCAACAATCCTACAAGGTAGGTACCATTATCGACATTTGAAAGACGGGGAATCCAAGACAAAGTGAGGCTAATTAACTTGTCCCAGAACACACAGCTAGCAAGTGGCAGAGATAAAATTTCAGCCCAAGTCATCTGACTACAGAGTCTGTAGTTTTAATCTCTTTGCTAAAATTTTCTTTCAAAGTGAAGTTCTTCACTACCTGTTTCTCTAAGGACTCATTCCCCATTTCCAAAATTAGACTAAAATGTATGACTTTAGCAAACTCTCAAGACTGTGCAAAGTGTGCTAAGGAAAAGAAAACAAGTGGTGGCAAATCTTGCATATCCATGGGCAGCAGATGCTGTGTCTGAAAGAAGGCACTCACAGAACCAATCAAGACACAACCTGCCTTGAAAAGAGCCCAGATTCTCGCTCCCTCTGGCCTGTTTTCTCTCTCCATCTCCCTAACAAATCTTCTGAATCCAGCTCCTCCTCAGGTGGTCCCTTTAAGCCTTATGGGCCCACACATGGGTACACCTGGGCCAAAGAATGTGGGCTTGCCTTAGGAATTAGAGGCTTGGTTTGAGAAACCTAACTTCACTGCTTTGAAATGAAAATACTGCTTTAGTTGCTTTCCCACACTTAGTTTTCAATGTAATAAAATTTTCTCCTTAAAAGAAATATTAATGGAAGGACTCGAGATCAGGTAATTACACACACACACACACACACACACACACTCTCCAGAATGAGTTTTAAAAGCTTAAATACCATTACTGTTAGGTTAAATCACGTGTTTATCATTAGTACACAGTTGCCCTTATCCATAATAAGAAGAGGAATAGGGGCAATTACTCATATTTATCCATGAAATTATTTCTATTAACATAAATATTTGTTACAATAAATTTGTGACGTGTGAATTGTTATTCACATTTTACAAATGAATAAAGGAGGATCTCAGAAGTTTAATGACCTGTCCAGAGCTTCACATATAAATAGTAAGTGGCTGAGCTCACATTTAAAATTAGACTTTCTAAATCAAAACCCACTCTTTCAAGTACCTCTTGATGCTATTCAGTTTGTCAGTTCCTACTTTGCCCCTGATCCACATTCTCTGTTCTCCTATTCTCCACTTAGAACATCTGAGCATGCTTACCCATGCTGCTAACTCAGCTGAGCATAAATGATAGTGAAGTCGATAGGTGCCCAGAAGTGATTTTGTATTATTTTCATTTTCAAGCATATTCTGCTCTTTGTTAGTTGCTTTCTTTTCAGTAGTAATTGATTGGGAATCTGAGAATTAAATCAAGCTGAGAAAGTTCTCAGTACAAATGTGTCAGTAAATGGGGGAAAAAGGTTCTTAGCAATATGTAATGTATGATAGTTACCATTTGTAAAGTGTCAGGCCTTTTATCTAATTTAATTTTTAAATTTTTTTTAACAGAACTTTATTGGGGAACAGTGTGTACTTCCAAGACTTTTTTCCAAGTCAAGTTGTTGTCCTTTCAATCTTAGTTGTGGAGGGTGCAGCTCAGCTCCAGGTCCAGTTGCCGTTTCATCTAGTTGCAGGGGGCGCAACCCACCATCCCTTGCGGGAATCGAGAAGTTGAACCGGCAGCCTTGTGCTTGAGAGCCCACTGGCCCATGTGGGAATCGAACCGGCAGCCTTCAGAGTTAGGAGCCTGGAGCTCTAACCGCCTGAGCCACCGGGCCGGCCCTCTAATTTAATTTTTAGAACATTTCTCTGAGGTTGGTATATTATTAGTTCCATTTTATAGAAGAGGAAATTGAGGTCTAAGGACGCTGAGTAAGTTGCCCAGGGTTATGCAGCTCGTAAGTAGCAAATCTTGGATCTCACCAGCTCTGTCTGACCTAAATGCCCCAGCTGCTCAATGTCATCCTGTATGCTAGTCTCTAAGGGGAAGCTTTTTACCATGGAAACATGAACACAGTGGAATGCTGAAGGGAAAGTGATGGGTGTAGAATAATTTCAGTACTTTTTTGCTTTTTTTTTCTTTCAGTTTTATAAGGTGTAGTTAACGATAAATGAAACAATTAAACTGTAAATTTGATGACTTTTGACACATATATATTCATTAAACCATCACCATAATCAAGATAATGAGCATATCTATCACCCCCAAGAATTTCCACATTGCCTTCATAATCTAGCCCTCCAGGCCTCCCATCCCTAGGCAACCACATGGTGTGTTGTCACTACATATTAGTTTGTATTTCCTAGAATTTTACATGAATGGAAACATACAGAATGTACTCTTTTTTTTGTCTGCCTTTTTGTATTTTGTATAATTATTTTGTTATTTATCCATGTTGTATGTATTAACAGTATGTTCCTTTTTATTGGTAAGTAGTACTCCATCGTATGGATATAATGCAATTTGCTGATCCATTCACCTGTACATATTTTGGTTGTTTCAAGTTTTGGACTACTACAATGAATATTTGTATACACGTTTTTGGATATATGCCTTCATTTCTCTTGAAAAAATAACTAGGAATGGAATGATTGGTTGGGTCATATGGAAGGTGTATGTTTAGCTTAAAAAAAAAAACAACAAAAACTTCTAAACTGTTTTCTGAGGTGGCTATACCATTTTACATTCTTACAGCAGTGAATAAGAGCTCTAGTTGCTCCATATCTTTGCTAACATTTGGTATAGTTGGTGTTTTTAATTTTCCACAGGGGATTCCTTGGACCCCAACAGTGTGCTCTTCACTGTGCAAGAGGGCATGGGGACATTAAAGATAAAGGAATCTACCCCCCATGGAGCTCAAAGTCTACCTGGGGAGACAATGAAGTAGTGAGACCACTTTTAGTACAGTTGCATATCTATATCTCTGGTCTATTATGATTTATAAGGTAAGAAGGATAAATAGGATAGGATATCTAAATATGACAAGATAATTTAAAGCGGAAATATAAGAGCATAGCATTTGTAAGTATATTTGGTCAGGTTTAGCTTTTGGGAACAGATAAGTTTTGTACCAGCCCTGAGAGAACAACAGGATTTGTGTTGTTAAAAGAAAAAGATGGTGTTTCAGAATCCTCTATTTGACTGGGTTAACTCGGGTCAGTTATTTACCCTTTCTGTTCTCCTAACAGGGAGTTACATGTGAATGACCCACATCAAACCATAAGACAGTACTGTGAAATCATCTCTTCCAAAGTTCTTATCAGAGAAGTGTGTCAACCATGCAGAATACATGGATTTCGGCAAAGAAATGAATAGTTACCTACATATTTTGAGAGAGAGCACCAATTAACTTGGGCACATCAACAGAACAAATGCCACCCTCCTGTCATTTTTAAACTTGCACTCTGCTGAGTGTCAAACACAATATCTAATCGCTGCTTTTAAGGGAGTACAGGTTTATTGTGCCTTCAAAGCAGCAATTGGGAACTGAGCTCAGCACTCAGTCAATTGTCTGTCACGAACTCAAACGATACAAAGATTTGCGAAAGCAGATAAGGTCATTATTACATTTTAAAGGAAAAATGATTTCTACTTACTTTAAAATAAAGCATTCATTCTTTTAAGAAAACAACTTCTCTGAATTTAAACAAAAAACTATAAGCATAGGTTGGAATAATCATGATCCCAGCGATGTTTTTCTCCCTTGGAATTTCTCTATAACTGGATATTCTGGTGATTGTTCCATGTAAGCCACAGACCTCTTGATTCTTCAATATTAGAGGTCCCAGTTTTTCTTTAAATGTATCTCCAGACACAGTACCCACATTCTTCAAGAAACTTCCCGATATTCCAAAGTATTTATTCTTTTCTAGATCCCCATAAAAATCCCTGGGTTACCCTTTGATATTTGTCATATCTGATATCCCCTACATCATGTCTGCTGTGGTTTCATTCTTCCTCCTCTCCTTCCCTACTTCTCAATGACCTTCTTGAAATGATCCTCCAAGTACCTACTTGCTCTCACTCCATTCATGCCCCACCCGTCCCCATGGACTCCGTACTGTCCCATGAACACCCAGCCATTACTGGGCACATTACATTTATGGTTACCCACTTTTGTCCTTACTGGTAGGACCAGACCCAGGCCGTCTGATCTCAAAATACATTGATTTAGCGTATAGGGAAATCATCCATAACAAAGCCTTTGAAGGGCTTCAGGAACACCAATTCCTTGGCCTGTTCCCAGGTGAGTCTACCAAAATGAAACTAAATTCAGGGCTAAGGGTAAGAAGGATATTATGAAGTCCTAAAAACATTGCCCAGTGTGTTTGTTTTAACAAAGCCATTTATACTAAATGTCACTATTTGCAATTCTGGAAGCAGCTATAGAAGAACACTCATGTAGCTTCTATGGACAGACCTGAAAGCCAGCAATCTTTGAAAGTAACTGTGTGCTAAGTAGGTGCTAGAAGAAAGATGAGTTAGGAACTGATGGAGATGGAGTAGTATCAAAAAGGCAATGAAGGGGCGGCAGGATGGCTCAGGTGGTTGGAGCACAGGCTCTGAACAACAGGGTTGCAGGCTTGATTCCCACATGGGCCAGTGAGCTGCGCCCTCCACAACAACAAGACAACAAGCTGCTGCTGAGCTTCCGGAGCGGTGGCCAGACGGCTCAGTTGGTTAGAGTGCGAGCTCTCAACAGCAAGGTTGCCGGTTCCCACATGGGATAGTGGGCTGCAACCCCTGCTACTAAAGGTTGAGAACGGTGATTGGACTTGGAGCTGGGCTGTGCCCTCCACAACTGGATTGAAGGACAACGATTTGGAGTTGATGGGCCCTAAAGAGATGCGCTGTTCCCCAATAAAATTAAAAAACCCAAGCAAACAAAAAACAAAAACAGGATACTGAAAAAATAAAAAGTCAATTGACTCCAATTCAGAGTTTCCCCAGGATCAGTTTTCGAACAGGCTATTTTTTCATAGGGATACCAATTATCTCAATAATTGGTGGATGATTGATTCTGATTGTCTACAGAAATTATTAAGCAAGATTGAAAACTAAGGTGAATAGTGAATATGACTCTGCAAACAACTTCTAGAATACACTGTAGTCTATTAAGGAAAAAAAATAAGCCTGATACAGTTCCTACCTCTGTAAAGTGAGAAT
This sequence comes from Rhinolophus hipposideros, assembly GCF_964194185.1. NCBI lineage: Eukaryota > Metazoa > Chordata > Mammalia > Chiroptera > Rhinolophidae > Rhinolophus > Rhinolophus hipposideros. Next base: position 56,691,206 of record NC_138057.1, on the reverse strand, counting down.
CATCACAGAGTTGTGAGATTAAAAAAAAACTATTAGAACAGTACCATAGCAAGTGCAATTAACTGTTTGCTAGTAATATTATGAAAACCAACAGGTTCAGACAATGTCAGTGTTTGTACAACAAAGGGAAACGAACAAGTTTTAAAATGCCTGCAAAGAGTATCTATCTTTATGATGTATGAGTGTGTTCCTGTAGTGAGATTACCCTTCAGTGACAGATCAGGGAAGATTGCCAGATGAGATGCCTTATTATGGCTCAGATGCTACTTCTGAAAAATCCCTGTATGCACAAAGCAATCTGCAAGAGCTAACCTGGAAAACAAATGAATACAAAGCAAGTTTCAGTGTCTGTTTTTATACAGAGGAAATAAATACCAAAGAGGCTAACTGTTTGGATGTGCTCCAGCTTTCCAGACAGCATTGGGAAATGCTAGATCCACATTCCTTGGGGTGACTTTGGCCTCTTCTTTCTTTAAACCACAAAGGAGTGGGAATCACTTAACCATATGCCATAGCCATATTTGGGATCAGTTCTCAAACAGCTTGCCTAGTACATATCCCATATCTAAAGAAGAGGAGATACACTCAGCCAGTAGAACAGCAAGGGTAAAAGATGCTATCGAAGGATTCATTGTTCTCACTTGCCCACACTCACAATTCTCACAGCATAACCAGTTATAAAAACCTTGTGACTCCTGTAAATCTAAGATGGTCAATTATTTTTTACCTTCCTTGAGCATCATATCCACTCCACTTGCTGACATGGAGTGTGAGAACTGATTGACGGTACACATGTCCTGAGGTGAATATAGAATGATTCTGAGCTATGTATACCCTGCAGTCATTTACAAAAAAATCACAAGCTGCCCCTTGATCATAAATCACTATTGTAAATGTTGTTATTTGTGACTAAAATGCATGGGAATACTCAGAAGGACAGAGCTTTGGCAAGAATAGTTTTCATTGTTTTATTAAAGGTGGCCTGGTGTGTTGAAAAGACCTACAGAGAGACCTGCTCCAAATTTGGGTTGTGCTAGGATGTGAACTTGGACAAGTGACTGAAACCCTCTGAGTCTCAGTTTCCTCACCTGTGGAATGAAAAGAATAAACCTTGCCTAGCAGGGTTGTTGTGAGGATTAAAAGATACAAAGGGCTTGGTACGTGGCATGGTATGTAAAAGAGAAATGAATGCAGGTAAAAAGAAGCTAGATACTGTTTCTAAGATACAGTGCACTATTCCACTGGCTAAGGCTCAAGCATCAATAGGAATTGTAAGAAAGCCATTGTAGAAAGCTGCAATCATTATGTGTCCTGAATGCTATAAGACTTTAAAACCAATGTGAGCATCAGAGAGAACCAATGTTGGGAAGTGGCCTACTACCCTCTGCCTAAACTCCCAGTGATTGGAGTTCAGCCACCTGTGAATTAGCTTCATCTGTCGTTGGGCATGTTCAACTGTTAGAAAATGATTCTATAAATTGAGCCCAAATTTGTATCTCTGTAATAACTGCCCATTGATGGATTCTGATTCTGTCCTTTAAGCCACTAAGAATGATTCCATTATATCCAACGTAAAGGATGTGATTGTGGGATGAGATTTAAGAGCCACTAAATCCTGGGAATAACAGAGTAAGATGGCCTTCTAGGGTCATAGTCTCTCCCAAGAACAGAGATTCTGAAGCCAAGTGGGATTGGTGGCTGAACTAAGGAATCCTCAAACCCATCCTTTGGTGAGGACCCCACACTTATAGATATTGAAAGAGGGGAGAATATGATGGTATTCTCATTTCCTTTGTTCAGTTGAAGAAATGGAATGGTTGTAGGATAAAAGAAGGGAAGGTACTTATTATATAATAGGCACTCACCCATTCATTCAATAACATCTGCTGCTAACGGACTAGCACCTGTTGCTAACCAACAACAACAAAAGGGTATAGATAAACCATTTAAAAATATACCTTGCCAGGCAATGAGGCTCTAGCCAATAAGGATATAGTCATGATGCTTCTTTGAGGAATAATAAACTTAGACAATAAAAGCAGAGACATTGATATGATACACTGGTCAACAAACTTGGAAAAAATAAATAGAAATTCAAACATTCTCTTTTAAGTAAGTCACAAAGCCTAATGTCAGTAATTCTAACTATCAAGGCCAACAACAGGAAACCACAGAATTTGATTCCATTAGCTGTTATTAGGTAGGGTAAAAGGCAAAAAAAAAAATTGTGTGAGAGTGAGTACACGTAATTCCCTATCTCTATCTCTCACTTTGTGGATGATTATTTTTATTTGTATATGTGTGATGATATTTTTCTCCTAAGAAGCCATAGTAAAAGGAGGCTGGAACACCACTTTAGGTGTAACGATGGTGGACTTGAACCAGCCACCAGAAAGAACACAGAGATCTCTGTAAGTGAGTAAGCAAACACTCAATAAGGCACAGGCTAAAAGTGGGAGGAGCATCTCTTAAATTCTGCTAGTCATGGCGGTAAACCGAGGTAGATGGCCCCTCCTGAGGCTGTTGAGATGCCAGCGCAAACCTGAGTGTGTACTTCCGTGTAGGACTACCTCCACAGCTATTTATAGAACACATAGATGAGAAAGAAATGGGTGGTTTAGGTGGTGAGGAATGTAAGAAAGTGTGTGGGAGGGAATCTTTCCAGAGCCCAGAACCACTGCATTCTCTAAGCAAATTAAAAGGGCTAAAGACCATTTGAGGTTCCCTTTGAGGTCCTCTGGCAAATGTGTCTCATCCAGCTCACCAAGGATTTTTGTAGTCTGTAGATACAAAAGGATTGTGTAATGGTGATAGGCTGGTCCTTTCTCCACGTGCTCAACTAAATTTTCTAATTTCCCATTGGCAGTCCCCAACCTATTTCAAGGGGCCAGCTCCTCAATTTCTCTACAGCCCAACCTTTCTCCCAAGGGGCTACTGGCTCTTCTTCTTGGTTGCTTATGACCATTCCTTGTCAACTCTGCACTCTCAGTTCCTTTATCCAGAGACTATCTCCTGGTAGTTCAATGGCCTCCCAAGGAAGTTCTTTATGAGAAGCTGGACCTTGCTCTGCAGCCCTTTGCTGCCCTCTGCTGGCCACATCTAACTGCCAGGATCGGCTCTTCAACTCTGGGCAATAAAATATGAAAACATTTCACTCTAAGCATTTCCCAGGACACCAGGTGGGCTTTCACATTGCCAAAGTAGCATACTACGAAGGATACCATAAAATAGGGGAAAGCAATAGTCTGAAGGCCCCATCCAAGACTACCCTACAAAGAAGAGGAATCAGCCTTTTATTTACTAAACCCATGTTGAGTGCTATGTGTCAAGCACATGGTTTAAGGCTAGTAAGACAGAGATGAAAAGGACAGATAAAAAGGACTCTCAGAAGCTTCCAGTGATGAATGCCCAATTACAGACAACCCATTCTAAGAGGCCCAATTCTGGTGTTGGAAGGTGGACACTTACTACAGAGCCCCAAGCCCAAGCCCTATAGCAGTTTCTGGAAACATTCTCATGGGATGTCATCCAAACCTGCACTTTATCCTTCTGTCCTCCCCCTTTTTGAAGGCATCAAAGTCTAAGACACAGGGTCTTCCTTCAAGAATTTTTTAACTGGTAGACAGTCATGGGAAATAACTAACTAACATAAATCATAATGTGGCAAGAACCAAGCTGTGGGGGAATTAGGAGGAAGAGGCAATTAATTAGAACAGTGGGGATAAGAAGAAGCATTTACGGGTGGTCTTCCTAAAACAGAAACCTCATCATGCTACTTGTGTATTTGAAAAGAAAGTAAGAATTGTATGGCTTGCCATTGTCTACAGGCTCAAGTAGAAAGCCCTTAACACGGCTAGTGTAGGTTTCATCATCCTTCCTCTACCTTCTTTAAGAGCCCCTCTCATCGCTCTCTAGTATCTGCTGGTCCAGCTGAAAGGGTATCTTCATCACAATGTGTAGCCAGAACCCAGAGAGCGAGTTGCAGGCATACCTTGCTCAGTTCATGGCACAAGCCCTAGATTTTCTGTGCTTCACTCCTAAACTTCTCTTCATCTACCATTCCATTTACTCAGCAATCTTTTAAACCATTTACTCAGCAATCTTTTAAACCATTTCCAAGAAAGCAAATTTGGCCTTTAGCATGTGACTCTAGCCACATTATCTCTCTCGATAATTATGTTCTTTTTCTTCAGCTCCCTCACATCAGCCCCAGTAAACCCAAATCCCCAGGACCCAAGCAGGCGTGAGCACCTATGTCCCATACATGCAGTGGCATTTAAGATTCTCAAACATTATTGCCCAGGGCATGTTATGTTTGCCTTCATTGACTTCTTGCCTATCCCTGTCCTAGGATGTTAATAATAAATCTTGTGTCTCAGTAATTTCTCTGGACTAAGCCTGTACCTTCTACTCTGAACATTTGATCTTCTTTCATCCATTGGCAACCATCTGAATTGTTCCTCCTTATGCTGTCCCCTTGAAACCATTGCTGACATAAAATGTATCTCTGCTGATAGTATCTGACAAAACAGTCCTTGAGGAGGAAATCCCCAATGTCCTAGGACCCCACTGAGTTAAGAAGAGGGAACTAGATACAACCAAAGTGATGATGAAAACACTGGCAAAATTAGGTGATGTTGCTTGAGGGCTCCCAACGTGCCAGGCTCCGTGCTCAGCACATTATGTCATTTGACGCTGAGGACTCACTTTTGAAGGAGATGTTATTATCTCCATTTTTAAAGAGAAGGAAACAGAGACTTTGGAGATTAAATAACCTGCCTGAGGTTTTCACACATCTGATGTCAGAGCCTGCTCTCTTCGCCACATATTTTTTTCCTGGTTGCCTGCCTTTCAGATAGTAAGTGCTCCATAGCTCTTTACTGGATTTTCTAGATGACAATGACATCGGGCCACAAAGCCACATTGGGATTTGCATTCATTCCTAGAAAATCTTCAAAGTTTTGTGCTTTTATAGGAGCTTCCAAACTGGACGGACTTGAATGAAGTCCAAGAGCCACTATTAAATAGTGAGAGTCATCTGGAACTGAGCAAAACCTGATCATCCTTAATGAAGTGACATATTATTGCTGTTGCTGTTCTCTCTCTTACCTAAATCTGAGGAAATTCTATCAGTGTAAAGAAAGGAAGTAATCCCTCTCATTAAAATGGGATGCAGCTAACTATACATTCAAGTTATAGGATAAAAGGCATAGTTGCACACATGCCAGATGGTATATACTCATATTTCACCATCGGGTTTTATGTAATAGTTGTTATAAAGGCTATTATGCAATATAGTTTCTCATGTCTCTCACAGCTTGATTCCTTGCCCTCTCTTCATTCCCTAGCGAAGAAAAGACGCATCCTTTAATCTGAACTGGCAATTTGTATTTTTAAAAGTAAAATTCTGAAAGTATGAGGAGACCATGTCTGTTTTGTTCATCATTGCAGGTTCCATGATACATTTGCATTCTGATTTGTAAAGATCTCGGGATGATAAATTTTCTAGTTCATCTGATAGAAAAGTGAGTGGTCCATTTCCTGGAGAAAATTTAATCCCCTAATAGTTACATATCCCTTACTCATATCACTTTCTTGTTGCTTCTCTAAAAAAAAAAAAAAAAAACATCACTTACAGAGTATGAGGCAAAAATGTACAAAAACACTGACCTGGTTTCCTTATATTTTGTTTGGGTTTGGTTTGGTTTAGTATAATTTTCATTTGAGTAAATTAGAACCAATATTTAGGGTTCTCATGGAGGCTACTAAAACATCCTTCTGGGTAAGAAGCATTATAATGCTCAAGGATTCAGCAAAAGAATAAAATTCTTCTTACCACTTTCTCTCCCATTTCTGGTCATCATTTTAGCACCTCCTAACCTTGAATGTCTATATGGGAAAGAACAAGACAGTCAAAATTGAGGTTCCTAGGCATATACAAGTGTCCCAACAAATAGGGAGGCATATGTCTCAGGATTTATCAGCTTCCAAAAGAAGTAAAAAACTGAAGGAAAGGAAACATCTGTCAAGCCCCAAACCATGTACATTACAAATATCCATACATGGGAGGCAGACATCGGAATGGTAAGGTCAGTGTTCCGCTTTGTCCCAGGTGAACTGACAAGGACTTGCTTCTGCTGGGTTTATTTCCACACACATGATAAATAAACAAGCAAGTGCCATCACCTGGCATCTGACAGTGTGAGGATGAAGTTTTAACACCCGCTCAAGGTGTTGCACAGTTAGAGAGCTGCCAGCATCATTCCCATCTCGATTTGGAGGACTGAAAGTGCACCCTCAGCATCCCTCCCTCCCACCTTTCCCCCGGAGTGTGAAGCACCATACACAAACTGTGGAGCTCAGCTCTGCACCGCTTGGGGTAACGAAGTAACAATGCCTGCCAGGGGGAGACAACGATTAAATGCAGGACGAGTGAGTTTCTGTACTACAGCACTCAAAGTGCTGCAAACACTGCTTGCATTTGAAGCTGTTAATCTGGGATATTTTTAGATGGGAACAGTGGCCAAACTCCCAAAACCCCAAATTGCGTCCTATGGGAATATGAATCCAATACTAAATGGATGAGGACAGCATAAATGGCCAGTCTCAGACAAATGTTATCCAGGGCTTTTATTTCCATCTGTACTCACTTTTTAATTCTCTGTGTGCAGTATCGATTGCCCATAGGTTTAAACATTTAAAATAATTCAATATATTAAATATATTTAAATATATTCATATGCTTTATAACACAATATAAAAATGGTATTTGAAAAGTTGTCTTTACCATCCTGAATGCTTGTGGTATAAGTGAGGAACTCGGTACTTACCTAATATACAGGTAGGGTGTTTAAATAGGGTGGGAAAACAGCATTGTCCTTAGGTATGATTATCAATTGACAAGTATATCAGTTGATAAGAGTGTGCAGATGGCGGCAGGAAATTGCCAAATGATCATCTGAGCTCAAATTTGTTTAAATAAAGCACAGGTTAGAGTTAGGGAGGAAGGAGCTAAAGTTGAAGCAAAGTTGTATTTATTTTAAAGCATTAGTATTTGAGAGAAAAAATTATATTCCGTTCTACTACGAAGACTTTCTAACATTTGGGTGCCCTTCTAAATGTCTCATTATCAGTGGTAGGTTGGATTAGTGGATGTCAATCAGGTCAAGAGTTGGTACTGTTCTGTAGTCCGGGAGACTCAGAAAATCCTAATGTACAGTTTTTATAACTATGCAAGTGAGGTTTTACCACCTGGTACCTGATATTTTCACAAAGTAACTGATAGCGCTTCATAGTCTGTTTTAACAACAAAAAAATCTGTAAATGCCAGAGTAGCACCAACAGAATTCTGACAAACCATACTGAATTGCATTGATCATTTATTATTTACTTACGCAAATACAAATATAACAGAAAAATATCATTCCCAAAATATTTTGCTACACAAGCTCCAAAATGTTTTTATTAAAGGGATCGACTGCTGAATAGACAAGATGTTATAAATACATCAGGGATATGGGAATTCTATTGCATGTAAGCCAAGCAGTAAGTAGCATTACTGAACTAACAAAATAGAATTGGGTTATGAAAATATGGAATCCAATGTTCTAACAATGCTAAGAGGAGATTGATTTACTCTTAGCAGGAATATCTAAGTGTCTTAGATTTTTATATTTAGTTTCTTAAAATGACTTGAATTATTATTTTTGTTGTTAAACAGCAATACCTGTTCTTTGGCGAGCACTTAGGAAATACAGATTTAAAAAAAGAAGGAAAATAAAAATCACCATTGTCCCACCGCTAGTTACATTTCTGTGTATCTCATTCCCGATCTTTGAGTTACATTGCACATGCTTTTTCAAGGGGCATTATCTAATATAACATGAATATTGTCACACATTATTTTTAATAATACATTATAATTCGTTTTACCCATCTGGTTGATCACTTATATTGCTTCTAATTATTAACAATGCCAAAAGTAGTTCTTAGAACCAGGGCTTTGCATACATACATAATTATATTTCCATAAGATTAATTCCTTAAGGTTGTATTGCTTTTATAGATAATTTAAAATAATAGTAAGAGCGGTCTGTTTTAGTATTGTTAACAATGGCCAAACTGTTTGCATGTTAAGGTTACTTTGCTGGAAGAATTACTAACCACAAAGTCTTCCTACCTTTCCTACCCCAAAACAGAGTCACTCAGAGCCACATAATGGTCATTTGTTTATGTGCCAAGAATTCAAAGCAATTTTGAAAGTGCTGTCATGAATAAACCACCCGGAGGCTGATATTATGTATGGCTAGTTAATTATGATTAAAATTCATTAACATATAGGGTGGTACTCAAATACTCAAACCATATTTTTAAAAAAATAATAGAATTAAAAATATTAATAGTAATTATTGTCCCTGGGTAGTAGGGTTGCAGATTACACAATTACTCTTGATCTTTCTGTGGGGATGCTAAAAAAAATCAACACCAAGTGCTTTGTGTAGGAACCTGCTACCGATACCCCTTGAAAACCATACCAGCAGGATTTTTTTTAAATTTATAGCAATTCATTCAATGAGTATATTTGAATGCTTTCTGTGTAGCTATGCTCATATTCATGCCAGAATTATATGACATAGCCATATCTACACAAGAAATGACTAGTAACCGTCAAAATAGAGAACAAAATGCTGCTTTAAATGCATCGACTATGCCCTTGGGGAAGTCTAAGTCTCAGTTTCCTTGAAGACCCCAAAGAACTTTTGTTCAGGTGGGTTATATCAATCAATCTTTACTGCATTAGTAATTGAAAATGAGGCATTTTAGAAATACTTATTAATTCAAGGATAACATTCATTAACCCGCTGCAGGTTAACATAAAAAACATAATGGGAAAAAATAACTATTTCCCCAAACAGAAAACAATTACAAGAAACCACTGCAAATGCTTACATGTTTGCAAATCATTCGCATGCGTAGTAAATAGAAGACAGCTGTATTCTGTCTACTTTTACATTCAAGCTGATGTGACAATACCTGCCACGTAGCCTCTGGGCCTCACTATAGCCTCACTATACACTAGTGAGAGAGTCAGAGGAAGGAGGCATGTAGCATCTTAGAATTATTATGAAAATAATTTTGACCTATGGACATCTTGCAAAGGTCTTGTGGATCCATGAACTGCACTTTGAGGATCTCTGAACTAGGTGATTGCAAAGGTCTTATTCAGTTCTGACATGTTATGAATGTTATGATTTCCCCACTTAAAAAATGCGAGAATGGAAAATACAAAAGAACACAGCAAATTAAGGTCTCACAGAGAAAACATTGCAAAGAGGGGAAATTTTTCTCTTAAGCTATTGTCTTCTGGAATTTGCTCTTTCATAAAAGTCAGACTGGCCTTTCAGAAAAGAAATTTAAGCAAAAATTTTAAGAATTTAAGAGAACTTCAAAGCAGAAATTAGATTGCATAGAAAACCTCACTTTGGGAGTTTTAAAAACTAATGAGTTTCTCAGAATTCTTTATTTTGATTTATCAGATAGAGATTATTTTTACATATGTTGCAAATCAATTAATGGCCAATTAAGATTCTATTTTATTCTACATGTTTTTATGGATGGGGTAGGGTGTATAAAAGGCAAAAGAAAATTTTAATTAGCCCTAAGTGAACCAGAGGCTGGAATTCTGTGTGTGTGTGCACATATATACAAAAGCATATGAATACTTGTATTTCATTTATAGTACACATTTTAGTCATTTCATAAAAAGGTGAGATCTCTCTAACTAGAAAACAATCCTAATGTACAGGCATTTCCTCTACAGATGGGATTTCTATAATAAAGGAATTCTGGTATTCAGGGGGCTTCTAGATATAGGCTAAATTGACAATATTAGCCATAGGTTGAAATGAATACATTAAATATGTTTTTAATTTTTGCCTAGGCTAAAAATAATAGGAAGGCCCTATAAAGCTGACTGAATAACCCAAATGCAGACATGAAGAAACACATTCATTTACCCTTTCTGTGATTAATAAGAAATAGTTTTGCTTCATTCCTTATTTGAATTTACATTAGAGAACTCGCTCTGTTTACACAGTAAGATGAACTCATTAATCCCTGTTGAAGAAGTAGATTCTGGCCAAATATTCCATAAAAAGCTTTTGTATATGACATGGCAAAAGCAGAGGGGGACAGAAAGTGTGCTTATAGCCATTTCCCCAACTGAGAGTATATTTGGAATGAATTTTAAAGCTTTTATATAAAGATCAAGGTCTTAAGGATATATCCTGGTTTCTCAAACCAAAATGATGCCTCGCAAAATAAACTTTTGTTTAATATAGAGCTCATTGCCAATTTCTACCCCTCATTAGGAAAAGTTGATTACTTAATTTATGTAATTCATAAAATTGTGATTCAGTTTACTCATCAGTAAAATGAAGATAAAATGAGTAGTACCCACCAATCTCAACAAGATTATTTGAGGGCTAATTTAAAAAGCCATAAAAAACTTTGAACATAGTTCCTAGCCCAAACTAAGCTCTCAATAAATGAGAGCTGCAATAATGATGTTACTCTTTTCAAAATATTTTTTTTAAATGCTGCTTGAAAATACAGACCCACAGATACATGGAAATCTGATGTGTAATGGAGCTGGCACTGCAAATCAATAGGAAAGGATGGCCTTTCCAAAACTTGCTTATTTATAGAAAAAAAATAAAGTAAAATTTGCCCCATCTGCTATCATACACCAAAATTAATTCCAAGTAGATTCAAGATTTAAAAGCAAAAGGCAACATTTTATAGCTTTTAGGAGACAATATAGGAGAATACTTCAAAAGCCCAGGGCAGTAAATTATTTCTTAAATAAGACACAAAAAGGGTTAACTATTAAGAGAAATTGTTAAATTTGACCACAGTAAAATAAAATTCTTCTAACATAAAATAAAAAACCACAAAACTCAAATTGTAGTTGGAAGAGGATATTTCCCACACATATAAGTAGTGATTCATTAGTATCCAAAAGAATACCAACAAATCAATAAAACAATCAAGTGAAAAACAGGCAAAAGACATGGCTGGGCTCTTCCGAGTGGGGATTCAAATAGTGGATAAATGTATTAAATAATAATTATCCTCTTTTGTAATCAGGAAAATACAAATTAAAACCATAATGTAATACCATTTTACAACTACTAGATTGGGATATATTAGAAAGTTTAACATCAAGTATTGACTAGGATGTGTAGGAATTAGAAAACTCACATGCTACTTGTGGGTATATAATTTTATCCATTGAAAAAAATTAGACATAATCTAGTAAAACTGAAGATGTGAATTATTTGTAACTCAAAATTTTACCTGAAACTCATGCACTTTTACACCAGGACACATGTATAAGAATGTTCATAGGAATATTGTGCGTAACAATGAAAACTAAAAACAAAGTAATGGAAAAATAAACAGCATTGAAGATGGTGAATTTTGGTGATACAAAGCAACATAGAGCATAACAAAATTTCAGGAACACTATAGTGAGAAGAAATAAAATCCAAGAATATCTACAATATAATTCCATTTACATCAAGTTCAAAAACAGGTGAAATTAACTTGTGGTTACTGGAGGTCACTGATATTATTAACCCTTTTCTAAAAAGAAGGACAAAGAATAGCCTAGAACCTGGTAGCATTCTAATGTTATCCATTATCAATGATGGCTAAGAGCACCTACGAGAGGCTTATCTGTTTAGGCCTTTATAGTTCCTACATTGCCCCCTGCAGTTTAGAAAGCACCTTTACATTAAAGCTCTCGTGTGATCTTTACAACGTAGGTATCTCTTTATAGATGAGTAAACAAAGGCTAAGATTCCATGAATTTTTCAAGTTCACATAGCCATCTGAGTGGCAGAGTATGACATCTGACTGACTTCTAAAGCCCATTCTTCCACACTGCCTGAAAGTTAGCTTGACCAAAGGATGTAGGTAATCCATAAATAGGAGATGAGGCCCATAAACTGGAATGCAGTGGGAGTCCCACTTCATGCCCAACACCACTGGCTCTGGGGACCAGATAAGTCTAGCCTGAGCTAAGTAAAGTGGACCTAAGCCTGCGGTGCATAGAGGTGAAGGCTATACTCTGATCCAGAAGAGCCCTAAGAAGAATTTTTAGACCAGAGCAGCCTGGGAACATTTTCAATTAACAGAGAGAGTGCTTCAGGGCAGTATTCCCAGGACGTGTTGATTCCCTTTCCCTACTTCTAAGCAACAAAAAATGCAACTCATTACAATAATGTACCTCTCTGGCCACCAGACAAATGCCCAATTGCTCTCGAGGATATTTTAAGCCTGCCTCCCAGTCTTCAGGACCTCTTGGAGACAGGAAGAATCTTGGGACTTCCAAAGTAAATAGGAGTTGCTTAACTGTTTAGGGTTAATTTATGGCATGAGATGGGATTTTTAGAAAAAATGCTCAGGGGAACTGTATTACAATGGCATTGGCTATTATTTTCTCTACACAAAAATCTACTTTTTTTTTAGTATCATCTTTACCCACATGGTGGCCCAATTTCCCAGTGTGCCTGGGCAGTTCTGCTCTATGCTTGTTATACTGGCATAATTACTAATAGTGTCTGCCTTCACAGACACAGACCCAAAATGGACAATAAGTTATCCAATCACACTACTTACCCAAGACTATCATTTATGCATGTATTTATTTCCTTCAATAAACGTCTATGGAACACATGCTGTGTTCCAGATTCTATGTTATAGGTCAGGAATACAAAATGGAATAAGCCTCTGCAAGACGTGCACAATCTAAGATGACCCATGGTCTATAGATGGATCAATTGATTGACTTCATCATCCAGTCATTGATGCAATAGGTCTCCTTCAACAAGTATTTATTGAGCATCTCCATCTAAAACTTGGGAATACAATAGTGTACAGATAAAAGTGGAGTTTGTAAGCTTAAGGTATAATGGAAGAGACAGACAATAACATAAAAATAACTAGAAATGTGATAAGTAGGAATGTTTATAGATGGTATAAACAGCATTGAAGAGGTCATAGCAGAATTGTCTTTTGAGGGAATATTGCTTTTATATTTGGAAATATTCTTTAAAGGGCTTCTAGCCTGGTTTTAAAAGAAGTAGTTTAAAAAACAGGTGCTAATCTGCTCTGCAGTACACCAATGTACAAGGGCTGTCTTTCTTAGGTTCATGGATTTATTCTTTAAATATATTTTTAAAAATACCTTTTGAGCATCAGCTTCTATGTATAAAATGGTGAAGAATGCAATAAAATATCCTTGCCCCAAAAGAACTTACAGTCTTATGCACAGGTTTAAACCACCTGGTTCATTAATATCTAAAGGATCTAGAGATTTATTCTTTCATTCATCCATTAATTCCATTTATTCAACAAGATGGCCATATATTGGGTAACGTGTCCAACAAAAAATGTTGGGGAGATTGATGCCCAATTGTTAGTTTTTCCCTTTTTTTTTTTCCCTCTTGAAGTACCTCAGATTATCCTCAGGGCCTTACTGTGTCAAACACTGCCCAGAGCTGCTTCTGGAGTTTTGGAGAAACTGGACCAAGAGGTGACATAGGGCAACAAAGACTGGCAAGGAATGAAAGAAATAGAAACTAATTATGATACAAAGCAATAAGTGTTATAATAAAGGAATCCACAAAGTTTCTGCTCCAAGCTAAGCAAAACACAAGCAGCAATGGGTAAGAGAATGCACATTTAAGGTATAATTTACGTGCATACACATTTTTGTACATACAAGTATAGCATAGTGGCTCAAAGCATGGGTTTTGGGATCAGGCCGATTTGTGTTCAAATGTGACTCCACCACCATTTTAGCTATGTGACTTTGGGTGAATTACTTTGCATCACTAACCACAGTTCTCTCAGCAATAGAATGGGGGGAAATAATAGTCTTAAGTGCAGGCTCTAGCAGTGTCCTAATGGTGGCATCCAAACTGTACAGATTAAATAAAAAAACTTGGAAAAGCACCTGGCTATTCAAAGTGCTCAATAAATGTGATCTATGATTACACACACACACACACACACACACACACACACAATTATTTCTGACAAACTGTCTTTAAGTTTATCCCCTATATTGCCAAAATAGAATTTCTTGAAATTCTTAAATGCTAGCATATAAAAATGTGTGTTCCAAAATACATATTCATAATAGTTATAGCATTTTCAGTGGTTTCAGTGATGTTGTAGCTTAAGCAGGTGAGTCGGGCAAAGTGTGAGGAGTTGGGGTGAAGACTTACACAGACACGAGCAATACAAATAATCCCTAGATATGCAATCCTAGGTTTTTTACACAAATAAGTGATTAGAAGGTAAAACCTCATTCTTATTCCCTTCCCAGGTCCAGCATTTAATCTGCCTGGGCTCATTAGCTTGCCTTGCATAGGGAAGAGAATGGTTTTTCATTGCAAAATAGTCACTCTCACCACAAAGGTGAAATCTCATCTTCTCACTTTCCATGTGTGACATGCTTTAAGTCACACTTCTTTATCTTTCCACCTTGCTGGATCCTAAATTTAGTCAGGGATCTATATTAATAACCCACTTTTGTAAGTCTCACATATTTCTAGATATTGCACATAAAAAATGCCTACAGTGTGACTCATAAAGGAAGTAATAAGACCCTCTGTCCAGGTGTGATAAAAACGGAGAGGAATAATCAGCCATCACATTTTTCCTCAGGTCCATAACTCTCATTTTACTGCAATATTCTGAGAAACAAATAATCACCAGTCCCAGTGACTGGATCTAAGAAACAATTTATTAGGGGTCATTACTGGAAGATGCTCTCTCAATTCCATGCAGCGTGGGCTCCTCAGGGCCTCAGGGGATAGGAGGAGGGGCTCTTCCTGGTGAGCCATCTTTTTTTAGTGTATTTGAATTTTATGCTGTTTTTTTTTTAATCGGAATTATTTTATCTTGACTGTGTAATATATATCAGAAATCCGAAACCAAATCCTTCTTCCTTGTCAATATTTAGGCCATAAATGTCTACAGAGCAGCTCATCACAGAATCACAGACAAAAATAAGAACCAAGAGTGCTGGGCTGGAAGGGACTTTAGAGATGATCTAATTCAACTTCCTGCGTCATCATAATTTTCATAGGGTTTTATGGTTATTGGTGGGCTTTTTGTTACTTTCAACACTTACTTTCCAGGCACTGTGCTAAGCACTTCACATGGCTTGTCTCTTTAAATTGTCACCAAAAAAAAAAAAAAAAAAATCCATTAAGTCTACTACTGTTAGACTTATTTTGTAGAAAATTGAGGCTTGGAGAGATTAAGGAACTTGCCTAGGGTCAGAGAACCAGTAAATAATGCCTTTAGGATTTTAACCCAGAACAGAGCAACTGCAGAGCCTGCCCTTGGAACAAGCATGCCAAGGACAGCCTTGAAACCTTCACCCATGGCAAAACGGAAACTAGCAAGCTCGTCTCTTACAGTCCACATTGACTTCTCATTCTTTATATTTCACAACTGAGGCCCAGAGACTCACATGAATGAAGCAAGGCCACAAAGGTACCCAGTGTCACTGCTGGGATGGAATGCCCGGCTCCCTCTTGAATCACACGCGCTATGAGGACAATAATTAAGTCATTTAAATTATATGGCTTTCCCCCTATATTAGAAAGGATTCTTTCACAAGGTCACCTGCTCCTGCATCCCCCTACCTTTCTGATGGTTCCACCTAATTTCCCTCTGCTTGAGTCTCCTCTTATACCCATCCCTCAAACGTTGATGATCCCTGGGATTCCCCATCTTTGGCTTCTTTGCTCTTCATCCATCTCACCAAAGTCTGCCCCATTCCCATGAGCGTAGTTCTCACTAAAAAATCATTTCCAAACTTCTGTCTTTGGCCTGAACCGTCCCCTGAGTACCAAACCCTACAAGTATACAACACCCCCTTCTGAATGTCACAGAAGTGCCTAAATTAACGGTGTCTAATCCAAATACGCCATCCCTTCTAATCCATTCTCCCCTCCTCTGCCATTTATCCCATTCATCTCAGTTGATCCTTACAACCCCCCAGTACACAGGTCCACCAAGTCCTGTTGACTTTTATCTCCTAAAATAGTTCCTGTCTTATCCCTTACTTTCCACGCATTTATTATAGTTTTAGGCCTCATCGTCTGTCATAAATAGATGTTGCACTAGGACTTCCTCTTCCTGCTCCGTTTCCAATCTACCTTCCACTCAGTTTCCTGAGTGATATTTCTAAATATAAACCAGTGACATTACTTCCCTGCTTAAAATCATTCGTTGATTCTCTATCACTAACTGGGGGGAAAAATCGAAACACCATGTTCAGTATCATGGCCCACATGAATCTCCATGATCTGATCTCTTGGGAACGCTCTAGTCGCAGCCCTTGCTCCCAGTTCACATTTTATTTTAGGAATCCCCTACTACTCGTGGTTCCCCAAAATTACTTTATGTTTCATGCCTTTGCCTATGCCAGACTCTCTTACAGAAATGCCTCCCTCATCTACCTGCTCCTGTCATCTTAGACCATTCCCAGTCAGCTTTTAAAGCAGACCTCATGTTATCTCTTCCACCTACATCCTTCTCTGTAGCTTCTGCTCCTAGCGTAGATAGTTTCTCGTGTATCTTTGTTCCTTAGACACCCATTGCTGCATTTCCCACAATGTATGGCAATTACTTCTATAAATGTCTGTCTAGTCCTGTAGACAATGAGTACCTTTGTGTGTAAAACACAAACACACCTTCTAGATGTTGTATCTTCTGAGATGGTGCTCTCACTCATTCAGATATCTCACATACCCTTAGATTTCACACACGCTTGTTCACATGTTTTCACAAACGTGTTGAGGTTCAGTTACCTTCCACACACATCATTCTAATGTTACATGAGCTTGTGTAATGTCATGAGGCTTGTTCAGGTGATCCAGATGTCCCTTGAATGTTACATGTACTCACTTGGATCTGACATGTGTTCATATGGATGGTAATCAGTGCCCCTAAATGTTACACACAGGAGTGACACATACTTAAAACAGTGGTTCTCAAAATGTGGTTTTCGGACCAGCTGTGCCAGTATCACCTGAATGTATAAGCTTGGACCCGACCCCAGATCCTCTGGTTCAGAAACTCTGGGGATGAGTTCCCAGCAACCTGTGTTTTAATACATCCTTCAGGGGGTCCTGGTGCGTGCCCAAGTCTACGGCCCGCTGACATAGATGTTACACATCCCCAGTCAGATGTCCTACCTTCCTGTACAAATCAGACCTTACTAATGTAGGTGACACACACGCCCAATACAATGTTACAGCATCAGTTTAAAAAAAAAAAGTCACTTAGAGTGTAAACAGCTCAGACACTACATACTGATATTCAGGTTATGTGTGCTTGTTCAGAAGTCACACATGAGATATCACAAACCCGTCAGACAGTAAGACGCACGCTGAGATGCTACACGTGTCACTGTGTTGAAAACACTTTCTTAAATCTTACATCTGTTCAACTTTTCATTTTCATCTTCCGCAGTCGTGTTTGTTTGGATGTCACCTCCCCATGTTCACTCGGATCTTGTACATGTTCACAGATGGTTCACAGTGCACGTGGGTGTTTCACAAACCCGTTTGGAGGTTACTGTGCTTACTCGGACCACACATGCTCAATTAAGTGTCGTGGGATCTTTCAGTTGTACACGTGCTCCTTCAGATGCTGCCTCCCATGCCCTGTAGGTACTGCTAAGCAACCCACACCTGAGATGAAGGGCACCTACTATTCTAGCCACTTCCCATCTTGGTTACGGTATTCTTTAGAAAGATTCCTCTTTACTCGGGATTCTATGGCACCTGGTCCCTCTCGATGCTGTTGGCGTGTCCCTTCCTCTGCAGAATGTGCTGGGTCACCAGTGCAGCATTGCTTTTTGTTATCTTCAGGGTGGCCCATGCACACCGTTGCTGACACAGGATTTATTATCAGTTTGCACACTCAAATACCCTTATGTACTTGGGGAAATTTGTTCCAGCAACTATAAGCCTCTCACTGAGAATGAAAATGTTTTTAACCACATTTTTTGTCATCTGTAGCCACTGAGGGTTTTTGAGCAGAATGACTTGAGTTGATTTACCTTTTAGAGACACCACTCTGGCTATAGCGTGAACAATATCTGCAGGAAGGCAAGGCAGGAAGAAGGGAACTCTGCAGAACTGCCTTTTGGCTTCAATTCAGATGGAAGATCATGATGGTCTGGATAAGGCAATAGCAAGAGAGATGAAGATGGGAGGACAAATTCCAGAGAGAGTTAAGAGTTAGAAATGGCAGGATTTGGGGATCACTTGAACAAGGGGTTGGAGAGACAGAAGTATGTCCTATCATACTTTCAAAAAAACTGCAAATTTTAAGTCAAGTATTCCAGAGGGGCTAGGTAGGAAATGTGCTCTAACATCTGGCACCCAGATAGGGCCACCCCTTGGTGAAACATCCAGAAACACTGGCAGTGAGTCACAGATACCTAGTCAGTCATGCATTCTGGGGCCTTGACTGCTTCTTTTGGAATGATAAAGCAGCATAGCTGATCTAATGAAAAGAGATAGTCACAATCTCCATTTCATTTAGCAAAGAAGATAGAAGTAGCTGCCATAATGATGGACTTACATGTCAACTGAGTCAATGAATGAAAATTCTAAAGTTAAAGCAGAAGGACCTGGATGGAATACAAAACTGTTCAGTGGTTATGTGTATTTGCTGGATGCATCAAAACAGACAGGACACTAATTATATGACTTCTGAGTGGACAGAAGTTTGACATTCTGAAATTTCAAAGCTCTATTGTAGCTGCCACACCAAAATATTCAGTTAAAAATGTCAGGGTTACACATCAAGTGGGCCCTCAATTGAGTGAATAAATAAATGAATGGATTTCTCTGAAAATATTAATTCTAGCTTTCAAGATCCCCCAGTGATTACATTATCATTCACATTTTCCATATGGGCTTGGTGATGGCATATTAATAACTGAGAGTGTTGATTAATGGACTAATATTAACTTGAAAGGAAGTTTTAGTGGCATTCCCAGGTTTCTGAACATAGCTCAATCCTGTTCCACATTTTTGTCTATAGTTTGGATGAAAGCACAACTGTCATTCTTATCAAAATGACTCAAAGCTAGTGACTTCCCTGTCTCCTTCCTTCCCGTCTTCTATGATGATCAGGACAGGTCTGATCTTTAAGAGGAAAATGAGGCCTAGAGATCATCTAGTTGCTTTATATTCTTTGGGAAACTAAGTAGGAGAAGGGGAGGAGGAGAGGAAGAAAAGGAAGGAGGGAAGGAAAAGGCAGAGGGAAACAAAAGGATGAGGGGAACATGGAGTAGGAGAAAAGAAGCAGGAAAAGAGGAGAGAGGGAGGAAGGAAAGAAAAATTGGGAGGAAGGAAGCGAGAAAAAGAAGGAAGGAAATGGTGATTTTAAAAGTACATAAGTTATCCACCCAAGCCTCAGGGTTGGTGAATGTACTTCTGGTGTGGAGATGGGTCCAGATGATCTTAGGATCCTTATCAGTGCTATTCTAATGTAGATAAAGAAATATTTTCTGTGCCTATGTGTTTATGACAAGTTGCCTAGATAGCACAGTGAAGAATATAAGGAGAAAGGAGAGAAAGAAAAAACTCAGAATAAATGAGAAAGATTCATTCATTTGTTCATTCATTTTTTTCATCCAACAAATATTTATTTGTGGCTGAATAGGGATATAATGATGAATCTAAATAGACTATAAGTTCCATGAGAACAGGAGCTATCCATGAGATAAACATTAATTAAACATATCCTCTAGTTAATACATAAATACTGAAATAATGGCTCTAATATAAATATTTTTGAAAAATATATAACAAGAGAGCTTGACTGGGAAAGGAGATGGGGTGTGTCTTAGTCAGCTAGGGCTGCCATAACAAAAATACTATAGACTAGGTGGCTTAAACAATAGACATTTATTTTTCACAGCTCTGGAGGCTGAGAAGTCTATGACCAACTAAGTGTCTGGTAAGGACCCTATTTCTGGTTACAGATGGCTGCCTTTTCACTGTGGCTTCACATAACTGATCTAATGAAAAGAGATAGTCACAATCTCCACTTCATTTAGCAAAGAAGATGGAAGCAGCTGCTATAGTGATGGACGTATATGTCAACTGAGTAGAAGAAGGGAAATTCTAAAGTTAAATCAAAAGAACCTGGATCAAATGCAAAAGTGAAAGAGCTGTGGTCTCTTCCTCTTCTTATAAGGACACCAATCCCATCATAGGATCCCACCATCATGACCTCATCTAAACCTAATAACTTTCCAAAGGCCCATCTCCATATACTATCGCAATGGAATTATGCCTTCAACCTATGCATTTTGACAGGGAAGGACACAAATATTCTGTCCATAACAGGGATTTCCCTGAAGAAGTGAGCCCTGAGCTGAGATCAGTATGGGCATTTGAATTCATTCTAGAGAAGAGATGTAGCATGGGCAGTGTTTCTGCAGCATGAGGGAGTAGGGGCCCTTGGCAGCATTGAGAGGCCAGTGTTCATGACACATATACAACAAGAGTGAGACAGAGGTAGGATGTATTTCAAGAGGTAGAGAGGGCTGGACCACTTCATTTGGTAAAGGGTTTAAATTATACGGATTCTTTCTTTCTCCAACTCAATTTCTGTTGAGAATTTACTATGTGTCAAGCACCAACTAGGCACTAAAAAATACACCAGGGCTGGTAAGCAGGACAGATATGTCTCCTGGTCTTCATGGAACTTAGAGACAAGAGACTTAGAGAAATAAACAAAAAATCATCATGCAAAAATAGTAAGTGCTGATATAGGGAAGTAAGGAAACCTAGCATATTCTGAAGAATGGGGGGATCAGTGAAGGCTTCCTAAAGGAAGTGAAATTTTAATGAAACCTGAAAGAGAAAGAGACTTTAACAAACTAAAAGTTAAAACAAAACATATTCGAATTTTAAGGAGCAGGTATGCAGTCCAGTGGTAAGAGAGAATGAATACATTGTGTTGGAGAAACATGAAAGTTCAGAAGTGGCTAAAATAAAGGGTGCAAACAGATAGTAGCAAGAGGTGAAGCTGAGGATGTAAACAAGGGATATATCATGAATGGGCCCATCCTTCATGTTATAGAATGCATCCTGAGGAAAGAGTTCATGTAGAATGGATTGGGAAGGAAAAGCCAAAGGCTGAGAGGACAGTTAGGAGATTTTTAGCATAATTCAGGTAAGAGTTGATGAGATCTGAATTATAGTCTAGACAATAGAGGAAAAGGGAATTGGATGGGGTTGAGACATATTTAATAGGTAGAAGCCATTATACCTAGTGTCTGATTAGCTGAGTGAGATGTGGTCAGCAGAATAATAGCCATCCAAAGATGTCCCTGGAACAGATGAATACATTAGGCTATATGGCAAATGGGAATTAAGATTACAGATACAATTAAGGTGGCAGATAGAATTAGGTTGATAGATAGAATTGTTAATCAAATGACCTAAATATGGCGATTATCCTAGATTATCTGGGTAGACCCAATGGAATCACAAGTATCCTTGAAAGTGGATGAAGGAAGCAGAAGAGAGAGAATCAGAGATGGCAGTATGAGTAGGACTCAGCCTGACCTTGCTGGCTTTGAAGATGAAGGAAGGAGGCAGATCCCTGTGGGTTTTAAATGCTCACCATTTGGAATCACTGTAAGGTGTCAAAATATTTGTTTCATTAGTTGAATACTAACCTTCAAGGGTCAGTAATCCAGCACAGCAAATTCAAGCAGCTCTTTTGTGTTCATGCTATGAACTTTTGCATAAAAGTTATAATTTCAGTATAAAGAAATATCTAAAGAAGCAATAATAAAAGGCTAAGCAGGTTAAAACATGTGTGATTACTAGGAGAAAAATGACAGAAAATATTGCAACCATTTCCTATTGTAACCCTTGCTGTAATTTCCTCAAAGCATTTTTCAGGGTGACAGTAACACAAAATGTCTTTGTTCATATGGAGCTCAACAATGGAAAACTGTATTGCTGATCACTTAAGATGATCTTACATCGTCATTGTGAAAATTAGCAGTTGCTCAAGGTTCTAGAACAATATGTTATGTTTTATAGGAAAAAAAAGGAATGAAAACAAGAGGTGGACATTTGGGCTATTTTCACCTTTTACTCTATCTTCATAGTCATTTCATGCACCTACCATACAGCCTGACTCCTACAAGTAGAGAGGAGACAGTAATTTCAAGCAAATAAAATCTTTACTGGTCCCTCACAGTTACCGTCTTTAACTGGCTGCACCTGCAGTATTCTACCAGAAATTCTTGGAAGCCTTGCCAGCTCTAAATTGTATTAGTCATTTCCATGGGGATTAGGATGGTAGGATTGAAGGCAGGGGCAAGATCGTTCTGTTCATAGTCCAAACTTTATCAGCAAGAATCTTCTTCTAATTCTTACTTGAAAAAGCCTAGACTTGTTTATTCACTCAGTGTCAACAAAGCCAAAGCTGCTCTCTCTGCTTATGCTGGAATTTCAGAGATACCTGCATGTTACTGATGAGTCACATTTCAGATTAGAGGAGCAACAAATTATTTCAAGTTAAACAGACGAATCATTTACCCCAGGAACAATAACTAGACAATTATGATGAAAATAGTGCCAAATAGTTACTCTCATTTTGAGAATAGAGTCAATGTTTAAGAACATTCAATGGGTTATTTTGTCCCTCCCCACTTCCCAGATAATCTAGTATGCTCGACCTTAGAGAATTATTTACATAAAATGTATTGACAGTCTACATTCATCTGGTAGTGGTTTCCTGTTCATTATACTACATTTTCTGAGAACAAAGAACAAGTAAATTGAGCCCAGTCTAGGTTGATTTTAGAGGGCCACTGAAGTGAGACTTAGAGTAACAAAGCCAGAATAAATAAAGTGAAACCTGGAGGAAAACATATATTTATCTTAGATTTACAAGCAGCAATTCTTTTGACAGAAATTGATGGTAGATTTTAATCTTTCTTTTTTTTTTCTTGGTTTCTGTGATTACTCGGTCTCTTGAGTTACATGTATGGAGATTTTAATAGGAAAATGAAGACAAGGATCAGAAAAGACTAGAAGAATGAATAAACACAAAACAGGCATATTGAAGCACATTTTCAATAAAGAAGGAAGTGTCAATGAAACTTTGCTTCCTAGATTTTGTAGGTCATATTTGTCAGCATAAATGATAGAAATCCAGCCTTTGTGTTTTTTTTTTTTTTGATTTGAGGAAGCTCTGTTTCTCTTGAGGTAATATTTAGATTAGTCATCAAAGTGTCTCAACACTGTGGCAGTAGACTTTTGTGTGCACCACGTAGTCCAAGAAGGAGTGGGACCTGCTTGTGGATTTGGGGCTACTGGCCTATTGTGCATGAATGACTGCCCGAGGAGTATGGGGCCATCCACACACTTGTGTTCCAGACTGTGTCTCAGACTTCTGATAACACAAACCTTAGGTTAGACTCTAAGATTTCTGTGACTGATGGTATGGTTGACATAGGGGTGCATGGCCCAGACTCCCCTCCTTTCAGGCCTTGTCTTTACCTACTGAGGAATACCAGAATTCATTTTCTAGCGGCTTTCTGGCAAAAGTTCATTAATTATGGTTTTACCTACAGTTCTAAACAGGAACTGATCCCTCCAACAATTTCCGCCCCCAATTCCCATAGTCTTCTTCTGTATTCCAATGTTGATCCCCCACTGTTCAGTTTTGAGTCCCCATATCTCTATGTTTAGGCTTAAGAGTATAAATGGCACCATCGGCCCTGTGCTCTGTGGAAGGATCCCTTCCGGTCATCCCTGACTCTAACTCCCTCACATCTCCCTCGCTGGCCTCCAAGGCAGCCCTGGGAATTAGTCAAGTCACTTTTAGTTACAAGTGGCAGAAACCCAGCTTTCATTAGCCCTGGCTAAAAGAAAGAGAAATATCTTGGAAGGGTATTCTCGAGTACCATTTTGTATAACTGAAGAAATAGTTGAACCAACTTGGAGGAAAGGTGCCCCTGGACCTCAGGGAAAATTGCAACCATGGATATGAATGCCATCTGGACTCTCACTCAGCCCTCCTCTTATCTCTCCTCTGTGTGCACCTACGCCAATCTCACTACAGTGGCAGTCTTCAACTTAATAGACCATTGATTGTCATTACTAGTCCCTCAGCCCCCAAAGTTTCCATGTTACAGAGGTAAAGGTACTATGTCTTAATTTTAACACGAAAAATCACAGAAAATACCTTATTGGTCAAGAAATAAAACAATATCTAGCCCATGAGGTACAAAGTAATGCCAGACCTAATGCAGCCCAGAGAGGGGTTCTGCTTATATGGCAGGGAGTTTTGTTGTTAATGCTGTTTGATTGGAACATTGTTAGAGAGGGTATGCGCTCACCAGTTGGCCTCCAGCCCTGTCGTACTCATCGGTGTCATGCTGCACGGCTGTCCCTGAAAGAATCTGAGTTTGTAGCCCAATCTAGACTGACTTTCTTAAGGACAATCACTAGGCCATTTTCATTTTCCTATGCTCAGTACCCAGAACAATACGAGCCCACAGTATCCCAAAGAAATCCTGGATCAAAAATTGAACTGTAAAAAAGGCCAAGGGAACATTGCAAAGAAAATTGCCATATTCTGATTAGAAAAAAATGAAGCCCTGATTTCTACTTTTTTCTTTACTAACAAAAGTCAGATACCTTTTCTCCCTCGTAAACTAGATATACTATTAGTACCAACCTCACAGAGTAGTGTGTTGATTAAAGAAAGTAAGACAAATAGAATACTCAGCTCTGGGCCCTGCACAGAGTAGCATTTAACAAAATAAGTCATCATCGTCATACTAATTATCATTGCTGGTATGCTTTCACTCTGAACATGCCCCATCCACATGATCTAGTGATAAACAAAGCTTTAATCCTTCTCTCCCACCGCTAAGGATTGTACTGTGTACCTTGCTGGGCAGAGCATCCCCAACCCATCCAGATCCTGGAATTTAGAAAAGAAAATAGGCCCTAGTAGGTCCCAAAGGCATAACAGAAACTGTTGCTGCTCCCCCAAGATCTGGGATCACCTGAACTTTTCGAACAGATTCTCCCTGTTTCAATGGCCTCCAAGCGTCCCCACACAGGAAGCTGAGTCAAAGTCTCCTTGTGTACTAAGCTTAGAACAGGCTTCGTTATTGTGACTGCAGTGAGCTCCTTTAAAGCCAGCTATTCAGGCCAAACACAATTTATCTTCTCTGTTCCTTAGTTATTAGATCTACCGATTGGCAGACATTAAAACTGCATCCTCCTTACGGACAAACTGTAAAGATTAATTGGGCGATATCAACCAGTGGAGTTCTCTTGAGGTTTACACATAAGTATACTCACTCTTGTTATTATGAGGCTCAAAAATATTCTCTTTCTGTTATTTAAGATAATGAATCTAATCATTAATAAGTAAACAGATGAAGGATAGACCTTCGTATTCAGCATGGCATTCCTCAATTAAACCTTCTCTTTTAACATAGATAATGGAACCAGTGAAGATGCTTCATGGTTGGCAATCACCCATCTTCAGGGGCTACTTCTTTATAGCACGAAGCAGTATCAATACCATTTTGAGTCAATCTTTTATTAAGCATCTACCTTGAGTAGATAATTGATTTTTGTTCGTCCCTGGAGTACATGCTTAAAGGAGGTGTCATTACATTTATTTTAAGAGTTTCCTGATCTTTTATGAAATGCATTTGATTTGATACACAGAAAAAGGAAAAGGCTACATTGACTAAGTGCTCTTCTTTTCAGTCAATTTTGCATTATTTCTTTTTTAAATGCCAGAAACCCAGTTCTGAATCATAGATCTTTGAACCTTGTTTATTTTCTTAGCTCAGCACATTTTTTAATACTCTCTCCAGATCTCATAATGTATCAGCTAGAAGGTGTGAGAACAAGGATGTCTGGTGTGTGATAAGATAAATTCTAGGGAGAACTAGTGGACATCTCATAAAGCAGGATTCATTTTCTAGTCTGTGCTGTGGAACCACGTTTATCCAGGTCTTCCACTAGATTCCGCAGGAGAAGCAGGCTGAGCTTACTCGTCTTTGCTCACTCCCAAGCCACGTCTGAAATGCTTTTCTCCCCTTTTCTTACTCTAACAATCCCCACTCATTCTTTGAATATTAATAACAGCAATAATAATCATGGTGATGACAGAAGCTGCCCCTCACTGGTATATCCTGGGCAGTTTACTAATACTTGCTCATTTAATCTTCATAGCAGTCCATAACTAATATCATTCTCATTTTACAAATAAGAAAGCTGAGATTTCAAGAGATTAACTAGCTTGACCAAAGTCACTCACTCACATTTGGATCCAAGTCTGTCTCACTTCAAAATCCACACTCTTTACTCCCAGGCAACACTGCCCCTAGAAACGTGGAATTAGAAAATCCTGGCCAATAAGCATTATAGCAGTGTTGTCCTTCCAAATTTAAAATCCAGAAAAGTCAAGGAGTGGCCAAGCTTCCACTGCAAAGCAGTAAATGACAATTTTGTTTTCTTGTGTTTGATTTTGCAGTTAAACATAAATCCAACCCAATTTCATGGCATGACAATGACAGCTTCCTCCCTGCAGCACTGGTTTGACACTATGTGGTAAACACTTGCACCTAAGGTTCACATGGGTGAATGATGTTGAAAAATCTTAACCTTCTCCTTGAAAATAAACAAAAGCATTCCTGCTCATCCCAATTACCTAACCCTCAACATAGAAAATAAACAAAAGCATTCCTGCTCATCCCAATTACCTAACCCTCAACATAAAAAAGAAAAAGTTTACCAAAAAAATATCCAGATGAAATTATAACTATCATGAAAGACAACAGAAGAAAAATAAAAGCAAAGTAGGTAAACCTAAGGACTCTGAAAGTAGAGGGGTGACCCGCCACCATCTTTCCAACAAGAAATTGGAAGATATATTACTGATGGGTAGACTGTATGTAGTAAGCATTTTTTCATAGCAGCTGCTAGAGCCCTCCCGCCCCACCCCCAACAATTGTCACTGAGTCACTGCCCATCTGGCAGCAACTACGCCGACCACTCAAAAATGATGCCCACGCACTAATTGGATATAAGTGACTTGATCTCAGGGACAACTTTGCAATATCCAAACAGGCATCAATGAGAGCACCGCATTTGCTTAAAATTGCAGATATTTCTTAATCCAGACAAAAAGCAGTGTGCTTGCTCCTGCACTAATTGCTGTGCCTTACAAAGGCAATGCCAGCCAAGTTAAGATCCATGCTTATGCTCCCAGCTCTTTGTCAATTCAGCTACTCACAACTTTCAGTGGATTCCCCTGATAATGCATTTCAACATCCCACACAGTCAGGAGATTTCTGGTACTATCTAATCTCCATTCCTCTTTCTGAAATTTAAATACATCCTTGCTCATCTTATCTTAAGCAGAAACAAAATCGAACCATGTCAATATGTAACACAGGGGAAAAAATTAAATCTTAACTTACTGTAGCTATTTCTGCTTTCTAATGAGAAGTGTAGAATAGAGATGCCACAATTCTTATAACTCTCTACTCCTAATGTAATTCAGAGACTAGAGGGGAGAAAATAAGTTTGAAAGCACATCTGATTTAAAATAGTGAATTAAACACATGCATTTAGTTCTGCTCCCTCTCAAACCCCATTAAATCTCATGTATTTTCTAAATGCATGAACTCACAAAGGAAAATGGGAGAGGAGACAATAAAACCAAAATGTTGGGAATTAGAAAAGTGGATGGATGGCTGGTAACTGACGTAGTCGACTTGAGAAAGTAAAATCGACATCAGCAGCAGGGAAAAGCAAGGAGCAATCTGCTTTACATTACAGAATTCCCAGCAGGCTCAGGAATCAATGACTCCAAATACTTCTGGAAGGGGTAGAGAAGATGAGCCCCACAACAGTAAATTTGTTAAAAGAATGTTTAAGAAGCAGTTGGCTCCCCAAAGTCTTTTTCCACTGTTCGTCCATCTTGGCCAAAGCTTAGAGCTTTATTCTTGGGAAAGGGAACAGAAGTTCTCTGAATTTGGGGGACACCAGACACAATTGAGAGCTGGGCCCCATACTGAAAACAATGGAATTATAGAACATTTGCATACTAAATGTTCAAATCTCAGCCCTTTTTCACATCCACTCAGCTCCCAGAGTATGGAACTTGGAAAATTCTTCTCTGGAGACTGGAATAAAAATAAAATAAAATAAATAAATAAATAAAAAATCTAAAACTATTGATATCAGAAACTCCCCAAGAAAAGAGTCCATCCAATCCCCTAACCATGAGGATCAAAGTCAACAAGCTTCCTCCAGTGCCTAGAGGTTCCAAACAGTTTCACAAAAAGAAAAAAGAAAAAAACAGAAAAAAACTATTACAGATAGAGCAGAGAAAATGAAGATATCATCAGTGAAATAATACAAGAAAATGCCCTACACATGAAAGACATGAATCTCAGATTTAAAGTTCTGACCAGCATAATTCTTCGGCATAATGAGTGAAAATAAACCCACACCAAGTTATTTCACAATGAAATTTCAGAGTTCTATGGGAAATAAAAGATGTTAGAGACTCCCAGATAGGAAAAAAAACACCAATGTTTTCATATCGAGAATGAAGAATCTGAATGGCATTGGAAATGCAAAGACAATGGAGCAATGCCTTCAAAATGCTAAGAAAAAAGTGCCTTTTTTTTTTTAATTGGGGAAAGGGAACAGGACTTTATTGGGGAAAAGTGTGTACTTCCAGAACGTTTACAAGTCAAATTGCTGTCCTTTTTCAATCTTAGTTGTGGAGGGCACAGCTCAGCTCCAGGTCCAGTTGCCGTTGTAACCGGCAACCTTGTGGTTGAGAGCCCACACTCCAACCAAATGAGCCATCTGGCCACCCGGGAGGTGAGCGGCAGCTCATTGACTTCATTCTAGTTGTGGAGGGCGCAGCTCGCTGGCCCGTGTGGGAATTGAACTGGCAGCCCCATTGCCCAGAGCTTGCGCTCTAACCAACTGAGCCACCCGTCTGCCCCAAAAAGTGATTTTTTAAGCTGGAAGTCTTTCCAACTATCATTATTTAGTGTTTCAGACATGAAAATTCTAAAAAACCAAAACCAAAAATCCTCTCATGCACCCTTTCTTGGAAGTGAGGGATGTGCTCCAGCAAAATGAAGAAGACAGAAAGAAATCAGAAATTCAGGAGACAGTGTTATCCTGCAAGCAGAAAACAGGATCCTCAGGTGAGAGTGAAGGGTGATTTGCATCTTGTATAGATACCAGACCAGACTGTGGTATGTCAGAAGACTCTCGGAGCGATTTCTAGAAGAATACATATGAGATGTAAAGCTTGCCTAATGAGAAAGCGCCAAGAGGAAATTTACTCCAAAGCACGGCAAGTAGGTGTTGTTGGGGAGGTAGAAGTAGCAGGCATCCTGTCTGTGTCCCAAGAAGAGAGGAGGAGTGGAAAGAATGGCTTTCTCTCACAATGTCTGAGATTTGGAGAAGTAGAGGCAGCACTTCTTTGGGCTTATACTGTGGCACCAACAAGGTGTGTGAGAGCAGTCTTAGCACTGCCCTACCGGGATGCTGGCCCCGAACCAGAGGACAAATTACAAAAGGCAACGCCTCCAGTGATGGGAGGTGGTATAGTATACCTATGGTACTTGCGGAGGATGTGAATAACACACCCTCATATAACTTTACTAGGCATATTACAGGAAGAGAGGGAAGTAGAGAAGAAGCAAAGGGAAAATAACAGATGTAAGTAGTGGATGAGACTTCTTCTATAACACTCTTGGGATCATCCTTTGGGGATTCCATAAATATCCTGAGGGATTTTATGGTAGGAAGCATGTTTTACACACACACACACACACACACACACACACACACACACACACACACACCCCTACCAAATCTGGGCTCTGAAACCCAGAGTAATATAGACAACATATTAATTTATAACTACCCTAATTATATTTCATTGCTAAAGCCAATTGCTTGTTTCAACTAGAAAATCACAATTGATAATGGGTTTACATTTCCACAAGTATGTTTGAATTTCAGTTATCTGACATCTCACAGTAGGGAATTACTATTTGCATTTTCAGGTACCGACATCTGGAATTCAGGCATGAGATTGAACACAATTATTCTTCACAATAAAAGTAAACAGAGCTCAGCATGAATCTGCTAATTGTTCTTTCCCACTGAGCTATAGTTTTCAGTCAGAATATATACATAAGAAAGTACCAATCTGTCCATTCTTCTCACAAAGGACAAAAGTTATCTTCTCAAGGCCTAAATCACATTATTTCACGCTTAACACCCTCCAGTGGGTAATAAAATTCAAATGCCTTATCATGGCAAACAGTGTTCTAGATCAGTGGGTCTTGAGCTTGAGCACACATCATCAGGAGGGCTGGTTAAAACTCAGTTTGCCAGGTTGCACCTCCCCCTCCCAGACTAATTCAGTAGGTCTGAGATGGGGTCGTAAGAATTTGCACTCCTTACAGATTCCTGGCAATGCTGACCCATGTTGCTGGTCCAGGGCACATCCTTTGAGGAAGGACCACTGCTCTACCTGCTCAGGTCCCTGTCAAGTCTTTAGCTTCATCGTCTAATATTCAGCTTCTTGCTCATGATGCTTCAGTCACTGTCATGCAGTGTTATGCGGGGTCTCTGGTCCCACTTCCCACACAAGAATGCAGGACATGGTGAGGCCAAAAAGGAACAGCCACGGAGCCATAGATAGGGGAGTCACACCACTCTAGTCTCACTGGAGGCTGGGTTGCAGACACAAGAAGCAGGAGCCACACTATCCGCAACCTGCCATCCACTTCTCTGCCAACCAATTTCACTTGCTAGCTGCAATCCACCGTGCTAACTGCAATCCACTCCTGCTAGTCCAGCCACCATCTTCTTGCTAGCCCCCACCCCATTTGCTGCTAGCGTAGCCACGGCAGTTATATTAGTGGCCAATGGCTCACTGGTTACAGCTGATGGCCATCCAATCACAGTTGATGGCCATCCAATCACAGTTGATGGCCATTTAATACCCAAGTGAGCACCTTTCCATGTGAGGCCGAGAGCCTGGAAACTGCACTCCTGGTTCTGTCCCCACACTCTACCCCTACAGGGTCACGTCTCACAATCTATGTGACAAGCGCCTTCCGCAAGGGGCCCTGTGCGAGGAGCCTGGAGGTGAATGCAATACCCTGGACAGAGCCAGGCTCTCTGGGCACAGCCAGGCTTTCTCAGGGCACCACCAGTCCTTCTGGGCACAGCCAACTTTCTGGGCTTCTTAGTGTACCACCAGTCTCCCTGGACACAGCCAGGGCCTCTCAGGGCACTTCCACTCTCTTTGGGCACAACCATAGTTCCTGGGCTCAGCCAGGGTTTCTCAGGGTACCACCAGTCTTTCTGGGCGCAGACTTCCTGGGCTTCTTAGGGTACCAGCCAGTCTCCCCAGGCACAGCCAGGACCTCTCAGGGCACTGCCACTCTCTCTGGGCACAGCCCATCTTCCTGGGCACAGCCAGGGTTTCTCAGGGTACCACCAGTCTTTCTCGGCACAGCCAGACTTTCTGGGCACAGCCAGGGTTCTCACCTATTCTCGATGGCTGCCAGTCGAGACACAAAAGCAAACATCTGCCAGTTGCACTACATGGTGGTACGTTCCCAAGCAAACAGTCAAGCAGTCCATTAAATTTGGGATGGAGCCCATTCCCCGTAGTCCACAGTCCTAAGCCAGGGCTCTGTGTTAGCCTCACAATGTGTGCCGTCTCCTCAGGGTAACAGCTCCAAGTCCTCCGCAACCCAGGGGTGAAGGCCTCAGCAAGCACTTCCCAGCCCACAGGGCCGCAACAACCTTTCCTTTCTCTGGCCTATGCTGGTCAGAGAACTGTCCACATCTTCCTACCCCTCCATAGGGGTTCTCCTAGTCTTCCTAAGACTGAGTGTTCATATGCACAAACTGCTCCACCGCCCTTCGAAGAGCTTTCGCCGGCACCATACCCTGCTCACTGCACCATTGGTCACACTGGCCTTCTTTCTGACCCTCAATATCTTGTGCTCATTCCAGTTCAGGGTCTTTGTACTTACTGCTCCCTCTGCCTAAACTTGTTCTCTCCTTGATCTTATCTTCTCAGAAGAGTCTTCCTAAACACCCTAGCTAAAGAAAAGTCTCCATCTGACCACTTTCATCTATACCATTGTCCTGTTTCTTTTTTTTTTTTTTTTGATCACTGGTACTCCCCTACATAGAGTAAGTTCCACATGGGCAGGGACTCCCTCTGGCTCTCTGGTTTATCTGTAGCACTTGGAGGAAGTGATTAATAATTTTTGGATGAACAAATAAATCTGTGAAGGAGACCAGTCTCCTGGTTTGAGTTTTCTAGTCACGAGAGGGCTTTCGAGAGGGCTTCCATCACTAGCCAAATAGGCATCCGACAAACTCTTCATCAATTGGTCTCTTTCCATTACTCTTGTCCAAGAACCTTTTGTTCCCTATGTCATCTATAATTAGTAAATTTATTCCACACGTCATTTGTAACTAGAAAATTAGAGCAGGAGCTATAATTTAGTACAAAGTTGGTGGAACGTCAATACTGCCAAGGAGAAGTATAGTAATATTAGTCTTATTCTAACAAAGAAAATCAAGCTATTTCACAGAAAGGGGAATGGTGCTGTAAGCGAATTAAACATATTTTAAAAGAAAGCAGAATTAAAATTTATTTTGATGTGAAGCTACATCTCTGATCCCAGGCATATGACCATTGACAAGTCACCAAATTGCAAATCTAGAAAATGCTGATTCAGATTTTTTCAATGTTAGAGCTGTTTGAATGACTCAGTTTTCAAACTCAACAAAAATATTAAATCAACTTCTCTTAGACATTGAATTATCTAACAGTCTGTTCTCCAGCTCTTACAAAAATCTTAACTTTTGCCCATTCATTCGAGTGATTTCTTACAACTGTTGGTCATTAAAGTTTATTTTTAGGAGGTGCTTAAGGTTTGGTTCAAATTCTGTGGCTCACAGCAAGTGATCTCCCTTAGTATCTTTCAGTTGGGAAGGGAAGTAAAATACTGCGCTGTGTGTGTGTGTGTGTTATAAAATAGGGTTTTTTTTGTCTTTATTTATTTTAGTTTCAGGTGTACAAAACCATGTAATAGTTAGACATTTATCATTTATATCCTACATACAGAAAACACTGCACTCTAGACTCAGATCACTGCTGGGGGTTTTAATGGCACTTCATAAACTTGTACCTGTCATCTTCCACCCTCCTAGTCATTGAACCACATGTGTTCCTATTATGTGGACTTTTTTCTGGGTAATCACTTGATAGTTAGTCCAATGTTGGCCCCACTCAGTATATAAACATAGTCACCCTTCTCTTGCTGTCCCTGTAGAATACCCCCCACATCGTGCTAGTTAGTGGGTACCTAGTTGAATAAATTACCAACACAGCAATAAGAGAGAACAGGAGCATCAAGTCATATTTAGAGAAAGGAAACCTGTTTTTACCATGGCCTGCACTGCCCATGACCTCAGAAAAAATATTTTCGTTAAGAATAGACAGAGCATTGATGTTCATTCAAAGAGAGGAACATTTATGTATCTGCTTATGCAAACGGGCTGTCGCAGGCAAGAGTCATTTTCCAGCTGTGTTATCTTGGGCAAGCTGCTTCAGCTCTTGAACCTCACTTTTCTTTTCGAAGAAAATTAGGGAGATAAAGAGGTTAATAAGATCCAAAATCCCATGCTCCGACAGTAGATCCATTTCTAATAACTCCTTCCAGGAAAAAGGAAAATGCTCTACAATCTACATAGGTGATTTCTGTAACAGCTAATCACCTACACTAAATATAAGTGAGCATTCACGAACCATCAAACTACTATCTTGCACTTTATTGATCTACAAAGATACAGGATGCCATATTCATCTTTCCCAATGCATCAACACACCACCAAAGATTTCACAACTGAACTGGGAGATGACGCCTCAGAGCCTCAGTCTGTTCCTGTGGCATGGCCGGGAATCATACTTTGTTTTCATGCTCTTTCCTAGCTCATTTCTTTGGAACAGAAATTATACAGGTGACCCTGGGATCCTTTCCTTTCTTATTTTGAGATGTTTATGGTGTATGTGTTTAGAATATCATCACATGATAATGGGATATTAATATTCATGGTTTCATCTTCTTTCTCCATAAAACAAATTCATACGGATTAGCACCGTCTGCTTCAGTGCAGACACACAGACAAGCCAGGGAATGGAAATCCATGTAAGGAACAACTTAACTCAGAAGGAATGAAACCGATCAATCTACTTTTATTCTTCAAGCTGAACACACTGTAAAAATTAAGCAAAACAAAAGTCAAGTGTGACAAGGGTTTTAGTTGGAGAATATGGTAGATTGCCATCATCAAAGCCCATAGGAAAAGACAAAGCTAATCTTATTAAGGTTATCTGAGTATGTGGCAACAACCAGCTCCAAGAAACCCACAGTTCTACAATCAATTTCCCCGCCAAAGGAACTTAGTTTATTCATGCTAATGAACTGAGGGAAGACATGGGTCTTGGAAATAACATCTAAGCATTTGTTTCTTTAACTGAAAATGTAAACGATCCAGGTTGCACACAAACCAATAGGTTGGTTCGTTCTTAATGAAACATGCAAATTTTCCTTTGCTGGGGCTGAGAAGTTGCCAAGTGGAGGGAGCCTTTTCCCTGATTAGGGGGCCTTTGAATAACAACACCCTTTGCAATGTAGTCATTGAAATGAAACACATGCTGTGCACAGCTGCCTCAATTTGTGCAATAGATCTGCTGCGAAACAAATTTCAGCTGAGAATCCTATATTGGTGAGCTGCTATTGAATTGGAAGTTCCTTTGAGAAATCACCCAGCAAAATTAGACTTTTAAAGTATGACCATGCTATACAAACATGCCATGATTTATTACTTTGTGCCTAGTTCACCTGACTTAGACCCATTCCCTCCATAATTGTCTTTGTTATATCCGCATAAGAGTAGCTACCTTATTTTACAGGAGCTAAAAACCCTGTGCTAGGTACACTATATTTTCTCCACAATCTTCAGAATAATCTGTCAAGGTACATACATATAAAGAAACCAGATTTTCCCATTGTGTTGCATTGTTTATCCCTTACTAAACCCATAAGTATTCCTAAACCTCACAGATTTGAATGCATAGTACAAGCTTTTAACTAATAGTACCAATAAATCCTAAAGTTATTTTCTTTAACAAAACAGATTAAAAAGCTTTCATATTGATGCAAGCAGGGCTTCTAAACTTCTTTATAAACCTTCCCATGAGTTGTTACAAGATCATTTGTCTCCTCAAATAGAAATCATCTGGGAAATACTAACATAATTTCAATGGCCTGTGATGTAAACACCTTTTTACCCGTAGCAATTACATGTAGAATATGTATTCTTTGCCCAGTCCCCCAATTTCATGTATCCTTTGCCCACAATCCCCCATTCCATGAATCCTTTGCCCACAGCCCCCCCATTCCGTGCCCAATCAGCTGCAATTTATTTCAGTTCTACTTTCCCAATATATATTGAATGTATATCTTCCTCTCTATTCCCTCAATCTTTATTATCTCTCACTCATTACTGTGACAGAGCCTGACTAGGTTACACAACACACCAGTTCCCGTTTTCTCTGGGCATACAGACTATATTTCCCAGCCTCCCTTATGGTGAGCTGGAGCCATCCAATTGCATTCTGGCTAATGGAATGCATCTGCAAGTGTTGTCTGCTCCTCTGGATGGCCCATAGAACCCTTTCAAAAGTACATATCTTCCTTTCTCTGTTGCAATCCATGAGCTGACTGGAGGAGACTCCAAAGACCTAGAGGACAGCTAAGCCACAACATACAAGGAAGCTGGGGGCTTGAGTTACAATTTGGAGGATAGCTATCTGTCTATATGAGTCACCTAACCGGGAACACCTGCAGTCGATTTGTAAAAGCCAGATGCAAACTTTCACGGTGTTTACACTAAAATATAGGGATTACCTGATGAATACACTACTAAAATTGCCTCATTTACAGGCTTCTCCCCTTTATAATCCATCATCTGTACTGAAATCTTCCCCAAACAGCACTTTGTAACCATCACCCCCATTAAAAATGAGTCAGATATACTGAATAGTCACATGCTGAGCACCTATTAAATTTCAGGCTAATTTCTTACAGAATCTTAGTTGAAAACCCTTCACCTGGCTTTCAGGGCTCTCCATTTGTGTTCACAAGTTTGCCTCTCATTATACCCAACACCCCATGTCTTTCAATTTCTGAGAATCAAAATTATTTGCTATTCCTGACAAATGATTTAGATTTTTTTTCCCTCCAGGCTTTTGATTCCTTTGACCTTACGTTTCCTTAAATCTCTGGTGTATGGGCCACCATTACCATAAAGTTGTATTTCCCAAACTCACAGCTCAGAGTAACCTCTGCTGGTCTCTTCTCTCTTTCCCTCCCTCTAATTCCCAAACCTTTTTTTTTTTTTTTCTTTTTTTCATATTCCCATAGCATCTTGTTTCTCTCTGTAAGTTCTGTCACGGCAGGGAGATGGGTCCACATGTGCCTTGTTTATCAGTGTATCCCTTAAGCCAGTACCATGCCTGGCACATAGTATTTTTTTGAATGAATATCACACTGAGCATAATGCCAATGATTAAAAATATAGTTGTTTAATGAATGTGACATTCAAGTTTCCTCCGGATTATATCAGTCCAGAGTTTAATACTTCCCAGTAGTTTTACTCTTTCCTCACAATACCAGTTCTTTCTCAGTACCCTCTATCTCAGTGATGGCTTTTCATTCCTCTAGTTGTCTAAACCAGAAACTTAGGATTTTTCACTCTCCCTTACTCCCTTACCTAATCCCTGTCGGTGCTACTTCCTAAACAGGCCTTGAATGCTCCCATCTTCTCCAGCCCCCATTCTCCTAAGTGCAGGCTGCCATAGTCCCCAGACGGGCCTTCCTGCCTCTAGTCCAGCCCTTAACCGCCCTACTTCCAAAGTCCACTAGCTAAAGTGCAACTAGATCGGCTTTCCAAAATCAAATGCAAATCTGAACTTGTTTTTTACCCACTTAAAAGTCCCGAGAAGATTCATAATCAAGTTGTAGGTAAAGTAAACATGAACTATTTAGCTCTTCAGAACTTAACTCAGTAACTCAAAAAATACACAGGAAGCACCTTTTCTAACTTCCAGATATTGTTTTCAGTGCTGGAGAATGCACTGGGGACAACAAACAAAATCTGGGCATTCACTGAGTTTGCATTCTAGCGTGGAGACATTCTAGTAAGTACATTAGTTAGCCTGTTAGAGGGTTACAAGTTTTATAGAAGAGAAAGTAGAGCAAATAATGGAATATGGGCGTGCAGATTGGGAGGAAGGATTAGAATTTAAATGAGGTGATCAGGGTAGATAGGTCTTTATAGAGAAGGTATCATTTGAAAGGAAAGAGTATGACCCATACAGTTAGAGGAAGTAGCCAGCACTAAATCCGACGGCTGAAGCATTATTTAACCTGTACGAAAAGGTTGATCTTATAAACTCTTGGTAATCTTTGCTTCAGCCACAAAGACCTATTCTAGTTCCTGAATATGCCATGCTGTCTCTTCTGGACAGTTTCATATTAATCTATCTATCTAGAATGCCCCCTCCTTCCCCACCACCCTGCCGCCCCACCGCCCCCTTCTCCAGTTCCGTAACTCCTCCTCATTTAGGGAGGGGTAAGCTGAGGACTGCTGCTCTTTTAAACCTCAGTGTGCGTATAAATCACCTGAGGTGCAGCGTGGACTCCTGCATTTCTAATTAACTC
Organism: Rhinolophus hipposideros; assembly: GCF_964194185.1. Taxonomy (NCBI): domain Eukaryota; kingdom Metazoa; phylum Chordata; class Mammalia; order Chiroptera; family Rhinolophidae; genus Rhinolophus; species Rhinolophus hipposideros. Next base: position 56,653,228 of record NC_138057.1, on the reverse strand, counting down.
CCAGGTAATGCTGATGCTGACAGTCCATGGGCCACAGGCATAGCCAGTCGTGGAATATTGCTCTAGGTCAGTGATTCTCAGCCCTGGATCATATTGGAACCACCTATGGTACTTTTAAATACCTCCCACCTTGGGGTTCAGGTATCAGTATATTTTCAAGGCTCCAGATGATTCCAATGCACAGGCAGTTTGAGAACCTGAGTGGAGTCTGTAAAATCCCTTCTAACCCAGAATGCTGTCACTCCAATGATGAGACCTTTCCAGGTAAGGTATCACTGACACTGCTCAGGCATGACACAGATGTTGCCATTCCAGACACAGGTTTGTAGCACAGCGGTTCTGATCACAGGCTCTAGAAATGACAGGCGTGGTGTCATGTGAGGTGGCCTGCAGGATGTCAGGCGGGATCTCAGCTCCCACTCCCCACATAAGAACACAGGATGTCGTAAGGCCAAAAAGGAACACCCACGGAGCCATAGGTAGGGGAGTCACACCACTATATTCTCGCTGGCAGCTGGGTTGGAGGCACAGGCAGCAGGAGCCACATTATCTGCAACCTGTCGTCCACTTCTCTACCAACCAACCTCACTTGTTAGCTGCAATTCGCCATGCTAACTGCAGTCCACGCTTGTCAGCCACCCTCTTCTTGCTAGCCCCCATTTTTCTGCTAGCGTAGCCACAGCAGTTATATTAGTGGTCAACGACTCACTGGTTACAGCTGACGGCCAACTAGCCACAGCTGATGGCCATCCAATCACAGTTGATGGCCATCCAATCACAGTTGATGGCTATCCAATCACAGTTGATGGTCATTTACTACTTGAGCCTTACTACCTTTTAACGTGAGGCCGAGAGCCTGGAAACTGCTCTCTGGGGCTCTGTCCCCACACATGGGTTCACACCTCAGCTCTGGTGCTTGACCTTGGGCAAGTTGCTTTACCTCTCTCAGCCTCAATTTTTTCATCTCTAAAATGAAAATCATTATATCTAACATGTTGGTCTATTTAAGGATTGTAAAAGGTGGTTATGCACAGCGCTTTGCTGGTGGCCAGTAATTTGGGCTGCTGTTGCTACTATTAAATATGATATTTTGCAGTATTGCAGCTGTTTTCTTAAACAAAGATGCCAGTTTGTTTTCTTGCTCTCTTCCTGAAGAGTATCCACATGGAAAAAAATAACCACAGCCACGAGGGAAGCCTGGATCAGCTTAAGCACCATCAGGGGATCCCTTTCCAGTCGTTAATTTCCTCCTCTGTCCTCAGATCCCAAAGCTATCATGGGAGGAAGCCACTGTTTTACTTTATGTAACATTTGCCCACAATAACAGACAGTAATTCTAAGTAGTCTTTTGGCTAAGAGACCATTTTTCCTAGCCCGTCACCCTTATGCGTATTAAGCAAAGTTGATATACTCAGTACCATGTTTTCCCGAAAATAAGACCTAACCGGAAAATAAGCCCCAGCAGATTTTTCAGGATGACATTCCCTGAACATAAGCCCTAATGCGTCTTTTGGAGCACAACTTATTTTTGGGGAAACACAGTAGGAATAACACTCGTCTGTTTTTATTTGCTAATCATGGATTATGGTTCTGATTGCCTTACATGAATCAAACACTCTCTTGGTGGAAGCTGCAACAGCAATGAAATCATTAAAATGTTTCTACCTAATTAGTAAGTCATGAGCACATTTGTCTCTTGGTGTTTGGGGAAGGGATCGTGGAGCCAGTGAGGCTCAGTTTCCATTTCTTCTAAGCTGTGGGCAGCCTGAGAAGTGAGTTTATTGGTGAATTTCACCCAGACCAAATGTTTGAGCATTAGGGTGGGCCTCAAATACTGCCTCTCCCCACCTCACCAGGCCTGGCTAGCAAATCCTCAGAATGAAGATAGGGAAAAGTTTACCGTAAATTCAGGTCGGTCAAAGCCCTTCAATGATGGGTGAAAATCCTGCTCCAATACCTGTTTAAAAGCCACACCCACACCTGTCTGCCATCTTCACTTCTCTCAGCTTCCATCAATATTCTGACTTTCATATATACTTTACTTTCATGAGTTGCACTGGAATTTCCTCTTTCTTCTCTCCCACATCTAAAATTTCAGAAATATTATGTGTAGATCCCTACACATAATGTTATAAAGACTGGTTGGATTTAGTAATATTATTAGTACAATTAATTCAGTTAATATATATATATAAAGTGCTTAGACTAATGATATGTACATGGTATATGCTCCATACATGTTTGACATTAATATAATATTATTGCCATTATAATAGAAGACCATCTATATTATACTTTAAATAGTCTTTTGTGAGCTGACCTGTATTTTAGACACCTTTTAATAATAATTGCATAACTTCTAAGCATTAAGCCTTATGCTAAGCACAGTATGCTTTACCTCAGTTAATTCTCACAACAGCTCTATAAGTGTGGGACTATTATGCCTCATGTAAATAATAAAGAAACTGAAGCTCTGGTAGGTGAAGGAACTTCGTCAAAGTCATAAGGCTAGGAAATGCCAGAACTAGGATTCAAACACATAACTATTCTGTCCTTCAGTCTTTTCTCTTGGTTACAATGTTCAAATTCCTAATAGAACAATTTTTGTCCATTTTGAGAACAATGCTCTTCCCAACTCAACATTCTCAAGGCCATCAGAAACAAGAAGAGCTTGTAACAAACAGTCTGGAAGAGTCTAAGGAGACATGACAAACACATGTAATGTCAGATCCAGGAATAGAAAACAGACATTAAGTAAAAACTAAAGAAATCTAAATAAGTATGGAGTTCAGTTACTAATAATTTATTAGTATTGGTTTATCAATTCTGACAAATGTATCATAGTAATGTTAACAATGTGGGAAATTGGGTGCAAGTTATACAATAACTCTAGGTAATATTCTTGCAACTTTTCTATAAATATGAAACATTTTTAAATAAAAAATTTGCTTTTTAAAAGTCAAGGAATCTTTGGTCAAGGTTATGCTTGGAACAGTATAATATTTCTAACTATAAAGTCTCGTAGTAAAAAAAATAGAGGATTGCATTGTTTAATGTACATTTTGGAGCTTGGAGCAATACAGCAGTAGGTGAGTTTTCTAATCCAAATTACCTACCTTGTAAAACATGTTGTTAAATAATTTTAGTGACATGGTTAAAAAGCAAGATCCTAGAACTCATGGTAATTCCTTCCTTTGGAATTCTGACCAGAGTTAAAAATACTAGATGCATTTTTTTTAACAGCTTTCGTGAAAACACAGAATGTGTTATGTAGAATATTAAGGCTAGAAATCCGAAACCAATTATTCTGAGAAAAGCTCTTTTCCACAAACGTGCCAAAGCAACACTAAAGATCAATGCAGCTGAATTCCAATGGTATAAAAAGGAGTACTCAATTCAATGTCAGTGTGCTCATAATATGATATCTACAATACTCTGCAGAGGAGGCACTTTTCAATAGGTAGTCCTGAATACACACATATCTTGGCTAAAGAGGTCTGTGCAGGGAGAAAGCCAGGACCATGGAATTCCTTGGTGGCCTGTGTAAAAAGTAGGGTGAGAGAGAAAGCCTGGTAAGAGCAATTCCTTCAAATACTCTGTAAAATTCAAGGATTCTTTCCTTCCTGGTCAGTGTGATAGTTTAAAAATAAATCCATAAATTCTTTGACACTCCTCCTACCCAGACTCACGTCCTCTATGTCTGAAACTGTATGCTTCAACCAGTAGCATACAGCAGAAATGACACAATGCTTCCAAAAGCAGGTCTTCAACATCACTGTGCTTCTGCTTTTCTCACAAGAATACTTGCTCTTGAAACCTTCAGCCTCTGTGTCTGCTCTGGCCCCCCCTGCTAGCTCCATCCATGGTTTGACCATAACCACATGAGAAACTCTGAGCCAGGCTACTTAGGCAGATACTGCCTGAATTCTTGGTCCACAAAATCTGTGAGAGATGATAAGGTTATTGTTGCTGTTTTAGTTCACTAAATGTTGAGGCAATGTATTAGGCAGCAATCGCTAACGGGAATAGTCAGTTTATGATTAAGTGTTGGGTTAATGTAAAAATGTGTTGGATTAATATTAAGTGTCAGTACAGAATAATCACGATTCATTCTTTGACTGTGTTGTGTCAAACCTGGCCATAGATTCATAAATATATAAATTGGTATTAACAGTTAAGCATGGGTGTTTTAGTTTAATATTGTTATTTTTTATTCATTACCCACAGCCTCTGCCTTAATTTAGAAAATATTTGTCAAGCATCTATTATGTGAAGCACTATGACAGGCATTAGGAATTCAATGGTATAAAAGACAAATAAATACGTAGTTTCAAGGAATTTGAACTACACTCTAGTTTGAGAAACAGACAAAAACAACTAAATAGCCAAATCAAATGATTACCAATTATGATAAGAGCTATAAAGGAAACCAACAAGGTGCTTAGGAAAATCCTACTTCTGACAGGTGGTTAAGAAAGGTCTCTCTGAGGAGGTGGCATTTATGACAAGACCAAAGGTAGAAAAAAAACCCAAAAAACAGTCATGTTAAAAGCAGCAGAAATGTTCCTAAAAGAAGAACAACATGGGCAAACGCCCTGAGGTAGAAACAGGCAAAAACCAAAGTAAAGTCAATGTGGCTGGAGCTTAATATGTGAGAGGAGTATGGAAGAGACAGCTAGTGTTCCACCAAAGAATGCCCCTTCTGCGTTGTAGGTTATTTTGGGGAGGTGGCTTTCCAATAAGGGATTTTATTTCTCAACGCTACCTCTTTACAAGTGAGCATACTCATTCATGTGACTGAATCTTTGTCAGAAGAATGTGGGTGGAAGTGCCACCACCAGACCTGGCCCACACCAACTCTTTGCTTAAGTGCCAGCTGGACATTAATACCTAGAATGTCCTTGAAAACCACATATAAAGATGCCATATCACACTCAATCAGCCTGAGCCCCTGAATGACTGTATGGATCAAAGGCTATTCCTCTCTCCTCCTTTCTACCAACTGGACTTACATGAGTAAGAAATGAATCTGTACTAGTGTTAAGCTGTAAGATTTCAGGTTTTAGCTATTACAGCAGCTAAACTAAATGGGAGAATGATAACAAGGTTCAGCTGGAATTCATAATAAGGGACTGGATCAAACAGTAATGAGTTTGATTTTTACTCTAAGAGCATTGAGAACCCATTATTGTATGCAGGGAAATGAGATGATCTGATTTACAATTTAAGATCACTCTGTGATCTTAGTGATTGGATTGGAAGGCAAAAGAGAAAAAGTATTATGTTAGATTATTACAAAGGGTCAACATGAAGTAAAGAAATGGAAGTCCCACATTTGGTCAGCTGGGAATTCTCCTCTTGGTCCAGAAGAACAAAGTTCACAGAATCAGAATTTCTTTTAAATGAAAAGGAATAATCATCTGGTTCAAGAGAGTGATTTATACATTACCTACTAGCAGCTTTTAGATTTTTGGAAACTCTTAATAAACACTTCATATGTTTTAGAAAACATAATCTCATGTATCATCTGATGCTGGCTATACTCAAGGAAGTTTATGTCAGGCTGCTTAGCACTTGAGTTATGTGTAAAACAGTTGGCTGAGACCACACAAGGACAGTGTGATCTGTGTCAAGCCAAGACCCATCCTGCTGCTCCTAAAACCAAACTCTGAGTATGACCTAAGACTTGACAGCAAAGTAAGATAGCATCATTATAAGGATTGAAAAAATCTGGTGCACACAATGATGAATAATCAAAAGTAAATCATACTTGCAAACACAAACCTAGTGGGAACACAGAAGACAGAACACCTTACTTGGCCAGGAGGGTGTATAATGGGGTGGGGTGGGGGAGCAGGGTCAGAAGATGAAGAATTTGAGTACAAGTTTATCCAGGCAAAGAAGCATTATATTATATGGTAATATAGGATCTATTATTTCTTTGCTTGATCTTATAATTACTATCTAATAGATATAACTTTCATTAGCGAGTTGTTTCTGAGAAAGCTTCTTTAGCCAAATACAAAGTTGAGGTAGTGATTTTAGTAGTGATTTTAGTTCTCTTTCCTCTCTACAAGATATTTCATGAGTTAGTACTCTCAATGCACTGTTATAATTTGTCATAAGATATTCTGAACATGTTCCCCAAAATGTAAATCAGAGTCTGAAACAGTAGAGGTTAAAATATATAAAATACACTATGCCTATATCTAGCATTACAAGGGTGTTTGCTGCTTGCTATGTTTAAATGTAGTCTATCAAAAGGCTTCTTCTGTAAAACTCAGAGTTACCAATATTAAAGGAATATAAGCCCATATGTGGCCTCAGGAGTGCTAAACTGAAATAAATCCAGGCATCAGTTAGCCCCATTTATGCATTTATTCATTGAAAAGATTATATCTATATTCAAATTATCTTTTTTCAGAGAACATCTGTCAGTTTGAAGGGACTTTCATTTTTGTATTGTGGTGGTTAATGTTGTTTTAATGTAGTTTAAACATCTGCTTAAATTCCTCAGATTTTATGAAAGAAATCACATAACACACACACCCCCCCAAACCTTGTCATCACTGTGACTGCCCCAGAAATACTTACAAAAGGCAGAATTTGATTGACAGCTAGAATCTGTATATATTAACAATTTTTAGCTTTTACCCACTCTTTAGCTTTGACCTGTGCAATTACATGACCTAAAAGACAAAAATGCAGCTGTTTACAAATATTCAAAGTGATTCCCAAATGGCTTGATAGTTCTTGTCTCTCCTGAAGAGTCTAGACTCAGGCCAGTCATATAGTAATTCTTGATTTTCCCACCGTTAGACTTTGTTCAGGTCTGAGAGAAGCTGTAGAGGGTTATTATCCAAATGTAGTTCAAACTGGTTTCCAGCGACCTTGACCCATCATCTGTTCATCCATTCCACAAACATTACGGAGCCTGCACCATGTACAGTTATAATAGTATATATTGAGGACCCTAGATAAGTATAACATTATCCTTACCCTCGAGAACAGAACAATCTCTAACATAATGTAATACATGTTTTGGGAACATGTTTTGGCTTTTTGTGAAGGAAGCAGTGACCACAGTGGAACACATCGTCTTTTACTCTTCCCTGCCTCCCTTCCTCATCTCCCTTTTCCCTCACAAGCCTGGATCAGATTGTACTTTTGGGGGAGATAAAAGGATTCATTAACAATTTCTGAAGAATGTAATGCATAGATCGGGTTTGTTTCAGAAAGGTGACTCTGGAGACATAATGGAAATTGGGTAGGAATTAGGGACAAGCTAAGACAAAGAGTCATGTTTTTTAGTTTATTCCACTGGGACAGGTGTCACAGTTAGGGCAACAGGAGTGGAAATAAAGAGTCATATTCAAGAGAGTTTGGAGAAATTAAGTGTTGATTAGATCATCCATGGAAAAAATGTAGAGGGAAAAATGGTAAAGCACGGGGTAACAATAGTTGTTCAAGACTGCAGAAAGAAAAAAGGCATTGAAAAGACAGAAAGGTGGGGATGTATGAGAATTTGAAGAAAAGAGAATTTAAATAAGGAGAGACTAACAATGCTCAACAGTGCAGAAAGGTCAAATAGCCTAATGAATGAAGGAGGAGCTATAAATTCAGCCATCAGGTATTATTAATAATTACCTTACTATCGTATTAAAGGAGGAATGGAGTCCGGAAGACACAGTGGATTTCAAATAAAGATAGATTGGTCAAAGAAGATAATTAAACGGCGGTCTGAAGTAGTGGGAATCCTGGGGGAAATCCGGAGTACAGGAGATCAGAGGGCCTGGGAGCCCCCACTGAGAGAGGCCGGTTGCAATTTTAATGGGGGACTAGGGAAATGTGTCAAGATTTCCCAGGCAAGAAAATAGAAGTATTTTACGGGGAAAGCTTCAAAAGAAATATTTATTGGTAACTGAAAAGAGGTTCCAAAGAGTCCAAGGGAGTGAGATAAAAGGGGATCAGTGGGGGGAAGTTTTTATTTCTAAATAAAGGTGCCACCTTTAATAATTCAAAGTTTTGAGTAAATTTAGCCTCCATTTTCTAACTAGCCATTTTCTGACTAGGGGTATATAGTCATCAGTTTGTTTGGATTTGTGGTTTCCTGGGAAGCCATTCTGTTCCCAATTACTACATATTACCAGTGTCGGAAATACCACCAATACAAATCTATTGCTTTAAAATTAACCTGTGTACAAATGCTTCTGGGACAATAACCTCCAGTGTGGTTGTGAAGATTAGATGAGAAAAAATGCACTGTGGGAATTAGATAACTAGGAATGTTAGGGGTTCTAGGAGGCAGGAAAGGGGTTCTGAGAAGTTTAAAGAGGAGGGCATCGTTGATAAAATTCAGCTACTTCATTATTTTTATATAGGATCATGCCTCCTTCTAAAACCCATAAAACAAACTGCTCCTTTCCATAAGTCATCATGTCTCCTGCAAACACACATGCAAACATGCAAACCCCCCTCGCTTTTTAAAATAAATTTCAGAGAATACAGAAAAGACACTTCATACCAGTCTGTGTGAATTACTGCAAATCCAAAAGAGGAACCCAAACTAATAAGCATCAACTGTTTAAAATGTGACTTGTACTCCATAATCAAGATGTCTGGCTGAACTGTTTTTTAATCAGGTGTCAGAAGTATATCCTAGAGCCAAAATCTTCAATTACTGAAAGCCTCCCTCAGAGAAAATTACGGAGTGTCTTGCAAGTTATATCTTAATTAACATGTTATTTTTAAAAAGATATAAATGAAAGTTAATAGGAGAAGGAGCTCAATGAATACCTCACAGTGACTAGAAATTTGCTTCTGGATTCATTGAAAATCAAGATACTAGAATGGCAAAACGAGATCACAGCCTAATAAATGTGAGGCCACAGAGTAATGCTATTTTTTAAGGGCAGACCTGAATCTGTCCATTCAAATATACATGCAGTGTTTTCCCCAACAATAGGACTGGTTTTTATATTAATGTTTGCTATGAAAGATGCCTTAAGGTGTATTTTTAGGGAATGTCTTATTTTTTCATGTACAACAATCTACATTTATTCAAATACAGTCATGTCATCTTCTTCTGGAACAACGTCATAATGTACTAAATGCGTCCATCTGGCTGAAGATCTTACCTGGGGCTTATTTTCAGGTAGGTCTTAATTTCAGGGAAACACCGTGCGACCAATTAGGGTATTACCCACCTTGGGAAGTTACTAAATTATTCCCAGCATTTGGAGGACTTCCTCCATAGATCTTTGGATCTCCTCAGTGGTGATCCTGAGATACTAGGATTGGTTTTAGGAAATAGTCAAAAGCGGTTCAGAGCTTGGTATGGTAAATAAGATAGATTATATGTAGGCTGGAGAATTGCCACTCTTTGTTAAGGAGGGTGGTTATAAATTAATGAAAATTATTTTTCTACACCTTATCAACTGGTTCTGGGGGAAATTCACCCAGTGAAGTTTTGAAAGTGTTTTAAGAAATGTCAGTATTATTGAAATAAGTAAACTCTAAAATGACTACTTTAGAGAGGAAAACACACATTGAGATATATATAAAGTCCCTCCAAGATTGCTATAGAGTGGAGGGCTTATACTTAATATATTATTTTTAATGTATTTTAAAGAAAATTTGTAATAAGAATTATCTAAATTCTTGTATATTTTAAGTCTCATTTCTTTATAGCCATATTGCATATTTCCTCCACGTGATGATAGAAAGCATTTTATATACACTGAATTCAAAAGTCTTTTGCAGACAGGTGGCTGATGAATTACCGGATCTTTAATTCATAAATTTAACTGGTTATACTCATTTGGTTTATTGTGTGTAACACACACAAACCCTGAATGATTCACACAAACCAGTTTTTACTCATAAAAACATGCCAAAACCTTTTCAGAGAGTTGCTTTTGTCTCTTTTTAGAGAGCTCATTCTTCAGTGTGTATAAACAAGCAAATGCTTTGATATTCAAACTAATGAAAGCACTTAAAATGAGAAATGAATCCATCTGAAAATTATATGCTCCCATTCAATGCATATTAATAAAAGGCTCACACACAAAAGATTTATTTGAGGGTATCTACCTTATATGCAATGAAAAACTCCCTTGTGTGTAAAACAGATAGAATGGTTATTTTACAGTTAATCACAAAATCTCAGTTCTAGTTCTGTCTCCCCCACAATAGCAAGTTGTTGGAAGCATGGACTTTGAGGTCGGGGAGATATGGACCTCCCCGGTCATATTTGACCTTGTATGACCCTGAGCAAATTAATTAACTTTTTGAGCCTTAATTTAGTCATCAAAAATATGGAAATAATAACAACACTCATTTCACAAAGTAATTTTAGCATAGTACCTGGGACCTAATTAGTTACTGTTATTAATATAATTATTAAGTTGAGCAACTCTTTTTCTGTGGGCATCAGTTTTCTCTCCTATAAAATGGGATGGTTACCTAATTGATCAGTGAGAAATAAATGTGATGACATAAAAACATTTAAAGCACATTTGAATGCTATGCAGTGCTGGATATTGTCATGAACTACGAAATGTTATTTTGCCTGCATTACAAAGAACACTAAAAAGACTTATTCCCCACGCCAGTTCAGACTGAACACATAGTTTCAAGTGCTTGCATCTCCTCTGTTAACAACAGGGGTTTGGTCATTTCAGTCGGAGATTGTTGAGTCTCTCCAGGCTTCACCAACAGATGGGATTATAGTAGGTATAATAAATCAAATTTCACTGGTTCTGGCCCCATTTACTCAGGCAGGACCTGCTAGCAACCCCATCCTCAACCCCCTCAGAGTCTCACTCAGGTATATCGTGGTCCCCAAAAGTTATCTTAGGTGTGCTCACAAATGTCTCTTTTAGCTCCTGTCATCATGTGGCACTTGGTAGGTTCTTCCTCTCCTATTCCAGCTCTCCTGTCAAATCAGGCTGATGGAGTTGATGGGGGTGGAGAAAGCCAAGACCAATTATCAGGACTAATAGTCTACAAGTGAGTCCAGGGTCCAACTATGCCTGATGTTATCACAAACCCATTTTTGCTGAGGGAAACCCCCAAAAAGTTTTCACTAAGGCCTAAACCAATTCTTGGCAGCCCTCTGCACCATGGAGGAATTCTGAAACCAAGCTCTTTCCCAGCTAAGAAAAGAGAGGTGAGTCCCCTCTGCTCTTTAATCTCCAAACCTATCTTTTCTTTACCACTTCTAGCCAGACTCTGCTTGGGGGAGTAAGGTATAGAGCCTTTCCTTAGGTCCAATCCTAAACTCAGCTCTCCTTGCTTCCCTCCAGCTCTCTCCATCACAAGTATGGAATATAAAACAAAAATGGTGCTGAGAAAGTAAGAACTACCCCTGCCTTTTGTCCCTCCATGGCCTGGGGACTCTGGCTAGTTGGAGGAGAGGGTTATAACCTTGGAGAGGTAAAGTGGCTCAGGCTGTTGTACTGTAATAGGTGGGTTCATTATTGTTCTCCATTGCATTTTTAATATATCTGCAATCTTCTTCTTCTGATTCTAGCTGAGAGGAAATTCTGCTTAGTTTCTTCCTTAAATGGACGAGGATGTGTGTGTGGCCCAAAGGAGAAGAAAGAGGTACCTTGAGATCTGAGAACTACAAATTGCTTCCTAAATACCCTCACAAGTCACCAAGGAGGCAAGGAAAGAAGAGATTAAAATGGACATTTTCTTTGGGAAATTCTAAGTACAAGAGACTGTGTACAAAAAGTCCTATGACTCAATAACACCAGAAGCTTTTTCTTCTGAACTGACAACCACATCTTGGGGGTAACTGAGCCCAGAAAGTAATCGGGGTCACCATTAGTGTCAGTGACTTCTGCAGCTCATCCTGAGTCATTTACCCAAGAGCCAAATGACCATTCAGAGACTGGATTAAGAAATCTTAAATGACCCCAAGGCATCTGTCAAAATGAAATTTTACCAGCCTTAGAAATCTTCAAGGTCAAAAAAACACTAAGGACATATAAGGATCTCTCATAGAATGCTAAAAGTAGATTTTTAAATTTAGTGTTATTTTTTGTATCATGGTTTACATTCAGGTAGTTAGGGCCAAGGACTGAAATTCTGACTCGATGTGCACTTAATTCTAGTTGGGAAGTTCAGATATATATGGGTAGGTATAATAAGATCACAGCCTCACATGGCAATGAGAGGACTTTATTTCCCAAATCAGACTGGATCCCTTAGCCTTCCACTCAGTGTTCCAGACTCCATACGATGACATCAGAATGTGCAGGTGACTTGGCAATGGCTGAAACTTGAGGGTGCCCTCATCTTTGAGAAAATGCTGTAGTTGCAGCCTGGTCCAGATCTGATAGAGGTCTAACAGAAAAAAAAATTAGGGGACAGAAATAACCCCAGACAGTGTTATCGTGTTAGTAAAATACCAGGGAGAAGGAGAGACGCTGGAAAACAGTCTCTATAAAAGTTACATGTGGTTCTGAGGCGTGAATAACACGTCCATGGAAATATATAATCCCGTGGGTCAAGTGCCCAATACATACGTCCAGAAAGAATTAGGAATATTTTGCCTATAAGAAGCAATCCACAGAGAGAACTGAAAGCCACTTTACCCAGCCAAAATTCTCAAAATAACACCAATAAGTAATAACTACAGGAAGACAGGTTTCAAAGACATTTAAGATAAAATGTTTGAACAAGTGGTAGGTGGAACAGGAGCCTATATAATAAAATGATTAAGAGCATAGGTTTGAGAGTCAGGAAACCATGGATTTGAATCCTGACTTTTAACTTGTACTAGTTGTGTTACCCAGCTTCTTGGGGCCTCTTTTCTCACCTGAAGACTATGGATAATCATAGTGTATCCTTCCCTGGAAGATTAAAATCTTAACGAGATAATGTACATACAGCCTGTATACAGAATCTGGCACTTAAGGCTCAATAAATGGAAGCTGTTATTATAAGTGCTTTTGTGTTAATAACTGGTGTTAAAGTAGAAACTGCCAACTACAGATAGAGGAGATAGTTAGCTTTGGGGAATTTACATCATGTCAACAAACAATATTTGTTTCTAAGCAAATGTATTCTAAGCAAACAATGACTTTAAACTGAAAGCTCAAACGAGATGAAGTTAATTGTGACTCAGACTGTGTAAATCTGTTCACGATACCTCTCTATCCTACCCCTGTGATATGGCACCATAGAGCCCAGCACAATAAAGCAGACAGATCAATAAAGTTTAAACAAGAATTCCCACATGAGATAATGCAGTGGGGGGGAACCCATCAAATTGGATTATGACATAAAGGGCGTCTGTGTGCATGTTGAAAATATCTGTAAGTGATTTTACATGACCTGAAGCAGAACAGCGAGGGCTAGCGGTCCTATAAATAATGGGACAGGAAGACAGCAACTATATTTAAGGTCATTCCAGACAATGAGTAAGCATAAAGCTGCCATTCGAAATGATGGCATCTAATCCAATCTATAAGGGAATTAACAAACTGATCTTTTGAGTTACTTGAAACACTTGAGCACACTGCTTCCAGAAAGACAAACACAACTGTCTCAGCTGGAGAATTTAAGGTAAGTCCTATCTTGAATGAAATAAGAACTCATCATACTTTTCAGTCTATAATTTGGTTTTAGAAACTGTCTTTATTAGTCGGGTATCAAAAGGATGCTTCCCGGATCAGCATAAGAGAGGAAGGACTAATACATTTAAGATCTTTTTCACTGTTAGCATGAAAACTCCCAAACCAACTAATATTACAGATGATGCTATACAGAAGGCAAATCCTTTAAGGAAAACAGAACTTGATCTTATTCAAAGTGTGAAAAACCCCACTTCAATGACATCCTCTTTATCTAATCATTGGTTTCCACTAAAAGGGGCTCCCAATCCTAGACACTGAACTGACGAGCTCAGGTTAAGCAGTCCACATGGAGCCTTTTGTTTATGAAATGGCCATGCTGTTACCGAGGAGCAAAGGAAAAAGCACCTGCACTCCACTCCTGTCACAGACCATCCCGCTTTCATACTCGCAGCAGGGCCGGTGACTCTCCTTATCAGGTTCCTGCTCGTTCAGCTCCTAATGGCTTCTTCAATTCCCATTCTGTCTGCTTCACTTTGGGCTGACACAGCAAATGCAGATGGAAGAGATTTGCAGCCTAGCAGGAGTCAGAGACTTGAAACAAAGAAGGCTCCTTTTGTTTATTTATGTGTTTGTTTGCAATTCTCTCCCTCCATCTTCGATGGTCAAGAATTTCAGTGGCTGGCACCAGGGACAGGCACTGGACGAAATCAATTTTCAATAACCTCAGAGATCACAGGGCACTGGATAATAAGCAATAAGTCTTTGTGAAGAACAAATCCTGTCTAAAAGAGGACTACTAGGTTTGTGCAAAAGCACAGCTGAAGGCAAGTGGGAAAGCCTAATTGAAATAGCACACCTTGATCAGTACACCAAAACCACCTTGGATTCTCTTCCAACTGACTGTGTCATCAACAGGCTTCAGAAATGTTGCTGGAACCATTTTCTGACACCGGTCAAAGGCTGTATCCAAAGAAATGAATGTAAGAGAGGAGCTCTGGAAACTACCTTGTGAATTTGAAGACTTTGTGAAAGTCAGGTTATAGAATTCAGGCTATTGGGAAGATTAATTTTCATCAGGAAATTGTGATTCAACATGGAAAAGAAAATTCAAGCTAATCGTTTTTTGACATTGAAATATACTATAAATAGGGTTGGATGTTTCCCTTTTTAGAGATTATTTGAAGTAGCAGAGACTATCATATACCCCTGGTTTCTTATAGAATCAAATTCTGTCTTCTCAGCCTAATACACAAGGCCATTTATAATGAAGTCCCAGACTACCCTTCAAGCTGAATCTTTTCCTGACAACTTCCAAATCCTTCACTCCAGCCACTCAGAAGTACTTCTTTTGTGTTCATTGATTCATCGATTCATACAGCCGTTTATTTATTCAACATACACACAGCATCTCATGTATTAATCTAAACAATCTTGTAAGATGGGCAGAGTATTATCATTTCTCCTCAAGCTGGGATGTGAACATTCTGCTAAGGAATTTCACCTTAATTCCTGAAGGACATGGAGATTCCATACATGAAAATCCATGGAATTTTTGTCATGGAATTGACAGGGTCTGATTTTTATTTTGGAAACATAACTCTGGAAGCATTAGAGTGAGTGGGTGGGGTCACTGATAGTAGACACAGAGGATATTGTAATGATTCAAGCCAGGAGTGATAAGAGTATAAATTAATCCTATGCTTATGGGAATAAGGAAGCATGGAATCAATACAAGAGGAGACTGCGTTTCTGACTTAGGTAATGGTGGTGCCATTAATTGAAATGGGAAGTATAGGAAAAGCAGGTTTGTGGGAGAAAATAAATCTTTTTACGTCTTCTCGTTTAGGTATTGTGTGACATCCAAACTGACACCCATCAGGCTGTTTACCACATGAATCTGGGCTCTTCTGAGTGGAAACATCACAAATGAATTAATATAAAGTTTCTAATTTGTTCTGTTTCTATCCTGCCCTTTTACTTTCACCTAACTGATCAAAGGCTTTAAGTGCTAATATCTTTTTAACACCAATTTAGTAGGATTTGTGAGAGAATGAAATATAGGCAACTATTTGGTGAATAAATTGGTACAGTCTTCTGAGAGGGCAGTTTAGCAGACTGAGTCTCAGTCAAAAGTATGTCCACTCTATGAGGCAGATTTTTTGAAAAGGAACAGTGGTTTGCAGCTCCTCCCATCAAAAAGTGGAGTCTATTTCTCTACCCCATCAATCTGGGCTAAGGCATAGATCTTGCTTTGACCAATGGGACATAGGAAAACAACATAAGCAGAGGATTAAAAAGTACACAGTGGGGTTTTCCGTCTCTTATTGCTGGGAAACCTTCCGCATCCACTGAACAAGTTCAGGCTAGCTTCCTACAGGAAGAAAGACAACGTAGAGAGAAGCTTCAGACACCCAGTCGTCTCAGTCATGTCAGCCGTGCCAACTGAACACCCTAGATTGTGGTTTCTCAACCTTCAGATGTCAACATTCCTACTGACATATTGAGTCAGATGATTCTTTGTCATGGAGGGCTATCCTGTGCATTGCAAGAGGTTGAGCAGGAGCTATAGTCTCTACTCACTAGCACTCTGTTAGCCAAAAATGTTTCAGACATTGCCAACTGTCCCCTAGGACAAAATAACCGCCATTTGAGAACCACTGTTCTGGACTGTGTTTATTGTCACATGGAAATATTCAAGATACAGTTTTCATAACAATAGCAAGTAAAATGTATTATACGATTATGTCATACACACTATGGTAAATATTTTATGTATGTCATGTAATCTAATCCTGACCACAAGCATAAGAATCAAGTATTATTAACATCTATTAGGTTGGCGCAAAAGCAACTGCGATTTAAAAGGTTAAAAATGATTGCAAAAACCGCAATTACTTTTGCACCAACCTAATATATTTTACAGATTAGGGATTTGAAGTAAAGAAAGGTTAAATATTATGCCCCAATTCATCTAGCTAGTAAGTACTAAAGCAGGCACTCAGGTAGTCTCTTTCTAGTCCAACTCCTTAACTACCATTTTGAGCCAATTCATTCAATTCTGAATTCCCATTAGCTATTAAAACAGGTTATAAAGGAATATGTTTACTGTGAGATCATATTACTTGTTAAAGTGAGGAGCACTGTATGTAGGCATAAAAAAATCCTGCGAGGATATACATCAAAACGTTACTCCTGGTTTTCACCATCTGGGTGTTGGAATTACTTACACTCTTTCTGTATCTCTTTAATTCTGTAAATTAAAAAATAAACACTACCTATCTTCAAGGAGGTGCACAGTGAGTGGAAGACAATAACACATGTACAAAATAGCTGTAAAGCAAGAACAAAAACAAAATGAGCACTATAGAAGAACAGACTATCACATGACAATTAAGTAGAGAATGATTATTTCTGAGAAGGAGCATCTGAGAAAGTGGGGGAAGACTTTAGTAGGTTCTGAAGGATAGTTAAAATTTTGAGAAGTGCACATGTCACAAGAAAGCTTCAGACATGGAAGCAGGAATATGCAGGGCATGCTTGTGGAAAGGCAAGGAGTCTTCTGCAGCATGAGCAGGTAGGAGATAAGACAGGGAAGGTAGCCTGGGGCCTAACATTGAAGGATATTGAGTGCCAGAATGAAGAGCTTGGATTTTATGGTGAGCTGCTAAAATTGTTGAGCAATGGTGTGATATGACTAGAGATGTATTTTATAGTATACATACTGATCAGACAGCAGTAGTTACAATGAATTGGAAGGAGTGGAGATAAGAGGCCAATTAAGATATGAGTGAAAAAAATATAGACAAAAATAATGACAGCCTTAATTAGAACAGTGGCAAAAACAGAAACAGTACTAGCAGCACTGTGGAAAGCACAGAATATAAAGGCTTGTCAGCTTTAGCATTTAAAGGCATGAAAAGTAGAGTGAAAATAAGAAACCACGGAGGCAAAAGGAAAACCGAGAAAGGACCATAGAAAAGAAGCCATGGGAAGAGACAGTCAAAGTGAATCTAGAGTGACAGCAGTGCTTGGCTAAAATGTTCTATTTCCAAAGAGAAGGCTGAGGCCAGGTAAGAGGTGATGGATGGAAGGACAATGCAGAGACAGTAAGATGAAAAGCTGAAAGGTTGTTTCAGAATTTAAGATTTTAGAAGTAAAATAGTCCTAGTTCTAGGATCAATCAATACTGCCATTATTGGCACCAACTTAGGCCAATCTTGACTCAAAAATGTGTTCTTTTATTGACTTTACCAATACGTGGACAAGATCCACAGAGTACTCCCTTATCATCCTTGGATCCACCCTCTCCTGGGCTCTTTTTTCTATCCCATTCCACAATACTTCAAAGTATACTTACGATATCACCTATCCTAGATTCTATCCCTTCACACTTGGTTCTTCCAGGAACAGCTAAAAAAGCAGAAAACACAGCAGCTGTTCATTTCGGATGTCTTCCTCACATATACAAGGGCATCACAAATTAGACCGAAACCCTGCTTGGAGAGCTTAGTTTTTATTGCTTTTCTGTCTTTTACATTCACAACTTCATGTTTAAAACACAGCCTGCTCTGTGACTCCCCTCTCCTCCTCAGAGTGGACAGTAAATTCTCTCAGTACATAAGTCTTTTGCCAAAAAAAAGACACTGAGGAGAATTCAAATCAATTTGGAGAACACAAAATCACAGATCCTAGAATTTCCTGGACTCTTTAAGGAGGCTCTTGTTTTGTTTAAGTGTGATAAACTCAAAGGAAAACTGATCTGTCTTGTTTTTTTAAAACATAATCAAATCTCTTATTAGAAGCATCACTTTTAACATATATGTGCATAAATACATATGTATGTATATATAGTACATGCGGTTATTTTTGTTTTATTTCTTAATACAAAAATGGGATTTTACACTAACTGTCACTTGAGAAAAAGTACACCATGGTCATTAAGAGTGCCAGCTTTGGTGCCATCCCACAAAGGTTTATCACTAGGTATTTATGTAGCCTTGAAAGTCATTTAGCTTCTCTCTGCTTTATTTGCTCAACTGTAAATTGATACTGTGACATTTGAATGGAGTAATATATACAGCTTAGAATAGTGCCTGGCACATGATCAGCAATATGTTTTAGCTATTATTATTAATTTTCTTTTTCTACTTGCCAAAGGGTAATGGACATCCTGCCAGGTGAATAAGCATAATGCCACATTTTTCAAAGTGGTGTAATATTCCAATTTATTTAATATTTCATAATTAATTTAATGCCTTATTAATAAGTATTCAGATGTTTTCCCATATTTTAGCTACTAAATTCTGTATTAGTGAATATACAGAGGGTGCCAAAAACATGTATACACATTTTAAGAAAGGGAAAAACTGGAATTAAAATTATGCTGATGGTAACCACTTTGAGCACCTCTTGTAATTGCAGAAGTCAAACATGACTTGTATTCATCTTTTGTTATCGGTATATATTGAGTACTACAATTTTTTTTTCTTGCTCCAAATCTTGTAGATGGCAGAGACGAACTGAGAATAAGACTAAGCTGCTATATGTTTTCTCTGCAGTAATTTATCAGGAGAGGAAAGTAGACTCTCTGTGAACAGATTCCTGCCTAGCCCTTTTCCAATTCTTAAACTTCAGTTATGGAGTTTAGGTGTAGGTTTCAGCACAGATTATTCACCACTAGAAGCGAGCTGAAAGCTGTTTATATCTTAATGATGGAATAGGCTAGTGAAATAAAGAATCCTCTCCCCTGCCTATTACAGGCTATTTTGTTGATAACTTTAAGTATCCAGCTGGAGTGGATTATTCATTCTTTAGTTTAAAAGTCTATTTTTAAAGAAGTGAGGTTTCCATGACCTGCCCCATCCATCTGTAAGATTGGTGCCAATCAACTAACTTTCTGGAGGATATTTTAGAGCCTTACGTTATTTTTGTTTTGTTTTGTTTTGTTTGTTTGTTTTAATTTATTGGGGTGACATTTGTTAGTAAAATTACATAGATTACATGCCATTGTGTGTTCACTACCCAGAATCAGTTCTCCTTCCATCACTATATATTTGATCCCCCTTACCCTCATCTTCTACCCCCCAACCCCACCCCCGGGTATTACAATTTTAATACAGATTTTTCCTTTCTTAAAATGTGTATACATTTTTTTGGTGCCGTGTGTGTATGTGTGTGTGTTTGTGTGTGTGTGTATCCTTAAAAATTTATGACCTCATTTCCTTAGGATATCTTCCCCAAATTCAGATTACTGAGTGAAAAGGTGTGTGCATTTTCAGTATTGAAAATATTTTCCAATTAAGTTCTGAAACTGTTATACTAATTCACACAATCAACAGCAGTGTACAAAGTGTCTGTTTTCACACACACAAAACACATTTACCACCAAAGAATAAAAACAATATTTAAAATTTTTTTACCAATCTGATGGCTGCAAGATAATATCTTGAATTTTTATGTGCTTTTCTTTATCTACTAGTGGCATTCAACTTCCCTTGTTATAGTTATTGCCTGTTTGCGTTTTACCTTTTATGAGTTTATTTTTTGTACTCTTCGCTTATTTTACTACAGTCTATTTCTCATCATTTTGTACTGCCCTTTGATAGCATGTTTATTAACCCATTGTGTGCCACGTGCACTGCTGGTATTTTTCCATCTTTCAAGGCTTCATCATCCATGTTCTAGTGAACGGCCACTCTTTAGACAATAGCTCTGAATCAAAATTTTTGCTGACCCCTGGGGATTTGTGGCTATTGAAGTATGAACATTCAATGCAAATGCATTAGCAGATATGCATATTTCCTATCATAAAATCAATGCTTCTAATATTCTCCCTGAAGTGAGACAGTATCACATCAATCTTCATATTTTGCCTTAAAAAACACACACACAAGCAAAAAAAACCCTTTTCCTGAAAAGGTGTATCTGGTTTATTTACTATTTCACTGTGAGCCCCATTTCTCTAGAATAGTCTTGTATCCCAAAGCGTGTTCTTCTCTGATACACGAGATTCAATAAGAAGTTTACACAAATGGCTCTAGGATCCCTCTTGTTTTCAATTAGCTCAGGACAGGCTTGGCGTACCTTATCTCCAACACTGACTAGATCAAGGATCATGCTGTCTTATGTCTATGTTTTTTGTCTTCTCAATGAAATGGTAAACATGGTTGTCATTTTTCATTTTGCTTTTCAGGAGCCCCAATGTTTTCTTGGATACAGAACAAGGCTATTTGGCATTTCTCCCTGTGAGTAACAATCTACTTATGGACTTGTTTCTCTGGTACATTTCTCCTGACAGTTCTCAAGACACAGCAAAAGAAAAAATGAAGTTGGGCCACATGTCTCTTGAGCATAGAAAATGGAATGAAGGAGCAGGAGATTCACTCAGTCAATCAACAAATACTAATTGAGTCTCTTCTATAAAATAGGCTGGTACCCACCTACCAATACAGTACAATTCGAGGAAAATCAGAAAACTTAACCTAAGCTAAAATACTTCCCTCAACAATAAAGATTCAGTTCCTAAAGATTTTAGTAAATTAGCCAAAATCAACAGACTCAGAAAAAGAAACACATGACAATAACCAAAAGGGGCAAGAAGAAAAGGAAATGAAGGGCTGCTCTGATAGGAGGGCGTTCGAGGCAAACTACAGTCACAGATGTATTTACAGACAGAATTAACCTATATCATGACCATGATAAACATACATACATTTTTAAAGCACACATACTGTGCATCAAATGGTGAGGAAATCACATGGTTCAGACCTGAGTGTGGGATTCATGCTGGCTACAATCTAACATGGAGGTAAAAGAATGAAAGGAAGAAAAATTGAAGTGATACCGTTGCAAGACTATAATGGACACCGCCAGGGCTCATGAAGTAAAGGAGTGGTGTGTTCCTGATACCCACCACAGAATGGGCACCATGGTGAGGCCGAGCAGGGATGGAAGACAAATAGCTGAACGTTGGCTAAAAGACTGTATTGACCCAGTGCACAGATACGTACTGAACATTCTCCTTGTGACTGCATTTCTCAAAGAGCAGATGAAGTCGTTAGGTGCAGTGCTACGCTGTAACTTATTCTTATCAACAGTGATGGGGAGTGAGGGAAACCTCCTCCAAATAGGAACATGAGAGTTCATGATAGCCAACGAGGAATATTTCAAGGACTCCAGAGAGAAAAAAAAAGGAGCGAAATCCCTTAATCTAAAACTCTAGGCATGGTTCAAAGGACTGGGTGTATATAAGTGGCGGGGAGGAGAGTCTCAAGAGGGAAAACATGACTCAAAAAACTATAAATGACTCTGCTGGAGAAGGAAGGGTGAGTTATCTAGAGAGACCAATGTAGCTACTTAAGATCGGGTTTCAATAAGCTCCACTTTAAAAGACCATATATTAAAACGAACACAACAACCAAGACAAACACATGAAAATAATTATAAGATTGGTAAGAATAGTAATAGCAGACTACACTAAAGGAAATAAGGGTTGATAAACAGTTGAGAGAGGAAAAGGGGGATTTATTGGCTCTGGTAAGTATAAGAGAAACAACAAATCAGGGTAGATGATGGAAAAGAAAAACATGGAGCTTGGTAATTCTCCTGTTGCCCTGGGTGCAGGAATGGACTTCAAAGTTGTGGGGGAGGGGTCGGAGTCATGCATTAGGAGTTCAATTTCCTAATTGAACTCCAAGGGTTGTCTAACATGAGCAAGAGAGTAGATAAAAAGAAATGAAAGGGAACAGTTGCTCAGAGTAAAGGAGCAGAAGCCTGGGAAAGTGTCAAAGGAGAAACTATCCTGGCTGAAGTCCATACAGAGCAACTGATAAGGTGAAGTTCACATTTAGCAGGTCCTCAACGTAGTGCATTTATAAACACAAACATGCTTAAGAATGTATATGTTGATTTTGTAGGAGTAAACTAGTGTTGGTTAACAAATATGAATTTCTGAATGTTGGAGGAGGTTATGATTCTTTGTGGTTTTTAACATGTCTGTATCTCAACGGTGTTGCCAATATTTTGTTCAAGAGTAAGGAAAAGAGAAAGCAACTGACATTTATTGAGAATGAACAACATGCCAGGAGATTTACAGACAGCTCACACACTCCTTATAACAATCATATGCAGTAGGTATTATTAGCCCACTTTTAGATGAGGAAATTGAACATCAGGGAGGTTAAATATCTTGCCTATGTCAAAGCTAGTAAAAGCAGAACTGAAAATTATCTATTGGACTCCAGAGCCCCCATTCACCTCATTATTCTATATTATATCTCTGGGGCAGTACAAGGATATCTCAAACTCTTCAAGCATCAGGTGATTTAATCGCTTACAACCTACACAGTTTTGGGGCAAGCCTCTTATCTGACCCTGTCTTGCTACAATATGTTTCTAAGAGCAATCATTTGGAATCTCTAATCCAGCACATTTTTGGCTCACCCTTTCCTGTCCATTGCCCAACTAAGTTGCTCCATTAGGCTTCTAGTCTCCAACTCTTAGAAGCTTAGGGAAATTCATTTGTGACTCTTAGTTCACTGACTCATTCACATACTCTTCCATTTATTCACCAATTCAACAAGTATTTACTGCAGACTCAAATATGTCTAATAATAAAAGAAAAGGAACGTGTCCGGTTTCAACCTCTGCCTATCATTAAGACCTCAATAGGTCTGTCCAGGTCTTACTTATTCAGCCAGTTGAATTTTCCTTGTGGTTTTCATCAAAATGATTTTGGTTTCTCCAGCTTTACAGAGGTAAAGGGCCTGGAACCCTTACTTTGTGATTGAGTTTGATGCTTTCAAACCATACGGTCCTATCTGGCAGATCTTACTCCTTCTATTCATGTGAAATACATAGCTGATGTTTTCGGGATCAGCTCAAACACCTCCTCCCTTTGACCCCTTCATTTTCCTCTTCTGCAAGCAGGACCCTCCTCTACCCACCTACAGTTTTAAAATCAAGGCTGAGAACCTTCTTATTTCCTTTGGGTAATCTCAGACCACTTTACATTAAAACAGGAACATATTAACCGTTAAACTTAATAGTTTTAGGTAGGTAATTTGTGGCAAAATAGGTAAAGTGATTCCCTGTATGAATGCCAAGCATGTGCTCTGTTTATCACAGAACACTTCCGAGTCATATCAAAGAGAAACACATCTGATCTGAGGGTGATTTATATCTCCAGCCAGCAACACATGCATTTCCATCTAATTCATACTACATGCTTTGGTTTGCAATTATCAAATGAACAGTAAAAACTTGAGCCTCACATTTCTGGAAGAGGTATTTTATCTCCCTTCATTTTCTATAAAACGATGGCCCTGAATTAGTAATCATGTATTAATAAATGGGCACTTTTGCAGAATTTTGGAGTTCATCCTCTTATACATTATCTTAGAACAATTCTTTATGAGTTACCCTGGTCCTCGTTATACAAATGAAGCATTTATATCTAGAGAGGTTGAGAAAACTCTCAGGTCACACAGTAAGTGATATAATCAAAGTTCCAACTCAGATCTTTTGTTTGAAATCTCATAATTTCCACTACATTCCATCATTTCCAAATGATCTTTATATTCTCTTTCAGGGACTGCGGGTAGGTGTGGGCTGCGAAGTTGTCTGGGGGAGGGTTGGGAGTCATGCATTAAAGATTAGGAGCCAGGGCTGTCTAAAATTGGCAAGAGTGGAGATAAAGCAAGTGCAGGGGAAAAGGAGCTTTAGAGAAAAGGGACAAAAGACTGGAAAAATGTCGGAGAAGAAACGACACTGAGGAAAGTCCGTATGGGACAATCGTTAAGGTGAAGTTTGTGTTTAATCTCCTCTAATGGAATGGTTATTCTTTTTCATTCACATTTTAACAATATTTAAATCACTTTCATTTATAAAAACAGCACCCAGGGAATTATAATTTGATAAAATTTCTTTTTGGTTAAAAATATAATCATTAAGTTACAGGCATTTTTAAACCCATATCAATAAATAATACAGAATTACTTTTGAAGAAAAAGAAAAGTTCTCAAGTTTCTTCCTGTAGTTCTAGATGTTCAGAAGTAGGTTTACTTGAAAGCCAAATTTACCTTAAAAGTTACTTACCATTATTTTTAGGATGTGTGTGTGTGTGTGTGTGTGTGTGTGTGTGTGTGTGTGTGTGTAGGGGGGAGGTCTAGTATCTGGGAGAGAAAAATGAGGAAAACTCTTGTGGGTAGATATTTCTATTTGCTACTAAAGGATGTGGTAAGCCAGAAAAATTCCTTGACAGAACGTATCCTTGGGCTGGTCCCTACATGCTTTCTCGGGAACAAGAGGAAATATGCAAGTGTATGTATGTGTGTACACACACCCACACACACACACACACCCCTAGGTAAACTGCCAGTACAGCCAAGAAAAATGAGACTTAAAGCACATATTTAACCAGTGTGATTTGTCTTTATGTTTGAGAAAGGCATACATTTTCACCAAACGCAAGCATTCCATAAAAGTACAATAACGCAGAGAAAGAGGCCTGAGATCTATTCTTTAAATCAAAGCTTTGCTGTATTGATCAAATCCCTCCATTTCCCCACCTCTTGCTATGCTCCTGAATTCCATGGTTCATGGGTCAGCAGTGATTGAAGGTGATATTCTGACAAAGACCTGACAAACTTGTGGGGTTACCAGGATAATGAGTCATATTTTCAGCTTCTTGGTTTAAATCTTAATTAAAAAAAAAAAAAAAAAAAAAAAAAAAAAAAAAAAAACAAATAGGAGGTTAAAGTGTTATGGAAGAAATTGTGACAACCCAGTATTTTAAAGCTTGACATCTAAGTGGTTCTGAGGGTTTTATTAGCTATATGTCACGCATAGATAATAAATAATGAATAATAGTTGCTACAATTTCCTTAGTTCTTATTATGTTTTCAACTCTGTGTTAAGGCAAGGAATTTATTTATTCCTTACAAAATCTCTATTAATGGGAGGAGTACTTTTATTATCTCTATCTCACAGGTGAGAAATCTGTGATTTAGTAAAACACAGGGATTGGCCTGACATCACAATGTCAGTGAATTGGGACTGAAACCCAGCTCCATCTGACTCTGCAGTCCAAGCTGTTAAGACACCACATAATCCTGCCTCCATACCAGGGAAAGATAATTAGAGTATTTAAGAATGAGAGTTTTACTTATGCTCCCATCACGGAGAAAAGTCATCAGTTAACATAAGGAAGAGTTCATGTCTTGATTCAAGTTGGCAGGTAAAACGCATTTATTTTGGAACTCATTCCTTCAGGTTCAAGGTGGCAAGAAGCGAAACCACAAAATAAACCTCTGCTAATATGTTTATAGAACACCTTCCCTAGATAATGTGGGCACCATCTCATCTCAACATTATGGTCAGACTGATGCCTAACTTCAAAGTGTTACTAAAATGGGAGATTATCAAGCCAGGGAGGAGAAGATGAAGGTTGGATAGATGTTAGATGGGCAGGGTGGGGTATGAGGATAGGGAGGCAGTCTGTGGAGCAGCGCATAGGTGACAATATTTATATAAAGCATGAGTTTCAATTTGCTAGGGATTCATTGCTCAAACTAGCATTCATTAGGAAGTGAGTTCCCTAGCTCCCTCTTCCAGATAGGAGGGCTGTTTTGCAGTCAGGTATATACAATGCAATCAGCACTGACTTAATAATAGGCTGAAAACCAGCCTGTCATCTCAGCCTTTACAATCACCAGCTGTGGTAACCTGAACATGTCGCTTAACCTAGATGGACCTCAATTTTTATCTGGAAAAATAAGACAATTGGAATAGATTATCCCTTCCAGCAATTCTGTGAATCAAGAATTACAACTATTGCCATTAATTAAGTTCAAATTAAATCCCCTTGTTACTTTATCTCTTGCTAGAAAGTCACCTCCTGAAAAGCACATGATATAATAGGTGGCTTCTAGCAGGAGCTCAGGAAATATTTGCTCATTGATGGTATCTACAAAATACACAAGGAGGGCAGATGGCCAAAGAACCCTAGGATATGTCAGCTGAGTTCTATTTTAGGATGGAAAGTAGCATTCACCCTTCTCATACAACAGTAATATTTACCAAATGCCTATTAATCTAAAGAAATTGCTTTCATTTGAAATTATAATTAAAAGTAAATGGGAAGATAATATGTATATTCCCACCTTTAAATATGGTTGGAGGAATGGACCAAAAACATTGGAGGAATGTACACCAAACAATTGATGGTAGTTTTCTGGAAAAGAAGTTGCAGGAGAAATATGACTGATTTTTACTTTCTACACTACACACGTCATTATATCTACATTTTATAGTACATATATCATTGGTTTCATTAGTTCTGTGATTGCTAAAATACTCTAATTGTGCCAAACTATCCTGGCCAGGAATCGTTTGTGGCACATGTTACATGTCAGCCCAAGTAGACAACTAAACCCAAAAGATTTTCTTAAACCTAGAGATACTGCCTAGCTTTTACACTGCGAAAAAAACACACACGGAGAGATAATGCTTTTTCCAGTTAATACAAGTGTGAATGAAAAGGTCTTATTTTTTTTCCCCCCAGTTCCTGTGACCCTCAGGAGAGAAGGCTTATTATTAGAGCATTTGCGTGTGTGGGGTTGCCTGGAAGTGATAGCTGGCAAAGGCTGGAAGATGGGAATAATGATAAAGTGTGCTCAGATGGTAAGAGCTCAGAGTTGAACAGCATTACTCACAACTAGATTTTATTTCTTGTTAATTATATCTGATTTCACTTGATTATAGATTTTATTGAATTTAAAATGTTGGGGTGGGGGAGGGGTCACTGCTCCATGCTATTCATCAGAAACATCAATAAAAAGAGCACCCCAGAAATCCTTGACCATCAGCCGTGCAAATACATTACTCCTCATTGTGAGGGATTTGCTCCAGTAATTATTATCACCCTTTCTTCAATCTGTGTCTGGGAGTAGTTCTAAAACACTTGATGCCATAATGCCCAAAGAACAGTCCCTTTCTTACATAATGGAGGCAATGTAAAATATGTGTGCATTCATGTCGTGTAAAAATTATGACATTCACACAAAGAGGGGTATTCATTTCCTATGTGTATACATCTCTGCTTCTGTTGTTACAGACAAATGGGAGAAGATAAATGCAGCATAGGAGAATAAAATAATGGCAGGGAGGGGAGCTGACTGCTGACTCCCCATCCTGCGAACCCAAACAAGCCGCTGAAGCCCTGTACCTAAGGTTTTGATGATGGTGGAAAGTAATGGGGTGATCTTTCACCCCAAGCCTGAGAATCAGAAGAATGAAGTGGTAGGAGCACAGGCTTTCAACTCAGACCTGGGTCTGAATTCAGCTCTAGCTTTGAGAGCTTGGGTAAGCTAACTCACCTTTTTGAGACTTGGTTTGCTTAGCTATCAAGTGGAGATATTAATACTATTCCTGCATGCTGCTGAAATTAATTAAATGATATATGTAAAGTTCCTTCTATACTTGACAGTTGTACCCTGGATGGTACTTAATACATACTTACAGTATGTAAGTATGTATTTAATGGTACTTAATCTATACTTGACAGTTGTACCCTGGATAATACTTAATACACTCAAAATTTATTTTCTTTATCTCCTTTTCTCCTTTCCATTAATGCTTCTTTTCCTCCTTTTCCTATGTTTTGGGCAGAAAATGACCAAGTTTGTTTTATTTTGTTTTTTTCATCTTCTGACCTAAGTCTTCAAATAGGTCAGTAGTGCCATAAACCAAGACTAGCCAAGTTGATGCGTAGAATAATTTCCTTCTTTTCCTATTTTGGATATTCAAAAAACTCAAAAATACATACATATATAAACAACATACGTAAACTTATAAGTGAAGACAATCTCTACATTGTCCTTTAGCTGTGAGATAGATAAATATATAGATAGGTAATAGGTAGATTGAGCTTTTATTCAACTTTTATTTTTTTTCCTTTTGGCCATGCTTTTATACTGTGAATATAATGATTACTAGTTGGCAGATCAACTAGGTCGTGAAATGTTTATTAACAGCTCATACGACCATGTTGAATGGTGTTTCCTTTGATATATTCAATTAGAGCACATGCCATCCACAGTGGAACTGCATTCTACCACCAGTGTTGGAAGGCTAGGAAGTATTCTCCCTCCTACTTTGTGGAAAGAGCAGAGCAATGAGGAGAGTGAGGCACTTGCATAGGGCACAAAATTTAAAGGGGTGCCAAAAACTCAGTAATTAAGATAAACAATATTTAAAAAAATCAAAATTCATGCAAAAAATCCATGATGAACAAAATATCATAGTTTTAAATAAAGATAGGAACCAACCCTGCAGTTGCGCGACACTGCCTCCCACAGCTCACCCGGTCCAGACCCTGGGTTGACTCTGCATCTGAAATCAGGAACTGGGGTTACATGACCTCAGGTGAGTCACTGAGCCTATCCAGTTCTCAGTGTACTCATCTTGTTTCACTTGGAAGTCTTATAAAACTTCCAGTAAAACTTTGACCTTGAACATTCTACGATTTTCTATAACATGAAACTACATTATACAGGCATCAACAATGCTGACTTAAAAAGATTCATTCACTCAGTCATTCAATCCAAAATATTGGCTGAGCGAAGAATATGTGACAAGCACTATGTCAGGCGCTGAAAATAAGAAGTTGAGGACTACAGAAACACACAGAAAAAGAAGCCAACCCTAGGGCGAAAAGGTCAGGACAATTTTCCTTAGGAAGTAACTTTGACCCAAAGGACTAAAGGAGTTAGGCAAGGAAAGGCAAGGATGGAATTCCAGAAAGAGAGAATAACATGGCCAAAGACCAGAAGGTAAAAAAGAAAAATCTCAGATAGGGGAACTATAATAAATTTAGTATAGTTGAAACATAAATCGGCTTCATGAAACAATAGCAGAAAATCAATCTTTAATTACAGAGCAATAATATAAGTATTTGGCAGCATGTAATGCAAAGAGCACTGGGTTATCATCAGACCTGGGTTCCAGCCACTGCCCTGTTGCCAACTCGCTAGATGACAGAACTTCCCTCTCCACTGAGATTCTATTTTCGAACACACAATCAACTTTTCCATGAAGAAAGGAGGCTTTTAATTCCCAAAGAATGTTGCAAACTTCACATCTGAGATATTTAAAGTTCACATCCCTTAGTAGCAAAGAGGTGCTATAATTAATACATGTAGTCACTTCCCTGAAAACAATTAACTACCTAGCTAGGAAGCTGTGCTTGATGGCCCTGAGCATGAAGAATGGGGAGACCAGCCTAAAGACAAGCGAACTTTCATCTTCCCCAGACAGGTGTGAGAAGGAGGCCACTAGGCAAATGTTTGGGACAGACACATGCAGCACGTGTCTCCTCCACCTCGGCTTATGATGGTGGAGCTGGTCTGTTGCTGCCATATTAGCGTCTGATGATTTAATGCATGCACTTAGGAAGATAGGATTAGAGCCAGTTATTTATAACCAATCAAAATATTTTTTACACCAATGTCAAAGCATACAATCTCTAGAGTCCTGAGCCTGAAGTCAAAGCTCTGTATTTTTAACCTCACGGTTGTCACATATAACACCTACTATTTATTGAGTATTTACTCTATGCCAAGCTTTACAAATAAGAACTCATCTAATCCTCACAATTCTAGGTGATGGGTTAAGATGGTTATCTCCATCTTAAGAGCAGGAATAATGTGAAGCACAGAGAAATAAACTGTATGTCCAAAGTCAAACAGTTGATTACTGACACAGCAAAATTCAAATACAGCCTGTCTAACTCCAGAGTCTGTTTATGTAACTATGCTACATAAAAAGGTGCCCAAGTGACACCCTTAGAATAAGCACTCTGGGGCTCCTGAGGTTTCCAGGACACTCAAGGATCTGAATTCTCCGGGCTTCAGTAAGCAGCTCAGTCACTTAGTTATGAGGGACAAGAGCATGCCCCACATCTGCCTTGAATCCGTCTTCCCATGCTCTTGAAAAGAGGCATCCTTCTTCCCCTGTCTCTTCTCCCATGCGCTCATTTCCCACACCTTTTGTTCTCTTTAGGCACCAGCTCTTTCCATCTGTTCCCTCTTGATAAACACTGCATTTGAGGCTCACTGCACCTTCTCCCTATGGCCCCATAACTCTTTCCCCCACCAGACTTCATAAATGACTGATAGGTACGTCTCGCCTGGATTTCCTCACCTCCCATTCCCCACTGAACTCCCTGATTTATGGCTCCTGAGCACACTGTTGTACTAAAATTGCTTTCTTAATGGTCACCAGTGAACTCCTTTTTATTGTCCTTTTGCAGTTCCCTACTTACAAGCTTTTCAACATCTCTGCACTTAAAAACATCCTGGTAATTTATACCTCTCATGAGAGGAGACAGTTTGTAGGATTATTAAAATGGGCTTTGAGACCTGATACTGCCATTTAGTGGCTTGGTAACTTTGGACAAGCTGTTGGAATCTGTGTCTCAGGTGCCTCAGCTGGAGAAGAGAACGGCCAGTGGCACAGGGATTATCCATGATTCCACACGCAGGTACTCACACAAGGCCTGACACACAGTTCAGATTGTTTCTCTGAAGTCTGACCTCTTAGGATTCTCTTAGACTTTTGCTTTCATGCCAGTTCTTTCCCATCTCGTTTGAGTATTCTGTGGTACTTGTTGCTCCCTCTAAATCCTTACATTTTGCTAAATGCTGAGAATTAGTCTTTGACTCTATGGTCTCCTGCTCTCCCTTAATAAAAATAATAGTTGGCATTTACTATGAAATCACTACACACTGGGATCTGTACTGTGTGTTCCAGGATGTTCCAGCATCACCCCCAAATTAACTGCGATAAAACAGCACTGAGCCTTTCACTTTTCTGAGCTAACCTCCCTCCCCTATTCCTCTGCTATCATACAACTGGCTACAAGAGGTCAAACTCAAAGTGCTATCTTTGATACTCCTCTTTCATCCCTGTAGTCAACCTGAAAACAAATTCTCATGTATTTATCCATTTTGACATTTCTTATTGGGATTTCAAGACTAAAACTCAATATTACTCGGGTTTAGTTCAGTAAGGCGCCCGCTTCCTAGGGCTGCATGGATGATGACCGGAACACAGATGATCAGACTTCATCCCAGAAGCCAAGATGTTATGAGCCCTTTAAATGAGACCCTGTATCTTACAAACTCCCTGGCCCAAGATTATCCTAAAAGTTTGAGCAAAGTACAGAAACAGAAAATTATGACGAGAGGAAAAGGAAAGGGGTTTCACACTGACTGCCAGCCTACCATGAATCAGGAATTGTGCTAAGTGCTTCTCCTTCCTAGATGGGCCAATGATATAATCCTTTAAATATAAAAAATGTGATATCACAATGCTGCTTTCTTCTTGGCACTTCACAGGACACTTCTTTGTAGTCTCCCTGGATCATTTTGTCACTGACCACCCAAAGATCGATCACCTTGGAAAAATGGAAGTCGTGATTTAGCTTCCACTATTCTTATGCGGGAATCATCACTTCATGGCTGAATGTCTCATGCACTGATTTAATCACTCATTCAACAGATATGTTTTGAGTCCCTACTCTGTACTATGCCTAAGATGAATGCTGCAGCTGCAGCTGTGAATACCATTCCCTCAAAATACAGGAACGTGAGCTACACAAGTGCATGCGAGGGAAGTAGGAGGTAACATGGGAGCACACAGAAGGAAGCCCTTCTTAGATTAGAAGCATTTTCTTTTTTCACTTGTCTCCCACATACAGCTCCTCCTCTCCAGCCCTACTGCCACCATCCTCATCATTTCACTCTTATATTTCCACAATAAGCCCCTTGCCTACCATCTCAACATTCAGATGCCTACCACATCCAATCCATCCTCCACACCGTGGTCACAGCCTTCTTTCTCTAATGCACATCTGAACATGTCTCAAACTTTCCTAACCTTTAAACTCTCTGAGCCTTTCTAATAAAACTGGAGCTCTTTTGCTTGGGATATTTCCATTCACACTTAATCTCTGCTTATCCTCCTGGCCTGATGGTTTGCTACACCATGGGGCTAAAATCCACATCTCTTGCTGCAGCCACACAGAACTGCTTCCAGCAATCATAGTTTGCTTTTTTGTGTGTTGTTTTTTATTTTTTCTGTCAGGAAAGCCCTTCTCTTCTCCCTGGTCTTCAAGACTCAGCTCACCTCAACCTCCCTAAGAAACCTTGATCTTTTTACCCTCCTTCAGGTGGCTGCCCTCCCTTTGTGCTTCCATAGTATCCTGGGCATATGTGTACCCAAACACTTACGCTAAGACATTAATTGTTAATTAGTGTCACCCAGTTGTTGTGCATCTCTGTATCCACCCTCCAGCACCATGTGCGCTAGCCACATGGGATGGCTTATTGTTACCCTAACTCATCAGACACTTTCACAAATTTCCTTTGCTTGGATTGTCCTTTCTATCCTTCCCTACCTGGTAAGAGACTACTCATTTTTTGAAAATATCTTAAAGATCACCTGCTCAAATTCCCCAGGGGAAGAAAAAAATCACATCTGTACTATTGCACTTGATTTGCCCTACAATTGTAACACAATCAGATAGCATCATAGTTACCTAAATATTATATTATGTTTCCCCTTCCTAGGAATCTGGGACTATTTTTTTTTTTTCTCTCCATCCTCATACTAAGTGCTGAGGTGTGTTTTCTGAATGTTGAGAAAATCCAGGAGCAGAGATGGAGTGTATAGCATACGAGTATATGTTAAAAGCCTAAAGTAAAGTACAGAGTTATCCTACTCTCTAATTATTTCATGTCTTAATCTTGTATTCACAACTAGATCATAAACACTTTGAGGGCCAGAACTATATTATACATTTTTATGTGACTTCCAATGTTAAATATGGGATAGGTGGTCAATAAATACTTATAAATACAATTTGAATATAATCGAATGAGTTGAACTTGTAGATGTAAGTAGAGGAAAAAGATCATAAAGAGAAAATAGGGCTCTAGGACAAAGCAAAAAATAATCTTAATCTTTTCTTGCCAAGTTTGCAAAAAAACCATGAGAATGTTCATCATGATAATTATATTTAAACCCCTTCTATGCCAATTTCAACTTGAAAATACTTCTGGAAAGATCTTTACTTCACTAGTTATTTAAAAAAAGAAAAAAAATTTCAGATTTCTATCTTACTGAGTGCTTTTTAAAAACCATGAAAGCGAGGCTGTTTGAATAATATGCATCACTTTCCCAATCACCCCCCCACCCCTCCCCCCTTCCTTTTTTTTCTTTTCTCAAAAACTTCTTCACTTTTGGCTATGTTGACTTATGAGTCAAGGTCTCTTTCCTATGTGAACTTTTTCAATTATCGCCATGTATATCATCCTTTCTCCCACTTCAAATAAGTTATAAAATATTAAAAACAAAAATTAATAAAGGTCCCCAGAGAAGCAGAGAGATGGCCTCCACCTGTCATCTCAAAGTTAAGAGACTACTCTCTGGCAACCCATAGTTACAAGTACTGGACTGAGTTTCTAGTGTCTTCTTCTGTCAGCATCAGCGTGGCTTCCAGGTTCCCCACACACCTCTCTTACAAATCCAAGGCTTCTGAGGTATAGAAGAGCCAAAAATATACCTGTCTGCCCATCCCACCTTCCAGGTATAAACATTAAGATGGAGAAACTTTCACGTGTGACACTTTCTAGGCTTAAAGAACAAATTTGGGATTATGCTAAAGGTTAACTCAGGAATAATCAAGTGTTTTATACTCCACGTGTGACATTCCAGAAATCTCCAAAATAGAGTCCTGGATGAATAAAAGTAACCAACCACAGCAGAAGTAGGAGAAAAACTACGTGAATTCCATGAAGGCTACAGGGTACCTTGCCTCACACTGGACCTCTTCTTGCCTTAATTGGCCTCTAGTCACTCCTCTCCTAAATGGCCATCATCTGTTCCTCTCCTTGTCGCCTTTGTCCCAGTTCTGCACTCCTTACTGGCTGATACAGTCTCTGCTGTTTCAAAAGGCCATTGGATTTGAGGTTATTCCCAGGTGCACTCTGAGACCCCGCCCCAATGGTGCTAACATTTTAGGGAACCCTTTTCTTGAGACCTCTTCCCTGGGACCAAAAAGATATTCAGAACGGTGTCAGTCCATCAGCTAGATATCAGGCTGCAGAGAATCTTTCCCACGAAAGAGGTTAAAAGGGGAAACGATATCCCCACAAAGAAAAATAACCCAGAATCCTTCACATATTCCACATGTGTGTCATAAAACCCCAGGGCAAAAATAAAGCCTCAGCTTCCCCTGGCTGCAGCCACCGCCACAGCGGCCCCAGCCCAGCTCCCCGGGCTTCCGCCTTGGTGTAGGTGAAGACAGCACCTTCCCGGGGGAAGAGAGATCCCGGCGCTCGGTGTTTCTAGGAGGTGATTATGGCAAGCCTTTCAGTAACTCATCATTCATCCCCTCACTGACCTGAGCCTCACCCCGGCGCCTCTGGCACTGGCGCTGAATGAGAAAGCCAAAGGCTGCCCCTCCAATTCTCCAGGTGACCTCCCCCTCCCCCCCGCCCCACTACGGTGAGCTTTGGGTACCGGGTTGGGGTTGGAAAGGATGACAGGTGCCCAACCTAAGGGAAAATCAAAGGCCACGCTTACAGCTAGGGGTGAGAAATCCCAACCCCCGCCAGGGCGGGAGTACTTGGCACCAGCTACCTGCAGGGCGCCCCCGCCCGCACGCCGGCTCCCGTCGCAGCCCGGAATGCAGCCAGGAGGGTGGAACCGGACGGAGGGAGCCTCCACGCCCCCTTTGTTTCCACGTTTCCCAAATGACAGGGGAGGAAAGTTTACAAGCAGGGACGGTGTCGCTTTCTGCTGGGTCAGTCTGACACCTTGCAGGAGGCTACCCTCCCTGGAATCTCCCTCTTTCCCTGCACAGCCCTCGCGCCGCCTTCATCTGCACCTTGAAACCAACAAGCCGGGTTGGGGCCACCTGAGCCGCCGCGTCCCGCTGGGAACCTGGCCCCTTCCGCCCGGGCGTCCTGGAGTGGCCCGCGGCTGCAGGCGCCCCACTCACCTCTGGTGGCGGAGCGTCCTCCCGTGCGCCCTACTGGGCCGTCCCGCTCCTGGGAGCGAGGTGCATTCAGGCAGCAGCCGGAGACACGCTCCCCGGACTCTGCTGCATTCCGCCTGCGTGGGAGAGCAAGCCCGCCAGCGCGCGGCGCGGGCGTGGACGAGTGTGTGTTTGTGCGTGTGTGTGCGCGCGCGAGTATGTGTGTGAGTGTGCGCGCGTGCGTGGGGCGGGGGTGAGCGAGATCACAGATCCCCCTCGGCGCCCATCCCGCGCTCGGCCTCCGCCTCCTCCTCTCGCTGCGGATTGCACAGGGTCCCGGTTTCAGGATCTCCTGTTTGTTTAATGAAAGGAAGGAGCAAAAGACTGGAGGGGAGGGGGCGGGGGGGGGGGCGGGAGAGGCTGGGAGGGCAACGGGCTGCGCATGCTCAGAGAGAAACATTGAGCGCTCACTCGAGCTCGGGCAGAGGGAGGAGCGCGAGCTGAGGGTGAAGGCGAGCAGGACTGCGCCCACCCGAGCAGCAAAGGCTCCGCGGGGTTCCCGGGAGACAGCTGGGAAACCCGACAGCAAAGGTGCGCCCTTCCCGAGGACTCCCTGACGCCCGCTGTGCGGGAAGCCAGCAGCGCCGGGATCCCGACCCATCCTAGGGGACAGCTTCAGCCTGGAGTCCTCGTTAGGCTAGGCTTTCCTCTCCGTGTATTTTTAGTGCTACCTCCGGGGTTCCAGTGCGCCGCTCTCCCGCCTCTGCACGCGGGGGACTGGTGCTTCTCCCCAGAGGTCCAGGAGGAACCA
The DNA here is from genome assembly GCF_964194185.1 of Rhinolophus hipposideros. Classification (NCBI taxonomy): domain Eukaryota; kingdom Metazoa; phylum Chordata; class Mammalia; order Chiroptera; family Rhinolophidae; genus Rhinolophus; species Rhinolophus hipposideros. The sequence goes on along the minus strand of NC_138057.1, from coordinate 56,616,789 downwards.
CAGGCAGCAGGTCTCGACTGAAGGAAAATGAGTTTCCTCATCTGTGCTTCTTTCTTCCCCTCCCAACTTCCACTCTGTGAAGGGCAGAAAAAGGCAACTGTCCGCTTGGGTCCCAAAACAGGTTTGATGGTAGGTGCGAGGGGAGGGTCACACAAAAACCCTGTTCCAGAGAACAAAGCAGAAGTGGAAGGAAGGTGAGTCTCAGAGGGCTCCATACTCAGCCTCCTTTGGTGACAGGGTTAGATGGAGGGGACATTTGCCCTATTCAACAAGGCCATAAGAACAATAGATCCATTGTCCCCATTAACTCGAATGTCAAGGCAATTCTTCCTAAGTGGGGATTCTGGCTACTTGGTAAAGTGGAAGAACTGTCAACATGAGGAGAGTCCAGTAAGAGAACCTGAGCCTGCTATGGCTTGGTAACCTGAGGCCAGGGGAGACGCTGGGTGAGAGGCTTAGCGAGTGGAGTGGAAACTCTTCTTTGGTGAGATTGTTCTATGAGCAAAACAGGCAAGTAGTTAGGACCCATTGAAGAGTTTCCATTTTCAACCTCCTCCCTGTTCAATCACCACCTCTTTCCCCCACTTTCTCTCCTACAAAATATATCCCAAGCAGGGAACTCCCTGTAAAGGTATGCCTAAAACTTCCTGTTTATTCAGTTTTTTTTCCCTTTAGAAAAGGACTACCTTTTGGTCACCCAGTTTTGGAGAGATAGAAAACATCCTACTCTATGCAAATCTCTTCCAAGCTTTCATTAAAGATCACCTCCCAGCACTTCCATGCAGTGCAAGTGAGCAGATGCCTTCTTGCTGAACTCTGACCCCCATCCCATTCATCTTCCTAATAATAATGCTGAGTGACACTTGAACAGCAGGACAATTAGATCAAATCCGAGAGCACACCCAGAGTAGAGAAAATAGTATATCTAAATACCACCAACAAAAGCAAAAGTTTAGGAGAAAAGACCAAGGGAGAGCAAGAGAGGGAGGGAGGAATGAAGGAAGGAAAAAAAAAACTAAGAGAAAGGAAAAGTTCTTAAAAAGTGAAAGTGCCCTGAGTGTTAGAGGCTGGTTCCCTTCTTTTGGTAGCTCATTGAAAGGAGTAGAATTGCAGCATCTCTTTGCTTAAAGAACAGTGAGTCTGAGTCTCTATCCACCAGGTAGGGGAGATCAGGTTCTCCTGAAAAGCATCAAAGTTTCTGTAGTGAACCACTCACAATATTTGGGGCTCCTACTTCTATGCCTAAGAAAGGCCTTCCTTTTGGCACCAGGCTTCTTGGAAGGCATCCAAAACATCTGCCTTGTTACCACATTATCCTCAGAAGAGTGAATAGGGTTTCCTGGGATTTCAGGGTGTTAGCATTAGCAGGGCCTTAAGGAAGGAAAGCCATTCTTCCTGCTGGGGCACAGGAGGTGAGTTAGGGCTCTGAATCCAAGAAGTGGATGAGTCCTGGAACAGGGAGGTGGGGCTGGGGTAGCTACATGTCTCAACTTTGTATTTCTGTCAGCAGAGATGGTACTGGGGCACTTCCTCCTACAATGGGCAGTGTCCAGAACTGTCTGTCCAAGAAACACACTCTCCTTTGTCTTAGCCTGGCCTTGGGTGAGGAAAAAAGGGACACCCTGTTCACCATATCAAAGCTCCAACAAGGTCAAGGGTGAAGGAGACTATAAATCTGAGTTGCAAATAAAGTGGAGTCCCTTTACGGTGCTGCTATGGGAGCAGTTCTGGAAGAGATTGTTACTGTTTGGGGGAGAGTAGGGAAAGCACGAGGGACATTAAATGAGATGATGTACATAAAACACAGTGCCTAACACATAGCAAGCTCTCAATAACCTGTAGCTGTTATTTTGGTTATTAACATTTTCATCATTATTATCACTTTTTTTAAATGTTGTTTTCTAAAGGCTGAGATTAACCCCCCCTAAGCTTAAATGAAACAGACGGAAGTCAAATGCCTTCCAATTTTCCTGCTGGCTTCCTCCATTGCCTCCTCACACAATCATCCTGATCAATGATGTATTCAAATCCTTGAAATGAAAAGCATGCTAAAAAAATGTGTGGCAGTGTGAATGGTGAATAACCTCAACTTTCACCCTCCACATTCAGATCCAGACATAAGTGTGAGACAGCATGGTTTTTCAGTAATATACTTCAAGCACTTTTCACTACACACATCTCACAGAGAGTAAGGACCCCTCCCATCGGGTAGTCAGGATCTCCTGAGATAATACTCCACCTACACTGACTCACCAAACTTTGTATTTTCACCTTTTTTTCCCCTTCCTTCTAATTTCAGCTATCTAATGTGTTACTTCTCCTAGGTAACAGAATGCCCAAAGCCAATTAATATGCACACATCTGCAGATGATTTTGAGAGAAATTAATGGTAAGACTTTCAGTGGCTGCAGATATTTTCAATGCTGCTAAAATTCAGATTTCGGATGTAGCATTCATCCCCCTATCTAGTGGACAATCCCTAAACTTGGCACCTCTCTCCAACAACAAACAAACATGTCTAATGGCCTCACCAACTATGCTAGCAAAATAACCCAGAATTTTTGATGTTCAAGACAGAGTATCGATAAGAAAAAAACAACACCCAGAATTAATAAAACCCAGTAATATAGACATAGTGTTTGAACATAAAAGTCTCCAAAGTTATGGCTGTTACAGCAATGCCTTAGTACTTAGAAAAGTGTACAAAAGGAATTCCATCAGGTTATGTATTACTGAAACAATATAACGACTCTACGGTGATGGCAGTATACACATAAGTTCTGCTTAGAATATAATCTAATAATTATGAAGCATACCATTTGCATTTGAATTGTATAAATTTCATATATATACATATATCAATATTTTGTGGTTCAGTAAAAATGTCAAGTCGTGACTGTAAGGGCCGAATTTGTGATTTATTATTATAAAAATCAATATGTTTCCATGAACATCAGAAACTATTACTATCCTTATAACCCTTTCCATGTATTCTTATTGTCATTGTTAACTCATCAAGTCTTCTTTTTGTGTCTGACTTGCCCCCACCTTGGTCAGATGTGAGCCATTCGAGGGTGGAAGTTCATTTCTTTTTTATTTATGCTCCAGGTACCTCATGAAAATAAACAAGTAGTAAACATTCAGTACATGTTTAAATAGTGAATGAATAAATGTATAGCCCAAAATAAATTTCTGCTGGTAACATGTTGACAGAAAAAGACTCCTAAGTACAATGACCTTGGTACTCCTCATAGATGATGAATTCAATAGACACTATTTTTTAAAGTTTTTTTGTGTGTGATTATCTAAAAATGGAAGTTGGATGAGAAAGGCAAAGCAGGTTCTGCAGATAGCTTTTATCCCCTTGGAAACATATATATCAAGCACATTCTAATTTTTCTGGTTCAGAAAGAGAATGCATTTTGGATCAAAATGCATTACTATTCAAGGATAGCTTCTTGCTGGCCAACTTAATCCAGCCAGAATAATGTTCTAATTTATTTAACTTTTCCCCTAAGTAGGATGAAACAGTTGAGTCAATAGTGGTTTTTCTCTTCAAAAGGGATAATCCAAAAAGTGAAAAGGACCACCCCCAGGATCCCACCCCCAGCATTTCTTTTATTACTGTCTTGAGTGAAAGGGACCAGTAAAAAATTGGTCCTGTCATGTTCTATCAATCACATGGACCAGCCATGGCACTCTCCTCAGATGATCTTAATTTGAGGGTGCCCTTTGTTTCTTGCTGGAATCTTAACTGATACAGATTTAAAGAATCTTTTTTTTTTTTAACTATAGACTCATCTCACCCACTGTGGATTTATGCTTGTTTTTACTTGATCTGCTCTGATTTCTGGGTTCCCCCATGTACCATGATTTGTATTCTGGGTTACTACCATCTGTTTCCCAGCCTCCAGGAGCCACACATATTTGTTGCTGCAACTCTTACCCTGTCTCCACAGCCCCACAACTGGGACCTAGACACCCATTATTGAATACCCCACTGTTTGGTTCTAGCCCTAGTATCATCCTTGCCATCTCCTCTTGGAAACTTCACCAGGAATTGTTAGAATCATGACTCAACTTCCCTTGGACTTTACATGTTGTAGACATTCCACTGCTGACAATTCTTGCCTGCTGACCCCACCCAATCTAGGAGAGGCTGGTCTGCCAGAGCCCATCCATCTCTCTTCTTCTGTCGGTCCCATGCTGCTAACATGGAACACTTCACTCCCAAAGATATTAGTGTTTTCGTTTTTCTCATCTTCCTAATGAGAGGCCTGAATAAATTACTCAATCATCACTTATTAATAGTCTAGACCAGGGATCAACAACCTTATTCTATAAAGAAATAGATGATATATATTTTAGGCTTTGTAGACCATGCGGTTCTGTCACAACTACTCAACTCTGCAGCCACAAACAATGCATAAAAGTGTGAGAATGGCTATGTTCCAATTTTTTTCTTTCCTTTCTTCTTTCCTTCCTTCCTTCCTTCTTTCCTTCCTTCCTTCCTTCCTTCCTTCCTTCCTTCCTTCCTTCCTTCCTTCCTTCCTTCCTTCCTTCTTTCCTTCCTTCCTTCTTTCTTTTCTTTACAAAAACAGGTGGTGGGCTGGATTTGGCCCACAAGCTATAGTTTGCCAACCCTGAGTCAAATCCTTCACTTTCTGCCCTTCACCTCTGCAACCAGCAATGTGTTAGGTAGAAGGAACCTGAAGAATCCTGCTTTCTGTCCTTCCTATAGGAAAATAATAAAAACCATGAAAGTGGTACAGGAAATCTTAGTTCATTGTCAGTTGAGGGGCTTCTTGTCAGCATGGCTTTCACACTATCTTAAGAATATACTCAGAAAGTTATTTTTTTCTTTTCTGCAAAGCAGTTGGCTATATTTTCCACATGGAACAGTGGCAGCAACAGCAACTATTCTATTTTTAGCCTAAAACTAACTTGTACAGTGTAGAAGTTTAACGAGAGGAATATTTTTAAAGCAAATGGAAAAAAATCATAGTGTGAGCACAATATTCCTGTCTGTTAAAGTAGGGCAGGTAAATATATTCTAATTAAGGCTAGCACTTTAAGATAATTGCCTCTCCAAAGATAAATAAACTCAACCCCAATAAAGAATACATTCTTATGTAGGTCCTAGTATATACCTCTACTGAATTGAACTCACACAAATTTAGCTGCTGGCTAAGCATTTTTACACATTTAATCCAAAGTTATAAAATTAAGCCTATCTAAAAATTTTACTTCCCCAAAGCAATCTACAGATTCAGTGCAATCCCTATCTGTATTAGTCTGTTGGGCTGCCATAAAAAGTACCTCAGGCTGGGTGGCTCAAACAACAGAAATTCATTTTCTCACAGTTCCGGAGGCTAGAAGTCCAAGATCAAGGTGTTGGCAGAGTTGGTTTCTTCTGAGGTCTTTCACCTCAGCTTGTAGATGACCATCATCTCCTTATGTCTTCACATTGCCTTCTCTCTATACATGGCTATATCTAAATGTTCTCTTCTTTTAAGGACACAGTCATATTGAATCAAGACCCACACTAATGATCACATTTTAACTTAACTACTTCATTAAGATCATATTTCCATATACAGTCACATTCTAAAGGTCAGGATTTCCACATACGAATTTTTTGGGTGAGGCACAATACAGACTATAACACTATCAAAATCTCAATCATGTTTCTTGCAGAAATAGGAAAACTTATCCTAAAATTCACATGAAATCTCAAGGGACACCAAATCACCAAAAACAATCTTAGAAAAGAATGAAATTGGAAGCCTCACACTTCCTGTTTTCAGAACTTACTACAAAGCTACAATAATCAAAACAGTGTGGTACCGGCATAAAGACAGATGTATAGACCAGTGGAATAATACATAGAGTGCAGAAATAAAACCCTTGCATATATGGTCAAATGATTTTCAACAAGGGTGCTAAGATCACTCAATGGGGAAGGGAAGTCTGTTCAACAAATGGTGTTGGGAAATTGGATAGTTACATAAAAAAAACAATGAAAATGGACTCTTACATAAACTGTATACAAAATAAACACAAAAATCAATCAAAGACCTAAACATAAGATCTAAAACTATAAAACTCTTAAAAGAAAACAGAGGGAAGTCTTCATGACATTGGATTTGGCAATAATTTCTTGGATGTGCCACAAAAATCACAAGAAACAGAAGAAAAAAATAGATAAATTGTATTTCATTAAAATTAAAATTTTCTATTCATGTAAGGACACTAGCAACCAAATAAAAAGGCAACCCATGAATAGGAGAGAATATTTAAAAATTATATCTCTGGAAAGGAATTAATATTTGATATATAAAGAGGTCCTACAATTCAACAACAGCAGCAAAACTACCCAATTTAATAATGGACAGAGAACTGCAATAGACATTTCTCCAAAGAAGATGTACAATATCTAATGTGCCAATATTTCATGTGCCAATACGTACAAGGAAAGATACTCAAAATCATTAATCATTAAGGCAATGCAAATCAAAACCACAATGACAATAGTTATAAGAAGTAATAGATAATAATGTGTAATTTTCATGGAAAATAAAAAATACGAGTTATCACTTCATACCCATTAGGATGACTATTATCAGAAAGAAAAAAAAAGAACATAACAATTGTTGGCAAGCATGTTGAGAAATTGGAACCCTTGTATATTACTGGTAGGAAGGTAAAATGGTACAGCCACTGTAGAAAACAGTATGGCAGTTCCTCAAAAAATTAAAAATAGAATGATTGTATAATCCAGCAATTCCACTTCTGGATATATATCTGGGTATGTCATCCTGGGTGTATTCCTGAGTAACATACCAGGTAAGATAGTCATTCATTCTTTTGTTTAACCAACATGTATTAAATGTAATCAGTGAATTTAAGGTAAAAAAATTCCAGATACTACTCTGAGGAAATTATTCTTAATATTCTCACTCTGCATTTGTGTTATTTTTAGTTTACAAATGTACGGGCTGAAATAATTCCATGAAAAGTATAAAGGAAGTGCCCTGAGGACTTAGATAAAACAATCTTATGGTGTTACTGGAAAAGTACAGTACAATCACATGAAAAATTTATTTTAACTATATAATTTGGATGTAGACATGAATTATAACATATAGTCATTCAATAAAAGTTGTTAAGAGTATGTTTCCTAATCCCTGCATCATCCTATAGCCCTTATAATTGGTATATAATACATTAACCCAACAAAGTGCCTAAACCATTCTTCTGATTAGGAAAACTCAGGAAAATTATTGAACTATATACCAAACCATACAAATCTTTCATAAAATACCAGTGATAATTAATATCATCATTATTATCATCAGCAGATAATCTTTATCAGAATTAGTCACCGTTAGTCTGTATACCTTGGTAAGCCAAAGATTCAATAAGGCTGGGTATCTGTTGTTTTGGCTTACAGTAATGGTATTCATATTTCCTCCAAGAAACCACCATTCTCCAACTACCAACTCATGTGATTTGGGGATGAAAAAACCCTCCCACCTCCAAGCATGTGCATAGAACCCCAGCCGAGTTATTTAGAATCTCCCATTGCTCTAGCCACTGTGGTGTCTCAGAGATGGCAAATGATCCAGACCAGGAAAATTAGATTAAAATCCAGGACTTTTGCTAACAGGAAAGAAAATGACTCCATTTGCTGGGATTCTAATCATTTAAAATGCTGGAAGGAGAGAAGCCTCAACATAGTTTTGTTCCCATAACCCTAGCCACGCCTTAAAGTATCATTGGACTTTTCATTTACTTGAGAAATTAATTCAGTTTTGCTGAAGGCATTTTGAATTAGGTTTTCATTCCCTGACCCCATTGAAAATGTCTTTACGACATACAAATTTTGGCATCTCTTTAAGAATAATAATGGCAAACAAAAGGGAAAGCAAGCAAAGGATGGGAACAATGTTAAAGAATCACACAGCATGACTGATTTCTAGGCCTGAACATTGGAGGCCGTCTTCCACCCATAGCATACAGCTTGCGTGTCCTCTTCCCCTTTTCTGAATCGCCAGATTTGGAGGCTGGCACTTTTCAAGGCTGACACCTACCGTTAGACAGATGGAGCTGAGGGGGGCAAGGCAGAGGCCAGCCAGGCCCTGCCAACTCATTTGGCCTGAGGCCCAGCCCTACGCTATAACCACTACTGCCGTCAATATCCAGCAAAGATTGGTCTCAGTTCTCCTTCCTGTCAGCTTCTCTAGGCTCCTGAAGATGACAGCAGAGTTGGAAACTCCTGGATCCTACCGGACCTGGTGGGTCCATGAGCTATTAACAGCTTTGTGTGGTTGGACAGGTATCCGTTGGCACTTAGGCAGGCTGAAGCTGCCTCCCATCCCAGAGGCTCCTGCACCACAGGGTTAGTCAGGGAAAGTGCTGGAACAGCTGTCACCCCTCTGACTGCCAGGCTGATCTGATTGGCTTGGTAGGTGTTCCCTTCTTCCACAAAGCTCCCAAAGTTGTTCAGTTCATACACATCAACTTTCCAGAGAAAGAAGAATGTTCTTGTTTGTTCTCTTCCCCACATCCATCTTTTATTCTGTATCCAGAAGTGATCTAAAGTATAATCTGACCATGTCACTGACTGACTAGTCACTCTTCAATGAAAGGCTTTCCCCAGGCTGATTCTCAAGATTCTTCATGATCTTGACAAAAACTTCATATGTATGTAGCACCCTAAAATCTTATCTTTCAATCTTATCTTTCTGCCCAAATCTTGTCACCTCCCCACCATTCTAAGTGTGTTAAAGTTTCTCTCCCTGGTACCACCTACATGTTGTTCTGAGTTTCCCATCATATCGACCTAAGTCTTATTTGTTCTTCCAGTGTCAGCTCAGACACCACCTCATTCAGAGAGCCTTCTCTGAATCCCCCAAAGTGGGAGGGAGGAAGGGAAGGAAGTACCCCCTCCTCTCTGTTCTCACAGCACCCTGAGTTTATCTCCAGCCTAGCACTTCTCCTACTATATTGCAATTACACATTCATATTTGCGATTCCCTTTATAAGCTCAGAACAAATTGTACGCAGGAGTTATGTCTTTTACCTGGTATATAATAGGCACTTAGCTTATGTTTGTTAAATGAATAAATGGCATATGAATAGCTGTGCTTCCCTACCAGAATCAGGGCATAAAATGTGGCAGTAAATGCTGGGTTCTTAAGCGTTGTCTCATCTCAGGAAAACATGTTGCTTTCTTTTTCTGCTCATCCATAAGACTGCCTCCTGATTCAAAATGAAATGTGGATTGTGCCGGCCTGATCACAGAAGCAGAAGGACTCGCCACTGTTTGCTGCCTCTACTTACTAGATCTAAAACGAAAAAACTCTTAGCTCTGGGGCATCCCATCACCACATCCACTGAACCAAATCACTTTTAGCCCTGTGCAGAGCACCAGGGAACATAGCCCTGCTTTGGCACGTCAGTCGTGCCAGTTTCCCCACACGTCCAGGGGCTGCTGGACTACTTCATGCCTACATTAGTGAGTGTCAGCAGTATTAGGGGCAGTTGGACCTTAGTGGCACCTGCAATGCTGGCTCAGTGTATTGGTTTTGTCACAAAGATCAGCGTCTGTGCCAATAATGGTGGACATCAGGAGCAGTTGCCATGCTGAGGCTCCCTCTTCCAGTATAATGTTTTCCCTTGCTTGCAGGCAAAATTAAATAGAAAAATGGTTGTCTCTATGTAGTGGAGGAGAGAATCTCTTTATCTCTCCTTGTGACCCCATTTGATACACCATAGAAACTGAAAGAAGCCAGAGGAATGCTGTTTGTTTTTCAATGAGACCATTTTCTCTAGATTGGTATGAACTAAGATAACATTATAATCTCTAAAGACTACATTGAAAAAGAGCCCAAAACCTTGAGTTCAAATCCTGGGTGTGCTCTTTACTTATTTCTCACACTGGTATTGGGTAAGGCCCTCAGCGTCAGGGTCATCATCTGTGAAACAGCAACAATAAAAATCTACCTAACTGGATGAATATATGGATAAGAGCATGTGTATCAGTGCTCTACAAACATGGAGTGTGATGAGCCACTCTGCACAGCATGGTTCTTTGTACAAAGAAGGTGCTCAATTAATACTTGTTCATTTGAAATACAAGTGAGCTATTTGTAGCTCTGAATACTGCAATGAAATGTTGCCAGGATAAATTGATAAATCCTAATTCTCTCCATGTCACATCAATCTCCTCAGTTTGGGGGGAAGGATTGACATGACATGTGCTAGATGTTTTGCATCTGGGTGGGAACAATATATAGGACCCGAGTCTATTTCAGTGATGCCCTCAGAGTTCTGAAGCAGCAATCACACTTCCTGGGCATCCTTAGAGAGGCCCACAATCCCACAAAATTCTGCCTTATGCACCCTCAGGAAGATAAGGGGTGAAAAGGCTGTAGGGAAAGGTTACATGGACTCTCCCCTAACTACTTAGCAACATAGAGTTTTGCTGGTTGTAGGCGACAGAAGCAGTCAACATCACCACCAACTACCAAACAAAAGTCATTCACAGCTTCACTCCCCTCTATGAATGGAAAAGGCAGTCTTGGCTAATTAGATTTCAACAGATCCGTTTCTAGTAGTGCCTCAGATGACATTAATCACGATTCAGATAAAGCAGGAATCAGCAAATTCAAAAAGCCTATCAGGTAGGCAATGAGAAAACTGAGGAAAGCTGGGTATAGATGGAGGTGCATGGTTTGGTGGGAGGGTCTGGGGTGGGTCAGATAGTGTGTGCCCTTCTAAAGGACGCAGCTGATGCTTGCCATGCAGGAAAGCAGCAAAGTGTTTCCAGCTCTTTGTTTTTTCTAGAGAAGTTGCAAATGAGGTATTGCATGGAATTTTTGATTTTCTTAAAGTTGAATAAAACTTTTCTGGAAATGCCTACAAAGAAACCCTGTGTTGGCCAAGAAATCGCATCTGTGAGCAGGATTCAACCCCTGGGCAGCCAGTGTGCATCTTCTAACATAGAGCTTTGCTGCCACTCTTCAGAGATTTCTTACTGTAATGAGGGTCATCGGCTCCCCAAGGGCACATCTTAGAGCGTGTGGATGACCGGATTATGCTACAGTCACCAGGAAATTATGAGGTGCAGTAGGACCTATAAAAAAGGAGCAGTGATATCATAGGGTACAATTTCTTGTGAAGCAAGGGGCAGTAAGGTGAGTGAGGTGGTGAGGGGGCAGCTGAAAGCACATAGAAGCGAGCATGCGCACACACGCGCGCGCACACACAAGACTCGATCTCATGGATTCATCACATAAGCAGAAACATATGCAATGAACTCAACAGAGGAGTACTATAGGTGAATGGAAAAAGCATTATGCTCGGAAACACAGACTCCTTAATAAGTGCAATTTACCAGGCTTAGTTTCCTCGTCTATAAAATAGTGAGGAAAATAATGATTTCTTTGTAAGCTAGAGGATTCAGTAAGATAATATGTTTGGCACCCAGCACAGTGTCTAGCAAATAGTATATTCTGTTGCTCTTATTATTATCACTATTATTATTGATGTTAAGCCCATGCAGGCAAAGGCTTTCCCTCTAACACACTTCAGATCACCTAACACACTCGGAGTGCTAGACCCTCACGAATGTCATCTCCAGTGGGTGGCTCCATGCTTTTGCACATTGCTAATGAGGAAAGACTCATTGGGATTAGCCTGAGCGACTGATTTGGAAAATTCAGTTACACCACTGCCTCCTGCAGCTTCTCTCATTATACTTCTCCATTGGGTGGGCGTGAGGAGCAGCAGGGCAGCTCGTCAGTAGCAGTGCTCTTTGCCAATAATGAAGTCCTTTCTATAGTGAGAAATTCAGCAGAAAAATGAGGCAATCACCATTTTTTATCGTAGTTGACATATTTTACTTCCCCACTGCCTGAGCAAGATCTTTGTGAAAACGGAGAAACAAACAGTTAATGACATTTTCCAAAGGAGTCTGATATGCATCTGGGGTCTAATGGGCTGCAGTTGAATAGGTGGAGGCTGCGTGGGAGCAGTTCTGAATTTGTCAACCTGTCCACCTGCCAATTTCAATGTGCCTTTATTCATCCTGCCTGTCAGTCTTTCAGGGCTGGTCTCTGGAATGACTAGTGTATGGATGAGCTATCATAAAATGGGAAACACATGTAAATGTCTGCAAATCAAAAAATGAAAAGATAGACAGTTCCTTACTGGTCACCAGTCAGTCATGTGTATTCATCAAAGGGAAACAAACTAGCCCAACAGGCAACATTTGATGCTGTGCTCATGTCTTGTTGTCTCTCTTCAGATAGTTGTGCTAAAAATCCTAAGAGTTGTCGATGAGAAGACAAGGTTATTATTTGGGGAGAAATAATAGATTTTTTCCCTTTCCAATTTTTTTTATGCTTTTCATTCTATGGGCTACAGGTTTCAATTTAACATAGTATTAGTAGAAGGCTTCTCTTGGAGAATAGACAGAAAGATACTGCTATCATGTGACTTGTGTCCCTCCCCAAAATTTGTATATAGAAGTCCTAACCCCCACTACCTCAGAATGTGCTTTATTTGGAAATAGGGTCACCATAGATGTAATTAGTTAAGATGAGGTCATACCAGAGTAGGGTGGGCCTCTAAGACAACATGACTGATGCTCTTATCCAAAGGGGAAATTTGGACACAGAGACACACACACAGAGAACACTATGTAAGGTCTAGAGTTATGCTGCCACAAACCAAGGCAGCTAGGAGAGAGACCTGGAATAGATCCGTCCCTCGTGCCTTCAGAGGGAGCATGGCACTACTGGCTCTTTGATTTCAGATTTCTGGCCTCAGAATTGTGATACCATAAATTTCTGTTGTTTTAAGCCACTCAGCTTGTGGCACTTTGTTATGGCAGCAATTTAATACACCTGTAAGCCAATAAATTGAATTTTGGTCAATAGAATATAATGGGTAACCTGGATAAATAAAAGGAATTGCTTGAATCTTATTATAAAGTTTATACCATAATGCCACCATTTATATTATTTTGTTATACATTTATATGTGGTACATTCATGTTGAGATACCTTCCAGTGAAGGACAGTTATTGTAGAAAAAAAAAAGTTAATAAAATGCAAATAGAAAGAGAACACCAATATCAGAGAAGATAGAGGAAGGACATATATTAACTACAAGGATTAATAAAATTTCTGAAACTGGGTCTTAAACTTTTCTCAATCCCTCCTGATTGCCTGAGCAAAAAAGGAAACATAGATCACACCACAGAAAATTGAGGGAGCTTATCAGTTTTCTCATAGATACAAACCTTTGGTTAACATTTTATTATTTTGTAGTTTACTACTATTACTTCTACACGATGTGCACTAAAAGAAAGGGCCAAACACAGTAGTTTCTACTGACTGTAGGACGCATGGTTCATGCCATCCATTAGTAAAGAAATTCCAATATGCATTAGGTATGTCCCATGATGCCCATCTGCCCACTTAGCTATTTCTCAGTAAACTTAATAATCCATGGCTTGTTCCATTTCAACCACATTGTCTCATTCTGAAATTCTCTTTAAGGTACATATTAGAAATTCTATATAAACTTCCCTTTTACTTAACTTTCTCATTCTTTCTTTTTTTCTTTTGATAATAAATTCTAAGAAAATTTCTCAGCTCTTTCAGGTCTGTAATTTACTCTAACTAAATCCATTCTTCTAGTCAGTTCATTGATTTTTTTACTTTTTGATTGATTTTACTCTTTACATTTTAACCATGTTACTGATTTTTAAGACCTCTAATTGGGTCCTTTTCATAATTTCCTGTTCTTGTAAGCATCTCTATGAAAATACTAATTATACATATTTAAAAGCATTTTTCCCATTATTCTTATTTCTTTGGTAGTAGTTGTTTTTGTTGTGTTTTTTATTTTTTTTTGGTTGAATTTCATGCCTTTCTTTGATGGTACTGTTGTTTTTCTTTCTCAAATATATGGTGATTCTTGGTTGTCTGCTTTCTACATAACTGATCATCTTTATTCATTCACCTATGGATACTTTTTGGCTTATAATGCCTACCTCTTGTGATAATAATGATCAAGAGGAAGGTTATGCCTCAGGATGCAGCATGTCAATAACATTTCTTCTGGGTTTCTTTATCTACTGGGATGATGCTGTCTCTCCAGCCCAGCTATCCACATTTCCCACTTGATCCTGTGGATAAACACATCTGCTTCTTTTGCTCAACATAAGTTGTGTTGGGCTAAGAACCAACCTGCTAGGTAGCTCTTAGTGCTGTTCCCCAATCACCCAGGACCCCTTCGATTCCTTTTGCCCATTGTTTCTAAACTGGGAGTACTCCCAGAAGCACTCAAGTCTGCAGTTTTCTTTACCAATCTGCATCCATATTTTCTTAATATTTAATTATCTCTAGGACTATCCTGTCCTATTTGCTAGCATCCTATGGATGTATTATTTTTATGTATATTTTAATTGTTCTATGGTTTGGGGTAAAAAATACATGCCTATGCCTGAGCTTAGTCTAGTGTCATGATCTGGGTCCCCAGAAATCTCTCTTTCAATGATCCTGTTTACCCTCACGGTGGAGCTGACAGTGGAATACTGGCAAATGAAAATTCCAACAACTAAGAGAAATAAAGCATTCACTGTTATTTTTATACATTGTTTTGAATGGTCCCTTCACACTACCGTGAGATATGCAAAGACTAAAATTCTATTATAAAATTAAAAAGAATCTGTGTTTCACTGTTTTTTTTAAATACTGCACACTTTTTTTTTTGGAGAAGCATAGCAAAGTAGGAATCATATTTCTGTGAGATTTTTAAAAGGCTGAGCCCAGTGAATATTTGTTTTTTATTTTACATTTTATTGAGGTATAATTAAAATAAAAACACATAGACATTAAGAGTTTAGTTCAATTAATTTTGATAATTGTATATACCCACATAACCATCACCCCAAATCAGATATTAAATATAAAACCAACTTTGCATTATTGGAATAAGCACCACAATTTTATAGTGTTACTTTTTAAAAAATATTTCTGGATTGAATTTACTAGTATTTTGTTTAGGATTTTTTCATCTATATTCGTGGTAAATGTTAAATTAGCAAACTCAAAATCATCTAAGAAGGTTTCAGAGAAGTCATTCTTTATTATTTTTTTCTTTTCTTGCCTTTTCCTGTAACTTTTTTGTTATGCCTATAACACATAGCCCAATAATTTTGTTACTGTTGATATTTTTCAGCACGTCTCTTACATTCTTACTCTTTTTCTTATTGTTAGCATTTACTGAATGTTTACCATGTGCTAACTAACACAGTGTTGTGTTAACTACGTTGCATTATTATTGCAGTATCTCATTTAATTCCTCAAACAATTCCTTGTTTCCCTGAAAATAAGAGCTAACTGGAAAACAAGCCCTAGCATGATTTTTCAGGATGACATCCCCTGAACATCTTTTGGAACAAAACTTAACATAAGACGCGGTCTTAGTTTCGGGGAAACACAGTTGTATTTGGTAGATATTATTAACCTCCCAGTTTTATAAATAAGGAAAATATACTTAGAGGCATGAAATATGTTACCCAAGATCATAAGTTTGGGCTTAAACCACTATTTTTATGATTTCAGAAACATACCCCCACCATATTATTTTGCTTCCCAGCCTCATTCAGGGATTTATGAAAAGTATCCATTGACTATACTACTTGCCAAGGTGCATTAGTTACCACAAATTCTGTGAATCAAAACAACAGGAATTTATTCTCTCACAGTTCTCTAAGCTAGAAGTCAGAAATCCAAGTGTGAGAGGGGCCACATTCCCTTTGGAAGCTCTAGGGTAGAATCCATTCCTTGTATCTTCCAGTTCCTAGTAACTGTCAGTCCCTTAGGTTGTGGCCGCATGGCTGTCTAATCCATCTTCACACTACCCTCTCTGTGTGTATGTGTCTAATACATTCTGTCTCAAATCTCCCTCTCCTGTTTATAAGAATACATATGACTACATTTGGATTCCCCCCTCACCTCCCAGGTAATCCGAGATAAACTTGCCTCTCAATATCCTTAACTGAATCACATATTTTGACCACATAAGGTAATATTTGTTTTTTTGCCCAATAAGGTAACATTCACAGGTTCCAGGGATTAGGAAATGAATTAATTTTTTGAGGGGAGGGTATTTTTTCAGCCCACCACAACAAGGCAAACGGAGTCGAAAATGGCATGCTTTCCAGATCAGACGTCTTTTTCTTTGGGTAAAATTCCATTGACTCTTACCTAGACTGGCTCTTAGGCTTCGTTCTACAGATGCTCAGTCTGTAACATCAGCATGATATCGTTTATTATTGCCAACTTATGGGCATGTGGAAAAATAAAATGAGATATGACATATAAAGTACTTTCTGAACAGTATCATGAAAAGAATATAGGGCCTAATTCTACATTCTAGGTTCTGGAATCAGACACTGGGGTTACATCCTGAGTCCTGCCACTTACTAACTTAGTGACCTTGGTCTTTCCATTTATAAAGGAAAGGGAAGATACCTACTTTACAAGTTTTGGGTCATAATTAAATGAGATAATGTATGTTAAAATGACTGGCATGCTGCCTGGCTCATAGTAATATTCACTCTTTCTTCCTACTAAAAACAGTTCCTGTACACATTCTCTGTATTGCTATGTTATGCAGATAAGCTTAGATCAGCAGTTTTCATTTTAAGCAAGAAGGACAAACATAGATAATAACTATTTAAATAATTAATAGGCAGGAACAAACCATTTACTGATGCTATACATGGGAAATAAGAATTCTCTGCCATGACCTAATTCGTGTCCTTGGTCAATACGTTTTCCCTTCTTTGTTCTAGGGGAGATTAACAATATTGTGCAAAAAAAGGCCTAATCAGAGTCTGGAAAAATGTAGACCAGTAAATTGTAGTTATTGCTACTGAAGTTATTATCACTTACTTGCATTCTAGAAGAAACAACCGGCACTATTACTATTCATATATAAGAGTAAATAAGAGTGTGATTCAAAGGACTAATAACTAACCCTGAGTTCATTCCATAGTAGTTCTATTCCCGTTTATATCTCTGGCAAAATGGCTCCATTCATTAGCTCTATAGACTGGTAACATCAAGCTTATGGATTTAATTCCTAGGTGACCTTTTACCCTTGGCATCTTACATGATCACAGACTGAAGCCCTGATGTCCGGAAGAGGTCTTATAAAGGGGGCCTTTGACCAAAAGGAGGGCTTGATGAGTAGCTGTTCTTCGTATTTAAAACAAACTCCTATTCTACTTCCCACCATTTCACTGGTGGTATTTCCCAGAGATTCAGTCTCCATATTCCTACTTTAAGGGAGGTCGCGGTGGGGGCAGAAGTTTCCCTGGGGGAATCTTGCACAGTCCAATGCATTCAGCTTTGTCCCATGACCTTCAAATATATGGCTCCAGCTGCAACCCAGCCTTTTATCATCTCCCTTTCCCTCTCCCCTGCTTCAGGCCAGTGGCCAGAGCCTCTAGCCTTTGGATTACTCAGGCAAGGAACCAATAGGGCTCTGGGAGTATTTGCCTACTCTCTCACCAGATTTAAGGGGCAGCATTCAGAGCAGAGAGATGTAAGATAAGCAGTCAGAGGGCAGAGAGCAGGGGAGGTAGGAAAGTTCTCACCTAACTGCTGACACAAGCCTTCTTAGACCTGGCAGATGGTTCAAAATGACTCCCGTTCTTGGGGTGCTTTTCGCACCTATTGATAATTTCCTGCTGGATCTTCCTGACTACAATTCTCTTGACCTGTCTGGAGCTCCCCTTCAGCTGGCCATCACAAATATCCTTCAATTTCTGTATCCAGTGGTTCACCCTCAGCATCTATCTGCAGAGATCCCCTTGTACTCTGGCAGATACACTTTTGGGAAGAATGTCTTTTTAAATGACCCCAGGCCAACATTCTCATAATGGACACGAATTTCATGGCTGCTCCTCATTACCATGGGCCCACACATACAGCCTGTACTCCGTTTCCACAAGCAGCTTCAGTTAGCATCTGTCTCTGCTGTTCTCAGGCATGGGTCAGGCATCATCAGTTCACAGTATCCACCAAATGCAGGGAAGAACTTTCCCCTTCATTAGACCTCAGGGGAGGGAAATATACTCCTCCCACATTCCCCAGCCTCTTCGGGCAGGTTGGTCATCGGAGTATAGCTCTATACAAAGAGATGTTTAAAAAATCCTCTCTAGTCTCCAATGACCTTACCCTCTTCAAGTCTCATGATGAGAATTGTGTAGTTCTATAAAACCACTCACTTTGGAACATACTATCTACTGTCTTTATACCTAGAAGCTACAGAGGATCATCCCGTGTTAATATCCCCCCCTTTTTTTTTCAATTGAAGTTTTACCAGGTAACTTTTATGTTTCTCTCTCTTGTGCCTGCAAAGGTAAAATCCTGCCACTGTTACCCCTTTATGAATTTATATGTACTGAGACCTACTCAGCTTCACGTCATGCATATGGACTCCTTTTTTTTTTTCATAAGAAGGAATAGCCATTTGTGAATTTTATAGTCACAATCTCATCTGTTGTGTTCTATTTGGAGAAACAATAAGGACGAACATAACTGGGCTGAATAAATAAGTTAATTATAGACTTGCTCATGTTAAAGAAACATTAAATCATGAAGGATTATGAATAGCTGGGTAATTATTCCTGATCTTAATTCCTGGGATAGAGAGTTTAGAGAACTGATACCTCATTAGTTTGCATCATTCAGCGGCAAAATAAGCAAGTCATGTTGGTCTGGCCTCATTCTCCATCTCTGCATTTTTCCTTCTCCTGAGACATAGGGCCCCCTTCACCCCACTTGCATTGTCAGCCCCACTCCCAGCTCCAAGGAGTATCTTCGTTTCTTATTGTTGCTGCAAACAACTGCCATGAACTTAGTGGCTTAAAACAAACTAAATTTATTCTTTTATAAATCTGGAGGTAAAAAGTTCAAAATGGGTTTCACTGGGTGAAATTAAGGCTGTATTCCTTTCTGGAGGCTCTAAGGGAGAACCCACTTTTCTGCATCTACCAGCTTCTGGAGGATGCCTGCATTCCTTGTCTCGTGGCCTTCTTCCATCTTTAAAGCCAGAATGGCCGATCAAGTCTTTCTCATCTCGCATAATTCTGATGTCTGCTTCTGTAGTCACTTCTCCTTCTCTGACTCTGTCTCTTCTCTTCCACCTTTAAAGACGCTTGTGATTACATTGGATATTCTCCTCACCTTCAGGTCAGCTGGTTAGCAATCTGAATTCCATCTGCAACTTTAATTACCCTTTGCCAGTAACAGAACATATTCACAGATTCTGGGGATTAGAAGTGGGACATTTGGGGTGGGGCATTATTCTTCCTCCCACACAAGGAGTAGTCTCGAACTGCACCAGAGGTTACCTGATCCCGCCTTGTCTTCCCCTCCCACTCAGGAAGCAGCTGTCTATCACACCAGCGGCGTCTTTGCCCTGGCCTTGTGGCCTATATCTGCTCAATAATCCCAAGTGCTAATGAAGAATAGGATTCTAGGCCTGTTTTAAATAGAATTTTATTGGAGCACACAATCATACCCCTTCAGTTACATATTCTTATGTCTGTTTTTATGCTACAATAGCCGAGTTGAATAGTTATAACAGAGACTGTGTGGCCTGCAAAGTCTAAAATATTTATCATCTGGTCCTGAAAAAAGTTTGCTGACGCTCAACATAGAGGGCTGCTGTCTTTCTCTCTCTGATTTATTCTTACTCCTAGATTGTACAGCCTGTGTGCTCCTTCTGAAAGCAAGTGTGTGGACCAGCGCCTCCCTGCTTTGGTGGACTCTGAACTTCGTTTATCACATCACCAGCCCGGTTAGTCTCTCAGAAACTCTGATTAGTTTCTCAGCCTCTAGGCTGATATTACTTTCAGAATCAGCAACTTTCTTGGAGAGCAAGGCAGTAACAGATGCAAGGTTTGCTTCTTTCCCAGATCTTGTAAGTCTTTCTATTTAGTAGCTCACCAATGGCTTCAAACACATATTGTTTATATTTTGTCTAGCTTTTCTAGTTCACAGCAAGAAGAATGATGCAAGCAATCTGGTCCACCATGACCAGTAGCATATTTTTAGTGCTATTATTGCATTTTTATTACATCCAAATCCTTGTTATATTATCCATATTCCTTCATATCTTGTTGTTTTTTTCTGTGTTTAGCATATGGTTTTTAAATATCTTTCTTTATTCTTTCTTAAGAACTATGCTTTGTTGATGCTTTCTAATAATGAAGTCAAGTTTTATGAAATAGTCCTCTGAACCCTACAATTAATTATTTTCTCAAACTTATTCTTGACCCTTCAGAATAACATTTATTTCCCTTTGTTTTGTATTACTTTACAACAGACCTCGTTTATTTAGTTTTGCTTCTATCTCTTTATCTATGTTCCAACTAGGTAAAGTCTATCCAGACTTGATGACAAATTGGTTGCTCTTAGTCCCACCTCTCAGATAAACAACAAATCTGCTAATCAGATTTGTCCTCAACTAGAGGGCACACTGATGCATGATTTGTATTCCAAGTCCAATTTTCCAGCAGTTTCTTCCATCTTCTGGTGCCTCTTTGCTCTACTCATATGATGTATCCTATCCCCACTGCTTCATTCTTTCTGATACTAACCTGAAAAAATTCCTTTAAAAATTCCTTTTAGAGCATTTATAGCAATTAAAGTTCTTACATCTCTAACTTCTTACATTTATCCTGTTCGTTTTTATGAATAAACATCCAAAAGTGAGATACAGTATTTTAGGCATCTCATGGAGAAGCACTCATAGTCAGGGATAACTAATAAGTTTTCTGATTCATTGACACAGTCACTAGTTCTCTAGTTCAGGAGACATTCGAAAGGAGAAGTACCAAGTGTCTTCTTAACTTCTCAGGTTGCGTCTGTTTCAAGAGGTGAAGCCTGAACAGGTTCTTTCTCCATGCCACTCTGTCTGCCTCAGTGGAAATTTCTCTCATGTTCTTGTATTATATTCCCCATCAATCTTACTTTTTTTGTATTGCCTTGAAACTTATTCTATTTTTTCATTTATATTCTTATTTTGTGATTCTAGGAACTCTGAATTAAAGGTCAGCGTCTTCTACCAGTAACAGTTCTACAGAATTGAATCCTGCAGTTATCCAGGAACTGGGTCATTTCCTTGATTCCATGCAATTAAATGCCTTTCATAAATATTCTTCTTAGGCTTTCTGGATTCAAAGGGATGACATGATTTGTGAAATGAGTCACAAAAAATGCAAATTAATGTCAAAAGAAATACTTGGCATAAACTAAACCTTTTCTTAAAAATTCCTGCTTTGGTATCTAGGGATTTGGTACAGTTGAGGATTTCTTCTTTTACAAAAAGTATTCATGAGTTATGAAAGGAGCCACACTGGAAATTTTCTACTTTGTGCAATTGCATTCAGATGTTTTCGTGTCTAATAAACAAACAATGTTGTACAGTGGAAAGAGCCAGAAGACTTGTATTTGAATCCTATTTTGTAAGATTCAGCTATGTGACTGGACAATGCATTTAACTCTAAGCCTCTCTTTTTTCTTCCCTTAAATGGAAATGATGATAATGATACAACCTTACCTACTTCACTTGTTCAAAATGAATCGATATAAAATGTAGAAGAACTTTGGAGATTATTAAGCCCTATTTAAGTTATACTCATTTTTAAAACTATTTCGGAATGAAACTGTGAACTACTTTGTGCCAAAGTTAAATTTGAATGATAAATACACCTGATAATCTCTAATTATTAATCCATTCCAGAATTGACATAGAAAATCCATGATATTTATTTTCTATATGATGGGTAAACAGAACAGCCTGTGAGTAAGGAAGCTAGTTTAAACTTTAAAGGTAAATGCATCTTCCCTTCTCCTAGTGACATGTCAGACGTCAGCGATGAGCACCTTTCTCAGCTTCAGGTGCCTTAGGTCTATTCCCTGAATCTTTAAGCAATTTGGGGGACGCTCAGACCAAGACATTCAGGTTAAAAACAAAAAGCGAAACACAAAGAAAACTCACTAAGAGCTACATCATGAGAAATTGATTTCAGATTTTTCACTTTCAGTTGTATTCAGAGGAATTTCATGTGGGCATCATGGTATGGTCTCTCGGTCTCTCGGTTCCCCTCTCTCTCTCTCTCTCTCTTCCCCCCCCCCCTACAGGACAATTGGAAATATGCATTCTTACTGCCAATGAAAAAGACTCAATTCTGAGAATACAGTTCCTCATTAAAATAGCAGAATAACAGACTGCAGTTGAAGATAGGCTCACTAGAATTAAGGATTTTTCTGTATGTCTTTCGGAAGAAAATATCACTGAACCAGGTGTAAGAGTTTGATAATTTGCATACACAGAAAAAAGGGGGGAAGGTATTCCTGAAAGAGCAGCTGTTGTATTGATAGCATCAAAATTGAACAGAAACAGACTTATAGATACAGAGAACAAATGAATGGTTGCAGATAGAAGTGGGGTCGGGGGATAGGTGAAAAAGGTAAAGGGGAATAATAGGTAAAAAGTTCCTCCAGTTATAAAAAAAATAATAAGTGACAGGGATATAATGTACATCATAGGGAAAATAGTCAATGTTATCATAATATCATTGTACGGTGACAGATGGTTACTAGACTTATTGTGATGATCATGTTGTAAGGAGTATAAATGTTGAATGACTGTTGTACACCTGAAGTTAATATAATATTGTAATAATAGTTTATGTCCACTACACTTTAATTAAAAAATTGAAGGGCATGGGATTCATTTCTTCTAATAACATTGTGAAATTCATAGTAAGTGGATTATTATTTTTAAATATGAATTCCTTTATAATGTGCTTTTTAAAATATAGTGTAGTCCCTTTCTGTCAAAAAATGTAAGAAATTATCTCTAATTAGAAAAAGATTTGTAAATCATTACTCAGTTTTTACTAACATTTGTGGATGTAAACTTCCTTAGATAGAGAGTTACAATTATGAAAATTAGCAATTAAAATTTCTGATTCCTCTCTTCCTCTTTTTTTTTCCTCTCTTCCTCTTAAATTTCATCATGTACACAAGGAATATTCATTTGAGCCTACAAATAAAATGATTATTGTTGCAAAATCCTTATTGTTATTCATTCTTATTCTTCATGTCATTTAATATTGGATGATTTTCCTGGGCACCAAAAAACTATGATAAACATTCAAATTAATTAGAAAGTACACAATAATATAACAAAGAAAAAACATTAATAATCTTACTACTATGAATAATTGTTTAAAATTTTTAATTTTTTTCTATGCACACATCCATGTTTTACAAAATTTGGTCATATTGTATAGTCAGTTTTATTTAATGATTTTGTCCTTTTTTATTTAAAATCTCATTGATATTATCCATGAACTTAAGTATTCTTCAAAAATATGTTTAATTTATGAGAAATGTACTAATTTTGATTTCTACAACAAGATATTAGAGAACTCATAAGTTAAATGGTCAGTTTATAAATACTTTTTAGAAGTAATTATGTAAGTTTTAGCATTTTTTCCATAATTATAGACGTTTATCTTCAATTTATCTTTCTAAGCAATTAATGTGTGGTCTCATTTTCTTAATATAAAATTAGTTTGTGTTCTCTGAAGAATATTCAGTAATGTAGACAAAAATAAATATCATCTGTAGACTCACCATATAGTTAATTTCTATTGATATCAAATTTCCTTCTAGTCCATTTCTATTATTTATTCATTCATTAATTTATAACTATACAAACAATTACATAAAAAATGGATGTTATGCTATGTATATATAGTTTTTCATCCTGCTTTTTTAGTTAACACTATTTTTTATGTCCATTTGCTCACATCCCTGAATTTTTTGAAAATATGATTTTTTACGGATGTACGGTATCCTGTATCACGTAGACAATAATTTACTTCACTAGTGTTTTATTGTTAGACATTTGGATTGTTTTCAATTTCTCACTATTATAATGCTTTAATAAGCAGCCTTGATATTTGCATATATTTCTATTTAGGATAAATTCTTAGAAATGAAAGTCATTTCATATTTAATACCAAATGTCTATACAAATTTAACTTTACAAAGTGTTTGGTAATGAATATTCCACTGAGCCCTTTAAAACCGTATATTTAAAAAAAAATAAAAGCTTTTGCCATTTTGAAAAGCAAACCATGCTTCATTGGTTTTTTTAATCTTAATTGTCTTTAATTATTTGATGATTTTTCTATTTATAAATTTTATACATTTATTGGTAACATATTTATTTTATTGGTAAATGTCTTTCCATTTTGTGAAATGTTTATTCACCTTATGTGACCAATTTGCTTTGTAAGAGCTCTTTACATACTGAAACTTACCTTGATCTTCAGAAATTATAAGCAAATTGCTCAATATTAGCTAACAATTAAAGCAAAGATTCTAGTCTATTTTATTTCTTGATGCTTAATTGATGGTTTTTTAACCTATAATAATTATTAGTATTTGCCAACCATATGATCATCAGTAAAATACTTCACCTCTCTGGGCCTTGTTGATAAATTATATATATTCGTGTATATGAATTTTATATATGAATCATTACATACATTATATGTTTTAAATGAAATGTTGATTTTTGATGTTTTTTTCTGGAGATATAAAGTAATCTCACAGCAAGATTAAATGAGTCCTGTTTCTAATTATATTTAATGAGAATCCAGTAATGTCTGCAGAGGGCTATGAACAAGATTTTTGGACTTTATATAGTAGGTCCCTGAGAATAGGATATTTTAGGCCCTTCCAACCATATCATCACTAACACTGAAGCACCTCCAGCTTCATCCTGCCCAGAGTTGGATACTTTGACTAGATTCTTATGGTAACTGGGACCTGTTTGTGCCAGAGTATACGTGTTTGTGAATAAAACTTTAACATTACTAAAACCCATTGAAAATAAATTCTAAGCCTACCCACCTGTGATTTATACTCCCTAACACCTCAAATGCCTGTAAGTATTACTTTTATTTATCCTTGTCAGATTTCAACATTTTATTGTAAATGTTAGGGTAGAAAGAATGAAAGTGAAAAAGGCAAGAAAATGACAATGGTGTTAGTTGATCGCTAGTTGAATTAGAAGTTGCCGGGAGAAGGCTGTGAAAAAGCTTAAATGGAAAACATAGAAATGTTTGAACGAACAAGTCATTGGGCACTCTGCCTCAATTTTGTTTTCTAATGTTGTCCATCCTGGGCACTTGACCTTCTGGCTGGTATAATAGCTATTATGATGTTGTCCTTGAATATTGTTCCAGAACTGTGTGAAGCAGAGAGATAAAAAACTGGAAGTAGATTCCTGAGTCCTGAAGAAGCTTTGATCTAGCAAGGAAAAAAGAATCTAAGTAGCCACATTCTTGGTGTCTCCAGGGACAGGTAATGCATGGAATTTCTACCTTCTTATTAAAAAGGGACCAACAGGATTTGATAAAGTAGAGCTGTGAAAATGTTGGACTTTGCCGCACTTATCCTCGTTCTCTCACCAACCCCAAGACACTAAACCTACTTTCAAAATGTTGAGCTTAAGAGAACTGTTGTTTTTTAAGTCCCTCCTCAGATTCTGTGGAAATCGTCTCCTCTTCCGGGGCCTATAGGACGATTTAAAACTTTGCTTTAAATAAGTTGCTGGTCCTTCTCATATTTGGTTGTGTTTTGAGAATGAAGGTCCTCACCTAGTATTTAATTCCCCACGTTGGATCTGTGATAAAGTCTGTAAGATAATGCTGGTCCTGGCTGGGGATGAAATTTTTCTATCACATACACAGAGAAACAGAAGAATAAAGCAGGCGATGGTGGTGGTGGTGGTGGTGTGTGTGTGTGTGTGTGTGTGTGAGAGAGAGAGGGAGAGAGAGTTTGAGAGAATTTTCAGTTAGATCAAGTTCCTTGTGAAAAACAGCTACACTTTTCTGCCCTTAATTTCCATGAAAACATACACTTTTTAAACAAATACTCCTTAAAATCAATGATCTCTGAAATCAAAACTTTGACTGAAACACCAACCACACGTAATTCATAACTTATCTCATATCTACCTATTGGACACCAGCTGTGGTTCAAATATCCTCCTTTGTCAACATTAGATCTCCAAATATGCTGGTTTTCCCTAAGAACACCTCATGCTTCATCACTGCTTCTCTAACTTTCATTGCTAAAACAAATAAACAAGCAAAAAACACCAATAAACAACTTTCTATTACATTTATACCAGGTTCAAAATTACAGTTGTTTTTTAAGAGGTAAAGTGGTCTTATTAAGGTTTTACACATTAAAGTATGAATGTCAATAGTTTAAGCCTTCCTAGGACATTTGTCTTCGAGAGACAGCTTTAATTTCAATTGTTGAATTTTAAGCAGCAGGAAAAAATGATGACATTGTGATTCCTCTCAAATTTAACTTAACCCAACAGACACATGAAATTATTTATCTGGACCCATATTTGAGTTCAATACTAAAAGCAGCTGAACTTCCTCTGCCATAAAATAAAGACAAATACTTGTCAGATTTGTACGGATAAATAAGATAGCATTTGTCAAGCAGAGAGCAAAGTTTATAGCATTCATGTCATATCAATGATTAGTTATCTTAATTTACTCAGGAAGGTGCTGGATTTGTCTTACATTAGAAGTCACCTGTTCTACCTTTTATTAAGGACAGCCCTCAAGGCATCTGGGAATTTCTTGGCTTAGGGTGGTCTCACAGCACTGTGGGAAAATGACAGCCTAAAGTAGAAAATGGCAAATACTTGGGCACAAGCGTCACAAATCCTAGCTTCTGTGTCTCTAGCAGACATTACTAATTGATCTCAGCATTCTTTCTTATTGATCAGAGACATAGTTTTAGAATTTTCAACATAGTAGTCCAGGCAGCCACTCCTAACTAATTAATGCTGGCATCGAGTTTAAAGCATTTGCCATTAAAGGTCTAGGACAAAGATCAGCAGCTTCTTTTTTTTTTTTTTTTTTTTTGTAAAAAGCCAGAGTTTTTATTTTGTGTGCCATATGGTTTCTATTTCAGCTACCTAACTCTGCCTTCATAGCACAAAAGCAGCCACAGACAATATGTGAACAAATGGGAGTGGCTGTGTTCCAATAAAACTGCATTTGCAATAATAGGCAGTGGGCTAGATGTGGTCCATGGACCCATGTTTGCCAACTCCAGGTCTAAAGTCTCTGCTAAAATCAAAGAAAGTCACTATAATGGCAAATGCTGCTGAAACCATTTTAGGAGAGTTTGCAAAAACGATATTTTAGCCATCTGACAAGGTGGGGGATGTAAAATGGGCCTGAGACCTGAGGACTTCCTTTGCTTCATTCTACCTGAAATCCTGCTGAGTCCTTTTTTTCTTTCAACTCTCAGAGATTCCAGAGGTTAAGTGTGCCCATTTCTCTTGGACCTGACTCAGTGGGTCTATTCCAGGTGTTTGTGTTGACGCTAAAATGTACCTGCTGTCTCCTATCTAGGCCATTTACGTAAATGTTAGATTACAACACTTGTCTTTAACCTTGAGTGTGAGTTTCCTCCCCATTTAAACTCATAATCCAGAACATCACTGGAGACTCCCATTGTCCCAGCAATTAAAGTAAACCTTGAATGTTGCTAGCCCCAAAACCATGCAATAAACTGAGGTAAGTATTACCAAAACCTTCTACTTTTTCTTGGAGAATTCTCACATTGAGAGTTTTCCTCAATGGTAAGAAATAATGGTGGTTCAGTATATGGAACACTGGGCAAGTCATTTTACCTTTCTGAGCCACTGTTTCTTCATCCATAAAATAGATATAATAACACCTTCCCTATCTATTTCATAGAGTTGTATGAGACTCGACGGGTACCTTTTTTACTTAGGCTAATATGTGTCACAAAAATCACATCATCCACTAAAAACCCTTTTCCTTCCATTCATCTCCACCTATATCATCATAATTATTCACATCCTGTGACAAACATCAGGGTTAATATTGGAGGAATGAGTCTGCTAATGCAACTTTCCGTCCCAAATCAGAGAAGTTTGTCCTGATCAATGTTCTACCTTCTTCATCCATCAGCTCCATGTGACAGAGAACAAGTCAAGTCTCCAGATGGATCCTGGCTGTCATGGCTTTTTGGCACCAAGATGCTTCCAAGTATCCAGCATCAGTAAACAGACAACTATGAAGTTACTTAAACCCTATACGTCTACGCCAAGGTATGTGATAATAAAATATTCTAAGACAAAGGACTGAAGCAGTGGCTATTGCTGGGAAGCATTAGGTGAGAATTATTTACCGTAATAGCTATGACTTGGGCAGAAGAACCCTTCAAATTCCAGCTGAAGTTCCCTTTAAGAAAAATAAGTGACTAATAGTATTATAAAATCAAAGCTGCTGTTCTCCTTCCAAAGTCCCTAAATTGCATGGGAATAAAGTATTTGATTTCCTGGAGAAATTCAGATTTATCAACATTCCCAGAGAATTCTGAAAACATTCATTTCAGAACCATCTACATTTTCTTCCTGCATGCATTTACCAAATGATTGCAAATACCACCTTTTTAGCATCAAAGGGATCCAGGGCAATAGCTTTTTCCAAGGTCATTTTTTCCTTTGTTTCTCAGTTTCCCCACCCTACAAACACTACTTCAGCCTTTGTAAAGTAGGATTTACAAACATCTGCTTTCCTTCCTCATGAGGGCATAAAAAAGAACAAATGGAACAATGCCTCCAAAGTACTTTGGAGCTGAAAGATCCAAACAGCCAAGTCCAGCAAACTTTCTAAATGAACTAGCAGTATGTTTGGCTCTTTTCCCAACTGGGAAAAAATAAAGCTATTTCTGTTCAGCTGCTTAGGTCCAGATGTTGGGAAGGCCTTTCACTGTACAACAGTCCCAGCGGTAAAAACAGGATCCCACTCTTTTGTTCACGGGGACTGAGAGTCCTGTGCGGTCAGAGTGGGGTGTTAGCCACACAATTACTTTAGATGGGCAGACAGCATCACTCCTGCTGGATGGTCCAAGGCCATGTCCGAAGGGAGCCCTCATAGTCATAACGAGGGAGCTAACACAGAGCCTCAGCGGTGGCTGTCACTCAAATTGTGATGGACAATCTGCCGGTGAGGCTCATGCCCCACAGCTTCATGGTTCTGGCCAAGGAAGGTGCTCACTCTGGTAGAGACCAGACATTCTGTCAGACTAACCCTGCTCCTACATGAGGCCAGGACTCTCCAAGCAACAGAACCCACTGGCTTCGTTCCCAGTCTTCCCTCTTTCTTTACTCTCTGCCCTAATCCTTGCCCACCCTTCACCGCCCAGGAAGGGGACTTCTGACTGGTCTTCCATCCTCCTAATTTCTATTGTGTATGGATTAACTTTATGCTCTGCTCTTTGGAGCTTTACCTGTGGATTTCTGAAATGCTTTTTTTGATCTCAGGTAGCCTGAGTCTTGCACATCAAAACCTTTACCACTCAATCTGTTTCTCAGAATTGGGCTGCAAAACCTAATCTGAAAGACAAAAATCAAACAGTTTCTCTTTTATAATAATCTATTCATTCTCAAAGTAATGAGTGTCTCCAGCTGAACTGGGGAAACGTGACATATTGGATGCCAGTGCCCTGTCATATTCCAATATATGATCTCCTTATAGTAGTGAGCACTCTTTACAGTCTCTCTTAAAAGGACGGAGCCCAAACTGAGATGCCATTCTTCTGATTTTCATCTCTTCTGCTTAGGACTTGCCCATAGATGAAGCAGCTGCTTTCCATTCATACGTGGACCAGGAAAGAGCCCGTGCACTCGCCGACATAGAGCCATCTTTTCTCACAATGTATCACATTGAGCAATACATTTCTGTGAGATACTCTTTTTTTTTTTTTAAGTTCTTTTTTTTTTATTTATTTTTTATTTTTTTATTTTTTATTAATTTTATTGGGGTGACAATTGTTAGTAAATTTACATAGATTTCAGGTGTACAATTCTGTATTACATCGTCTATAAATCCCATTGTGTGTTCACCACCCAGAGTCAGTTCTCCTTCCATCACCATATATGGAGATACTCTTTTATGAGCTTGTCTGAAATCATGTCAAGGTACTTATTGGAAGTCATAATAAAGCATAAATCATACACATATTTCATCATGACTTAATGAGGAAGCATAATTCCAAGATAGGCCCAAAACAAATAGCATTTATATATATATAATGATTACTAACACTCCCTTAAAGATTGCTTCTCAAAGAGTGCTATGTGAGCATAAAAAGATTTCGTGAACTCTCCAGAATAATAACAATACTTTACCTTTATTAAACATGTACTCTGTACCAGTGCTTCACATATGATAACTCACTGAATTCACCTCCAACTCTAAGATAAATATCCCCCCATTTTACTTACAAGGAAATTAAGACTCAGAAAGATCAAATAACTTGCCCAACTTCATACAGCTAGTAAACGTGGGAGTCAGAATTCAAACTCAAGTTTATCTGACTGAGAAATGTCCATCAGAGTCAACTACAGGGCTGGTTAACAATGCATATGTCCCGCCCCCCTCCCACCAGTGATTGCTACTGACTAAGTCCCAGGGGTGGGGGCGGCTGGTCACTGTGCAAGTTCAGCCTCCACTCAGGTTCGAGGCTACCTTGGTTGGAACTCTGAGCACTGCTGTTGGTGGTTTTCTAATCCTGGGACATTTACTTCTCTGTGCCTCAGTTTCCTTGTCTTTAAGACAGAGAGGGAAAGAATTGTAATTCTGAATTGTAACGTCATTCTGGGGAACGAGTCAGCATATGTAAGGTACTTAGAATGTATCTTGACATGGTAAACACAGTAATTATTATTATTATTATTATTATTATTATTATTATTATTATTGATCTTATGTGCTATTGATCAGATGCTCTATTCCCCAGTGTGTCACATTAAGCAGTATATTTGCATGAGATACCATTTCAGAGTTGAGAATGACTGTGCTATGCTTTTCTTTTGACTTCGCGGGGGTAAGCAAATAATCACATGTAAAATTTCTGGACATTTTCACCTTTTTTCCACTGCAAATTTGATATAAAAATCACATGAACTAGCCATACAATACCTGAAGAATTTTCAGATGTGCTACAGCACAGCGTCGTAACTCATAGAACAATTACTTTTTTCTAAGAAAAAGCAGTAACTTAATTCTCATGGTAAAGATGTTGACTGGGTGATGTGAAGCAGAAAACCAGAGCATGGGGACGAAAGTAGTATTAAGATTTGTTTTAAGATTTTGGTTTTTTAGAGCAGTTTTTTTTTTTTTTTTTTTTAGGTTCACAGCAAAATTGAGAGAGGAAGATACAGAGATTTCCCATATATCCCCTGCCCCCACTCATGCACAACCATTATCACCATCCCTCACCAGTGGGACATTTGTTACAACTGATAAAGCTACACTGACACATCTTAGTCACAGAAAGTACATAGTTTACCTTAGGGTTCACTCTTGATATACATTCTTTGGATGTAGACAAATGTACAATGACATTTATCCATCATTATGGTCTCTTACATAGTATTTTCACATCCCTAAAAGTCCTCTGTGTTCTGCCTATTTATCCTTCCCCAACCCTCAACCCTTGATCTTTTACTGTCTCCATAGCTTTGCCTTTTCCAGAACGTCATCATATAGTTGGAACCATATAATATGTAGCTTTTTCAGCTTGGCTTCTTTCAGCTAGTAACATGCATGTAAGTTTCCTCCGTGTCTTTTCATGTCTTTATCATGTCTCATTTATTTTTGGTACTGAATAACGTTTCGTTGTCTGGATGTACCAGATTATTTATCCATTCACCTACTGAAGGACATCTTTGATGTTTCCAAGTTTTGGCAATTATGAATAAAGATGCTATAAACATTCATGTGCAGATTTTTGTATGAACATAAATTTTCAGCTCCTTTGGATACATACCAAGGAGCACGACTGCTAGATTGTATAGTAAAAGTATGTCAGTTTTGTAAGAATCCACCAAACTGTCTTCCAAAGTGACTGTACCATTTTTGCGTTCCCACCAGCGATGAATGAGCACTTCACATCTTTGCCAGCCTTTGGTGTTGTCATTGTTCCAGATTTTGGCCATTCTAATAGCTGAGAAGTGGTATCTCATTTTAATTTGCATTTCCCTGATGACACATAATGTGGAGCATCTTTTCATACGCTAAGTTGCCAACTGTATGTCTTCTTTGGTAAAGTAGCTATTAAGATCCTTGGCCCATTCTTTTATTTGGGTTATTTGTTTTCTTTTTTATATTTTTTATTTTTAAAAATTTTTTAATTAAAGTTTATTGGGGTGACAATTGTTAGTAAAGTTACATAGATTTCAGGTGTACAATTCTGTATCACATCATCTATAAATCACATTGTGTGTTTACCACCCAGAGTCAGTTCTCCTTCCATCACCATATGTTTGATCCCCTTTACCCTCATCTAACACCCCCTACCCCCTTATTTGTTTTCTTATTGTGGAGTTTTAAGAGTTCTTCATCAATTTTGGATAACAGTCCTTTATCAGATGTGTCTTTTGCAAATATTTTCTCCCAGTCTGTGGCTTGTCTTCTCTTAACATTGTCATTCACAGAGTAGAAGTTTTTCATCACAGTGAAGTCCAGCTTATCAATTATTTCTTTTATGGATTGTGCTCTTGCTATTGTACCTAAAAAGTCATTGCCATACCTAAGGCCATCTAGGTTTTCTCCTGTGTTATCCTCCAGGGGTTTTATAGTTTCGCATTTTACATTTAGGTCTGTGATCCATTTTGAGTTAATTTTTGTGGATGTAAGTCCCATGTCTAGATTAATATTTTTTTTTTGCATGTGGATGTTCAGTTGTTCCAGCACCATTTGTTGACAAGATTATCTTTGATCCATTGTAATGCCTTTGCTCCTTTGTCAAAGATCAGTTGGCATATTTATGTGGGTCTATTTCTGTGATCTCTATTCTGTTCCATTGATCTATTTATCTAGAACAATTACTTTTTCACTTAACTGTGAGATATAATTTTTCAAATATAATGATGATAATTTGTTACAATTTAAGTCTCATACATGTTTAAGGCTGATCAGTGATTTTTTTCAAATTATAAAATTAGAATGCAGGCTGCTGGTTATATTGGAAAACTAGTACAATTCAGGCAGCTAAGAGAAGTCTCTTACGCAAAGCAACCTATCCCAGCTGTGCTTAATAAATATATTTTGTTTACAAAATGCTACCCCATATCAAACTATTTCCTCATTCAAGATAAGCAGAAGTACATGTGTCTTGAATTTCCAGCTAATCTTTGCTTACTGTCAATATACAGAATTCAACAGTGACTTACAAAAATATATATACAAGTGGAAAAAAAAAAAACCTATGTCTTAATCAGGTTTGTTTGGAGTTCTTTTGAAAGAACAAAAAGATCATTTCAAATGTGCTGATGCTAAAAAAATTAAATAATATATATTTATTTATTCATTCATCAAATCCTTAATGAATGCCTCTAGCATCTCCACATCTGCAGCTGCTCAAGAGCCAGGTGATTCTCAAAATTAACATAGGTTCATATCTAGTAAATATACTCCTTTTCACATTCTAAGTCTTTCTCACAGTTACAATTGTTACTACATTTTGTCATTAAATTCTGTTTAATTTTTAAACCACATCACTTTAATGTATTTTCTAAAAGAATGTGATACATTTCTTAATTAATTTGAATTATGTCATGAATATTAAACACTATCAAAACACTAAACTACTTGCTTTATAATTCACATATAGAATATTCACACCCTATTTCAACTGTACTTCTATCTGTTCAATCCTTATTTTCAAATGAATTCTTAAATCACAACCTAGAATTAATATTTCTATACCAAATATTTTAAATGAAATCATTTATATTTTTATTAGAAACTAAATCCACTCTAGCACTGATTAGGTTTGTATTCAGTTTTAAGTATTCCATTATATCTGTGCTCTATTTCAAGCATTCAACTTTTTTAGTGAGAATTTTATGGCTAAAAAAATGTATATGTGCTCTTTCAATGTTTCCATTTTCTACACCATTGGTACCATTAATCATCACGGTAGGATTCTGATCAAGGAAAGAAGCATGTAGATAATGGAAATACCAATATAAAAATGAAGATTGTGATACAAAATACCACATTTATAAATTATTTCCAGCTAACATTCTGGAAATAATATAGTCCTTGATACACTGATGATCTTAGAACTTATCAAAGAACAGAGATGCTAGGTAAAATCCTCTGTATTGGGGGAATGCTTCCTTTAGAAACTACACTACACTTTTAAATTTTTGTTAAATGTAATGATATATAATTTTATAGATTATGTGCTATGAAACATAAATTTTGTATACTGTATAATTGCAGAGGTCTAAAACGTGATTCAGGCACATACCAGTTTATATCATAACAAAAATTAGTGAATTATTATGATATAAACTGCTGAGGAAATTATTAGAATTCAATTATGTAGTGTTTAAAACTTGAATGAAAAAAAAGAATAAGATCTATCCACTGAGGTATTAAAAATTCAATTACAATTTAACAATATGTAGGGATCAAATGTTTGTGTTTCCCCCAAATTCATATGTTGGATCCACAATGTGATGGTATTAGGAGGTGGGGCCTCTGAGAGGTAATTATATTTAGACGAGATCATGAACGTAGAACCCCTATGACAGGATTAGTGCCCTTGTAAGAAGAGGAATAGAACATAGAGCTTCCTCAATCTGCTGTGAAAATACAGCAAGAAGTGGCCATTTACAAGCCAGGAAGAGGGCCCTCACCAGGAACCAAACCTTTGGACACTTTGATCTTGGTCTTCGCAGCCTGCAGAAATGTAAGAAATAAACGTCTTTTTTCAGCCACCCAGCCTATAATATTTAGTTATAGTAGCTCAAGCTGACTAAGTGTGAAATTAAGAAATCAGTTTTTGTCCATTTATTATTACATAAAAATGTATTGGGTGCCTATCAGTATGCAGAGGGTTGAGTATCTCAAAGACAAATAGGAAATATTTCTTGACCTCAGGGTGCTCACCACCCAGTCATGAAGACATATGTGTTAATAGTTATCATTCTATTGGGAAGGTTTTATTATCGAGGTCTGTACCAATCCCTCCAGGTGCAAGAAAAATGGGGTGGCAAACTGCTTGGAACAGCCTGAGCAGTGTGCATAGAA
Source organism: Rhinolophus hipposideros (assembly GCF_964194185.1). Lineage (NCBI taxonomy): Eukaryota > Metazoa > Chordata > Mammalia > Chiroptera > Rhinolophidae > Rhinolophus > Rhinolophus hipposideros. The sequence goes on along the minus strand of NC_138057.1, from coordinate 56,581,490 downwards.
GAGACCCTATGTTGAATGTGGGTTTGAAGAATGAGAAAGAGTTCTCTAAGCAGAGAATTGAGAAGAGGCGTTTCAGAAGGAGGAAAGATCCTGGAGGTTCAAGGTCTAGGGTAGCAGAGCGAGCTTGGAGAACAGCAGATAGTCCCATGAGGCCGTCATGGGGGACTCGGTGCTTAGGAAATGGAAGTAGCTGAGTCCAAAGAGGCAACCATGCTAAAGAAGGCGTATTTCACGCGGGGGCAAAAAGACGTCACTTAAGGTACTAGCCAGGAAAGTCAAAGATTGGTTTTAAATATATTACTTGGTCACTACTCCCCCTGAATGAGAATACTTGGTAGCTGTAACTCCCTAAGCGTCCAATACCATGCAGAATGTTTCCTCAGTAGACACTCCATAGACCTTGTCAATTACCCAGGTGACAAAGCCCTTGGGTCGAACTGTCCTAATATAACATACGATTGTCCTGATAAATTCATGTGTGTGTGCACATGTGTGTGTCAGCTTTGCTTCTTGTTCACAAATTAATGCATTGATTTGAAAATATTCAGTAGTATATTCTTACTATGAGCCATATACTGTAATAGATGCTGGGGATACAGAGAAAACAAAACAAAATCCCTGACAAATTGTCCAGTATTGCTTCATGTATGTACTCCTTCAACTGTTGTTTTAAAAATAGGAGTGCCTGATAGGTGCTAGCCACTGCTTCAGGAGGCATTCTGATAAGTGAACATATAATTACCACCTGGTATGTGTTAAGATGGGGTAAAGGCAGAATGAAATAGAAGAGCATTGGGGCAGTTCTGAAGGGCAGTTCAGAGAAGTTATTCTAGTAGGGGTGAGGTCTGAACTGAGGCAAAAGGATGGATAGAAGTCACCAAGAGAAGAAGAAACAGGGGAGGGCTGTAGCCTGAGGCTTCAAAGCAAAAGGGGGTAGCACTGCTTAGGCCTGAGAAGGGAAAGAACTTGGTCTGCATGCAAGTGTTTAGCATGGCTGGAGTGGAGTATAGGTGGGGGAAAGGGAAATGAGGCGGGAAGAGGGAAGCAGAAGCCACGTTGTGAGGAGCCTTGGTTGGATTTGATTGATTATGAGTACAAGGAGGAGATAATGGTAAGATGTGATCTCTTGTCTCTGTACAGCCTGGTGACACCAGCAAGACATGGTCAGAATTACATTTTAGGAAGATGGCTCTGGATCTTCGTGGAGCTGTGAAGAATGTCCTGGACTGGGGATAAGGAGAAAGAAAACCAGAAGCAGAGACACCTCTTCATGGCTATATTCCGAATAGTCAGCACGGGTATTCGATAAATACCAACATGGGGTGGGGTGGGGGTTAAAGGTAACCCCAATTTGTTGGTTCTACAATCACCCATTGCATTCAAAGAAGCCAACCTGAAGTTTCTAATAAACAGTCTGAGGTTAAACCTGTGCACATTTTCTTGAAACTCTTGACTAGTTATTTTCTGTTCCCAAAGACTGTTGGTAGATGTTCCTTCAGTAACGATGGCTAATCTTCCAGAACATTAATCAAACTAGGTTTTTCTCTCCTTGGCAATATGGACATTACAATTGCTTATTTATTATTTGATTACCGAATTCAAAATACCCCATACAAAATCAGGAGGTCTACTTAACTTTAAAGCCTTTTTGCAAAAAAGCAAAAGTGATCTTTAGGAAAGAGTGCAAGATTTGAGAGCATGAGATCCAGTTTCTACTCCTGGCTCTGTGATCACAAATAAATTACAATCTTCCGAAGTTTAAATTTCTCACTGGCAAAATGAGCATAACATACCTAACTCACATGGTTGCAAAGATTAAATGATATGTATGCACAAAGTGTTTTGTACAATCTATGGAGCTGTAAAAATATAAGTCATTGAAGTTATTATAAAAATAATTCGGAAAATTTTTGTGCTTTATTATTATAGCCAACATACTCTGTTTCTTGGCAAGTATATGGTAACTCTTTTCTCACTAGTGTGGTTTACCCAAAATCATAGATTTACTTAAATTCAGACTTTTAAGGGGTGACCTAATGGAGTCACAGTGAGCCACAGAGCTGTGAACATACAGATTTTGATTTCACACTCCCATGGTCGTATTTGGCCTCCCTCCTTACTCCAAACCCTGAGGGTGAGGACAACCAATAAGACGTTTGCCTGAGAAACAATGCAGCATCTGGTCCACAGAGAACAAAAAATGTCACTGACTATGTAGAAGAATTATACCCCAGAAAACACAAGGAAACCTTCATTTGTTAAAATTAGAGGAGACCCCCACTCTTAAATCTAGAATGACAGAAAAGTAAGAAACCATTACTAATTATCTGAAAAGGAGTCATTTCTTGTTTATATAACCCACAAATATGTACGTGTGTGTCAATGGTACACACTGTAAATATGTGAAAGAATAAATACGAGCCATGATGCTTTGATGAAACATTATCCTCAGCTCAAAAAAGAAAAACAGCCCACAAAAATAAAATCATCTTCATAGCCTAATTCTGCATCGATCTCTAATTCATAATAATTTACATTTTGAGGCAATTTGCACATTATTGCCAGACCCATTAGGGGTATTTTTGCGACAAGTGGACTGAATCTATATAACGCGCACTCTCTTTTCAACAGCTCTCATTCGCTTCTCAGAGCATAAGTAGCTAAGACCAGTTAAGTGTTGCTGGAGAAACTCTTGGTGATTCCTTAACACTGTCTTGGGAGATGCACCTGCCCCCAGACCCTGATTATATATAAATATGTTTATATAAAAAATATATAATATCTACACCACAGTGCTATAGACCATAATTAACTATACTTCTTAGTCTACCCCTCAAAAGAGGCACTTAATCATTTGTCCCTTGGGAAAGTGTATTTCTGGCTGAGGAAAGCCCACACATAACCATTCCATGTACAGTTCTAACCACAGTGCCCGGTGCAGAGGAAACCTCAATGAATCTAAGAAGTAGTAGTTGTTGTTCTCACCCTTCTTAGAGTGTCAAGTAGAAATCTGCATTTGGGAAGAGTATACCCTTGCTTTCCCAAACATCTCATAAAGGTTATTAACACTGGATGATCTCCCTGGTGGTACAGACCTGCAACTCCCCACAGTATCAGGGGGACCGATTTTATTCTGATGCACTAATTCCCAGACTCCTGCATTAGAAAATATAAAGCCCCTTCCTAAAAGGCAAGAATGGATCTTGTGAGAATTCTATTGTATGGGGTAGTAATGCAAGTTTGGGCTATGGAAAACTCGATTCAAAATCTAGCATAACTATTTACTACAAATAACTTCAGATAAACTATCTCTCTGAACCTTGGGTATAGCTCTTTAAAATAAGGGCAATATATTTTTGGTGGTTGCTATGGATATTAAGTGAAGCATTATATATTTACAAATAGTATATATCTTGTCTGGCATATGGCAGGCACCCATCAAATCCTAGCCTTCTTCCTCTTATTTCAGGTTCTTGGATCCATGGGATTGATGGTGATAAAGAACTTCTCACAGGCCATAAAAGAGTTGTGTACACCTGAAACTAATAAATTTTTTTAAAAAAAGAGTTTTATTGGCTGTACACGGGAGGTCAACCTAGGAGTCAGTGACTTCTACTTTCTCCTAAGCTGTGGCTATATCAAGGTCTGAGTGATGATAAGATGTGCCTTTAAGTCACCGACATATTCTAGCTGACATTCTGAGGCTTTGGACCCTGATTATCTTACTCTTCTAAGTGGACACTCATTCCAAAGAAACTATCACAACTCAGCATAAGTTTCTGAACCTCTCTATGGATCTTGCCGCCAGAGCCTGTGGGAGATTTTTCAGGATAGTTTCTATGCCCTTTGAGGATTGATTAGTAATTTGGAAACAGCTAAAACTTATTTTGAATTTGGACAATATGGCCGGTAGTGAACTGGAGTAACAAACACAAGAATGTTTTTGGCAATAGCGATAGGATTGCCTTCCAGGACTTTACTTTAAAAACATGCAACTAGGTGCATTCGTGGGTATGTTTATAAAACAGACAAACAAACCAGTCCCTGCTCCTTTTCAAAACTTATCTTCCAGTTGTGAAAATAAACATATGCCATTGTCAGTACATTAGGATGATAGCAACGTGTTTTTCAAGAATTTAGAAATAAATTTCACACACAATGGAAATGACTAGTCAATAATGGAAGTGAACCAGAAGAAGGCCTGCGAGAGAAACAGCTGTGACTTGGGAGTGAACTTGGAAAAGCATTCCTGAATTGTGATATGATTTGGTAAGCAGAAATCTAATTAATTCCACGTGAAGTGGGGGGTCAGCATAACGCATGGACAGGTAAATGCAAAGAGCCAGAAGCTGACTGTGTTTTGTTCAGCAGTGTTCAGGCAGACATGCGCAAGCTTTCCTGTCATTAAAGAGGTGATTTCTGCTGTGGGCAGGGTGATTTATTGCCACCCCCCTTAGCCATGATAAAACATCTCTCAGTACTAGCCACCTTCCTTTGCTTTGATTATAGGCTAGACAAATGACCTTCTGATAATACTGGAAGGTGAGAGCCTGAGGACTGACCCTGAGCCATGACAAACTCTCCAAGATAATGCAACATTATAAAGCCCCTTATAAAACCCCAGCCAACCTTCTGGAAAAAACCATCCTTTCTTCCTACAAAATATGGCCACGACCGGAAATTATAGAAAATTATTCAGAAAATTAAAATCACCTTAAACTCACAACCCAGAGACAATCACTATTAACATGTTGATGCATTTCATCTAAACTATTTTTTAAAAATCTTTTTATGTAACTGAGGTCAAATTGTATATTCAGTTTTCCATTTTGCTTTTTTTATTGAGCATTGCAACCTAGATATTTTCTGAATTACCTAAAGTACCCATAAATATAACCATTAAAATTCCATGATATTCCACTAAGTGGTTTTTTTTTTTTCAGTGTACTTAACTAATCTTCTATTACTGGATATTTGGGTAGCCTTTAATTTTTTTTTATTAAGAATACTATAATAAGTATACTAATGCAAAAATCTTATTCTCTATTTGGGATTATTTCTTTGGTTAAATCCTCACATTTTCCCGAGGTTTGTAAACTTATGGAACTCCCTGTTTCTAAATCCAACTGCTTACTGAACTCTTCCACTTGAAAATGTGCATGACCTAAGAAGAGCAAATACTGAGGGTGAGTCTGCCCCTGGCCTCAGCCTGGGCACTCGGATATGTTTTCTGCTTCAGGAGAAACCTATCCTCAAGAGTGAGCCAGAGGATTGCAGGCAGAGGAAAGTTACAGCAATTTGTGGGTGTATAAACTGGGGAAGAGGAAGAAAAGAACTGCCCTCACCACCAGCCTTTACAATCTGGGTTCATGGATCTTGATCATGTAAACTTTGATGTTCATGTCAGAGCACTGTGACACTTCATTCTATTTCCAAAACTCTTATTTACTGGCTCTTTCATTACCTTATCAATCCTCAGAACAGTTGTGGCTCTGAGGTAGCTTCAAAGATCCACCCCATTTCCTGAGACTCAGAGAAATCAAGTGTCTTGTCCAAAGTCATGCATGTACTAAGTGGTAAAACTGTATTCAACCCAGGTCTGTTGGCTCTGAGTTTGTAATATTTCCATTTCACCATGGTGTTTCCTCTCCAGTAGTTATATTGGGATGCAGGGAAACACACCAGGCTGCTGGGGCATTTTATTACTCTTTTTGAATGTGTTTGAGAGGCAATGGTGGTAAGCATCAATCTGTAATTCTAAACAAACACAGTTTAAAATCCCAAGTGGACTATCTTGCACGTGGGTCCACCTGAGACTCCCAGTTTGAGTGATGATAGAAGCAGCTGGAGATCTGCAGCAGTTATGGGAGATTGTATATGTTCTGGGAGCTCAGGAGGTCTAAGCACTCTAGTATCTATAATTGAAAATGTACTGAAGCAAATAGAAACTTGTGATCCCCTGTGGATTTTATCAGATGCTTTGGACATTAAAGGAATTCCTGGAAAATTATAAATTGAAACACTTGTCACGCAGTGGAAACAGGGAAAAAAAATCATACTTAGACTTTGGAAAGAAAATAATAAATTGCCCATAAAATAATTTATAGTAGATTTGTAGCTAGAACTGGTTATGAGAGAGTGTTGTGGTATAAAAGAAAGAGAATTTCAAAAATGCATGGGAACTGTTGCTAATTCATTATACAGGAGCAAATACAATTGTGCAGAGACAGTTAATTGTTCTGCATGGACTGCAAGAAGAAGATAAATATAAGATAACAGCATTACTTATGGCATGTGAGGGAGAAATAGACGAAATATGTTTTTTTTCTTTATTCTAATTCCATAAGTAGGAAATTCCACTCAAGGTAAAATCAACAAAGTGCTTTCACAATAAATGGTACTATGAAAATACAAAAAACGTGCACTCATTTTCTCATTTTGTGATAGGAGGGACTCTTCAAAGAATCTAAGAATCAGTTTTAGTAAAATGTACAGAAACATTATTTATTTATTTAAGAGCTGTAAAAATACTTCCAGACAGAATGGTGGCAAGGGCTGCCCTTCCCCAAATTCCCAGGAAAATAACCAACAAAATGTACAAATAGGATTTGCACATAAGAAATCGATAATGGGTCCCAGAGAGAATAGTCCTAAATGGACCAGATGAATGGAATCCATTGAAAACTGACCTGACATCTGTAACTGAGAAAGAAGAGCACACCTGGAAAGCAAATGAGAGAAAGCTCCTATCTTGGTGGGAAAGAGTTTTAGGAAACATGTGGGCGGAGGAGTTGGTGAAAAATGCACCACATAAAACGTTTTGTGGTCTGGCAGCAATTGACCCAATACTAAAGACCACTATAGAGATGTGGACAGGTAGAAATACAAAAAATAAATAAAGAAGTGGGTTTTGTATGTGGTGTGATGTGTATGCGTCATGTGCGTGTGTGTGTGTGTGTGTGTGTGTGTGTGTACTACAAAGGAGACTTCTGTGGGGATCTATTTTGTAACAGTAGTAAATAAAACAAAGTCTAATCTTTGGCTAGAGCTGATAATCTATTTTCCTCCCTCTTCTTCCTTCCTATCGGCATCTAGTTTCATCCCTAAAACACTGAGACAGGAACACTCAGAGTCTCTGACAGACTCTTTAGAATTTCATTCCCAACTGTGGCCAAGCACAGGTTAAGACAAGAAGACTATGAAAAATGTCTGCTCTTCAAAGAAAAGGGGATATTGGCAGGTATTTTCCTTCTTTTGTGCTGTCTTCATCAGGTTTTGATTTCAGAGTTACTGTTTAAAATAGATTGAAGAATACCTTTCCCTGTGAACAGGAACAGTTTAATTATCATGGGAACTAGCCATTCAAAAGGCTGACTAAAACTCAGTGCTATTTTAGTGAAGAACTCTTAGACACTCTATCGCAATATTCCCTCTTTTTATTGAATCATTTCATCTTTTCTAATTCTTCATTGAATCAAAGGTTTTGGGGTTTCCCTCAAAAATGCAGTTGAGATAATAACAAGACGGTTTTAAAACTTTTGTTCTGACACTGACACTCAGTTTTGAAGACCTCACCCCATGTCACATCACACATTGATTTTTTGGCAGAGGACTGCAAAATAATTGGAAGAAAAGTTTTGGAAAGACTTTTTAAATTGCTATTATAATCATGTGAGGACAATATATTCACATGATTCAAAATTCAAAACTGTACACATGAAAAGTTCCCACACTTTTGCCCCAAAGCTATTTGGTTGCATTACTGGGACAAAATTGATTTATCATGTATCTTTACATGACTTGTAACATTTTAGATTTTGACATTAATAATTGCAGTTTTAGGTCACTTCTTATTCTTTGGTATTTGTGTGAGTGTGTGTGTTTATGTTTCCGTGCTTACAGGCCTTTGGAATGCCACGGCTCTAAGCACAGTGCCTGCAGTGCCCCATCGATATTCAGGCTCTGATTCAGGCTTTCCCTAACAACCTTGCATCACATCTACACACCTCCCTGGCAACGCCACCACTACCAGACCCTGCCTGTGTTCTGGGCAAAAAAAGAGCTAGAGAAGTTTCTAACTGGATGAATTACTTACTCTGATATTTTAACACCTCAAAGGCCATTCCTTAAAGAATGGTACCTTTAACCTGTTGTTCTTGGCTCAGAGTCCTATCACCTGTACTTTCCCTTATCTATGGAAGAGTGTTGGGAGGGTGTAGAAATGGGGATTGTGTGAGGCTAAAAGATTTATAGGGTTTACATTCTTCCCAAAGTAAGTGCTGGTTAACTATACAGGAGCTCTCTTGCAGAGCATTCGAAGGAGTGTGCATTTTATGGTTCAATGATACAAAGATAATATGAGGATGGTTTTATATGTGTATATATTACCACTTTTAAGATCTAGGTGGATATAATTCCAGACATTTTTCAATGCTTTACATATATGCCATATATTGGGGTATGCACATGTCTCATAATATATAGACCCCTTTACTAAGAACCTGAGCAGTGCCTGCTGAAATGAAACCAGAGATGTCCATCCATCCTGGGAGAGACGGGATCAGGGGTATCTGTCTAAAACTGGAACAAAGATCACTGACATTGATTAGAAGGACCAATTTTCCCAGCCTAAGTCCAGTTCCCATGTGATTTTAAAGCTCAGTTTTCCATTATGTTAGACACAAATGCTGCTGTGGGCTCACTTGAAATGAATGAAAACAGGCTTATTTGTGTTAATAATCAAACAGCGTTCCAAAGGCAGCTGAGAGCTGAAGGCAGAATCATGATTTCTGTACCTCAGTGTCTGAAGATAACTTCACCAAGATGAATGATCACTCGCTCCCTCTGCCCGTGTGCTGAACTGGACAAACTACTGGCCTGGTTCAACGTCTACTGGCTCTGAATCAGGGTCCTTGGGGAGGTACAGCTCTCCCTTCCTTCACTCATAAAGCAAAGTCTCCAGAGAAAGCCTTAGCTATTATGCGGCATTTTGTGACTTTAAGCACTTTGTAACTATGTAATGCTAAGACTTCTGGAGTGGTAGAAGAAAAAGAGTTGGTCAAGAGCCCTAGACTTGGTCATGGCTCTGACGACAGTGGGAACACTGACACAAAGCGTAACCCCCTGGCTCAAAATTCTAGTCAAGCTTTAAATTCAATTGTGTTCATGAAATTCAAATAGTTTTGTATTTACCTAGAACTATTAATATTCTTATCTAATAAGTAGATATGAAAAGTAGACATTTATGTAAAGATATATGAATTTGCTCTTATAGATAAAGAAGTTTGGGCATTCTGAAAATGGTAATTTTTTTCCCCTTCAGCTATTAACTTAAACAAGAAACACGAAATTATACTAATAATACTAAAAGGATGAAAAACAATAGAAGCCAAAATTGAACATTTCCCGGAAAGATATTCTGCTCCTTGAGAAAATCAAGAGAAGGCAAACTTTAGGTCACAAGTACCACTGACGATTTTTAGAACTGACTGCAGCATTATCAGGAGTCTCCAGCAATCACCACTAAAACACAGCAATCACAGGAAAAAAGGCATCGGAAAAATATAAAAACTTCCAAATCAGAAACAAGGACTACTAAGTCTCTACATAGTTGCAGTGTAGTTATTAACTACTTATATTTAGTAGATACGGAAGAGTCTATTGTAATGGTGAAAAAAGTATCTGTTACTTAACAGCATGTCAGGAACAGAATAAATGTGTAATAAGTGATAACTGTCATTATTTTTTAATTTATCATTACAGTCAACAGCAAAGAAAAGCAGAACTAAAGTTGAGGCAGCAGAGAGCAAACTACTGTAGAAATTCAGCACACGACAAGTTCTATTTTAAGTGAGTTTAAGGGTGATGTCACACTAAAGTAGAGAAGAACTAAAAAATATAAGCAAAAAGAGTGAAAGGAAGATGAGACCCCTCCGAAATCAGAATTTAATATTGAGTTTACCCATCTCTATCCTGATAACCATCACCAGTAAGTAAGAGGTCTGTCTAGTCCAAACATACATCAGAAAGCTGCAGACATGCTGGGTCCTTAGTTATAGTCTAGAAGCCCAGAGCATCCCACCAGCAGAATCAAGAAGCACACAGCTCCAAAGCAGAATTAGAAGCAAACAGTTCCTTGTCATAGGGCTCTATCTTTGAGTATCTGGATTATCAAGAGTTAAACCTCTGTGTTCAACTGCTGCTCCCAAATAAGAGAATAAAAAAGAAATCTTCTCTGATTAAGAAAATTGCAAGTTTTGGCGTATGCTGATGTTTGAAAAGAATATAGTAATATAATACAGCTCTTTAAATTTTTATATAAATGTTCCTAAATTATCCAATGATTACTTTCTTTGAAAATTAAGAGGCAATAATGAGGTTTACATGAAATGTCTCCTAATTTCCTTTCCTTTTAAGTAACACAATTACCTTGTTTACCATCAACGATACCACTCATACATCTCTCTATATGGTACACCAGTCTGACTTATAAGAAATCCTCACACATGGTCACTGAAATCCAATATTGTACTTCCTTATTTGGACTAAATCTTAGCTTACTCAAGTTCATATCAAACTAATAGTACAGAATTTACCTAGAAAAGCAAAAAAAACTTTTTTCATTTTTATTTTCATAGATTTTTATAATCTTTTGTAAAACAAAAATGGTATGGAAAATACGGAAGCTTCCAAAATGCTCCTAGATTTCCCTTGCTGTACAATAGACACACTAAGTAGAAAATACATTCTGATCCAATAACTATTCCTAATATATAGAATAAACTGAACTCTTATTACGAAGAATATTGGACTGATTAAAATATGAAAAACTTTCCCAGCAAAACCTATAATTGAGCTCAGGGAGCCCTAGATATTTGAAAAGTGACCTAGAAATTGACGGGAATGTGAGACACAAGGCTGGTCCTTTGATCTCTTTAAACTCATATTAAACATTTACCCTCTAGAGATTCAGGGATTCAGAATTGGATTAGACACAGGCCCCAGTCTTGAGAAGCTCACAGTATAATATGGAACGTAAGAATGATAATTTTTATAAACTTGGCATTGTCTAAATTGACATGGTTCCCTTAACAGTTTCTTTACTAACAAGGGCTCCATCCAGCAGTTTCCTGAAAGGTTCCTCCCATTCTGGAGAGTTGCCTGGAGAATATTTCCAGACATTGCCTCTGGGACACAGTATGCCTTACCTGTTCCCTGTTTCCAAATTTTTGCTTCAGTGAACTGCTTTCTCCCTTCACTCCCACCTTGGTCTTGACAGTTTGGAGCTTCTTTTGCTACCTGAACTTATCCTTGTCTAGGACTTAGAATCTGGTTCCTCTCCATTCCTCATCTCATAGTTGCCTGCTATTCTCATTCATTCCCCGACTTGGGTGGATCCAGGAAGTCCAGCTGACCCTGAGCTCGGGGCATTCTCTCGCTTCTGTCAGGGAGTCGGAGAATCTTCTCAAAGAACTCGGTTTTGTGAAATGAGGTTTAGAAAGATGTAGGAAGACTTAAATCAATCCCATGAGGACATTAAATTGCCAAGTGTTTGAGCAACTCAAAGTTGATGGCAATGATGACAGCCATCATTTATCCTTAGGTACTCTATCCCTATTCAAAGGTGAGGGAAAAGGTCCACATGGGCTAAAGAACTTGTCCAAGTTCATATAACTTGTAAGTGTGAGGGACAGAGCGAGTATTCAGCCCAAGTTTCTTGAACTCCAAAGTTGCGCTCCATGTAAGAGTCTACAGTTTTGTTTTGTTGTATTGTTAATGACAGTATCACTCCTCTGACTGGATTCAATGAAGATGGCAAATGCTATAATAGAGGAGCTCCAGGCCACACTGCTACTCAAGAAAATAATTGATAATACTGGCTGCTTACTATATGTCAGGTATGGGGCTATGTCCTTTACAGAAACCATCGCATTTAAACCTTACAAAGAACCCTATAGCATACATAGAACTGTTATTTTCATTTTACAAATAAAAAGAGAAAACTAAGGCAAAGAGAAATGAAGTAACTTGCTGAGGTCCCACAGCTGTTAGGCAGTAGAGCTAAAACAACTTGAATCCAGAACCTGTGACACAGTCACCATGCCTTCCCATCTTCCAGTCTACTTTGCCCGTTTATCAACTTGACAGATGTGAGGGAGTTCCATCTCAAAGATGATTTTCCCAATCTCCCTTGCTTAGATGATATCCTTCCCCTCCTCGCCATTCCTGTAGCTTTCAACTCAATTTATAGGATCAATTCTTGCTGAAACAAGATCTTACCAATTAGTGTAACTGGTACAAATGGGTCCCAAAGCAAAGTCTGAGTTACACTTTCCTTCCCCTTTCTATGCAGGAGCTGCTAATGCCATGTAAGGACATAAATCTCTGTGTTATAATCTAGGCACGCTCCAATCTGAGAGAAAGCTGGAAAGGGTACAAATGCTTAAAAGGTACGGATTGGTAAAAGGGAAACCCTGGATTAGAAAAACTGGATATATTGACCAATGTAATGAAATATTGTGATGTTGTTTATATAAGTATTACTCAGACTGCTGTCCATTGACTTCGTTGCTTTAGAATTTCAAATAATTTTAAAATGCAGATTTATAGGCCCCTCTATGGCTGTCACCATAAACTCTGGGGCTCAGTAATCTTTATCTAACAGTCAACAAGCTCCCCTAGTGTTTCAGACGTAGAGGTACACCAGAGCTCCCCATGTGCTTATATGATCTTCAGTGTGACATAGTTTGGTTTTACAACTAACTGTTTTGACAGATTAAGCATCAGGATTTATACTATTTCAGAGCTGACAGAATAATTTACTACTCTAATGATTATCAGAATAGATTAAAGATGTTATAGATATATTCAAATATTAGAGAATTTTATGTTCTCTGTTGTCATTGAGGCCCAGCGTATGCACACATAGTACTTCTAAAAATAGCAAAATTCAGTGCAAGCATATATTGGGTTTTTTTGCTTATTATACTGATTTTAAATGCATTAGCCCAAGTACTGCAGAGAGATGTTAATCAGTGCTTTGAGAACAAAGGGTTTTACGCTCAAGGGGAAAAGAAAAAAAAAAAAAGCTTGGGAAACGGCTTTGTTAAATCCTTCCGAAGACTCACAATACATACTAAAGATTTGAGATGTCACAGAGTAAAAAAAGAAACTTGCTAACTTCATTTAATATTTAACAAACAAAACTTATTTGGGCAGAGGAATAATCTTTTCCTTCTTTTCTGCACATTCCTTACCACCAATTTGCTTAGCTCTGAATTCATTTACACCACAAATATATGTTACAATATATGCAACGACTATCAGCTAGGCAGTGTGCTAGATTTGAGGAGAAAATGGTGGTGCATAAACTAGACAGACTATTCAACAGTCACGTTCACTACCATTTGAAACTTGCCAAGTCACAAAGGTTCCTCAGAGCCCAAGAGGCCCTGATGCAACGTAATCGGCTATATTGCCTTAGTTTCACCACTGACCTTACTTTAGTTTGCCAGGGACTTTCAGAATCTCCAAACAAACTCAGAGGTGCTGCTGAGCTGGATTTGACAAGCAGTGGGACTCCCCAGGGAGCTACAAGCCCAAGTTAGCTCCACGCCAAGCGCAGCAGTATAGGGTCTGTCTGGGTGTACTTGAGAGCACAATGCCTACTTCAAAACAGGCCTTTGAACTAGTTGTTGAATTAAAATTTAGTTCACAAATTTTATGCTGGGCACTAGTTTCTTCATATTATGGAATACAGCGAATCATTTGCGAGGCTACTTCAAATATCCACTGACAAATGAAGTAGATAATTGAGGTGTTTTATTTGACAATTCAGGTGGACAATGCTTTGATATTATACTTCTGTTATTATTGGCTTATTATTTTTCTCCTGAAATAAGGGACACTAAAATGTCCACTGAAGGAGCAGGTCTTCATATTAAATATCACGTTGCTTTGAGAATGATTAAAAGGGTGCCAGATCATTGGCTCCTGTAAGCATTGATTTTGTGGTTCTATTTATTTTAGTGACCATGCCAGCAATAGGTATTCCAGACTGTAAATTCTATATTGACCATGTATAGCCTCATATCTGTTACAATGCAGGCAGTTTTGATTTTGTCTTAGCAAAAGATGCTTTCCAACATAGAGAATCTGCAACCTGTAAGAGGCTTTAGGATGGTTAAACATTAGACTCTCCCTTAGTTCTCTCCTGTGGCAGAAGAGAGAGAGGCAGGAATTGAAATGGGGTCAAAACCCAGGTCATCTACACATACATGTAGCAGTCTTTCCACTATTACATCTTCTGCTTTGTCCAGCTGTAACTTAACAAGGTGACAACGTAAGACCCTTATAACTCTCAGGAAGAATAACTTGACTCACTCTGGCACCCTGAATTCTAGACACCAGCTGAATCAACCCTGGTCATAAACACAGTGACAGATATCGCTGCCCAATCAGAAACACGTCAACATTATGGCTATTAGCTTTGGATGTCTGTGTATCGCTACCCCAACCCTTTCATTTTTACAAATAGTGGAATGTTTTGCTTTGGAATGTAAACAAAATTGACAAATACATCACCTAGACTAAACCACATATGTTTGCTTCTTCAAAAATGTTTGTGGCAGCAGAATAATCTTCCATCTATTTATTCGAGAACCATTGAGTGAAAATTTACTACCTGTCATGTATTCTGCTAGGGGCTGGAGAATAAGGCAGGGAGGATCAGGCAATGTCAGGAATTAGAAGTACATTTTCTGCAGCCAAGTGGGGCTCGATTCTGAATGTGCAAAGTAGAGTGCAGCTTAGTTCTGGAGTTGCCTGTCAGTGGGGGTCATGTAGGCCAATCCCATTCTTCCATGCTCATCCTACTCCCACCCACTTTGAGGATATTTATGGAATCCTAATCCTAGCTGAAGGACTTCTGAAAGGAACACCATGTAGAAAATATGAAGGAAAAAGATGAGGTTCATTTGAGAGGAAAACTTTTAATAAAAGATATTAAAAGTAGAGATGGAATTAGGTGACCTAGTTCCCTTGTACAAGGTCATGTGTAAGGTTTGAGAAGACTCTACCATAAGAAGGCCTTCAGAGGGACCACTCTGCCAATGTAAAGTCTGCCATTTAACACAAAAAGGGGAAAAATGCAAGTTGTGCTACGCCTTTATAACCTGAGTTTTGAGAACTACCATCTGGTTTCAAGAGGAAAAACATGAGTGGGATATCAGCATTCTATTACCAAATAGCTAGATTTCAGTCTGTTAGTAGAAAATTCTGAAATTTTTATATCTATCATTTATTTACCTTGCAGCATGTGGGTTTCATATTTGTCTGTATTTATTATTTTCCACTGAATAAAATCACTGTTGAGCCTTCTGAAGTGTTCTTGGAGAGTACAGTATAACTACATGTGGAGTATAAATGCAATGTGTGTGTGTGTTTGCACACAAACTTTATAGCACAGAACAATTCATCCTTGGAGCTTGAGATAGCACTTTATGAGGTGGCTTTAAACAAGAGGTAGAAGAAACTGGAGCTATTTGTGTTTGTCTCAAGAGAGTAAAAGCTTTTTCCTTGAGTTCTCTGATGTATGTAATGTTTGAGGTTTATAGAAATTGCATCATTTTCCCCTGAGAATAAAATCACACACCCTTTCCCGCACTGGGCAGAAAAATAAGCCTACAACATGTAACTAGCAGATAGTCTCTTTCATCAGCTACTCAAATTTGAGGGGGGAAAAACCCATTTTAAAGCATATTGCAAAAGCACGTATTTCCCTCGCAAACCTGGTAGCCCACTGTGCTCCATCAAAAGAAATGGCCTAGAATTATTAAAGATGCCGTTTTCCGCTTTGTCCCTCTGCTCACCACAGTCTACTTTTCTACCCTCCAGAAATTCTATAGTTCCCAAGGAGGCTTTGCAATCAAGGATAGCTGTTCACAAGCTCAGTCGTCAGCTTCTCCTATTGTTTACATTGCTGGAAATCCCACCAAATGCTCCAGGTATTCTGGGACATTCTGACAGATAAGTGGAGAATATAATCCTCCCTCCTTTCCAAGACAAAGTTGCTTCATCACCAAACTCCTGAGTTTCCTTCTGCCCCCTTTTTAACCCCGAAGCCTGGTTTTCCCCCCACAACACATGGTGTCCCAAGGTCCCGTCCAAAGCATGCATTCCCCTCTCACAGCACTGGAATCGTAGTCTCCCTTCTTCCTGACACTCCCTCGGCCCTGGCTTCCCCATTATTTCTCAATGAACATGTCTAACTCTCCATCTCAGCTTGTCTTGCCTTCTTGTCCTTTAAATGCTGATGTTTCTGATGTTTCATCCTCAGTCTTCTTTCCTTGAGCTGGGCTCCCTTAGGTAAGTCACTTCTCCTCTCTTGTCTTCAGTGTACACATAAGTGGAGGGAAGAAGATATTGCATTGGATAATTTTTGAGGTTTAACCCATTCTCAAATTCTGTGACAATAATTCAGAGAGAAGAAATGACAGCAGAGCTAGAGAGCTACATATCCTGGATGAGACAGAGACAGGCTCAGGAGCATGAATCTCAGGAAGGACATCATGAGAGACGTGGGTGCCACAGCTCAGGACAGGGCCGAAGAGGACCTTATAGTCAGGCCCAGCAACCTGTGGATCCCACTCCCTTTTGACCCTCCTGAGTTTCTCTAATAAATATCACAGGCAGCTTGTAAAGGGGAAATAAGTCACAAAAGGACTGAGAAGTGTTTGGGTGAGGGATGTGCTGCCTCCTTTTCCTTCCTTCTTGACCCAGACAGAGAAAAGCAAGGTAGAAGCAACACACTCTAAAAGGCTGTTCACAATTCCCCTGGTTTTGCTCCAGGAAGCCCAAGCACCGCCTAACTGACTGTAACATATTTCATTAGGGCTCACCCAGGATTCAAAACTAGCTAAAGCATTCTTTAATCAAGGACTCTATAAGGAAAGTAAGATGCTTTCTTGATAGTGCAAGTGTTCTGGAATGAAAACTCTACACACATGGTTTATGGGTAACTTGTACATAAAAAAATGATAAAGAATAATCATTAGGGAGCTGATATAAATGTCCAGCTGTTCCTCATTAGGGACTTGGTTAAAAGACTTCACCAGATGTGACTAAAGCCTTCTGCTCTGTTCCCCACATCCAACCCTACCTGCACAGGGATGTCTCTGTTGGTTTGGGAGTCCTTAATACTGTTTTCCATCACTGCTGAAAAAGTTTCCTTGTGCCAATACGCCTACAAAACACCTACAGCACATTACTTGTTACCCAGGTGTAATGGGTAACAATTACAAAGCTATCCAAAATTATCCTGTTCTACAAGTTTCAAGTTCAAATAATGTCTGTTTTCTTTTTCCCATTTTGTCATATTTATTTAGCATAATAGTTCTCAACTGGAGAACCCCAAGAGGCGATTGGCAATGTCTAGAGATAAGTTTGTCACAGGGGCGGGATGGGGTGATAATGGCATCCAGTGGCTAAAGGTCACAGATGCTGCTAAACATCCTGCAATGGAGAGAACAGTGCCCACAAAAAAAGATAATTATCCAACCCCAAATTTCAATAGCACCAAGGTTGAGAAACTGATTTATAATTAACTCAGAGAGCCACCTGTCAAGATTCATAGAAAGTCCAATATCAGTTACCCAGGGACTCTCTCTCTTTCCCTCTCTTTGGGGGCTTATGGTAAGCCTGAAAAAAGATCCATGGGACTTCCGGTTTGAGATAGCAGGCTCTGTCTCTCAGTTTATGGTTACTGATGTTGTTCCTTATGGCCACATGGTACCACTAGTCTGAAACACAACGGGTTGCCCTTACCTCTTGTTTTCCCACAACACACCCTGATTATTCCCAGAAATATCTTGATATTGCCAGCCAGACCTAGGAATACCTAAAAGCTTTTTTCTTCTCCTTTTTCCTTTTCTGGAACTAAGGAGATCCAGGGCCTTAAGCATGCTATGCCTTCATTAACCTTTTAAGGGGATAATCTACATGCCTTTCAATTTTTGCTGATGAGGCTACAGCAATAAAAAACAAAGCCCAGGAAATTTCCCAGTGGGTCCTCCTGCTATGTTAAATGCTCAGTAACTTCCCTGATTCCGGTAATGACTTCTCTCACTCTGTCTGCCTGATATGTCTGGGAATCTGACTTCTCCCAAGCTGAGGCCTCTGCATCCTGAATTCTGCCCCTGGGAATAATGCTCACATTTTTACCAGCCTTATGGTGATGGAGAAGGTGAGAAAACTGGCCCCCTTTGGAGAGAAGGGTTAACTCTCTGATGCAACATCAGATCTACAAATGGATGTCCTGTGGTGCAGGCAGCTGAGCATGGCTCTTCCCATGGCCAGCTTGCCACTCCACATCCTCACCATTGGCGATGGTTTGAGATTTTCCCCTTTAGCCACGTCATACACACTGTATGCCGACTCCAAGTCTTTAACGAAAATGTATCATGAAATTGAAATGATCGGTATACCCATTTGTTTCTGAGGGCTTCTGAGCTCTCTGTGGACAAGATGGCGTCTTAGTCATCACCAGAAAGACACCACAAAGCACAGTGGTTAGCACGTAGGCAACGCTTAGAATTACAGAACGGAGAAAGCCACTGAATAAAATATTTCCAAGTGGAATATTTGTAAGGATTTATTTAAAAAAGAAAAAGTAAGATGGAAACAACTACCCAGAATTCACATGGTGATACTTTATAGAGAAAACTGAAAAGATCAGCACGTAGTTCTGAAGCTTTTAGCACAACGGAATAAAAATCAGAAACAGATGAGATTTTTTTCTTTTTTTCTGTCATTTAGAAATTCTGGCTGTGAATAAACTCTTTAATTTTGGGAAGACAGTAATAAAATCTCACACGTCATCATTTGAATTATTTGTCTCACAAGGCTAGTTGAAACACTCACCTGCAAGTTAAACAGTAGAGATGCTGGGATGGGCTTTCAGAGGCTGGCTAGCTCTCACCAGTCTCAAGGAGAAAAGGACTGACATCAAAGTGTTATGGACCTATGAGCAGCTTCTCTCTAAATACCCACTTTGATCTAAAGGCAGCTTAAGAGTTGCGTGCATTTAGGGATGGTTTTCAGTTATATAAATCGTCTTTCTACTGGGATCATTTAGCCCAAGGTCAGGAAACTAGCATACAAATGTATTTCATTAAGAGGAATTCCAATTTTACACCATTGGGTATACTTGAGAAATAGATGAATTCAAGTTTACACTTACAGTTTTTCTGACTCTTGGGTCCTTGTTACCAAACTGTTGAACCACTTGAATTAAATCTCTAGATTAAGTCTGCAATCTTTATCATATAGCAAATTATAACCTATGCTGGAATCTCCAGTTCCCTCAAAAAGTTATCAATACCATTTATTTTTCTTTATTTTTTAAAATTATGCTTTATTGAGCAAAGAATGGATTCAGGTGTGAAGGTTATAATAGCAAATAATAACCATCGCCAATGTAGTTAGTATGTTTCTCAGTTTACATCTCAGATGTGCAAATAAATATAACATTATAGTAATTATTAATAACTTGACCTGATGTCTATTCCTATTCCCCCAAGACAGCAGAAACTTAACCTCAGATAATTTGGGGTCCCCTCTGCTTGTCTTAGAGTTGTGTCTAAGGTTCTGAGTAATTTGTACAATGCCATGACTTTTGATGCAAGGGGTGGGACTCTAGTTTGGTTCAATATCATATGTCCACACAGATGTCTTCTGAGATAGCTGTTACCTCTTCTAATTCTGTCATTAATCTGCACAGGTCACCACTGAAAGAAATATCACTAGCTTCCTTCTTCCCTCAGGTTTGATGTCTCTCTCTCCTATTTCCTTTTATTTTACGGGCCCCAAATATATTCTAATTTTTACATGTCATTCTGGGACACAAAAATCTCTGCGAAACTGGCCAATACCAATTCTTTCTAAATTTACCACACCTATTTCCTCTTTGAACCCCTGGCTTCCTCCAGAAATCAGGATACACCAGGGTCTGTCTCCCTGAAATAATCCATCCCCCTTCCTCTGGTTTGAGTAGAAAGTAAACCTCTTTCTCATTAACCCTAATATTTTTGCCATGCCTAAATTCTTCTCCAGTAACCCAATGGCCTAGGCATTTGGAGACAAAGCCAATAGTACTCCTTTGTCTCCATCTTCTGTCCTCTTCCATCCCTGCCCTGGGCAAAGAGCATAGACCTGCCAGCTCCTTGAATGGGGTAGGGGTGGGAGGTACAGGAAAAAGTAAAGCATCAGGAGAAACAAAATAGATCAGTCAGTATCTCAAAATGTTATCTTGTTATACTCACATTTATTGAGTATCCTCTCCTTGTCAATATTTTTTTGACTTGCCTCCTATGGTTTGTGTGATTTGTTTTGTTTTTCTGTTTCCTCATCTTTTAGTCCAAGTCCAATGTTTGTCATAAGACAGCTTTGCTGATGGTCACTCATCCATTCAGATGCTGCCCTTTTGCTTCATATATCTAAATCTAGAGTTTGGAGGTTTGGACACAGCCCACAGCTTCATTTATGATTTCTAGCAGATATTCATCTAGTGATGGTCCACTGGGCTGAGGCTGGATCTTCCCTTCCTCAATCTGGTCATTTCTCTCATCTCTTTCTATTACTACTCCAACTCCACCTCTGTTTTCATTCCTTTGGCTGACCAAAGATCCATATAAGAGACTTTTCTCTTAGTACATCACACAATGCACTTTTTCTGGGCTCCAATCCCTTCTGCGGTGTTGTTGCTTTTTGTGTTGTACTCACTAGACACATTAGAGAAAGAGACTCGCCATTTGAGGGTTGACAAACAGTGGGGAAGAGATGATTCCAGGTTAGCCTGGCTTAGAGAACATTGCATGCGTAACTATATAATGGTTCTGGGTTTTTCTGACTGTGTGACCCTTCATTGTCCTGGAGTAGATGTATAGAGAGGGGAGTGATTAGAGTTTCCTAATACTTTATAGAGGGACTGTTTCAGGTAGAGCATATGGTATGTCAACTAGGAAAGTGCTTCTCAATCCTCACCTTCAATGATGCAGTTAATGAAAAGTAAGGCAGATTTTGAACTATAGTCTCCTCTTCATCATCACCATTGTGTATTTTGTTATTTTTTCATATTCTTTTGGATTTTCAATGGGATTTTAATGGCATAATCTGCCACCCTGTTAATCCAGATGTCCTAAAGTTGGCATTTTTACCCATGTCTATCTAACTCTAATTCACCACATTTTCTACTACTTCATGTTGCCATTTAAGGCAGACTTTACATGTAGTGCATTCAGTTCTGATCCTGAAATACTTGAGTCTATGTCAAAATAGATTCAAACCCTTCACTATGACTTTGATTTGTATTTCCTGAGTCCCATCAGGGGATTCAGTAGAAAAAAAATGTGTGGCCTATCCCGCAAAAACATTTGTGGATGGAAGAAGTTCCAGACAGAAGTCCACAAAAGACTTGGGAAATACTGAACACAGAATTTTAATGAAACATCTGCAGGTGACTTGGGACTTTCATAATTGGGATATATGATAAAAGAGAAAAAAGCCTAGGCTTTGGGTTTCGATGGAACCAGATCCAAGTTCCTGCTCTGCCATCTTGAGCAACAATTCTGAGTCTTGGCTCTGTGATTTATAAAACGGAGATAATGGTGTTCACTTCCAGGGTGGCATATATTAAATGAGTTCATGTCTAAATTTTTGGACATCCACAGAAGGTACATAAACAATAGTTCACGTAAGATACTACTGATTTCAAGTAACAGAATACCTAACTCAGATTGAATTAATAATAAAGGAAGTATTTAGTATTACCATGTATCCCTGAAAATAAGACCTAGCCGGACCATCAGCTCTAATGCATCTTTTGGAGCAAAAATTAATATAAGACCCGGTATTGTATTATATTATATTATATTATATTATATTATATTATATTATATTATATTACATTACATTACGTTACATTATACCCAGTCTTATAGTATAGTAAAATAAGACCAGGTCTTATATTAATTTTTGCTCCAAAAGACACATTAGAGCTGATGGTCCAGCTAGGTCTTATTTTCGGGGAAACATGGTAGGTATGTAGATGAAAGGTTCAAAGACAAAGTGGGCTTCACATGCAATTTAACACAATAGTTCTTAATGTCAATCAGGACTCCAAATGTTTTCTGAAATTCTTCAGTTTTGTTCTCCTCCTTGAGTCAGCTTTGTGTTGAAGGTAGCTTCTCTCATGCTGACAAAAACCATCCTTTGCACTCACCAAAGGAAGAGAATAGCATTTCCAGAATCACTAGCAGGAGTCTTGAGATTTACTTTGATTCATCATTTCAGAAACAAGTGGACAAGGTGATGAAATACATTGACTGGTTTCAACTTCAGGTCTCTGCCTTCTGAGCAGGAGGATAAAAGACCGCCCTTTGCAAACCCTACTATATCTCTACTCTTTCATTTCCACCCCCCCATTTCTCTCCTGCAACCCCAACACTTCTTCTAAGAAAACTTTGTCTAGCTTGGGTTTGGGAGATGGAGAAAGGACGACTCTCTCTTCAAACTCTCAAATAGTTTGTGCCTAGAATTCTCTACAGATTCCTAAAAATTTAGGGTTTTAAAAACCAAAGCCAGAAAGTTCTCTTTGTTTCTATGTTTTACCCCAGCATATCCCTCCTCTGTGACACGGCTCACTTGATACTTAATTTTTCCATTCCTTAAATCTAGGAGTTGGAGAATTTCGCAATTATTTAAGTCAAATACCTATATTTGTCTGTGGAGAAAAGATGCACTACACACATAATAGTTATTTCAGTAATCATCAGCATTTTCATCTTGGTGATTTTTTCCACAGCTGCCTTGGTATTAGCAATAAACTCTAAGGACTAACTTGCTGATAATGTTGAATAAATAAACAAGGACATTTCTCATCCCCAGCCTACAGGTACAAGTACTTGAGCATGCACAAAATCCTAACGTGCTCCCCAAGAAGTCCCCGTGGGAGCCCCACCAGCTCTTGATTCAGATTCTTATTAGCAGTTACAGCTGAAACTAGGTAGTCTGGCTTTCAGCAGCTGTTTGGGATTTGATAGATAGATGAACGCAACAATGTTTGTGTGGGACTCTCCTTTTGTTCTTATAGTTTAAAAAGAAAACCAGCAATAACAACAAGTTGCTGGTAATAAAGACATGCAGCTTTTCCAACTCCTGATCAATGGTACTAGAACTATATTTAGTTGCATATCTTGAGATATTTTGGCTATTGCTTGTCCGAACACAACATTGCTTCAATAGATTAATGTGTAACCAACCAACAAATATCCATACAGAAAGACAAACAAGAACATGTTCCAGGCCTCTGGAATGGCTCTCTTTTCCCCCGCTACAAGCTCCAAGGATTGGCGACATCATAATTTACACAGAGCACTTAGCATATACTCAATTCATGGTATCATTCCTTATTACTATTATTGTGCAAAGAAAGCAATACATTCTTTCTAAACTCCTGGTCTAGGCCTTCAGATTTGTTTCTCAATACAGTCCCTGTGGGAGGTGAGAAGGGTGAGTGGTAGAGGCCCTAATTGAAATTGGATACATGGGGCTTTTCAGTGAAGCTGCAAGTAGGGGGTCTGTGTTAGATGATGTTAAATACTGTTCTGTGTTGTTCAAGTTGTACTGTATGTGTGTTATTGTTGGATTTGGCTGAAATTTTGTCTGGAGACACTGTATTCAAGAAATTCAATAAATGATAAACCAAGGGAAAATGTATAAAATTTGAGAAAGAAATAATCTGGTAGTTCATGACTGTGGTCCTCAGATACTCTTGAAAATAATGAAACATACCTAGGAATTATGAAATCCTGATGGGCAGTCTGGGCTCCAGATTATTAACTCCAGAGTATTACCTAGGTGGATAACCCAGGAGGATAACAATTCCTGACACTGGACTCAAGTCTTCTATACATAAAGTCCTTTTAACCAGTCTTCTTCCTTTAATAGTTTGCCTGTAACAGGGGTTGGCATAGAATGGGCAGGTAATATATATGTACTGAATGAATAAGTTAATCAGTGAATGACCCACCTTCAGATTTTGGTGTGTTCTGGCACTCCAATCACCTTCAGCCCAAGCAATGAATGGCTTTCAACATCAGAGATTTTCAGATAGATATGCAAAGACCCTAAAATGAAAACAGATCCCCACTGAGTCACCTGTTAAAAGAATTGATCTTTGCTCCTGTAACACATTAACCCAAAACAGATAATAAGCATAGAAATGTGCTTCCAAGACCAATCCCAATCCATTTATCAATTTAGAATAGCCAATGTTTCTTTGGGGAGAATAGGTAAGTGTAAGAATGGGAGTCATGAGGGGAAAATGCAAGATACATTCTTCCCTAAATGTTTTCATTAGATTTTCCAACCTGGGACAGTCAAGTACAAAATTACAAATGGTGAAGAGGAAACAAGGCCTTCTGAGCTGACCAAACAGGGAAGTGTTCTGTGTCATTCTATTAATCTAACCTCATCCATTGGTCTGCTGCTGTAAGGCCCTAGAGTAGAAAAATAAATCCAATCTCCCTCAGCTTCCCAAGCTGCATCCAGCTGTCCCAACTCTGAGGGTCTGCACTCGGTAGTCTCTCCCTGAGACCTGCACCCCAGTCCTGAAGCCACCGCAGACATGATGAAACTGCCAACCAACAGTTGAGAGTATGAGTAAAATACTAAGTAGATAATCAAAGTAAACTATTTCCCCAAGGAGTGATTAAACCAACTGTCTATTTCACAAATTAGTTTTTCTAACAGGGCTCAGTGGTTATAAATTCATCAAAACAAACAAATTGACCTAATAAAAGCAATGAAGGAAGAATGGGAGGGAGGAACAGAGGGAGGGAGGGAGGGAAAGAAGGAGGGAGGAAAGAAGGAAGGAAGGAAAAAAAGGAGGGAGGGAGGAAGATAGGGAGGGAGGAAAAAGGGAAAGAGGAAAGAATTTCATTTTCATTTTCTTTTCCATTTTAAAAACATCATAGGTGATACCATTCATCACTTTCTAGAAGGCTGAGTAATGTAACCAACCCTTGATTTTGCTATAATTTGGAAATGAAGAAAGCTTCATTTCTTGAAAACTAAGTAAATATTAATAGATCTCTCAAAGTAAATCAAACCCATGAGCTGAATTACTTACAAAACCCAAATCGACTGTGCTTATTTTTTTTTTATGTAATTTTATTTTTCAACTTCTCTATATGCCCCAAAGTTCCCTCTTCCTTGATAACAATCATTATCTGGCTGTGCTGTAGCCTTGTGAAAACACTTTCACCCATTTACCTGCTGGTGGGAAATCTAGTGCATGAATGCCCTAAGAGATTTCAAGGAAGTAGGAAGACTAATTTACAAAGTCTTTCCTTATGTGTCCTTTCAGAATGTAGTAACTGCAGAATAAATGCATTTATATTATTAAAAAAAGAAAATAACTCCCCACTTCTCTATTTACTCAAATATAGCTTAAATTCAAAAGGCTTCACTTGAAAAATCATTGACTCCCTGGGTTAAAGAGATTATTGCTTGTGGGATTTAAAATTACCAGTTGAAAGGAAGAAAAAGAGTTGGATTTGGGTCTTGGGTAGTAAAAGGACACTTATTTGATTTTTTAAAAAATACTTTATTGTTTTAAGAGCAGTTTTAGGTTCAGAGCAAAATGAAGAGTCGGGTCTAAAGATTTCCCACACTCCATGTTCTCACACATGCATAGCCGCCCTATTGTTAAGATCCCCACCAGAATGGTACATCTGTTACAACTGATGAATCAATCTCGACACATCATAATCACCCAAAGTGCATATTTTACCTTAGGGTTTACTCTCCCTGTTCTTTGGGTGTGGACAAATGTATAATGACAAGCATCCATCACTATAGTTATTGTTCAGAGTATTCTCACTGCCCTCTGTGTTCTGTCTACTCATCCCTCCTCAACCCCCAACCCCTGGAAACCACGGATCTTCTTACTGTCTCCATAGTTTTGCCTTTTCCAGAATGTCCTATAGTTGGAATTATACAGCATATAGCCTTTTCATATTGGCTTCTTTCACTTACTAATATGCATTTAAGTTTCCTCCCTATCTTTTCATGGCTTGATAGCTCATTTTATTTTAATACTGAATAATCTTCCTTTGTCTAGATGTAACAGTTTATTTACCCATCACCTACTGAAGGACATCTTTGATGCTTCCAAGTTTTGGCAATTATGAATAAAACTGCTATAAACACTCATGTGCAGGTTTTACGTGGACATAATTTTTCAGCTTCTTTGGATAAATACTGCTAGATGGTACGGTAAGGGTATGTTTAGTTTTGTAGAAACCACTAAACTGTATTTCAAAGTATGTGCGTCATTTTCATCCCCACCAGTGATGAATAAGAGTTCCTGTTGCTCCACATCCTTGCTTACATTTGGTGTTGTTGGTGTTCCAGATTTGGACCACTCTAATAGGTGTGTAGTGGCATGTCATTGTTAATTTAAATTGTATTTCCCTGATGACACATAATGGGGAGCATCTTTTCATATGCTTATTTGCCATCGTGTATCTTCTCTGGTAAAGTATCTATTAAAGTCTTTGGTCTTTTTTAAAAAATTGGGTTGTTTGTTTTCTTATTGTGGAGTTTTAAGAATTCTTTGTATATTTTGGATAACAGTCATTTATCAAATGTGTCTTTTGCAACTATTTTCTCCCAAGTCTGTGGCTTGTCCTCTCATTCTGTTGACAGTTTCACAGAGCAGAAAATTTTAATTTTAATTAAGTCTAGCTTATCAACGATTTCTTTCATGGATCATGCCTTTGGTGTTGTACCTAAAAAGTCACTACCAAACTCAAGGTCATTTAGGTTTTCTCCTCTGTTATCTTCCAGGAGTTTCATAGTTTTACATTTGATATGTAAGTCTGTGATCCATCTTGAGTTAATTTTTGTGAAGGGTGTAAGATCTGTCTACATTAATGTTTTTTGCATGTGGCTGTCCAGTTGTTCCACTACATTTGTTGAAAAGACCATCTGTCAAATGTTGCAATCGACTTGACCTGCTCATTCCAACCAACCTGTCACTTGTCAAACAGGCTTTATTGGGAGTGGGTCTGCACTGTATGAGAACTACAGGGACAAATAGATCAGCCTACATAAAATTTCACTGTTGTCTATCCAACCATACCTGTATCTATCCTGCTCTTGCCTTCCTATATTCTTTATTTAAATTTTACCATTATTATATGCTTGGTTTAAGTTTCTTCAGATTCTTAATAAAGAAACACCAAACAAACCAACATACATGATATTTAAGTTTCTCATAACGCAAAAGACATGTTTAAAGATTAATGTTCTGAAGGTTTAACCCCCATCAGCCTCATTAAGAGTTACACATGCTTAATGCTGAAATGAGACATTATACAAGTTTAGCTCATTTCACCCTCCTTTGAAGGATGACGCTGAGGGCACATGCGGGTGTGGCTGTCACACATGATTCATTACCAGTGTGTAAGGCTGTGTTTGTTTTGTGAACACCAGTACAGTTTTCAGAGCCTTCCCTTGGCAATTTGAATTATTCCAGTCATTGTTTACCCAAAGTGGTCTTTTTTGAAGCTCTAATTAAGAATGATCATATAAGTTTATGCCCTGTCCTTCATCTTGTGTTAGCTCCATTTGAGCTCATCCAGTACAGGCTGGTCTATCATGTGTTGCAATCTATTCTCCATACATTCTTGTTCAATTGCGTTACATCCTTGCAGTCCTGATAAGTTTCACCAAAATTACGCTTGAGTTTTGGCCTCATATTTAGGTTAACGAAACAACTCCTAATCCTTCAATGTAGCATCTTGGAGCTGATCTTAGTTTCTCCTAGGTAGGAGATAAGAAAATGCCCTTACTTGACAGATTTGTATTTGGCGTTGAGTTTGATGCCATATCTACCATACTCTCAGAGGACATTCTTCAATTTTTAATCATTTTCCAAATTTTGCTCTTCAACACATTGCTGACAAGAGTGTTATTTATGTAGTAGAATTAACTGATAGCTGTCCGTTAACTCAACCAATCTCAAGAAAGCTGGTAGACAGCCTCTGGGTTTTAGTATTTGTTTTTCTAGTTGGTTTATGTTCATAACACTGTACAAATTTTCTAAAAATTAGCCCTTTGTGTTTTATGTTAGCAGTACTAGCATGGCATACACTAACAATTAATGGATTCATGTTATTAATGGTTGCATTTTTTTTAATTACCACTTTTATTATTCCCAGATTCCTGAACTGAATAATCACACTCTTGAGAGAGCAACATTCAGTTGTTTGTGACTAAAAGCAGGAGAAATAAGTAAATGAAATCAAACCCTTGTCCTTAGGACAAATTCAAAAGTATATACATTTATAAACACTTTCTTCAAGCACTGTATGATATGCGAAATAAGTAAAAAGTATACCACTGGAAAGGCTAGAAAGTCTAAGTTGGATGCAAAAAAAGACAAAAATTCTGCCAGTTCCTACCAGCTTGATACCGTTGCTGGTATTTATAAATCAAAATAAGTAGCTTCTAGGATGCTCAATGCTTGTCCAGATTGTAGCTGGAGTCATCATGGGAAAAAGCATGTCAAACTGAACACCCAACTGAGTGTTTACATAAAGGACATAGAGAATTGCAACTTTGAGTGACATCCATGCTGGGCACGCAAAGCAGTTTAGCATTGGGGTTAAGAACTTGGACTAAGGGCCCACACTGACTGGGCTCACCTTCTGCTCTGCCACTTCGAAGCCATGTGTTCAAGTCACTGTGCTAAAATGTCTTCATGCATATAATCATCATCGTCATCATCATCATCATAACACTAATAGTAATAATATACACATGCATACTCAGAATTGTGAAAATTCAAAGAACGTATATAAATAAAATATATAAAAATAATAACTACAGTTTATGCTCACTATATGACAGTACCTAGATATAGTACCAGAAATACATTAAGTATAAGCCATAGTTGTTCTATTGTGTGTGTGTATTCCACTCATGCACTGTGAGAAGCCATAGTTGTTACTGTTTTTATTTCTTTGTGTATCTGGAATGTATGTGAGATGGTCAGGCTGTACCGAGATGCTGGTCAGTGTGTGTAAAGCAACCAGAATACTGGTCCTGAGAGTCTGTCAGGAATTCAGGAATGGACAGTGGCTCTCGTCAGACAGTCCAAGCCCCAGTGGACCCAGGGTGGTCGGTCAGTCAGTCCATAGGCCAGATGGGAGCCAATGATTATTGGTGGCTGCTAATGTACAGACTTCCTCTCTTCTCCTTCCTCTCTCCAGTTTGGACGCTGAGCCTTTAAAGTAGCTGCCCCAAGCTCCCTGACTCCTTGGTGAGAAGGGAGACCCTCCTTCATTGCAACTGTTCTGTAGGCTATTTCTGGGGACCCTAGTCCCCAGGTGACCTAGCTCGCAGGTGACCTAGGGTGCAGAGCTCTTCCCTTCCTCACCCACCCTGCCTCTCAGTTCTTCATTCACACACCCAGACATCTGGCCTGAAGTTGCTCTGTCCACCTTGCAGTCCCTTTCTTAGTGAGGTCCTCAAAAGGCAGCACAGCCAGCATGCCGCTGACAGGTACAGACTTGAGCAGTGCTGTCTAATAGAACTTTCTGCAAGGATGGAAATGTTCTGCAATATGGCAGGCATTAGCCAAATGTGGCGATCGCGCATTTAAAATATGGTTGGTATGACTAAGAAACTGCATTTTTGTTCAATTTCTATCAAGTTGAATAGTCACCTGTAGCTAGTGGCTATTGTGTTGGACAGGACAGCTTTAGAGACACCTGAGTCCAAAGCCCACCTCTGCATGTTCTGGCCCCATGACCTTGAAAAAGTGACTTTAATTCTCTGAGCCTCAGTCTCTCATTATACCAGGAGTAATATATTACTGACCTCATAGTACTATTACAAAGATAAAATGAACTCTAAAATGAAGTACCTAGAATGGGATATATTCTAGAGTAAGCTTTCAGGAATGTTAGTTTTTATATGCATTTAAAAATGCTTACTTATGTTTCTCTGTGATTGAGCTGGGTCTGCTTTTCTCAGAATATTGATTGGTTGATGTAATCACACCAAAATGATGGTCAGTTGACCCTTGAGAAAACATAAACAAATAGTACTTGATGGAAATATAACAAAAGCTATTCTCAAGTATACCTTGGGGAAATACAATGACAACCATGCCTAGTTGAGCCTTGGAGAAACATACCTAAGCTTTTTTTTTTTACCAGGGGATATCTATTCTATGGGTGTTTCAAAGGCCAACTTATAAGAAAATTTCTTAAAGCAATGGTATATTTTGTTTGGTTGAGTCTGGAAGAGTTGGAATTTGCCTGAAACATCTAACATTGATATTTAATGAAGGGTCATCAACAGTCACTTATCAAAGCAGGAAATCAACTTAATAATTTTTTTATTGAATTCCTGCTCTGTGCTAATATGAATAATATGACATGTCTCTGCTTTTAAGAATTTTACAGCGTTTCTGGAGAAGCAATCTTTTCAAAATACAAATGGCAGAAAAATGAAAAAAGGTAAGTGCTGTGGGTGTTTGAAAGAGAAGAGCACAGTGTTGGCTGAAATGGTTGAGGGGAGCTTAATAGATGGAAGTGAGCATCAGATCATAAAGTCCCACAAAACAGCATTGTTCATCTTCCAGGTCTGAAGAGGTTAGTACAGGAGGACTCACTTCTGGAAGCACGTGCTTGTGGCAGGCATTGTTTAAATGGTGCAGACTGGTATACAAGTTACACATGAGTTTCCTTTGGGATTAATTCATTCAATAAATATTTATTTAGCATCTCACATGTGTGGGCAAGGACACATCATAGGTAGCTTGTGGTTTGCTCAGACTTGTACATTTGAAACTTCATGTGGGGTGGGGAATTTGCTTCTTTCATGCATGGTAGCTTCATATCCCTGTATACGAAGCCAGAATGCTCTAGTACATGCAGAAGTAAATTTACATGGTTATCATGACAACAATTCTTACAGAAATATTACTGTCTAGGTGTCAAGGTGTAACTTTAAAATCATTACAAGTAAGCTTTATATTTCATGTTTTTTCAGTTTCAGTGTCCTTTATTATTCCTTTTAAAAGAATATTTTTTTACAAAAATTCCTATTGACTAGATAAAAATCTTATCATTTTAAAAAGTCACAAGTGTAGGCTTATTGTGGCTTTCATATCTTTTGTTCTAGGCAGCAACTTTGAAACTTAAATGCTAAAATCCCACAATCAGGTAATTCTCTCCTAAGAGTATAAATCTCCATTTTTGGCAAGGTACCTAAAATAAACAGGAAATTTCTTTAGTATTAGGGGCCAGTAAATAACTAACCCCCCCCAAAAAAAATGTTGTAAGGATTCATAAATTTTTTAAAAAATTAATTAAAGAAAACAAGCTAATGCCCACCCCCCACCTTCATGTAGAGATATTGTCCCTTCCATTTAAGCCAGAGTAAAGGAGATGATACGACATCTTCCCGTCTCCAAAGTGTGGTCCCTGGACCGATAAAATCAGCATGATGTGGGAATTTGTCAGGAATGCAGAATCTCAGACCCTGCCTCAGACAAACTGAATCAGAATTCACTGAACCTGCCTTTAACAAGATTCCCAGGTGATAGATATGCACCGGATAAGTTGAAAAGTACTTCTCTAGGGAACATTAAAATATTACAAATTAACTTGAAAATACGGTGCCAATTAACTCAGCTCTTTGTCCTCGGTTCCTTTCACAGCTAACTAACTACATGTAAATTAGTCCTGCAGAACAGAAAGGACTCTTGCTTTAATGTTGAAACAACAAAGGAGTCTTAGCAGGTGTGGACATTCCTTCTTCCTCAAATAAATACTGAATGTGCATTTTTAAAATATCAGTTTAAAGAGATGACAAATTGCTTTTTTCCTAGGTCACATACATGACCATATAGTTATCTTTCCCATCAACTGTTTCTTTTTTTTTAAGTGTGAGGTATAAATGCAAACTTTATAAGTACAATAAGCAATCAACTAGATAATGATGGAGACTTGGAAAGATTGAGGAAGAAAGAAATATCGTAGCGGTGGAGAGAAATGGAGGGGACAGCTGGGTCGAGGTTGGTAGTGTCCTAGAACACTTGCTTCCTTCCTTTTCAGGATGTTCCTCTCAGACAGTCTGCCTCCATGCTTCAGAGTGATGGAGCAGAGCTGGAAGCAGGACTCTAAGCCAGAGACACTCATTTATAAAACACTCTCTAGAGCAAATGAAAAATTAAGTCCATTGTTATTCTAACTGGACACATTCAGCCTCTAAAAGATGTTAAAGCTTAAAAACTGGTATAGACGTGCATGTTTTAGTTGGAAAGATTAATGATTAAGTAAACAAAGAGGATCTAGCTTACAGTTGTTGCCTTTTGTCGTTATTAGCTCCAACTAACAATTACTTATGAAAAAGAAGGAACAAAACCATTGCTTGAATATGGGTTTCTACTCTGTGTAAAAGCAAATTTATGAAAATGCAAATCCAGTACCCTTTGCTAACTCAGTCAGTACCATTGGCTGACTCAATCACTATAATGAAGCTGGAAATAATCATATAATCCCCAGGAAATAAAGTATAAAAAGGGCCCTAATAACAGTGGCATTCTGATAGATATTTAACAACTAGATCTGTGAGGAGGGAAAGGTCCTAACTGTAGCATTTGCCAGTTTCTATGACATAACGGCTTCCCAACACCATCGATTTCAGGCTACCATTGTGATGTCATCGAATGCAGAGTTCAGAAGAGACTCACACAATTGGTTCCATACGAGTGCTTCAGCACACTCCTAAAACCAAGTAACTGCAGTTTTCCCTAGATTAAGCAACATTTCACCGCTGGTCCACACATGTATTTGTTTATATCATGAAAAGACTAGTGGTTCTTAAGGTTAAAGGCCAAAGTTTAAACTTCAAATGAACAAGCACATAAATTTAAAGCTTGGCTTCCCACTTTTATTTTTTTAATTTTTAGCATATCGGAAAGGGTCTTCAAAAGGCTTGCATTTTTTATGATATCCCCCTGCACATCAGTCACTCTTAGGCTGATGTTTTTAATACTGTTAAAGACAGGGAAGCACTTGTGGGGCTCTGTTTTTGCTTTCTTGGATCTCTTCCCTGAGTTTCTGTCACTATGTTGGGTGTAATCATGAATTCTGAGGACAGACATGAAGCAATGGCCATGAATATTTACACTTTGGGGCACTTTGTCATAATTTTTGACAGCAATATTCCTCAAGACTGGCAGATAGATTAAAATTGAGGTGGTTGCCTCAAAAGTAATTTTAAGGTAGACATTTATAGCACATACAAAGCAGCCTTATAAAGTTATTTGTCACAGATGATATTTTAAACCCGTGATAGAAAATAATGTTACTTATGAGTAAAGTTTAAATCACGGGAAATCACAAAGCCTTACTGGTATACATTGTATTCAACTAATTAGACAAAATCCATTTTGTACTTATTATACAGAGGGTGCCAAAAAATGAATGTACATTTTAGAAAGGAAAACTCTATTAAAATTGTAATACTCAATATATACCGATAACAAAAGATGAATACAAGTCACATTTGACTTCTGCAATGACAAGAGGTGCTCAAAGTGGTTACCATCAGCGTCCAGACACTTCTGATTACGGCGAACTACTGCTTGAGCATAGATAACATTGCTTAAAATGTGTATACATTTTTTTGGCACCCCCAGTAGATTGCACTTATGAGAGTTCTCCTTCAAAAGAGTGTCTTATTAATAGATACTTACCCGGAATTTCCCAATCTTTCACAGAAACATTAATGATAACACATTAAAAGACAATTCACAAGGCCATTAGAAATTAAGGCTCTCATACAATCTAGTAATAACTTATAAACTAGTAACAGTTATAAGAAATATGGACATAAATTTAGAATACTGACCCATGCATCAGCTCATGGCATTAACCAGCGATGCTTTAGGAAAAAATGTACCATGTAAAATAAGGTAGAAAAAAAATCTGCTATCACCCTTGCAACATAACATGTTTCTGAAACAGAGATGTAGGGTCTGCTCTGAGAAACCATCCCTCTGTAATGCTTAGAACCATGATGTAGAGTGTGTCTATATCTGAATTCCTGAAACTACTCCTTCTCACCTCCACTGGCATTTTCCTACCGCCTTGCAGAGTCTGTAAATCCAAGAAAATAACTGGGCAGGAAATAGGGCGAGGGGTTAAGAGTGGACAATTAGAAATGGAGCATCTTAGAAAATTTAATTATGGTTTTTCAATGTCCCAGAAAATTAGGCAATGAAGGAGAAGCCCTCACTGCGTTCATGCCTGCTAGAAAATGGAAATTTATCTAGGACCTGTGTACATGAAACTTCCCTCTTCTAACAATGGATCTAAGAAATTTGATTTCTGCACGAGTAGAAAGAAGCACATGAGCCAAAGTAATCACCCTATTTGTTGATAAAACGTTAATTCTAGATAGTTGTTATCTATATCAAGGATGAGTAGAGAAGAAATGACAATATGAAACAAAACAAAGTATAAAACTGCAGATCAAGACGAGAAAATTAGCATCCAAATGACCCAAAAATGAGCAGACCACTATCATATCATTAAAT
The DNA here is from genome assembly GCF_964194185.1 of Rhinolophus hipposideros. Lineage (NCBI taxonomy): Eukaryota > Metazoa > Chordata > Mammalia > Chiroptera > Rhinolophidae > Rhinolophus > Rhinolophus hipposideros. The sequence continues at coordinate 56,546,809 of NC_138057.1, read as the reverse complement.
ATAGGATCTGAAAGAAAATTTCAGTAAAGTGTAAAAATATGTCATATACAAAACAAAATAGGTCATTTTAAAAGCTGAGATGATTCCACACATAAGTGGAAGTACTAGACTAATGGGGGGGGGACATTACTGCATAAATTATATAAATGTTTAACCATTATTCTGTACATTTGAAAGTAAATAATATTGAATAATATTGAACTGTAACATAAATAAATAAATTTTTAAAATATATAAAAGATGAGATGAAAGGGAGAGAGATGAGATAATGAGGAACTGGAAAACACTAAGGGAGAAAAGAGCAAAACTTATGCTGCAGAAAACTGAAGGAGTGATGTGGGTAAGAAATTTGAAAAGCCTTCTTAGAATGCAGGAAATAAGGACAAATATATGTAAGTTATGAGAGATGATTACAGATATGGAAGAACGGAGAAAGAATATTCAGATATTTAGTGATATTAAAGATAGGAACAGAACAAATTAAAGTTCACAAAGAAGAAATCAGAATAAAATTGAAAATGAAGAAATAATCAAAGCTATAGTTTAATAAAATTCTTGAGCTGAGGAAAGATGAGTGCTTATTTCTTAAATGGTTCCTAAAGTGCAGGAAAAATGAGTTAAAGAAATGTAACATCTAGGCAAATGTGACAAAATTTGGGGTAATCAAGATAAATAAAATTTTAAAAATCTTTTAAAGATTTGAACAAGGTTACTTATAACTGAACAAACTTACATAAAGAATTGTCTTCCAGTGGATTCCCCCAAAAGCAGATTCTGAGACAGGGGGTTGGCAACCCCAGGAAGTATCTGTAGAGGCATGGGAACATGAGACAAGAAAGAGAAAGAAATCATCAAAGGGATCCTTGCTGAGCTGGTTTCAACTATGAGCAATGGGGGCTCAGTCCCAATGGAGAAATCTAGAAACAAGAGCACACCTCAGTATTATCTACCCAAGGACTGAGGAAGCTGGGATATTTATCCTGAACTGTCATCCATCTTCAGACCACACGCTGGAGAAGCCCGCAGACAGAAAATCACAGATGATTGTAGTGGAACATGATTGGCACAGACTGAAATGGTGAGTATTTAGGTGATGTGAGAAGGCCACCGAAAGCATCTACTAACAGTGACCATAAACCTATTTAGCCTCAGACTTCTCCTCTACAACAATAAGAATCATAGAAGGTAGTGAATTAATGTTGGCAGAGTTTTGAGGAGAAATGAATATGTATCAATACATAAGGTGCCAAAAAAAAACCATGTATACACATTTTAAGAAAGGAAAAAACTGTATTAAAATTGTAATACTCAATATGTACCAATAACAAAAGATGAATACAAGTCATGTATACAAGTATACATTTTTTTGGCACCCCTGGTATTTGACATGCACACAACTCCTTATGGGTAAATGCAACAGCAGGACATCGTCATATGCAAGACCTCAAAAACTGTATTGCCCATGCACCTATCTTTTAAAAAGATTAGTCAAAAATTTCCATATAAAAATATTTGATCCTACAAATTTAACTCCCAAGTTCCCTTTGAAATTTCAAAGCAGAAAAAAATGTTCATCCTCAGTATAACTCAGACAATAAATCTATTAATCAGCCAGAAAGTTGGCAGAATTGCTGCAAAGTATAGCAAAATTAGGATCTCGATTAGGAAAGTACTACTCCCAAAGTTCAACGAATGAAAATTTAAATGCGTGGACAATTACTAAAGAAGAAACCCAATATGGTAAGCAGCACCTGAAATGACTCTCAATAACTTCTGCCTTTTGGTATTCACATCCTGTGTAAGGCCCTCCCCATGTATGTGTGTCCGCTGGACCTAGTGACTTCTCACTATTCTATTCTCGTGAATAGAATACAATAAAATGATGCTGTATCACTTCTAAGATTAGGTATAAAAACTGTGACTTCCTAGTCCTCACCTCTTGCTGGTGTTCTTTCTGTTTGACTTCTAATTTGCTCATTCTGCCATGTTGTGAGATGCTCTATGAGGAGGCCCACCTGGCTAGGAACTGGAGTGGCCTCTGCCAACAGCCAGTGAGAAACTGAGGCCCTCAAGTCGAACAAGCCTTGAGGAACAGAGGTCAGCCAACAACCATGTGAGTGAACTTGGAAGTAGATGCTTCTCCAATTGAACCTGGAGATGAGTCTGCAACCCTTGCCCACACCCTGATTGCAGCCTGTGAGAGGCCGCGGCGATGCAGAGGACCCAGTTAAGTCGCTTGCATTCCTGGCTCAGAAACTCTGAAATAATACATGTTGTTTTAAGCCATTAGGTTTTAAAGTAATGTGTTACAAAGCAATAGATAATACACCCAGAACGACCTCCCCCAACTTCAAAACTCAGGACTTGGAAATAAGGATGGGTCAACAGACAGCAGTGGACAAATTGGAAAAACTCAAGATCTGAGTCAGTACCCACACTAACCTTCCTTACTAATGACCAGGGTGCTCAGTGTTGGAGGTGTTACCACTAAGAGCTCCTGGTCATTGTGGTCACGCCTGTTAGAGGTCAGCTTTAGACCCTCAGCCACCTTTGTGCAGCTATCTGTGGTATACCAAGGGTAGGGCAGTGGGAGTGGTCCACTTCCTGTGAAGGCAATAAGGCTTGTATTTACTGTAAAAGACTACAAATCAAGCCAACTAAAAGTCAGTCTGCTTTCTATCATCACCATGCAATGGCAATTCTAAACAATGTCAGTGATGAAATACTCCTCCCCATCAGGTGGACAGCCCTTACCACCCTCCCTTTGGTACATCACTAATGGCCAGGACAAAACTCCTACAAATACTTGGCAGAGTGAGGCTCCCTGCTGTACACAGCCTTCCTGATAACTCCATCTGCATTTTTTTTTTTAATGGAAAATCAGGTCTCTTATCCAGCACAGATGCCCTCACAGATCATAGTGGCAAGAAAGAGCAGGACTAAAGCCAAAGGCAGGCTCTGGATCAAAACAAATGAGACTCTTATGATTGACTTTCAGGAGCGTAACAGTGCCCCATCCACAGAGGCACCACCTGTGGTCATCTGTCCGTGGCACTATTTATTCTCCTTCATTCAAGAAATATTCATTGAGCACCTGATTTGAGCCAGATTATGTTCCTGGATGAGGGAGTCAGTAATTAAAAGACACAAATAAGTGCCTTTGTAGAGCTTATATTCTTGCAGAAATAGATTGAAATAAGTTAAAAAGTAAAATATGCATCAGATTGTAAGTGCTATGAAGGAAACTAAAGCAAGAATGGGGGATAGCATGTGCCAGGATGGATTTTGCCATTTTAAATAAGGTGCTCAGAGAAAACTTCAACAAGTAGGGGACATTTGAACAAAGACCTGAAGAGGTGATGGAGAGAGAAATGTGGATATCTGAGGAAAGAGCAATCCAGGTAAAAGGATGATCTAGTGCAAAATCCCTGACAATATAGTATTCTTGGAGTGTTTGGGAAACAGCAAAGAGGTCAAGAGGGCTAGAGAAGAGAAAATGAGGGGATAGTAGGAGATGAGATCCAGGAGGATAATGATTTCTGCTTCTCTTTCTTTCCTGAATCTTCTGTGAATTTCCTTCATCTGTGGAACCTACAGTGTACCCATGCTGGCAAAGGATTCTGGGAAATGTAGTTCCAGGCTTCCAACCTCTGTGATACCTGGGTGAGAACTGTAAGTGGGCAGGAAAAGTGCTAAATACCAATAATCAATCTACACGTTAACTTTCCCCTACTTTCCCCTTAGGATCTGAAAACAAGATTGTCAAAAATACCTTCTAAGACTTTAAGTCACTGACATAACCTGAAAGAATTAAAGGAACACTTGCCCGAAAGAAGGCCTGATTTCTAGTCTAATTCTACCACTTAACCTTGAATAGGCCTCTTAACTTTCCTGAATCTCAGTTTCCTAATCTGTCCAGTGCAGATTGCAATATCAACCTCTCAAAGTCATGAATATTTAATGATTTGGTACACGTGAAGGGCTCATCCCAGTGTCTGGTATACTCTAAAATAAACAGCAGCTAATATTATTATAGGTGAAAAATTTAGGGTTCTATGTGTTCTAACTCCGGCTCCACTGCCCACTAGTTGTATGGTATCAAATAATTTATTTCACTTCTCTGAACATCAATTTCCTCATATTTATAATGAGAATAACAAAACCTACTCCCTGGAGTTATTTTGAGATAATAGAAGAAAGATGATACTTATGCTGGTATCCAGCAAGTCTCAAGGGGTGCTAATTATGATTATCTAAGAAATCAAGAAGTTGGATTTTCTTCCAATTTCCTTGTAATCCTACAGTTCTTGGTGCTATCAGTGGGTCTATAATGTAGGACTTTCATAATCTGCCTCATTCAGAACTTGTGGCATTTACAAATCTTGTTTCCTTTTAACATATTTCTTTCTAATACTCTGTGGAAGAAACACAAGAGAATTAGAAATGTTTGGCTGCCCAATCACCTATATGTCCACTGTCCAGATTCCTGTGCAGATGCTAAAAATCAAGCAGCAGGGGTTACTACAGGAGGTGACCCTGACCCTTGGATCTCATACGTCATTTAAATTAACTCACTCCTTCACTTTCTCATGTATCTATCTTTTGGCCTCTTGGCCTAGCTTTACAGGGCAACTGCACAGTTGAGGTAGGTGGTCCCATTTTCTGGGGCTATTTCAGCAGGGAGTAAACCCAGCACGGAGGACTTGACTGTCCCAAAGAAACGTAAGTAGCCAAAGTCAGTGTCAGGGGAGGAAGGAGAGAGGAGAGCAGGCAGCAGCCTACCCATCACCAATTGTACTGCTTCCCAGAGCCACACTCTGGGAGCAATGAGCACACAGCAGGAACACACTCTAGTAGTAATTTCCTGAATGCCGTTAAAAGTGGTGCAGAAACACTGTTGAAGGAGCAAGAGAGTCAATGAATGAAAAGGCCCCAACTATGAGTACCCTGAACACTTGCCCAGCAGGGAGAGTCACTGATTAAAAGCCATACTAAGATACAGACAGCACAGGAATTTGAAACAATTCTCCCCACCACCCCTTACAGAGACAGTGACGAAACAAGCTCTAGGTTTACTTCACCTGAGTCTGTTCTTAGTAACAACCAACTAGTTAAGCTACATGTAAATAATGCCTACATTTCCTACTTCTCCATTAACCACTCCCCCAAAATTTTTCTTAGAGGAAAGACCTGGCATGTGGAAACCACTTCTTCACTTGCTCCTCTGGAATTTAGTGTTTATTTAATTATTTATTCATGCATCCAACATGTAATTATTGAGCACGCACCATGCTTCAGGCACTGCACTAAGGAACTGAAAATATAACAAGAACATGAACTGATTGGTCTTGGCTCTTTGAGGAGCTCTAGTTTAGGGGAAGAAGATAAAGTAATGAATCCACAATTTGTCATAAGCATTGTAAGAAAGAAGGAAGTGGCAGAGGATCCTAGGGGAAGGGCATGACAATCAGAAAGAGAATTGAGGGAGGCTCCCAAGAACTCCATTTGAACCGAGCCTAGAAGGATCTGAAGAAGTTTACAAGTTAGAGAGGCAGTGAAGTGGGTATGTTGGTGGTTAGTGTCTAAGATGGAATTCTAGGCAGAGAGAACAGCAAGGGGGAAGACATGGTGTGTTTGAAGTCCCACAAGTAGCTTAGTGTGTGTGGGAGTGTGGTGGGAGATAAGGTCTGAGCTGCAGCTCAGAAAAGGACTACAAGCTAGAGCCAGAGCCTTTGCAAGTTCTCAGGCTCACAGACCTTGCTGACGCGGCAGAAAACAACCATGTCACCTGTGGTGTGTAGTGTGAGAATTACAGTCTGTTAAATTAAACAAGGAGGCCATGAGACTGATGTGGCTCTAAAGCCACGGAGGCCAATCTAAGCAAACTAAAATCTAAACTTGAAAATACCTCAAGATTCTGAAATCAAAACGCTAAGGGCAACCAACCATAAACAGACAACGAGGCTTTAAGCTACAGCCAATCAAATAATCTCCTTTCTTTGCTTCCACACTTTCTCTATATAAGCCTTTCCCCTGGCTCCAGCCAGCAGAGCACTCTTAACCATCTCTGGTTTGGCATTGCCCAATTCCAATCGAGTTTTGTTCAAATAACCTCAAAATGCTGATATGCTTCCATTTATCTTTTAACAAGTCTAAAAACCAAGACCTGCAATAGACCTAATTATTTCATAATTAGGTCATAATTAGAGTTGAATAGCACCCTATTCAACTCTAGACAAGCTTTACCACACTAGAGGGTCTCCCCCTTTCTGGGATGTACTCTTAGCCAGCTACCATTTTCTGTCTCTCCATTTCCTAGCACTGTCCCCAGTTATCAATCATATTGAGGTAGAATAAGAACTGTCATCTCTTTACATTTTCAAGTGACAGTGGGAACTTAGTCAAAATTTTGCTCTGGGGAATTCTTTTATAAAAGGGGGAATAATCATTCCCAATAGAGCCGTATAAAACACTGGTGATAAGAGGATGTTGACTTTTTTTTTTTAAAGAAACTCGGCTGTATTTTAACCTCTAGCTGTTGCTAATTAAGCATTTTCCACCACGTCAGTTAGCAGCCAGTTGCACAGATTTTATAGTCTTCTGTTTTAGTGCTCCCTTTGTAGGAATCCTGGCAGAAAATGAGCCTGTCTTTTTTGCTTAGTCGCTCTTGCTTACAGGGTCAACTACATAGACTGTTCTCATTGAACCTTTTCTTTTTTTTTCCTTTTTTTAAAAAAAATTTATTGGGGTGACAATTGTTAGTAAAATTACATAGATTTCAGGTGTACAATTCTGTATTACATCATCTATAAATCCCACTTTGTGTTCACCACCCAGAGTCAGCTCTCCTTCCATCACCATATTATTTGATCCCCCTTACCCTCATCTCCCTCCCCCCACCCCCCTTACCCTCTGGTAACCACTAAACTATTGTCTGTGTCTATGAGTTTTTGTTTCTCATTTGTGTGTCTTGTTTTTGGTTTATATACCACATATCAGTGAAATCATATGGTTCTCTGCTTTTTCTGTCTGACTTATTTTGCTTAGCATCATACTCTCAAGATCCATCCATGTTGTCACAAATGTTAAGGTTTCTGACTCCTTCTGGCTAGGGAAGCCCCATGTTTGACCCTCTGGACTACACTGTGGCACTTCCTTTTTATTGGATTTCTTCTGAATGATCATTCTGCTGCTTTACATTATAATTCTCTGCCCAGGGTGTTTCTGGGAGGAAATGCTGACTTCAATTTTTCATTTAAGTTCTGGAAACTTTCTTGTGCATATTGATGGAGGCCTCCCATAACCCAGGAATAACTTGTCCCTGCTGAAGCTGTTCAGCTTCATCACCATGGTAACTCCATGGGATGGAGAAAAGAAGATGCAGAGGACCTATGCTGACATCCAGGGCTGGTTTCACAGGCATACGACCTGTGCAGTCACTTGGGGGCCCACATTTGGAAAGGGCCCACACTTAGTTGAATGCTCTGCTGTCACCACCTTAAAATTATTAATAAGTTTTTCAAAAGAGGTCCCATATCCCATATTTTCACTTTGCACTGAGCCTCATAAATTAGGTAGCCAGCCCTGCTGACATTTATAATCCCTTCTGATAACAAGAATGGGCTTCAGTGTTTCATCAGGTCTAGTTTCCCAGTGGAACAAAGCCAGTTCATTTCCTCCTAGCATCATGCCTCTGGCTGCATCTCTGGTAAACCAAATTTCAGAGAAGTCCAAGGACATCATCCCACTGGGAGATTACAGACAGACACATAACCGTGGCCAGCCAAGGACCACCTAGCAGCATGAACAACTTATTTGCCAAACTCAGGATAATAAAGGCAATCAGAAGTGCCAAGGCACTGAGTGCCTCCCAAGCTGTGCCCAGCCCCAGGCATAATCTCGTAATCAGTCTAAGAGAAGTTCCATTGAGAACGCTACTTGAATAATCCAAAAAGAGAAATCACAATTTACAGCAATCTGGGTCTGTTTTCAGGAAGTGTAAGGGGAGATGCCTCTTTGATTAGACCTTGTATTCATTTAAATACAGTTAAACTAAATATCAGGTTAATAGAGCAATGCTCTGTTTTCTTCTTTTTAATCTAAGAACACCTGGCTTGTTAGAAAAGCAACCTGAGAAGAAGGCATCTCTCCAATTGTGGAGAGTTTTTATACCTAATCTCCTTATTCATTTCAATTTTTCTCCAAAGGAGTAAAGCTGTTATGCTGTATTCCACTTGCATTCACATGACACCCAGTTGCCAAGAAAATCAAAATGCCTAAAATTCTGGCTAAAAAAAAAATAGATATATATAAATATAAAATATATCCTGTAGCTATATATGTATATATAGATAGATAGATGTGCATACATATATAATATTTTTCATCTAGTATGTGTGGAGAATAATTTTGGAACACTGATTCATTTTCTTGGCTAAAATAAGCTGTGAACTATAGAGGCAGTAGTGAACTGAAACCTCATAGACTCTCGGTCACCAAATGTACACATTTCTTCCTGACTTCACATTGAGTAATATCACTTCGGTTATCTTGAAATCAGCCATGATGGGAGTATTTATATCATGGGGCCATATGCTACAAACGCTACAAACCAAGGCATTCCCCTCCCCGCCAACCAGTGATCCATTTACCAATGTGCCGCTGTATAGAGCTTACTGTAAAGGATTCTAAATGAAACTTAGAAGTTGTGAAAATTAAGGCATTGTAGATTCATAGTGTTAAAACTGATGAAGCATGATTTGAGTGGGGGTTTTAATTGCACATAAAAGAAGAGAAAGAACTGGGAGAATAACATCTAACTCCATCAGCTCCAACCTGCTGCTATGGACCACCTTCCAGGGAGAGCACATGATAGCTTAAGACACAGCAGTTAAATCCTTTCCTGACTCGGAGCACTACTGCACCTGAAAATGCGATTAGTGACTATGTGTGAGTCTGTGGGGGTTAGAGATACCTAACGTCCTAAGGACAAATCATAAAAATAAATAAGTACATAAAATACACGCCTTCATTTTCTCAAACTTGATACTATTAAACAAAACACAATTTTAACTCTAATTATCCCATTATGCTTACGTATATAAAAATAACCTAAGCATTATATATAACACAGAGAAAAACAAACTGACTAAAACTGACTAGGAACACTGTAATTGTTGTTTTTCTTTCCACATCAAGTATAATCATGTGAAGGAAACCCCTTTCCAACAGGGACGATGAGAAATTAAACAAAGGATTTATTGCTCAGCTGTCTTTGGCTGCAGAAATTTATGGCCGAAGGGGAAATTGCTCCAGATGTGGTCTGTATAGGGAAATGGGTCCACTGCATTTCATTAGCACTAGTAGAGTTCTTACAGGAATAATCCAGCCAATTTCATTCCATCATTTAAGCTTTTAGAATATCACTAACCACCCACCACAGCCCACCACATACCCAGCATTTATTTTCTATTGACTTTTTTTTCCCTGCAGTTCTTAATGGAGGAGTGCTGAGAGGGGGAGAGAGAGGGAAGATATATAGGAATCTTAATGTCAGATGTGTAATTTGGAAGAGAGTATTCCATATACTCTTGTTTTATAATACAAATGAAAGAGAGCAAACCTATACAAATTTCTCTGGACTAGTGAGAATACAGAAAATATGCAGTGTAATCATGGGTTAAAGACGCTGCTTTACAGGGCTAATTATTAATACTCTTGGCTAATTGTTAATACGCTAGGACTGTGTGCCCAGCATTGTTTGGAATTCTTTACATAATTAGCCCATTTAATCCCCACAACAACCTTATCGGGTGATTACCTATTATAAACCCCATGTTACAAATGAGGAAACTGAGTCACAGACAGGCTAAGTAAGGTACTTGCCCATGAACATAGAACCAGCAAGTGACTGAGCATGAATTATAAAACCAGTAAGTCTCGTTCTGGACTATAGTCTATGTGTCTGTGCTCATAGCTTCTACACTCTGCTGCCTAGAGCATGAAAATACCCACATTGAGAAAGCCAAAGGGATTAAAATATAAACCTGCCAAACAAATCATTTGGGCTAGGATTTTATTATTGTTATTTGACAGAAAGTTAGTCTTAAAGACAGTACCACATGTGACAGCACATTTTATTTTATTTTTTTTGAGAAATTTTGTACCTTCCCAAACTTAACTCTCATTTATCTCCTCAAAGGACTTCCTCTTCCCCATCTCCTGGTACAGCTATTATCCAGAAAACAGTGTTGCTTATGAGCTAATTTTTCAGTGAAGGAATCAATCAACCAATTAGTCAGTCAATAAATGACATAACAGCTACAGAGTTAATCTGGAATTGAACAGTGTTTGCTGTGGTTTATTATTTGAACAATTTAAGATGTTCTCAGAGCATCAGAACAAGCTTTGACGCTTTGTAGACAAGAGCTGTGAAGTTCTGTATGTATAAAATGGAGAAAATATATTGAGAAAGATAAAGGGATTAGTCCTTAATGATGTGCCAACAATGTACCACGTGCAAGACTGTATGTATCATTTAACTCATTATTTACTCCTCAGGACAATCCCTTTGGTAAATGTGAAAATGGAGGATCAACAAATAAAGCAGTATGCCCAAAGTCACACCAGCTAATAAGCAGAAAACTGGAGATGTGAGCTAAATCTAACTCCAAAGCTCTTTTCATTGCCATCAATATTTTAGGTAAATGAAGGAATGGAAAAGGGGAGGAGAGAGGAGGAGAGAGAGAGAATAAAGTGTGAATAAGATGAGATTTAGCCAAGAGATCAGTTTTATCCATAAACCTCAGTTGCTGCTCCAGTTTGCCCTAGAACTATCCAGGCAGTTATTTTAATCCCCCAATTTTCTTGGCTGGGATTAAAATAAGAACAACCCAGTTATCACAATCTTCCTTACAGCAAAGTCAGGGCTGACATCCAATTAATTCGGGCTTCACTGTGCTAGCAGTCCTTCCCCATAAGAGAGAAAGCCTCAACAGAAGTTCTTTTTCACCTTCTGAGTTGGTAGTAATTGCCCCTGCTTGGGAAATTCTAAAGGTCTGTGCCCTCAGGCAGCAATCTGGCCATTCATTTGCACAGCCTTGGTGCTAACCTGGCAGCTGCAGATGCCCCCTTAGCCATTTCAGCTGTCTGGTGGAACACCCATTCTCCCTAATTGAAGGAGACAGGTAAGGGGCTGGTGGAAGAATACTGGCAGCATCTCCTCCAATGCCTTGTGATTGGACAAAAACTCACAGGAAGTCATAATGTAAAGGAAATTCTGCCTGCAGTAGCATTTCTCCAGAGAAGAACCAACTTGGGGTCCATGCAGTAAATCAGACACCCAACAATCTGGTGATGGGCCATAGAAAGACACCTTTAGGATGAATTCCTAAGGAAGAACTGTAAAAAAGTGAAGAGTGCAATGCCCTCTCCTCACTGCTAATACTATACATTTAAAAATCTGCAGCATTCACATCCTCTTTTTCCACCCTCCCACTTTTTAGCAATTGGTTAATGGATGCTAAAAGCATGATGAGGAATGTAGCATACTCAATTTATTACTACAACTCATTTCATAGATAGCATGCTGCGTTGAATATATAGGTTACATTTAGAGATCAATATCACTTGGCTGCAATTTGATAAGTGCTTCTAATTTAATTTCTAGCTATGGCATTTACTTAATCAAAAGTTTGGCAACGAAAGCCAAACACAATATGCAATAAGCAGATTTGGGAAAAAGTGAGGAGAAATCACAGGGTGAAAAGTCAAAACCTTTAAATGCATGACTCCAGTTCAGTATAACTTTAATACAAACTCTATCAGTCTTTTAACATTCACAGAGATTAACTGTCCGAGCACTAAAGGAAAACATAATGATGGTAAGACATTCCAGATGGAGGAACTTTACATGGAAGATATGATAAAATCAGAAATGGCACCATCAATGTATGGAAGGCAAGTGCTAAGGTCTAATGGGAAATGCCTTATTAACTAAATCATATAGAAATGGTGTCTTGATATTTCATTATGATCTGATGCTTTTAATGACTCCAAATATATATTAAAGTTTGATTTTTTTAATTATAAAAATAAATCCTACTCAGGATATTTTAAAGGAAGCTTGGACACTGTGCTTAATATACCAAAAATGTTACTCTATTTACATTGTCTATTCTGATTTATTCAAGCCTTGAAGTAGAACTATTTTGTAACAAGTATCAAAAATTATTTCTGTCCTGTTGGAACTCCCGAAAACAGCATGATTTTCCTCATTTAATATTTTTAATGGCATTGTGTCCTCGTAGTAAGAGTCACACAACCACACATGAAATCGTTTACATCAGCTCTTTTGTTTGAAACTTGGGCCATTTGGAGAATATGGTTAAACTAAGAAGAAAAAAGCAACTTTCAAGTCAATGATGAAAGACCACAACAGAATGTACCAAATTTCAACTCAAATCTTTAACTAAGAATGCAAAGAAATGCCCCCTTCACCTACAACAAAAAGAACATAGTTTTGCCATGTCAAATAGAGGAGATTCAGCTTGTTTTCCTGGTATTCCTTCCCTTGGATCTGTTCTCGCTCTGCCATACCTTTCTCCAACATCCAAGTGCATCAGCAACTTTCAGAGAAGAAGTTCCTGAGCTCAAAATGTAATGTAGAGGGGACAGTTTGGGTACCATGGAACTTTATAAAGAATTTCCTTATAGCCTCCTTCCCTTGGATTCAGGAAAGGGACACGTACCCCACCCTCCCTACCCCTACACTCACAGAGGGATAGGTGAGGAGAGAGCTTATCTTTGTGAATACAATACTCCCCAAGAGGCCACCTTCCACTCTCCCCCAAGCCTCTTCTTATATTCAGTTGGGAGAGGCAAGCCCTGCAGAGAGGCGGGTGGCACCTGTGGGTGCCGGTTCCGTCCACATAGGATGTAGAGAACTTAGCTTCCTTTGTACTTAGCTTTAGGGTTTTGCTGATTTCTGCATTTATCCAACAAGAAACATCCAACTCAACACCTACGTAGCACCAAGCTTTTATATTAGTATTAGAAACAGCATAAATGCCCATTTATGTGGGAATAGAAAAATAAAATGGACATATTCAAATTATGTAATACTGTTCTAAGAGGAGTTAATTAAATCTATGTATATGAACATGAAGGGATTTCAGAAACAATCATGAACATGAAATGAGGTAGAATGAGAATACAGCCTTCTCTAACCTCAGTATCCTCATCTGCAAAACAGGGATTCATTCATTTAAGAAATAATTGATTGAGTGCCTACTAGGTACCAGGACCTGTTTTAGGCAATAGGACATAGCAATGAAAAACAAAGTGGGGGAAAAAAAGACTCTTCCATCATTGAAGTCATGTTCTAGTGGCACAAAATAGGAGAATAGACAATAAACAAATAATAAAGTTAAATTTATAGGAAGAGGCCTTCTAAATTTTGAATAGATCTCACTGGAAAAGTAATAATAATATTCCAGCAAAGATCTGAAGAAGGGGAGGTGCGAGGAATAAACTTTTGTTGTGACAGACACATATACAAGCTTGAGAAAAGCTTTCTCAAGCCTATTCTAACATACATTCTTTTCCAGGGTGGATATAAAATGTTCTATCATTCTATATCTTTTCAGGAATTTTAGTGGGAATCTATTTGCTGGGGTTGAAAGGAGGAGGACTAAATCCTAGCATCTGAGCCACTTTTTAACCTGGAATTAATTTTATTTTAAATCGATATATACCTTTTAAGGGACTGGGTAGAAAAAACTTCAATTGTTATTGAGTTATTCAGAAATAATTATGCCTAATATGCCAGGTGCTTAGGCAAAAGAGTCAATACTCAAAATTCTGACGTTGAGAATTTTAGTAGGCTGAATGAAAGGATTTGGCTTATTTCCTGAAGAACAATCAATGTAAGCCAGACTCTCACAAGCTTGCCTCTGAAATGTATTGTTTAATCTAATATTAGCTACAAAATTAACCATAAAGTCAATGTCAGAAGAGATACTGTGACAAATGGAAGGAAATCAAAATTAATGTCTAGAAAGAACTGGGTATGAAACTCTGAGTCTTAACTTAATGGACCTGCTATATTAAGTAAGATAGCTCACTTCTCTTGGCCTCAGTTTCTACATTTGTAAATGGAAATACATTCCTGCTTCTCAAAAATTGAGGAAAATATATAAGTGTTTGGCCTACATCTTTCCCTCTGCTAGATTCTAAGCTCCATGAGGGCAAAGAACATGCCTACCATATTAAACCCAGTAGCCAAGACCTATCACAGGCCTCCGTGGCACATAACAAGTGCTCATCAAATTTTTATGAACCTAAATTAATGGATATATGACAATATATGGAAGAGTATCTAGCACAGAAGAGATTCTCACACAATAAAACATTAGTTTCATCCTTTCTTTTATTTCCTCCAGCATTCTAGGGAACTTTCTCTGCCTAAACCTTTTTACTTCGTCCTATGTTAATAATTACGAATCCCAAGAGTTGTTTCCTATTTGGGAATTGCCTAGTCAGGAGCATAATAGAGATCTTCAAGTCATGAGCATGACCCATGCACTAAAAATGGGCTCCTTTCCCCAGAGGATGACCCCTGGGTGAATATTGAATCTCTCGGCCAGTTCTGGCATCCTGAAGTATAGGCTGCACCTCTTTAGAAGCCTTTATTATGAAGTCATAAAAAAAAATGCATTGATCTGCATCCCTCAGTGGCGGGGGGCTTAGTCCAGGCATCCTACTCCTGAGAAAATTACCTTCTCTGCACAAGCCAGGCATCTTCACCCAAAGTATTTAGAGTACAGGAGGGGTCAGCAGATGGCAATCACAGCCTCCTGGACAGCAGTTAAGATGAAATGGCTAGAGGCACAAACTGGAGTCACCTTGCTTTCTCTCCATGATTTCCATGGCATCTCAGAATAGAGGGAGGACAGCTATTAATAGTCCTGAAGGCCTAAACTATTCCTTAAAAGAAACAGATTGAGAAGAGACTGAAAGTGTAAATGGTGTGAAGAGAAGCCACAGTAGTAAAATGTTTGGGTGCATTCTGAAGTCAGATTTTGTTCACACTTCAAGTTCAATAACTGGTCACAGCAACTTGACAATTGTTTAACCTGCCTGTATCTCAATGTCTTCTATATAATATGATATTAGCAGCCAACATCTATGGATCATGCCTTATGGGTTAGACATTGTTAATATGTGCCTGTATTAAATACTTGCAACATCTCAATAAGGTAAATGCTAGTATTATCCTCATTGTACAGATGACAAAATAAACACATGGATCCCATACATTATAATACGTGCCCAAGTTCAATACCCAATGCAACCAGCCAGCACTTTTATACCATTGCGAGGACTGAACTAGATAGTACGTGAAAAGTGCTTAAAATAGTGCCTGGAGTATAATCATGCTTTGGGAGAACGTGAACTGCCTGTCCAGACATGAGGAGTCATGAAGTTGCATAGTCAGTGGGGTGAGTTAATAAAAATTAGAGCTCTGGATCTTCTAGTACAAGCAATGAGAAGCTTGGAGCAGATGAGAGGGGAGTCAAGAGACCATGGCAGTGATTTATGTGTGGAGCGAGAATGGCCAGAAACAGCTTGATGGTTTAGAGAAGGAGAAGGAGAAAGCACATGAGAGAATGGCAGCTACTGAGAATTGTGACTATTTGGAGAGGCAATCTGACGGAGAAGTGGACTTCAAGATGGCATCCTTGAATTGCAGGGGCCGGGATAATGCCATTCCTTTAAAAACAGATGGGGGACCAAGAGTGAAAGTGTGCTTCCAGAGAAGGTGGATGCATTCCATTTCAATCGTGTTCAATTTAAAAAGAAAGCAAAGTGTGGCAGGCAGACAGAAGAGGTGTCTTGTGAATAGTCGTACATGAGTAGACATAAAAGCAGTACCTTTAAAAATGAAGCTCTGAAATGGAACCACCTAGAGTAAACCTCTGCTTTTATATTTTCTCCCATTAAGCTCAATTTGTTGGGCTGCAGCTCCTTATTATTACATTTTAAAACCTCCTTTTTTACAGGAGTGGGAGTGCTTTGTAAAAGATTAAGAAATTTTCACATACGCTTCTTTTCTGAAAAAGTTGTTATGTGAAATAATTTATTTTGGTGGATGCTTCGGACTTGAGTCTTTATCTTAAAAAGGGAAAGGAGAAGTCTTTCTCTTAAAGTGGCTTCTCAACAGTAATAACTAAAGGAGACAACGGGTGGGGGAAGCTTTCACAACCTTTTATCTGAACATTTGGTAGAACCGTTCAAATTATAAGAACTTGTGTTGGAGTTCTTAAATTTGAAAAGTGCACAAAATAAACTTTTTGCTTTCCTCAGAAATGATGTGATATTATCTCTGCAGGAGAAGAGATTGGAAAGGGTTAGAACATTCTTTAGGCTTTTCAATTCATGTCAAATCAAATGGGATGCCTTCATATGTCAGAAGGCTCATTTACTGCACTCTATGCCTGCCAAAGTCCAATATGCTGAAATTCCCACTCAGTTGTATATCTCCATGGGATGCTTTATGCCAGGAGGCATTAACTGTTGAACTGCCAGTCTCAACTACTGCCATTCAATCTTTATTGCTTTAGCTACCCAGGAGAGTTATGTGAGAAATCTCTCCCTTTTCAGGAAGTAGTCTTGTGCCTGAAATAGTCTAATATATAATGAGTATGTCAACAAAAGTGGAAACAGATGGAGGCAAAGGTAAGAAATCATCTAAAGTGCAAAACTGTCTTCTTTCTGGAGAGTCCGCACCACACCACATCTGTAAAGGGTGATGCTAGCAGATGTGTAAATGGCAACCTTTAATGTTCAGTTCCTTCTTTGTTGTGTAGCACTGCATGTGTTTCCAAAACCTTCTGTGTTCTCAGTTTCCTCATATGTAAGATGAAGATTGAATACCTATTTCACACTATTGTTATTAGAAAAATTACATGTATAAAATACCTAGAATAGTGCATCCAGTAAATGTTAATACCTATCTCCCTCCTGGTTCTGAATCATGAGCTCATCCTCCATCCCTGTCCCATCATCTACCACAATGCACTTCTCTCTTCATCCATGCCCTTTGGGGATTCATGGAATCATAGGTAAAACTATAAGTGGTCAACACTATTTGACTAGGAAAATCTTAGGAGATTTATTTACTTGTTAGTTTTTTTTGTTTGTTTATTATACTTGCTGTACTATATACACTAGGGAAGTTAAGGAGTGCCCCTGTACTAGCTTAACTCAAAGAAAAAGACTTTCATGCGCATTTTGCAATCAAATCCTCCCAAGACAACATGAACATCAGGCTAGAGGTGGCAGCAAGGGTAAGAAGAGAGTCCATGGAGGGACTATATTGGGGGGAGGGGGAGTGCATCCTTTATGCTTTGTCTTAGGTTTGCATGCATATTTTCCTAGTATATCTCGGCATATTATGGTCTTTAGCATCTGTTCATAAAGACATTTACTACAGCATGTTTGTTGTGGGTCCCTCTTTCCTGTCCATAATCTTTGGGTCAACAGGAAAATATCCAGATTACATAGCTTCTACATATCAAGGCAGGGAAAGGTAGAGAAATAGGAGGAATCATTGGGGACATTGGAAAGTCAAGATGGCAGGCTTTTCCCAATCCTAGTGCTTCTATAATTCCAGGGCCCTAATGCTTATCTAAATAAAATACTTCTTACACCCCATTAAAGCCTTCCAAAATTTCTACCCTCCAGACTCATCACGTAAACCTATTTGAATTGGCCATTGTTCTAATAATGCCATGTTTCATCCTTAGATTCGCTACGGAATCCAAATCAGGCATTCTACCAAATGGCATGTAACACAAAAGATGTAGACATGTGCTCATCGCTTTTACCAATCTGTCCAAAAGAAACTAGATTAAAATAGGAATTGTGGAAACACATGTCACACAAACATCAGTCAGAAATCATGTCAGAAGGTTCCCACATAATGATTTAGATGACATTTTTCTCTTGGTTCTAGGTCAAAGAATCTCCCAGCCTCTTTATGTTATAAATATATATAATAATATAACACATTTCCAGTAATACATAATTCTAAAATATCTTAGCATTAAATCATTATGCTCAAGAGAAACCAAAGAATGCACAGAACTCATTGGTCCACGTCATTCCTTAAACAACCGTGTGGCGCACCACATAGGTGACAGGCACCATTCTAAGTGCCAGAAATACAAAGAACAATAAGATAACTTTCCGGTCCTTAAGGAGATTACAGTCTGTTAAGGGAGATTGGCCCACTATTACACATACACAAAATAGCACGATATGTGCTTTAATAGTAGCAGAGGTGCCAGGTGCTCTAGGAGCCCAGGGATGTTGACAATTGAATTGGATCTTTAAGAATAATGGAGACTGGAGGAACGTTCCAAGCAGAATATGCACAACACATGGAAGTGTAGAAAAGCGTGGCGGACTGAGGAATGATAATGTTTTAGCCTGGGTCCCCTAGGAAACAGAACCTGAAGTAAGATTTAAGGAGCTAACTTTGGAAGGTCCAAGCCCAAGGCCATAAAAGTGAGAAAAAGAGAAAGGAGACTCACTTGTTTACAAGGTGATGCAATGCATTACGATAGCTACAGCTTCATAAGCGAAAACAGAGCACTTAATCCGAAAGCATGTTTCCTCAGTACCTCTCCAGATGAGCCACACCTAGGAGGAGTCCACAGTGAGAGGAAAGAAATAGTTATATTGGTTTCCTATCAGTCAAGGTTCTCTCCATGGTGGGTCAGCTGCCCCCCTGACTGATAATCAAGAATCCAGATCCCACACTGAGGTGCAATGCTCATCCAAGTCTGAAAGTAAAGGGATGGCCTGATGCAGATGGTATAACAACGAAGAAAGAAGGAAGATGTTAGGGACTCTGGGAAGCCATCATGACTAGAAAGTAGAAAGCATGGAGGCAGCAGAAGGAAATATGGGGCAGAAATAGCAGGGATTAATGTGTGAAGGCCTTTAGGTACATCTTTAAAGAGCTTAGATTTTATTCTGTGTGTCAAGAATTTTTTAGGAAGGTGAAGGTCAGCCAGATCAGGACAAGGTTAATCGAGTATCTAAGTAACCGTGGATATACGTTTTCTACTGGTTGTTTCAATATTTGGTCAAGGTTAAAGAAATTTATTTCAGGCTATTCCAAGCCTAGATATAGAGACAATCAACTGAGACACTATAATTATATAGG
Organism: Rhinolophus hipposideros; assembly: GCF_964194185.1. NCBI lineage: Eukaryota > Metazoa > Chordata > Mammalia > Chiroptera > Rhinolophidae > Rhinolophus > Rhinolophus hipposideros. The sequence goes on along the minus strand of NC_138057.1, from coordinate 56,527,575 downwards.
GAGCAGGCAAATTGCCAATGAATAACCACCGGTCGATGCTCTTGTCTATTTTGTTTAACTGCAAATAGGAGTTAAATTATGATTTGCTCAAACAGCAGAGAGATACCAAGTCCACATGGTATGTTGAGTTGGTCTAGAATTATGTGAGCTGGCTGATATGACTGTCTATCCTCTCTGGTAAATTGCCTCCTTTCACACCTGGTTTACAAAGCAATCACCCCAAGGAGGCAACCACATTTAGTGCTCTTTGAAACACCACCAAGAATAACACCTGCATTTTTTGGAAGAATGATTTTTTTCATTGGATAGCAATAGTTGTTGTCTAGCAACAGCCGACATTCTAAACAATTTTTTCATGATCCATAAACTCATTTAATCAGCACAGCAAATTTAGGAGAAAGGAATTATCATCCCCTTGTACACATGTCAAAATTCAAAGACTCAGAATCATTAATGTGCCCAGTGCCTACAGATAATTCATTAATGGTGCTGCTGAAATTTGGACCTTGGACCCCAATGCAAGGTCCACACTTTTCCCAGTCTACATTACCTGCCTCACAGAGTTGTTTCATGAGGACAAAGCTTTTTTTCCCCTAGGAATACAAAGCCTTAGACACTGAAAATGTATCTAAACATCCAAAATTTTCCTAGAAAATTTCTGAAAATCCTTCTTGAACAGATTGATGTTAGATCACACCAAACCTTGAGGAAATAAGGTCCATATACATAATGGGAAGTTGTTCTTCCCATTAAGAGATTTTATTCACACCCTTAAAACCTACCGAGTTCCCATGATTTTAATGTGACAGAATTCATCCTGGTAATTTCAAAGATTCTTAAAAAATCATACACCATCCTTCATGGTCGATAGATTAAACTTATGAATTTATGAATGAAAGAATAAATTAGTAAAATTTATTAATGAAATTTTGCCTTGAGAAATAAAGACATTGTAGAGATGAGGAGTGAGTGATTAGAGTTTTTGACTTTAATTGGTAGAGTGAAAGATGAGAGGGACTGTCTGTTGTGGTCTCTTTTGCAGTTAATGACAAATAGGATAGGATAAAAGGAAAGCTGCAGGATCCCTCAGACTCTCTTATGTTTCCAGGACCTGCTTCTCTGGCCCTTCCTCTTCCAGCCTACGGGCTTTGCCTTTGTGTCTCCCCTTTCTTCCTGCTTCTGATTCTGCTGTTTCTGACATTAGCCAACCTGACCCCACCTTCCCCCTATATTCCTAGCTTTCATGTGGCAACTGGATTCTGGTTCCTTCTCATTCTCAACTCATTTGTTCAAAAATTATTGTGGAAGATTTCTGGATAAGATGGTGCTAGGATAATCCATGCCTTACCCCTTTCCCCCAACTTCCATTAATGGAATCAATGAACATAAAAATTAACCTACAGAAATATTTTAAATATCTGAACTTGCAAGTATTTAACAATATCTGTAGGATATTCCCTTTAATGTACTTTCACATAGAAAAAAAGGCTGAAGTAAAATCTAAAATAATAAAACATAAAATAAATTGTCATTGGTCATCATCACTGGGTCATGAGATTGTTTTTCTCTTATTTGCTTTCAAAATATTAAATAATTAGCCTGCATAATTCCTGTAAACAGAAACAAGATAAATAGTATTTCCTTTAAAAGAAAACAAAAGAAATAAAAACTATGAAATAGCTTATATAATTATCTAAATTTTACAAGTAACAAAGACTGTACTTCATTTTTATTTTGTCTACTTTGGATCATAAATAGCAATACTAAGTACTTTGAAACATGCCCCAAGGCTAATAAATAAGAAGTGGCATGTAATTGCCACAGGAAAAGGAAAATGTGCATTTTAATGGTCTTGTGGTTATGGTAAAATGTAGATATTTGAAATATTGTATAATGAGTTTGGTACTAAAATTTGAAATATGCTGTTAAAATGCCACAAAATGCTTGAACAGCATGACTATTAAGCTGGTTTTAATTTTCCATTTAATCATAAAGAATACACAGATTAAATTCAGATTTCTTTTCATCATCTTTATATCGTCATATGTCTTTTTAGCATCATTATTATATCCCCTGAAGCATTCTTCATCAGCTCTTTGGCAAAGAGAAATTAACGTCTCTGTTTACTTTTTCAACTGTCTCTTTTCCAAGGAACATTGTGATCCAGTAATTTATGTGTAAGAAATTAACCCAATTATGGTGTTGCAATCTTAAGACATTACACAAAAATGCTTAGGTTAATAGCAAACATGGAAGGGGTAGGAAAAGGAGAAAGAATGAGTAGAGAATTGGAAAATTTTATTGAAGAGCTTAAGAAATTATTAAAGTATTGACTCTTCGAAAACTCCCAGTCCAGTCTGTGACACCTGCAGCATGATTCACAAATTTATGTTGTCTTATGTTTTCTCAATATTCATATCTGCCTTTTGCTTACCTAAATTCTTGCAACAGAGACATTTTTGGAGACTTTTCAATCATACTTTTAAAATAGTCTCAAAAATACTATTATTGTATAACACTTCTCTCCAAATTTCTTTTTTCCTATCCTTTTTTTTTTCTTTGTACAAACTGAGCACCTACTATGTTCCAGGACACTACAAGAAGCCAGATGTGTGAATAAAATAAGATACAGCCATTGTCCGAAAAGAGCTCATAGTCCGAAATAGAGTTGAACTTGTAAATAAATCATTATGAGTTCTATAACAACAGTTTTTACAATGTCCCTAGCAGCATACAGAAAAAATGAGAAATTGTTGGTCAAGAGAGTTGACAGGGAAAAGGTTGGGTAAAGGGAGATTAGTTAAGAGATTACTGAAATCTTCCCCCATAGAGAATGAGGTCTTCAACTATATTTTGTCCAAGAGATAAAGTCAAGAGGAGATAACTTTGATGGAATAGATAACTGGAGGCAGGGACTGCTAGGACCAGGCTGCTCCCAAGGATAATACAATCTATACATGGAGAAATACACAAATAACTTTCAGAACCATGGCACAGTGTGATAAAGATTATAACTTAGTTAAATTTTTAATTAATAAAAATCATAGATGTTGGAACCCAGAAGGAACAATTAATTTGTCTAATGCTAGTGGCTGACATTTATTTTGGCAGATTTTAGGCTAAGCTCTTTACTCGTATTATTTAAGCTAATGTTCACAACAACCCTAAGAATTAGATATAATTATTTTCTCAATTTAACAAATGAGAAAATTGAGACATAGAAAAGTTAAGCAACAAAGTAATACAGTGGTAAAATCAACAATAACCCACAGTCTGATACAGTGTCTGGGCTCTACTTAGAGGCCCTGGGGACCTTTACAAAATATTGATTCCCAGGCTGCACTCCAAACCAACTAAATCATAATCTCTGGGCCTTTCTTTCTTTCTTTTTTTCTTTCCTTCCTTCCTTCCCTTTCTTTCCTTCCTTCCTTCCTTCCTTCCTTCCTTCCTTCCTTCCTTCCTTCCTTCCTTTCTTCCTTCTTTCCTTCCAAGTTACCTAGGTGATTCCATGTAAACCAAGTTTGAGAACTACTCCATTTTTCTCTTCTTAAAAAAGAGTGAAGATGATGTTGAGATGACACTTGAAAGATCAATGAGAGTTTAGCATATGGCAGAGAAGGGTACTCGGTGTAGAATGAGGAGCATGAGCAGAGGTATAGGATGTTAATTCAAAGGATATGCAGTGTGTCTAGACCACAAGCTAGATTTAGATTTTGAAGAGCCTTGAATTCCCTAATAACATTCTATTATTTTACTCATCATGCAATCAAGAGCTTTTAAATGTTTTTAAGTATGGGGGTGAAGGAGAATCTGATCTATTTTGGAATAATGGCTCTCTAGGTGAACAGATAAAATAAAGGTTAGTAAATGGCTTAGGACTTATTAAAATAATCTGAAGAATTTACATTGGCCAGTGGTTTGTTCTGTGGCATTCTACTAGGAAGTGAATCATACTGTTGGGTATTTATAATTTAATTCAAAGTGATTCTCTGTGGTACTTTTATACCACAGCTGTTAACCTAAAATACATGAACTCGAGAGATTTAAAATAAATTTAACAATCATTTTGATATTAATAGTATGGAAGTGATTCACTAGCCTCTCTGGTGTCAGGAAGATTTCACCCTACACAGAGTAAAAACAGGAAAAAGTGACAGTAGGAGTGAAAACTCTTTTTTAACTAAATTTGTTTCTATGATCAAGAAAACTTTTCTTGAGCCATAGAAACAAATAACATTTTTAAAACCATGGCTTATTGAGAAAATCATTTTCTCTTTACTCAACTATTGCATATTTTCAATCAACCTGCCATTTAGAAATGAAATATAGAAGGCATTGGAATACCACAAAGAATTACAGTGAAAGGCCTCTTCCCTTTCCTGCAATCCCTCTAAAAAACCAGGCTTCTTGTTTCCTTTGGAAATGGAGTCAGTTAAAGGGATCCCTGATGAATGACATGTGGAAGAGAAATGTTTAGTAGCCCTTCTCACAGGAGAATCCAATAGGGAATTAAGCCACTATGCCAGCCAAAGGTACCCATCATATGTAATGAATTAACTTTTTTCATATGTAATGAATTAACCATGCCTCTAGAATGGTACTAGTTGGGAAAATTGGGAAAATATTTACTCAAATTATTTTTCATAGGGCTTAATTCTCTGGTAGAACCCAAGTATTGAATAAGAGGTATGGAAGAATTATGGGTTGCTCAAAGAATAGGGAGAAAGAATATCCAACGTCCTTTTACCTGAAGGATAAACCATCCCAAGTTCATATAAACAATGAGATTAGAATTTAGGGACATGTATATATCAAGACTATTTTCCTTTTTTTTACTACTCTGTTTCCCGAAAACAGTTCAGCCTGTATGATAAAAGCCTGGGAATATGCTAATTAACCATATACTTACAATCAGTAACAAAATATCAGCCTACATGGAAAGATGTTCTAACAGGAAATTTGAGAATCAGTTTCAAATTTAACATTATCTGGTCTTAAATAAACTTTAAATAGCCATTTGAAAATTTCTGTATCCTCCGAAAAGAAGTCTAGTTTCTGAGGTTAAACAATACGACCAGAAAATACACATTCTTTCTTCTCTCTTCTGAGACCTCATTAATATGGCAGTAGACAAATGTTAAAAGGGGGATTCTCTTTAGCTGTGTGACATGCGAGATATTCCAAATGACCCTCATAATTAAATGTTTACATAATATTTGTTTAAAATTAATGCACTGCAGATCAGATACAAAGTAAGGAAATGAACAGATCAGATACAAAGAAGTCAAATGAAGAAGTAAAAAGAAAACAAACCAAAAAGCTGGCTTTTTCTTAAGGTTCGATGCAGATGTTAATCTTTTATTTTGTTGGTTACTCAGGTTGTGAAGAGAGAGACAGAGAAAGTCACAGGTCTGCCTAAGAGAGGCCAATTCCTGCCTCATCACATCCCAAATAAAGCTGGGACCTCTAAGAGCTACAGCATAAGTATTTGCTGAATGAAAAGTAAATCCACCTTGCAAAATGACATGATTCAGAAATCAAAATGTCTTGGCCTTGGTGCTGGGAAAGACATTTTCCAAAGGAAAAAAAGATATCATCCCTAAGAATTTGTAACTAAAAACTACCACTCTTGCTATCAGGGCGGTCTGAAAAAAGTCAGGCAGACAAATAATATAAAATGGCTGGCTATGCTCCACATAGAAGTAAATACAAATCCTCTCTAGAGGAATTCAACTCCAATCCAGGCTTCAAAAAATTCCCACAGATAAAGTTCAAGAAAACATGAACTCGCAATCAAAAATCCCCAAACACACAAGAACACAAAGAACAATCACAGTTCATCAAATGCAATAGAAGAATCAAATCTGCAAAGATTCCAAATAATGGTACACTAGACATAGGGTATAAAACAAGTATGTCGATATGCTTAAAGAAATAAAAGAAAAAGCTTTAAAATGTGAGCAGGAAACCAAGAGATTTGCAAGTAACCAAAGAGATTGAGGAAAGAACCAAATAATCCCTCCAGATATTAAAAACGTCTTTCTCCTAGGCTTTAGAACGAAAACAGAGAAAGTATCTCCCACCCTAACAATGAGAACAAGCCAGATAGTCTATAAAAATCATAATGTTTGAGGCCCTTGGAAAGCTGAGATCATAAGGTAACCTATTGAACTAAAATCCAAAAAGATGGTAATGCCCTACAAGGAGAAAAGGATTCCACAACTGTTTTGTGTTTGGCAGAGCAGTGGAGATAGGGGGTAGCCACCACAGAAGTGGGCAAGAAGAAAACAGCTGAGATTTTAATAAAATGCTGAAAAATAAATTTGGGCTGGTGAGAATGAATAGGAACCCAGATACAAGGGGAGTCTGCACCCAGCCACAAATTCTTTTCCACTAACCTCCACTGGATATTTATAAAAAAGATAAATGGCAAAAGAGGAGAGCTGAAAGAGATTGCCTCCATGGTAAAGATGTGCATGACATACCTAAGTGTGAGAGTGGAGAGGAGAACGAGCACATACTTCCCTCGCTCCAGACCCTGCATGAGTGAGAGGCGTGTACTAGGGAGGGTGGGAAAGCCTGCTGTGTCATCTGTCAATCAGATTGAAGGCCCGGTATTTTGTAAGTTGTAAGAAACCTGCTTTGATCTAAAGTTGTTACTACTTTCACCAGATCCTCAAATATGAAGAAAAGCAAATGACGGTTTCTAATGCTCTCAAGGATACTGTGGGGACAGAGCCCCAGAGAGCAGTTTCCAGGCTCTTGGCCTCACGTGGAAAGGTGCTGGCTCAGGTAGTAAATGGCCATCAACTATGATTGGCTGGCCATCATCTGTGGCTGGTTGGCCGTCAACTGTAACCAGTGAGCCATTGGTCACTAATATAACTGCCGTGGCTACACTAGCAGAAAATGGGGGCTAGCAAGTAGATGGTGGCTGAGCCTGCAAGCAGAGCAGTAAGGGTTGCGAACAGTGTGGCTCCCGCTTCCTGTGTCTCCAACCCAGCCGCCAGAGAGACTATAGTGGTGTGACTCCCCTATCTATGGCTCCATGGGTGTTCCATTTTGGCCTCACCATGTCCTGCGTTCTTATGTGGGGAGCGGGACCAGGGACCCCGCATGACACCCCGCACGACAGATACTTTTAAGGTAAGTGTATGAATAACTCTACGAAATATGAAAGTAGTTCATTGATTCCTGAAATTGAGTTGAGTTACTTAGTTATCTAGAATTTATTGGGCAAAACAGAGTCTTTTTTCTAGCGTTAGCATGAGTACTCCATAGAGAAGTGTGGTATAAGCAGACACCATTTCACCTAATGGTAGAATATGTAGCTCTTCGTTATGCCACAATCATGATGCTCCCTCTTCCACCCACCCATATCCCCCAAAAATACTTTCTTCAACTTACAAAGGACTTCTAGATATCTAAAACTAACCCAGCAAGATACCCAGGTCTCTTAATTAAATAAATGAGACAGAAATTTAGAATGCAAAATGTCTGTATGAGATATAATTATTTTTTTTATAATTACATTTTTTGTTGTTAGATGTGAGTGAGTGATCTATCAGAGTACGTTATAACTACAACTATACATGGAGGGAGATGAAGAAATGGGTAATTGAAGAGTGAGGGGGGATAATTTAATTTTACAACCTAAGAAATTTGTTACAAATTAAATCCAATAAACAACCATGACAAGTATAGTTTTCATATGGGTTTTCCACTTCTGGTTTGGTAATAACTAATAACTAATATATGACTTCACTGATACCCATAAGACTTAAGTCACCTTAATTTCATTCATCAAGTATTTACTGAACTATTACAGAGCTAGGCACCGTTCTGGTCATTTAGGATACATCATAATAGAGTAAAGGTCCCTCTCCTTTTGAAGCTCAATACCAGTGGAGGGAGACAGACAATAAACAGCAAATGTGATAAATGAGTAAATTATTTAGTATGTTAGGACATAAGTGCTATCACCAAAAGAAGTGGTAAGGGAGATCAGAAATACAGAGCATTGTTGAAGTTACAGTATTAAACAGGATGGTCAGGGTAGACAATCATTGAGAAAGCCAGATATGAGGAAAGCCAAGAAGGAAGAAAGTCAAGTGGTTACCTTGTCTGTAAGAAGAGCATGCCTACAGCAGAAACAGCTGGTATACCACATAAGTGTATGTCACACGGGGCGGCCCGCAGGGTCTCAGCTACCGCTCCCCACATAAGAATGCAGGACATGGTGAGGCCAAAAAGGAACACCCACGGAGCCATAGATACGGGAGTCATGCTACTATATTCTCACTGGCAGCTGGGTTGGAGACACAGGAAGCAGGAGTCACACTGTCCGCAACCCGCCGTCCTAACTGCAATCTGCACTTGCCAGTCACCGTCCACTTGCTAGCCCCCATTTTCTGCCAGCATAGCCACGGCAGTTATATTAGTGGCCAATCGCTCATGGTTACAGCTGACAGCCAACTAGCCACAGCTGATGGCCATCCAGTCACAGTTGATGGCCATTTACTACCTGAGCCAGCACCTTTCCACAGGAGGCCGAGAGCCTGGAAACTGCTCTCTGAGGCTCTGTCCCCACAGTGTAACCATCAGAAAGAAGTGAAGGTCCTTGAAATGGAGGAAATGAGAGGTAACATAGTAGGAGAGGAGGTCATTTCCTCATTTTTGTTCATTTTCATTCTCACTTTATTCCCAAGCTATCAAATCCCAATGAAAGAAATCACATGAATTGATGGATTTCACTTAGAGATAAATTACCCAATCTCAGCCTCTTTAATCCAGTCTTATGATTTTTCCCCCTTCCCTAAATCATTTCCCATAGCAGAACTTTCAACTTTATTCTTATCAGGGTCACAAGCTTGCCCCCCACATCCTTCACTCTCCACAGATCCCTTGACTCTACTTTGTTCAGAGAGGAGGAGACGGGACAGTGTCTGTTTGTTCCTGTGCAATCCCACTGCTTTCCACCTGCCTCAAAGGGTAAATGCCTCCTCCTACTCAAGACCAGTCTTTGCACCTGGCCTGGGCACCTGCCCCTTTGATTGTCTCTCAGAGACTCCTGCTGAGTCTCCTTTTTGAATGGTGTCTCCTTTCAATCTACACTCTTTTTAAAACAGTTTCATTTATGCCATTGCCTTAAATTTCCATCTATATTTTGATGACTTTCTAATCTACATCTGTAGTTCTGATTTGCTCCTAAGGTCTAAGCCGAATTTGCTTAGTTAGACATGTATGTTTTAACGATACATCAAATGCAGTGGCTGAAAAATAAAACATTATTCTACCCCCAAATTTATCTTCCTCTGCTTCCTGTCTCAACTGGTGGCATCATTATTCTCACAGCCACCTAGACCTTACAGTTACCTTATTTTTTCATTTCTTTAACTTCCATTTGTAATCAGTCAAATTATATAAATTCTTTTTTGTGTGTATATATCACACCATTGCCCTCTCAACACGCTTCACCAAATACCTGCATTGACAACTCTCACTGTCACATTCATTCAAAGAAGACTATCAAATCATGAGCATCTTCTATTTTGAGCCTAGGCTAAGTAACATTGCTAAATAACATCCATCCTTATAAATAAAGCTTGGGATTTTTTTGTTGTTGTTTTCATTTGCTGGTATAATAAGTGCTTAATTCCTTTGATTCATTCCTGTGAGCCAAGGAGATTGTTTGGTTTCTATATAAATTAAATGAATCTTAAAACCACACCATGACAGAAAATTTCACAAGGGAAAGCACTTAAGCTAAGATTGGAAGAAAAGTAAAAATGTGAAAAGTAAGTAAGAGTTGGGAGAGAATTTCAGAAAAAGAGAGAGAGAACATCCTTGGAGAGCATAGAACTTTCAGACAAAGCCTAGAATTTAAGGTGTCATGAAAAGGAGAGTGAGAAATAAAGCTAAAATAGTAGGAAAGAGCCAGATTCTATATCCATCAGGGAGGAGCCATTTAAGAGTTTTTAGCAAGGGAGTGACCCGGAAATATAAACGTTAAGAAGACCCCACTGTATGTTGGTGGAAGAACTGAGCTTGTCATTTATTTCATGTCAACAGAACCTAGTACAGTACTTTCAAAGAATGAGTAAAAGTCAGAAATAAATTGTATTAGATTGAAGGAAATGATAGACACTTTGTGGAGAGCAAACAATGGCTGTGTTGTGTACAAAGCACAATTCTGAGCTGCTGAATTGGAAAGGGAACATATCAGGCTACTGTGAAGTTGAGACCAGCCTATAAGCCCCACTCTCCCATTTGAAGGCTGGTGGTTGCCATGGTAATGATTGCATGTGCAGGCTTATTTATAACCATATACTATCTTTAGTAAATTCCACAACAGATGAGAGAAAAATTCAACTGTGAAGCCATCTAAGTGTATTGGAAGCACTTAGGATGAGCAATAGAATTAAATATACATCAGAGAATTTCAGAAACACTATAGAGAGCCTGTATTTTAAATAACTGCTTTGTGAATAGTGTTCTGAGTAAGTTGAAGAAATAAACCCAGGACTTTGCATGCCCTCTGCTACCTCTCCCTTTACAGTTTACAAGCATAAGTTCCAGGATAGGTTTTGGAAATACATACATATACGTACATACATACATACATACATACACACACATATATACGTAGTTTTTACTATATAGTATGCAAGACACCTACAAACATTGTAAGTCTGACACTAACAACATGAGGTAGATATTATTTTTATCTCCTTTTTCCACATTAGGAAACTGAGGTACAACAAGGTGAAGAGTTTCCCAATGTCACGTAGCACATAAAGACCAGAGCCAGGCAAGAGCCCAGGCAGTCTGCTTCCAGGGATCTTTAACCTCTATGATATACTGACTTGTTTTAACATGTAACAAAAAAAAAAAGGTCTAGAGGCTAGAACTCACTGTGAGACCATAAAGCCATATTTATTTCCATTTAAAGGAAATATAAATCTAAAATGATTATTTGCTCATGGAGAACACTGAGAATCTATGCTGCAAAACGACATATAACCAAACCTGAAATCTCAAACAAAACAACCTAGGGGCATCCTACTGCACCATTTCAAAAAGAGTTGCAGCCAGATTCTTTCATAAGGCAAATTTCCAGTTTCATAGCAAATTAAATACACTTGTGAGCATACACGCAAATTTTTGGAACACATCCACTATGCACACAAAGTAAAACAGTGGGCTTATTAAAAAGGAATGGATATTGATAGCTATTGAATGTTTTCTTTCACCTTGACAAGTCAATGAGGGAAGTATTTTTGATCCCTAGTTAACAGATGAAAAAACTGAGATTCACACACATAAAAAGTTCCTCATCCATGTATCCCTCCTAAGCAGAAAAACTGGACCTGAAATCTAAGTCCTTCTAATGCTAAAGCCTGGGGACTTCCCCCTTATGTCTTTCTGTATTGTCTTGACTTAAAGGGGACCAGCATTTGGCTAGCTTTTAACAGAAGCTCTCCCCAAGACCAAGGAAATGTCTTTGAGCAACTCTTGTCTTTGTAGCATGTTGTAGGAGGTGAAATTTGCCCAGACAAGTTATAAATCAATACAAGAACCACTTAATTTTGGGACAAACATGCATTATATTACCATGGCTTGTGTAGAAATAATACAATGCCTTGGGTGGAAATACACATATGTCTTGTTGCAAATGTCCTTCACTAAGAGAGCTTTGAATAAAAGTATTATGCTAAAGCTTTGGGGTTCATACAATGTTGGACAAATAAGTTCGCAAACTCATTTTAGACAAAGAGCTACATACCTCATTGCTGAATATCACTATGGTCAACTTTGAAGTACTCACCTTAGGAAGCTATGCACTGATGCCAGTGCCTATTCTACCTTTCAAAGCCATTTTGAAACTCTTTTTCTGGAATGGCCATCAGAGCTCTCATTGTATTACCCTTGATGTCCTGAATGTCATCAAAATGTCTTCCTTTCAATAGTTCCTTGATGGGGGACAGATCAGGTGAGTAGGAAGGGTGTTCCCATACAGTTTTTTGTTTATTGGCCAAACACTCCCTCACACACAGTGCTGTGTGAACTGGTGCATTGTCATGATGCAAGAGCCATGAATTGTTGGCAAAAAGTTCAGATCATCTAACCTTTTCATGCAGCCTTTTCAGCACTTCCAAATAGTAAACTTGGTTAACTGTTTGTCCAGTTGGTACAAATTCATAAAGAATAATCCCTCTGATATCAAAAAAGGTTAGCAACATCATTGCAGCAAGTTCGCTAACTTAATTGTCACACCTCATATTATAATAGTCACTCATTTCTTATATTGGAAATTGTAGTTAAGCATACACTTTCTAAACCAACAAGAGATAAGATTTACAACAAAGTTATGAATTGTGTTTGAACTGGATCTCATTAATGTCACTGATGGACATTGGCTAGGGTTTGGTCTTACAACAACACATGCGTGCTAATACAAGCCTCGTGTCTGTCTTGCAGATGATAGGAAACTGACAATACGGTTTTCACCTTCATGACCAGCAGAATTTTGCTAAAACTAAGCAATTTTCTTCTCTGATTAATGTGCAACATGTTCTGACTGCTTGCAGAACCTTTTTTTAGCCGTCGACATAACGTGCCCATCCTTCAAATGGTGCATCAGCCCTCCATCTGTGTAGCCCCTGCTCTGCTACTCAGAAACTTACTCTCACATTAGTCACTGAGTTGGAGTCACATGAATTATTTACCCTTCAAAATGTTGGGCTGAAAAATGATGTGAACACCTGGAGGTCCTCATTCATGACTACATAGGCATCTGTTTGGGGCTGCAGCTTTATTCCTTATCAATGCCCAGTGAGACTGGCTTAATTGCACGGTTTCTAGATCTTTGGCTGACCGCATATTGTCAGTTTACTTGATTATAGCAGAAACTCATAATTGTTTTCAGCTGCAAACCAATGCAAGGCTGGCTCTACAGAGGTTTGTCCCATCAAGATACCATCAGTACACAGCATCTCAAGGTTAGGTACATCAGTATAATGTATATTGTTGGGTTTGACATGTATGCTAGTTGTTAAATTTTCTTCCCTTATGAGATAATTGAATTAGGACTACCAAGTTACCAAGTGGACCCATGTTGAGCTTTGGATTTCCACGGCCAAAGCTAGAGCAGAAGAAAAGCCAGAGTATAAATCTAAGCCAACATAAAGCATAATAGACTTGCTAAATCCAAATCCCAGACTTTGAGCCAAATTGCCCAACTCTCCTAAATCTCAGTTTCCTCATCTGGAAAATGGGATAACTTTGAAGTAGTGCCTAATCAAACAGAATAAACAAACAAACAAATCAGAAATAGACTCATAGATACAGAGAACAAACTGATGGTTTCTAGATGGGAGGGGGTTAGGGGGATGAGTGAGAAAGGTGAAGGGATTAGGAAGCACAAATTGATAGTCACAAAACAGCCACGAGGATGTGGAGTGCAGTATGGGGAATATAGTCAATAATGTTGTAAAACTGTATGGTGTCGAATGGGTGCTGGACTTAACAGGGAGATCACTTCATAAGTTGTATGGATGCCTGGCCACTCACTATACACCTAAAACTAATTGAAAATAGTATCAAATGTCAACTATAATTAAACATATATAGTCGTGGAATGTAAAGTACAGCATAGGGAATATAATGAAAGTTATTGTAATTCTAGCTACCCATGGTGTCAGATAGATAGTAGACTTATTGGGGTTATCACTTTGTGAGAGGTGTAAATGTCTAATTATGTTGTTTTGTACACCTGAAACTAATAAAAAATAAAACAAAAATATAGTACCTAATCAAAGGTTTGTGATAATTAAATTATGTAATGCCTTGAAGTACCAAAAATATTAGCTAATGATTGCTAATAACATTTTCTGTCAACAGACATCATCAAATTAAAATTAATGAGCAATAAACATTATCTATTAATATTATTGCTCTTATCATCTAGAAAAGTCCTTACTCTTCCCGAATTTCAGACTTCTCAACTATAAAATGAGAGTCATAAATCCTGCAACTATTCTTAAACTGAAATGAGAGCATTTACACAAAAATAACTTTGTACAGTGATGTAAAGTATATCAAAATATATGGCAGTATTGTTGTTACTTCTGCTATTGTCGTCATTATTCGCATTGGGGTACTCATACAGTGAGAGGGAGACATATTAAATTAAAGATACACTAGGACTCTAAAATAGAGTCGATTTATTATTATATGCCATGCACTGTGCTTGTTCAGTACCATGATTACACTGTTTTTACATTACATTAGTAATTTCGGTAACACTGACAAGAGCTAAATGGGATGCCTTTACTCAGTCTTTTCCCACAATCTCTACTTCTTCTTACTTTCCCTTGTTCTTCAAAATATATGTTTGGAAATTCCCCAACCCTATCGATACTGCTTATAATATCCACAATATTTAAGGACTGCTTTTAATAACAGGTCATAAATTTTCTTAATCTCTTTTCCCCCTTTAGACCAAGTATCAATGAGTATTGGTTACATGGTTCTTAAGTGAGACGTTCCAGATGATCATGGGACCTAGGAGAATGGTGTTGCTAGCTATGGTGGTAAAATGGTAATATATTCTGTTATCAATTGTCACCTTCAATTGTAAAATCGGGATCAATAATCTATTCTTCTGAGACTGTTGTGTGTATTAAGTTGAACAATACTCCTCACAGAGATTGAGGCACATACGTAGAAGTCACTTAATGATTGACTCTGCATCTGATTTGAATGTCACTCAGTGCAGTTTTATCCCAATATCCTGGACAAAAAAATGTCAAAGGTTATTAGGCCCCAATAGCATAAGGTGCAATCTTACCGAGTTGCAAAACTCATTTGGATTAACTGAACTTTACATGGCAAATAGAAAGAATGAAGGCTAGAAAGGCGTAAGTTTTGGAAGAAAGTTAAACCATATTGCTAATCGATAATAATCATGTCCCATGAAAGAAATTTATTTTTGACTGAAAATGAGTAAGTTGTAGTTAATGGCAGGATCTATTGCAGTATTAATATAACTTCAGTGAAATGTCATTAACTTTCTCTGCCTCACTTCCTCTATATTTAAAATGGTGGTTATGGTTATAGTTGATGACTTTTATGACTGTCAAATTAAAAGTTATGTTCACGGTGGGAGAGATGGATTTGTAGATTTTAATAACATCTTCCCCTCCATGCAGCACTGCTAGCAACAGGAAGTCCCTAGAACCTGAACAATGGTATAAATGTGCACTCAGATAATCAAGGTTATATTTATTAGTTTGCAAAATAACTTTAATAATGTCCCTTGTCTGCCATATCATCCCCAAATCTTTTCTTTCCTTAGCTGGTAAGAGGAAAATCATTCTTCAACTTTGTGAACAACCTTCAAAACTAATTTCAATGGGAGCAGGGAGGCTTGCAAAGATAATTAATAATGGATAGCTAAGGAGTGATTTAGAAAATCTGGTCTGAGGTTTCACAGAAGTATCCCTCTCAGACATGCTGGCATACTGAAGAAGGCAAGTGGAAGTCATATTTTCATGAATTTTCAGTGGGCTCCTGGGAAAGGCCAGGCAGGCATTGTGAAGTGATGGCTTGGACCCAGGACACTGGGAGGTAAATTGCCAGTGAGAAGCTGGCTTGGACACTGCCTGTGCCCCACCCAGATCCCTTCTACACCTTCTCTGTGCCCCTTCCGCAGCTCTTTGTGCTTTTGCTTCCAACAGCCCACACTTGCAATGCTAATTTGGAGGAGTGCCCTGGGGCTGCTAGAGCCACTTGCCCAAGCATAAAGAAAGCCAGAAGCATCTGGGAGAGTACATCCCCAAAGGGGATGACAGAAGGGCACAGGTGTATAAAACTCACCTCTCGCTTTGTGGTGGGACAGCACTGAAGCATAATCCACATTACAAAGTTCTCCTGTAGGATCAAGCTAACGCTACCTCATTGGGACTTCCTGAAATCGCACATGTGATGGCTCTGTCCTCTGCCCGGTTCTACTTCCCCTAACGTCTTACGAAGTCTCCTGGGAGCTTCCTTAATGAATAAATCCTTACTTACAAACAAATCCTACTGTCAAGGTATGTTGACAGAGATCAAAATAGAATAAATCCAGTTTCAGGAATTGCTGTGAATAAAAAAAAAAAAAAAGAGGCAAACCTAAAATAAATGAGAAATGCTAAGGATATACCATGTTCATAGCAGCATTACTCAAAATAGCTGAACCGTGGCAGTAACCCAAGTGTCCACTAATGAATGAACGAATGAGTGAACAAAATGTGGTACATACATATAATGGAATATTTAAACAGGAAGGAAATTCTGAACTATGATATAACGTGGATAAACCTCGAGAACATTATATTAAGTGAAATAAGCCAGTCATAAGAAGACAAATACTATATGATCCCAAATACATAGGGTAGTCAAATACATAGAGACAGAAAGTAGAATGGTGGTTGCCAGGGAGGAGTAAGGTAGGGGTGAATGTTAGTGGGGTAGGGAGTTATTGTTTAATGGATAGAGAGTTTTAATTCTGCAAGATGAAAAGAGTTCTGGAGATAGATGGTGGCGATGGTTGCATAACAGGATGAATATATTTAATATTACTAAACCATACGCTCAAAATGGTTAAGATAGTCAATTTTACATTATGTGTATTTTACCACAATAAAAAAAAAATAAAGAGAATGTAAGATCCTTATCTGGAGGTCATTTGTGGGACCTGGGACTTAGAAAGGACTACTGGAGGTAAGATACAGTGGGATGCCTATAGAATATCTCCCATGCTGGCTTAGGGAAATAAGCCTTACATTA
This sequence comes from Rhinolophus hipposideros, assembly GCF_964194185.1. Taxonomy (NCBI): domain Eukaryota; kingdom Metazoa; phylum Chordata; class Mammalia; order Chiroptera; family Rhinolophidae; genus Rhinolophus; species Rhinolophus hipposideros. Next base: position 56,510,745 of record NC_138057.1, on the reverse strand, counting down.
CAGACCTCCAAAGAAGGCTACAAAAGGCTGAGAGAGTCTAACAGCCCTCCTTGAAATCAATAGGCTTCTAAGAGTCACTAGGTTAATATCAGAGCAAGAGAAGCAGGATATCAATATTGCCAGGTGGTGCAACAGAGATCAGACACCAGCAGCTACAGATGAGACTTTAATAATAGCCAATGGGAATTTATGAGCCACCCAGAGAGAGGTTCTCAGAAATACACTTGCGTGTGGGAGCAGAGTCTGACAATTGTTACATCTTCTACGGGAGATGTCATGCATATAAACCACCCCACATCACAAAAGGCAAGACATGGTGTACACCATAAGGAATACACAAGTTGAATACTATGAAAATGCAAAGTAGAAAGGAATTGCTTCTAGATGAAGAGATTTGCAGCAGTAGGGACTATGTAACAAAAGCCTGGAAATGGTGTGTTGCAGGAAGTAATCACCTAGAGATTTGGGAGGAGATGTGATACAAGCTACAAATGTCATGGTATATTGATTAAAGCATTTATTGTCTTCAGCTAACTCTGGGATTTACTCAAGTGTTACTCAAATTTAAATGTCACGCATAGACACAAGAATTGCAGAGAGTTCCCAAGATATACAAGTGCATTTGTTACACATGCTCATAGGTCACACACCAATTCATATGTTTCTATTCACTGCCTGCTTAGCCAGAGTGCTGAAGGGAGAATTTTGGCAAAGAAGTCAGATTCATTCTCTCATGGAATCTTACTTCCTCATAACGTTTTCTCTCAAGCCTTTTGATCTCGAAGGGGGGCCCAGTCCAAGCCTGGTCTTTCACTTTTAGTTTCATAAAGTACATGTTAATTTGTTATATAGAACTCCAGAAACCCACAAGGTATGAAAGTTTCCCCCAAAAGACCAGTTTCCCAGGTTTTGCTGGTCTTTGCAGTGCTAATAATGACAACTGTGGTCACTTTCTATCACATTAAGACTGAGTGACCACAGTGATCAAGACATTAATCAAGACAAGGTGGCTCCATGCCCTTTGGACATAGCACCTGCCATCTTTAACAGAGTTAAGAACAGTTTAGAAAATATCTGGAACTCACCTTCTAAACAAGTTGGGAGAAGGAAAGTATCGGTTTAAATAAAACCCAAATCTAAAGTAATGAAAAATAGCTGAAAATCTACCATGTAAGCTGTAGGTAGGCATCATTGCAGAAGTGTTTACTATTAAAACATTGTAGTTACTCTTCCACTTCCACTTTCCTTGAATTTGCTCCATTTTAGGAAAAATTAAGAATATGTTTTTGAGGTATATTGTCAATATATGGTCAATTTCTCATGTGCACTTAAATATATGTTTTTCATTTAATGGACACTGTCTGAATAAAGCAAATAAAACCACTTTGAATATATCTATACATGATTAAGACAGTGTTTGAGCACGATGGTTTTTATTCCGTAAACAAACTGGACAATGACACACCATGTCAATGTTTGATTTTTAAAAATATGTTTCAGATTGTGTTCCCCAGAGGGAACCATGAGACCAGAATATGTGGGTGAGTGAATTATTAGGGAATTTCTCATAGAAAACTGGTAAAAGAGTAGAGAAGTGGGATAGGAAAGCAAAGAAAGCCAAGCAAGGATACCATATCAAGAAAAGTCCTGCAATGAGCTCTGTCTGCTGGTTTAATTATTAGTTACAGCTTCCCGCTCATGACCCCTGAAAGCACTTCCTGATCTTCATCTGGACAGACAAAGCGTGTTTCAGCAGCCTTAGGCAGCCCTCTACCAAATGGACTCAGGTGCTGGCTGTTGGGAGCAAAAGTACATCTGGAACCAGTGTGCTTAAAAGGGATCCAAGAGAACATGGGCAGAGAGGGCTAATAGTGTTCGTAACAAAATATTACAGAAAATTTCCAACTTTCATTTGACCATTTGAATAAGAAATCGATTCAATCGATTTCAATGGGGTTTCCATATCCAACTGTCCAGCAAACTTGCTCTTAAGAAAATCAATCATGATGTCAGTTGTTACCAAATCTAATGAATATGTTTTGTCCTCATCTCACGCTCATTCTTAGCTGAGCTACCTTCTCCGTACTGAAACACAGTACTCTCAGCTTCTCTAACATCACACTCACCTAGGTTTCTCCCACTCAGTCTCGTGCTGGCTCCTCTTGTTTGTTCATAAATCTAAATGTCAGAGCTGATCCCAGGCCTTCCTCTCTTCTACATTCTCCTCCTTCATCTCATCTATTCCCACAGCTTAAAATACGTTAACACTGTAGTCTCCTCATTTTACATCTCCATCCCAGACCTCTCTTCCAGGCTTACATCTCATATATCCAAATGGTCAACTGACATCTTCACTTGAATATTTTTAAAACCATCTCAATTTTAAAGTACCAAAATTAGAATACAATTTCCCACCACACTCACAAAAAGCTGTTACTCCCTCAATCTCCCCATCCTATACTTTACCCCCAGGTGGTCAAGCCAGAGCTTGGGACTCAACCTGATTTTTTTCCCCTAAATTCCAGTATACAATCCCACAGCATTCTGTCGGGGCTATACTTCCACAACACATCCTGGATCTATCCACTTCTCTCCATCTCCACTGCTAACACCGACGTCCAAAGCTAGTCTTTCATCTGGATGACTACAGTCATCTCCTGACTAGCCTTCCTGCTTTTACTTCTGTCCATTTAAAATTCAATCTGCACAAGATACAAAGAACAATCATTTAAAATTGGATTCTGCCATTTCACCATTAAAATACTTTATTAGCTTCCTATGGTATTTTAAATTCTGTCACTCCCCTGATAAAAATAATTTAGTGGCTTTCCGTGGTATTTAAAATTAAGTACTACAATGTCTTATGTGAGCTGATCTGTCTACCTTTCTGACTTCAGCTCATGTTTCCAGGGCCCATTTTGCTTGATCATGCAGGATTCTGACATTTCCTAGACGTCTCTGCACTGGGACTGGACACCTTTAATTCTGTCTCCTTCTCATCCTTTTAGGTCACAGTCTAACTATCATCTCCTCGAAGATGTCTTCCCTTATCTCTAACTGTTGTTCCTTGTCCTTTGATTATTTATGGAAATATTTCTTCTCCAGCACTTATGACAACTAGCACCTATTTTGTTTATTGTGTTCTGTCCACTAGAAGGGGAGCTCCTGGAGGACAGTATCGTATATCTGATTCACCATTGCATCCCCAGTACCCAGTAATGCCCGATGCATTATCAGGTATCTTTATTACTCATAAAGATTTTATGAGTAAGTGAATAGATGAAACACATGACTGCTACTTCTTGTTTCACTTCTGCTCCTAATAACTTGATCATTTGAGGTCTGAAAGTATCATCACTTTATATGAAAGACCTGACCAAATCTTAGTTGTGGCCAAAAACAATTCTGGGCAAAGAAAAAAACTCCAAAAAAAAACCAAAAAAACTGACACTTTTTCCCTATGCTGAACTGATCAGTTTAAACAAAGTTAATATATGATAGAGAAATGCTCAGAATGGGAACAAGACTACATAACAGACCTTTCCAGAATCACAATAACTCTATCGCAGATGGCAATGCAGATAATTTCACTGTGATATTTTTCAAACTGTTTTATATCCAGGCCTTTTCCTCAACTGTCCTTTTTAATGTCTGGTAGATTCAGGGAGACTAAACCTCTGGCAATAATTTCCTAAAACCAGGCAGTGCTATTTAATTTTTAAAAATTTTTTTCTCTTTATTGAAGTATTTTATTTTAGAATCTTAAAAAAAGATCTGTTATAGATCTTTTTGGCCTAATTTATTCATTATTCAGTTAAGCTAATTGGATGTGTTAAATACGTGAATACTTTAAGAGGATACAGGCTGACACTCTTGTCTCTAGGAAATTTGTTCTTCAGAGTCTGCATAGTTTATCATCTTTTGTCGATGCTAATTGAGATTAATGATCTCACACTATAGATGCTGTTATTTAATAAAATATGCCTTCTATTAAATACAATTTAGTTATACTTCTAACAAAGTAATACATACTGATTTTAGAAAATTTGGGAAAGACAGAAACGTTAAAAAAAATTAATCATCTATAAAATTCTACCTAGACATAACCCTATAATTGCCTTTTGTTATGTATCCTTCCAATCTTTTTTCTACATATATACATATTTATTCATTCAGTCATTCATTCAACAAACACATGTCGAGAATCATTGATGTTTCAAAAGGAAGTCTAGATGCTGCTGAACAAGACAGATGAGGTCCACATATTCATGTGGCTTCAAAGGGACAGATGAGAACACTAACACAAAAGAGTTCTGTTAGTAGTAAGAGCTATGAAGAACACAAAACAAGTAATGTGACAAAGGGAAGGTCATAAAGGGTTACGGAGTGAGGACCAGCTACTTTAAAGAAAGTTAACTGGGAAGACCTTTCTAAGAAGAGAACATTGCCCTGAGACCTAAAGAATAAAGAAATGCCAGGCAGGGGAGGATATGCAGGAAGAGCCTTCCAGGCAGAGGGAAGAGTCTGACTGTTTCCAGTAACTGCCACAAGGTAAGTGTGGCTGGGACTAGAGAACAAAAAGACGCAGGCAGGGATCGCTCATATGCACTATGCATTTTGACCAGCTTCATGCATACCTTTTTATTTATGATATGTTTCAACCTACAGAATTAAAATGTTTATGCTGTCAAAGCCATCAGTTTTTTCTTTCTAGAGTCTCCGATTAGAAAGTCTTTTACCTAACGTTCAATCAAAAAAATACCTATATCCTCTTTGAGCATTTTTATTATTTCATTAATACGTCCACAGTTTATTATGATATAGATGAAGATCTAGGTGCTATTTTTCCCTAAGTAAACAACTCACTCCTGAGTACAACTTTTTGAAATATCCTTTTTTCTCTGCTAACTTAGACGGCAACACTATCATATACTTATTTCTTATATTGAAGGCTTATGAAGAGAAAAGTGATATGAGTAACCTACACAGTCTTTTAGGACATCTACTCTGGCGAGTTTAAAGAAAGAATAAATGGTCAAGAGCTTGAAAGGTGAAAGACCAGTTGGAAAGCCACAGTAGTCATCCAAACCAAAGATGCCAAGGGCGTGAATGAGGTTCATGACACTAAGAATGGAAGAGACGTTGTGGGTAAGAAAAACACTGATTAAGTAAGCAAAAGTCACCAAATGACTGGATGTGTGGCTGGACAAAAAAGAATCAAAAATGAATCTGAGTATAACTAAAGTATAATGCTTCCATATCTTGACACATATTACTTCTTCATACTCAAATGCTCACTCTTACTCATGATTCAAAACTCAAATTAAATATTGGAGCCAGGCAAATCAACCAGTTTCTCTTCTTAGCACAAAACCAACAGCAGGAACTCAGCTGACCCTTAGGGTTGTGATAAATGCTCGGGTAGTTCAGTAATTCTTAGCTATAAGTCACTCTTCAACAAACTTGACCCAAACCTTTCTTATTCTCCAAACTAACTGCCACAGTAACCCTGGTGATCGTCTCTCTGTAGAAATTCTTCCAACTCAATCACTTAGGTAGAACAATTCTCTCCAGTTGTTCCTTCTGGTGGTTTCAGAGGTGATGAAGGCCATCCACCCCCTCTTCTGCCAAGTCAGTTGTTCTAGACAGTCAAAATTATACAAAACTTGAACATAAATATGAGAATGGTATGCTGTCACCCACTTCTTTCTGTAGCATTATAATACATAGGGTTATGAAAGTGTTTATTATGTTTCCTATAAGAATATTGTCAAGACAGAAAGGAGATTGGTGATTACCAGGGGAGTGACTACTCAGTGGGTATGGGACTTTCATTTTATGAAAAATTCTGGAACTAGATAGTGATGGTTACATAGTATGAATACACAGAGGGTGCCAAAAAAATGTATACACATTTTAAGAAAGGAAAAAGCTGTATTAAAATTATAATGCTCAAATATACTGATAACAAAAGATGAATACAAGTCATGTGTATACATTTTTTTGGCACTCCCAGTACCTACTGCCACCGAATTGTACACTTTAAAATGGTTAAAATGGTAAATTTTGTGTTATGTGTATTTTATCACAATTGTTTAAAAATTGTGTTTGTTTAATTTATGGTGGAGGACGTCATTAACCAGATTTCAAAATGCCCTCACTATAAATATCCTTGGGAGGAAAGTCTCATTCTATTACTAATACTGTGAATTGCATAGTAAATCACATTTCCCTTTCATACTGGTCAATAGGAAGTTTTGAACCAACATTTGGCCCTTCCCTGGCAAGTGCGTAGGATTTCACACCTTGTCTTTTGGAACTAATGTAATTCCAGGCTCCCTTGTACTTTCCTATCTTTATTTTTCCTTTGCTTAATTTTTCATTCCTATTTTCATTCCTATTTATCTTATTATGCCACCATATATGGATCTTTGAATGATACTTTAGATCATTTTAAGTATCTAGAGAAATATAAATAACCTAAACATCAAAGTATGACCAGATAAAGTGTTTGCTTATTTTGACTCTCATAATGTCTCTTTTGCTGGTATAAACTCTGGTCCTTTCATTGAAAGCTCTAAGAAATCCCATTAGACTAGAAACACATTTTTATCAGATAAATAGCTTCCTCATGGTGAACATCTTTTTACTGACTTTATTCACACCTGGTATTTTCCTTTGTTACCTGAATCCCAACGGTCAAGCACATATTACAAATGCAGTGATAACAATGAAAGGTCCTTAACTCTGAGTAACAGCCACTGTTGAGAAAACAGATCACTTACTCTCTGTCAGGCTTTTACTGCTCTCTATGATTACAAGGAAAAAGAGCCTTTTTGTCCAAAGTGAAAAACAAATTGCTACATTTAGAAAAGAAGTAATAGACAACTATGATGTACATTTTCCTTCTTTTTGCGGCAAATTGAGGAGAATATAAATAATTCCTCTAAGCAGCAATCCAAGTTTTGTTTTGTTTTGAGGGGAGTATTCCCCCATAAAACAGAGGCTGGTTACAACGACAGAAAACATTTTTAAATAAAAGTATCCATGGATGGTCTGAAACAAAAATAAAATAAATGGATATTTGGAATATGTCTTGGAGATTAGATGGGTCACCAATGTTTTATTGTTGACTGATAATCTATTCATTCGACAAATGCATAGTCCCTGGGAAAGCCTCCAATATCAGTCACTGTAGTCTACTGTGAACCCCAGGAATTTTAGAGGAAGAAGGCAGGAAAAGCATAAGGAAAAGACCAGAACCACATACATATACTTCAAATCCTATCTTTCAGATGTTTAAACTGATCTCTTCTGAATTCTCTCTTGAACCAGAAAGGTGGTGATTAAAGATTAATGTCAGAAGTATTACCAGCTATTATCCTATACTGAAAGAGCATCAGGATTTATAATTGTCAGAAGACAAGTTGTCATTGCATTGGAAGATGCTAGTTTTCTGTTATCGACACATTTTCATTTGAAACTCACAACAGCCATATTCAAGCAAATGAGGAAACATTATCCGGGAAGCAAAGTAATTTCTCAACAACCACACAGAGACTAAATGGCAAGATCAGGATTCAAAACAGGAGCCGTGTGTGTTCAGCACCCAGTGATCCTAAGAAGTACACCACAGGGCCTCGTGGGCTCACCCAGCAACACTGATAAACTGCTCTCACACACCTGTGAGGCACCCACCCACAAAATAACGTTGCTGTTGCAGATTTTTTTTAAAGTTCAAAGAGGCTGTGTTTTTCACTAAGTCACCTGGATTGTGAATGCAGGAAGCAAAAATAAAACTTAGGTTGCCTAGTGCTTAATCCAGAACTTTTTCACTATTGCACACGCATGGACATGCACACACACGTACATAGACACAAACACACATATGTGCGTGCGCGCGCACACACACACCCACACACACACAAATAGGATCTCAGCTTTACAACTGAAGGCTGCTAATGATGCCAGGCAAGCAATGCATCACCTTACACTGAAAAAGCTGTGAAAGCAGAAAAATCAATCTACCGTTTTAATAAAAAAATGTGAGAAACTGAGAAGATGAGCTATGGTGCAATCACTTTGGGCGGACCTGGCTGTTTTGCTATTCATCATTTCTCTACCGTGCAGTCAGCAGAACTTTATTTAAGTCTATTCAGTGCTTTGTTGGGTCCACTGCAGAGGTACTGTGACCGAGTGGGATGAGATTATAAAGCCATCATTGTATCCTAAGGACTGAGAACTATGCACACAATTGCACTCTTCAAATGGAAAAGATTAATCCTGGGAAAATGACGACCATCATTTTCCCCAAGACTGACATATTGAAATTTCCTGACATGACAACTTACATTCTAGCAATTACAAATCTTGGATTTAATATAAAATCTTATACTGTATCTGGAATTAGTCTTTCTATTTTAAGAAAGAATTCAAATAAGATTAGATTAATACTTTACACCTAGGGTTTTAAATTTTCTTATACATCTGCTTATTTTTCTTGATCTTTGTCTTCTGCTCCCAAACTAATTTGGGGATATCAGTGACTGCCTCAGAGGTTTTCAGACTGTTCCTTCCTGGTGTCTGATCCTTAGTCATTCTGCTGGTTATCGAGTTACCTAGAAGAAATGGAGAATGTTTTCTACCAAACCTCCTAAAACAACCCACATGAGAAAATTGAATAGCTAAGACACCCCACATCTTGAAGCAAAGGGCTATACCTTGGAAAACACAAGTAAAAAAAAACAGAAACAACAACCAGCAATAATGCCTTCAAGCACCCATCTCCACTAAAGCCGGAGCAGTCCACTGTCCAGGTCCAAGCACCCTCCTGGGAATGGATGAGGCTGTGGTTCATCTCATGTGGATGACCCTTTCTGAACCAAGCTTGACTGCCATTCGGTTCCCAACTTCAGAAGCTCATCCCAAGGGGAGGTGTCAGGTCTCAGCATCAACCCAGACAGCATGAATAGCATCCCTTGTCTAACTACCACATTCCCTCCTATCACAGTCACCTGAAGCAGGAAGGGGCTTTCTTCCTCTGAGTTCAATCATTTTCTATTGCTTAGTGAGGGAAACACTCAGAACATAAAAACAAGAGGATGCATTTGTTGAGGAGTAGAATATTTTTTATCTTCTCACTTTCATTCCAATCTTAAACATCTTTAACTTTTTATGACTGCCTCCCCTTACATTCTGTCCTAAGGTTGAAATAATCCTAACACCATTCTGTAAGAAATGCCCGTATCTTGTACAAGGTTGCTACCCTGATACTCCACGGCCCTGGCTGTGGACTTGGCTGGCCCCTGCACGTTTGCGTGCTCTGTTATCCTACCTGGAGCTCCACCTTCCTTGTCTCCTCTTGGTGCCACGCTCTTTCCAGCTCCTGGAAAGGCGCCTCTTTTTCCTTTGTTATCTACCTTCTTCTCAACTGCAACACCTAAAAGACCTACTGATTCTCTAGACCCTAAGAAAACTGACCTTTGGTAATATCACCCCAGCATAAGACCTCACTAACCACATTGAAGATCTTCTAAAAAGGCTTATCCCTGGCCCACTGGCCATAAAATCTGAGACTTTACTGGTTCTAGAACCCTTCTGGTTTGCTATCTACCCAGGTTTCATTCTCAACTCCACTGACAGGTCTAGTCTCAGGACCAATGGTGTTAAATATTTCTGACCTCAGAAACTCATCCAGTATGATGTGTCTCCTGTCAGTCTCTTTAAAGTCTATTGGGGAGCATTCAAGTCTATGAGCTTGCAGATCAATCCTATTTATCTGGGTCCTTTTGTTTGAGGTGCAGAAGAAATCTCTGAGACAGGGTGAGAGAGATTATTCTCTAGAAAACTATCCTTCTTTCTATATTTTTCTCCTCTTTCTCCCTTTCACAGTATCAATTTACCATATTTAGTACCTAGGGGTAAATTTTTGACTTTATATTCAGAAGGAATATTTTCACAGCACAAATTAATCTTCTAATTCCTTCTATTAGCCCCTTCCAATGTATGAATTACATATGCATAGACCAAATGATGAGTTTCTACACAGGATAGTCATCAATTTCATACAGATTATTAACAGCACATTCATTCAGACACCACTAATTTGATATTTCTCATGAAGTAGGATGGTAGTTTAGCTGTAGTCTGTGAAAAAAATTGCTATCCTAAGCAAATGAAGACAAAGTGGTAAGAGAACCACATATGACATTAATCTTTAGTCTATTCTAATTACATTTTTTTTCAAGAACTCTGGAAATATTAGTGTACACATGTCACAAAATTCTCTGTTAATCAAACCATTGTTGATATTTTATTTATGCCAAACAGCTACCCTCAAGGCATTGATAATCTGGTAACTACAAACTACAAATTTTCCTACTTAGAAGTAATTCTTATGATTGGATTTTTTAATTATCTAATTCGAGAGACATGCAAATTACTGTCACATATACATAAGTTGTGAAGCATAATAAAAACTCTATGATCTCACCACCTAAGCTCCGAACTCGAACATTCCCAAGGAGCCTGTATTAACCTGCATGCCTCTTTCCTATCCACTCATCTGCCTCTTTCCACACACACCCCCAGAATCACTATCCTGAAATTTGTATTTATCATTCTTTTGCTTTTCTTACAGTATTGCTCCATATGTTTGTATCCTTAAACACTAAATTAAGTTTTGCTTGTTTATAAACTTTTTAAAAATGATATTCAGCTGTATGGACTCTTTAGTGACCTGAATAAATCCACTCATTACATTTTTAAGATTTATCCGTGGTACAGTTGTGTAGCTGTGATTTGTTCATCTTCACTACCAGATAATATTCCATTTTATTTATTTATTGCCATGGTGATGGGTATTTGGCCTATCTCCAGTCATTTTCTATTACAAATAACACTGCTAATACTGCTATGAACATCCTTGTACGTGTATATTTATATGCAAGCTTCTCTAGGACATACCTAGGAAAGGAAATGTTGGGTGCTAGGGTATATTCAAGTTTACAACATAATGCTAAAAATCATTTCAAAAATGACTGTACCTATTCCTTCAGCAAGGCACAATATCTCATTGACTTTTATCCACTCCAACAGTTTGAGTGGTGAGCACATCATGTGATATACAGATGATATATTATAACATTTTACACTTGAAATTTATATAATGTTATTGACCACTGTCAATAACTCCAATAAACTTAATAAATAAAAAAAAGTACCAATGTTGCGAATGTGTAATGTTATATCATTATGGTCTTAATTTATATTTCAAATCATTTACATTTGATTATCAATAAAATTGAGCACATCACCATTTGTTTACTGGACACTTGAATTTCTTTTGTGAAATATCTATCCAAGACTTGTTCATTTTATATCAAGTTGTCTGTCTTTTTCTTATTGATTTGTTAAGTTGGTCTTTTGCTTATTGATAAGTAAAATCTTATTGATTTGCAGATACTAGTACTTTCATCAGTTACATATATTGCACATTACATCTCATGGTTTATTATTTGTCTTTTCATCCTCTTTATGGTGTTTTTTGTCAAATAAAAATTCTCCATCTTAATATAATTGAATTATCAGTCTTTTATAGCTAATGCTTTTTATGTTTTAAGAAATCATACCCAACTCTGAAGTAAAACAGATAAGAAATCATTCCTCTGATCTATTATTTATTCTTGCAAACAGTACAATTTAGTTTACTGTAAAGTATTCTATAATTTTAACTAGTATTTGGGTATTCCTAGGACCACCTGAATCCCAATCACCTAGTTATTTAAAAATACTAACTCACAGTCCTTATTTTTTTGAACAAATATTTATTAACTTTTGTATGCCAGATTCTGTTTTCAGCCCAAGAATACAGAAGTAAATAAAACAGACAAAATACCTATGATACTTGTAGTTTACATGTATGGAGGAGGAAATAAATGGATAAAATTCATAGTATGCCTTCTTATTTGTTTTCCGCTTTTTATTTCTCTACTCTGGGACCCTGGGCTTTTCTGACCCAGGTATTTTACAATGACTGTTATGATATCGCAATGATGTCTTTTGAAGATGCTGTCAGAAAACTGAAGCTATGACACATGTTTAGCCTTGAAGATTTCATCCAAGGGAGAGCTGCTAGAACACAGCAATGAACAGGTTTACGACCAGTGAGGTGTAAACACTCACTTCTTCAAACAAATAGAGCAAGTTGCTTCAATTAAGTGTTTCTCTAAACTTGGCAGAAGCCCACCATTTGATTGATGTTTAAATACCTGATCACATTAATGGAACAGAATAGAGCCCAGAAATAAACCCACGCCTACATGGTCAATTAATCTATGACAAAGGAGGCAAGAGTATACGATGGGGAAAGGCAGTCTCTTCAATAAATGGTGCTGGGAAAACTAAGCAGAAACATGCACAAAATAATTTTAAAAACTAGACCACTTTCTTACACCATATATAATAATAAACTCAAAAGGGATTAAAGACCTCGATGTGAGACCTAAAAGCATAAAACTCCTAGAAGAAAACATAGGCTGTAAACCCTTTGACATCACTCTTAGCAAAAATTTTTGGATATGTTTCCTTGGGTAAGGGAAACCAAAGAAAAAATAAACAAATGGGACTACATCAAACTAAAAAATTTTTGCACAGTGAAGGAAACCATCAACAGAATGAAAAAACAACCTATTGAATGGGAGAAGATATTCGCTAATGCTACATCTGATAAAGGGTTAATGTTCAAAATATATAAGGAACTCATACAACTTAACACCAGAAAGACAAATAATCTGATTCAAAATAGGCAAAGGACCTGAAAAGACGTTTCTCCAAAAAAGGACATATAGATGGTCAATAGACATATGAAAAGATGCTCAGCATCACTAATCATAAGGGAAATGCAAATTAAAACCACAGTGAGATATCACCTCACACCTCACACATCAGAATGGCTATCATCAATAAATCAACAAACAACAAGTGTTGGTGAGGATGTAGAGAAAAGGAAACTCTCGTGCACTGTTGGTTGGACTGTAAATCGGTGCAGCCATTATGGAAAATAGTATAGAAGTTCGTCAAAATTTAAAAATAGAGCTACCCTATGACCCAACAATTCCACTTCTGGGTATTTATCCTAAGAAATCCAAAACACTAATTCAAAAGATGTATGCACCCCTATGTTTACTGCAGCACTATTTACAACAGCCAAGATACGAAAGCAACCTAAGTGACCATCAATAGACGATTGGATAAAGAAGAGGCAGTACATGTATATGATGGAATATTATTCAACCATAAAAAGTGAAATCTTACCATCTGTGACAACATTGATGGACCGTGAGGGAATTGTGCTAAGTGAAATAAATCAGACAAAGAAAGACAAAATAAGTCAGACAGAGAAAGACAAATACCATTTGATTTTACTTATATGTAGAATATAAAAAACAAAATAAATGAACACACAAAACATAAACAAACTCATAGATTCAGAGAACTAATTGATAGTCACCAGATGAGAGGGGGTTTGGGGTGGGTAAAAAGGCGAAAGGATTCAGAAGTATAAATTGTCAGTTATCAAAACAGTCCTGGGGATATAAAATATAGCATAGCGAATATAGTTAATAATATAATAACTAGGTATAATGCCAGATGGGCACTAGACTTATCGGGGTGATCACTTCATAAGGAATGTAAATGTTTAATCACTATGTTCTACACCTGAAACTAATATAATATTGTATGTCAATTGTAAATGAAAAATATATTAAATAAGTAAATAAATAAATACCTGATCATATTAACAAATGCACCAAGACCCTTACTTTTCTTAATAATAATAATAATAATACGCTTTTTTCTTAATTGAAATATCATGTTGCTTTCATGCAAATTTTAAGCTTACACTTTGGATGTACAATAGAAACACTGAGCTATAATATCTTTGAATAACTATGGAAACTGCACTTTTGCAAAGTTCAAAGTTGGAATCAAGATAGAAGAAAGATCCTGTGTCTAATATTGGTTAAGGCTTCTGTGCAGGTTGTCCATTTACAATTTAGCCCCCAAACCCCCTCTATACGTTCTCACCTTCATCTCAGGGGAGAATGCCTGGGAACTAGATTTCCCTAAATCCCTACAACAGAAATCTGAATGAGAGAATGTCAATGTGAGGTGTCCTGTATGATTAGAAGGTAGGAGAGAGAAAAGCCAAATCATTGTTCCCCAGCCACAGTGGACATGGGCTCCTGGATATGTAGCACTTTGCAAGCATCTCTGCATGTTTCCTCAGGAATATCATGGTGCTGCCGGTTTGTGAGGTTCCTGAAACTTTCTAATTCCCTAAAAGCTGTCTGTAAACCTGAGATCTAGCAGCAGCCTTCATCAACTTTCTATATCCCTGGCTCTTCTAATGGTTTTGAAAGTACCTAATTACCTGTATGAAATTCCCTTCTTGCTTGAAATACTTAGAGTGGTTCTGTTTCTAAACTAAATCCTGAATAATACAGCATTCCATTCCATTTCTTTTTGCCTCTTTTTTTATTTCTAAATCCCCAAATCATGATTAATGTGACTGATAGTCTTGAAATACAGATGACAGCCCCACACCTAGATTCCCAAAGTAGAGACCTGAAACCCCAGAAAAATGTAGCCTATAAGTAAACTGATTGGGAGCCCAATGATCTTTTGAACTGTTAAACACACACACAGACACACACACGCATATCACCATAAAAATTCATATTTCATTTTATTATTATTGTGGCCATAAAAGTTTCACAATATTAGGAACTTCTACTCATAAGTATATATGTATGTGCAAGTGCTGAGGAAGATGGCTTTTTTGAGAATTATGTATTTTGAACATTTTATTCAGGTAATTAAATTTGCTAAACTTTAAAGGTCAGATTCCTACTAAAGGCCAATTTACCGAACATCTGAAATATGCCTTACAATTGAGCGTCTGTATTAGTTGCTAGGGCTGCCGTAATAAAGTACCACAAATGGAGTGGCTTAAACAATAGAAATACATTGTCTCACAGAAGTCTGAGATCAAGGTGTCAGCAGGGCCATGCTCGCTCTGCAGGCACCGGGGAAAGATCTGTTCCTGACCTCTCTCCTAGCTGCTGGTGGTTTGCTGGCAATCTTTGTTGTTACTTGGCTTGTAGGTTATCACTCCTATCTCTGTCTTCGTCTTCACATGGTGTTTTCCCTGTGTGTGTGTCTCTGTGCCCAAATTTCCCCTTTGTATAAGAATACCAGTCATGCTGGATTAGGACCCATGTTAATTACTTCATTTTAACTTGATTACCTCTGTAAAGATCCTATCTCCAAGTAAGGTCATACTCTGAGGTCCTGGGGGTCAGGGCTGCAACATATATCTGGTAGAGATATAATTCAACCCATACCAGCATCCTTCAGAATTATCTCTCAATAGTCTCCTCAAGGCCAGAACTAGAGAACACCGATGGATTACAAGCCACATTCTGCATCTAATAAAATCCTAACAATTACATGCAAGTATAATCTAGTTCCTTAAGTTTTCTTCCCATGTGTCACAGAAGTGAAAAGACTGCCAACTCTAGATGACCTTGATGTCTTTGTTTCATACTGGGCATTTAGATCTTTTCTTTAATTACAAAAACAATACACTGGTATGATCATAAAAATTCAAGCCAGAAGTGAAGAAAGCAAAATATCTTCTCCAGCCTCTCCCCTCCCTGCCTCAAGATCCATGTGGCAGAGAGGTTCCATTCAGAGTACGTTCTTCCAGATCTTTTTAAAACATGCACATATAAAATATTTTTTATTTTGCTTACCTGAATTTTTCAATGTGCCTGAATGAACACATATTGCTTATCTAAAAAAGAAAAAAGACACGAAAGCTTTAAAAAAAAAATGGAAATTTTATTTCCAACGATCTTAAGCATATCTCTAGGATGTTAAAGGGAAAGCAAAACTGAAATACCCTTTGTGGAGAGACAGGAAGCTTACTTGTTTGCATATTGCAATAGAAATAACCCCTAAGTTGATTATCAGTTCAGTTACTGTTTAGTTGGGAAAGAAACAACCAGTACATTTCCTGGCACACAATAGCTGCTCAATAAATAAATATTAATTAATTAATTACTTAATTAAACAATAAAGTAGTTTCCAGGAAGCATCTTTTGGGACTGGAAAGTCTGGATTAGAATTCTGAGGGGGCACAGGTGGTGTTGTCATTGCTTCTTCCAACTAACAGTTGGGAGTTTCAAAGAGAAAGGACACTATGAGAGGTAAAAGACTGGCTATGCAGATGGTGTCGAAGAAAGAAATGGAGATTTCTGGATTGCAGTATAAAACACTAAAGTGATAAACTTTGGGCTAGAAATGCAGCACGTTATTAGAATAGGGAAGCATATGTTTGTCCAAAAATGAACTAACCTGATTAAAAGGTCCTGAAAATGGAGCAGGAGATCTGGACACTGGTTAAAGTTTTGCCTCCATTCAGCATAATTAAACAAAATCATTGAACCACTTTCATCATAGTCTCTTTTTAAATGACAACATAATGTCTACGAGCACTTCTAATCTTAACATTCAGTGTATCTCTAAAGGGGAAGGACAAAATTAAGAAGGTATATATATATATATATCCATTTACTAAAGAGACCTAACAGGCATGACATGGAAGGAATTACAATAAATGCCCAAGGTGTCCAGCATGACCACAAGACAATAACTAAGACTACAACCAGAAATAATAGGCATATTCTCAGATGATCAGACACCATTATACAGAGTGTGGGTAGAGAACAAAGAAATCTTGATATCGAAAAAAAAAGACAAATACATTATGTTGTCCTCAGACTTTGTAGGCAGTGGCACAGAAACATAATCTTGTGGTTTATGTAAAGAAAGGAGAGGCAGAATTTTAAGAGTAAAGAAGATACACACCTGCTCAGAGATTTTTAAATGTAAGGACAAAAACACCCAGAAGAATACAGGGGTGACAATGAAAGGAAATCAAGTCTAATAATTAATTTATCCATCCATTCAACCTGGATGATATTCAAAACGTTTACCACCTGTATGGTACAATCAATCCGAATGTACACCTGGTCCATCAGAAGAGCTACCAGCCATAAACAAATTGTATTATGGTATAGGGCACCCAGTGCCTGTGCGCTGACTGCCTACCACTCCTGCATTTAGCAACTGAGTAGATGAGAGAGACAGAGAGAGAGAAGAGAGAGAGAGAGAGAGAGAGAGAGAGAGAGAGAGAGAGAGAGAGAGAGAGAGAGAGAGAGAGAGAGATTGAGATTAAAAACATATGGAGGGCTGGCCCGGTGGCTCAAGCGGTTAGAGCTCCATGCTCCTAACTCCTAACTCTGCCGGTTCAATTCCCACATGGGCCAGTGGGCTCTCAACCACAAGTTTGCCGGTTCAACTCCTCAAGTCCCATAAGGAATGGTGGGCTCCGCCCCCTGCAACTAAGATCCAACGCAGCATTGTGAGCTGAGCTGCCTGCTGAATGGCTCAGTTGGTTGGAGCGCAGGCTCTCAACCACAAGGTTGCCAGTTCGATTCTTCGGCTCCCACAACAGATGGTGGGCAGCGCCCCCTGCAACTAAGATTGAACATAGCACCTTGAGCTGAGCTCCCGCTGAGCTCCCTCTGAGCTCCCGGATGGCTCAGTTGGTTGGAGTGCATCCTCTCAACCACAAGGTTGCCAGTTCGACTCCTGCAAGGGATGGTGGGCTGTGCCCCCTGCAGCTAGCAACGGCAACTGGACCTGCAGCTGAGCTGCGCCCTCCACAGCTAAGACTGAAAGGAAAACAACTTGAACGTCACCCTCCACAACTAAGACTGAAAGGAAAACAACTTGAACGTCACCCTCCACAACTAAGATTGAAAGGACAACTTGAATTGGAAAAAAGGCCTGGAAGTACACACTGTTCTCCAATAAAGTCCTGTTTCCCTCCCCCAATAAAATTTAAAAAAAAAACACATATGGAATGCTTTTCACCACATATACCTCCTATTTACATCACATCTTAGGTCCAAATTATTGTTAATAAAACTGTAAGATTATATACTTTTTCTTTCAAGAAAAAAATTTGAAATTTACATTTAAAAATTCATTTTACTATAAATATTTGGCTTAATCCTATGTTTGGCTGTTTTAACATGATCACAAGTTCTTTTATACCAGGTCTTGCTCATTCTTGGGACATTGCAGTAAAACATTCAATAATTTTAAGTGTTTCTCCATGCTTTGCATCTATGAAAATGTGTTTCTCTTACCTTTACACATGATATCTAACTTAAGTAGGTATTAAATTGCTGAGGTCTCAAAAGTTTCCTTATAGAAATTTGAAATCGGTGCCCCATTGTTCTCCAGCATTTATTATTCCTGAGAATTCTGAGCCAGCCAGATTTTTACTCCTTGCAGGGACACATTATATATTCTGAGATTTTTCTCTTCATCTCGGTGTATTTTGCCAGTAAATATCTAGGTGTAACTCTCTCTTTTTATTTTTTAATTCTCTTGTTTCATTTTTTTCAGGAAACTTTCAGAAAACTTCCCCACTTTTATATCTCTATTTTTGCTTCTGTTTCTATTTCTCTCTCTAGTCTCTCCGTATGCTATTCTTTTATTTTTCAAAACAGCTAGAACTCATTAAATAGTTTCTAAAATGTATATAATACATTATATAGCTACCTAATTTTCAACCTTAAAATTTGCATATACACATGATTTTTAGCCTCAGCCTCTGAGTCAGGCTATGTCCTTCCTTCCTGTCCCTGGCTCACTGACAAGTTTTCCGTTGGCGTCATCTGACGTTGTCATGGCAGATGTTGCTGAAGTAGTGGTGGTGGTGGTGGTGATGGTTTTCATCATCAAATGAGAAGCAGTCTGACCAGACAGCATGTTTGTCAACAGTTTGTTTGTTTTTATTTCCTTGACTTTGTTCACTGTGCATTTGGATGCTGAGAAATCAACTCTCTGAAATCTAAAATTAAGTGCAGGTTGACGTACCCATGGCCAGCGAATGGTAGACTGGATGAGAACACAGTCTTTGACTCCATACTTCTTCCTGATGCTACAGTATAAAAAAAGTCAGAATACCCAGATATGACATGGTGGTAAAGCTGTGATGCTGCAATTACAAAAGTATGCCTGTGTGCATGCACATACAAATAAATATAAAAATTTATAATGAAAGTCTATTCTATTACTCCTATCTTATAACAGAGAGGACTGAAAGTAACACTAAACCCAAAGATGATGATGATATAGTAAACTATAGTGTTACCATGAGGGGGTAAGCAGAGGGCTCGGTACAACTTCTCCAAAGAGAAATTCAAAGAGCACTATACACTGAAGGAAACTGAAGAACTTCTTTCATATTCATAATACATACTTGGAAATCCTCCTCCCTTGACTTTCTTATTTGCCCTAAAAGAGCCTGTAGAGTTACGTAATTGCAAGATGAAATGCAGCATGAAGAGTGATTTTCTATTTTGTGCCATCCAATGATTAAGTGATCCAGTTTACAGCAATGTCAATAGTCATCAAGAAAAGTCAGAGATTAGACACTGTATAAAAACAGTCTAGACAAATGAATAAATAGCTTTCAGAACCTGCTGATACTTAATTTTTGAATTTAATAATTAAAAACTAATTTACCTGTAAATTAGTAATACACAAAATGATTGCACTGCAGAGCATTTCCAGTATGCCTTCTATGGTTTGTCAGTGGCAAGTCCTTTATAATACGCATGTTCACAGTCCTGAC
Source organism: Rhinolophus hipposideros (assembly GCF_964194185.1). Classification (NCBI taxonomy): domain Eukaryota; kingdom Metazoa; phylum Chordata; class Mammalia; order Chiroptera; family Rhinolophidae; genus Rhinolophus; species Rhinolophus hipposideros. Next base: position 56,490,965 of record NC_138057.1, on the reverse strand, counting down.
TCTTGGGGGACCCTTGTCATAGAGGATCACCTTGAACTCTTCAACTTTATGAAGAAAAGTCTGAGAACCACTCACACAATACCACAGCCCTGCTCACCAAAGTCCTGTTAAAAATTTAAGAAGCAACAAATTGTTAAAGAGCCAATTAGCATGACCTCACAGTCCCTTCAGAAGTTTAAATGCAAGTTTCTGTCATTGAATTGTAGAAAGACAACTCGATTTTTGTGTATGATTCAGTCACCTAACAACCCATCAAAAATTTTCTTCTCAATTCTAGGCAGATTATTTAGATCTTTTTTTTCCAGTTAAAATATAAACAAAATAATTCAAAGAAATCCCCCTCCCCAAGTTATGTGGGTAACAATCACTTGAATTCAGATCCACTGATATTTTAAAATTTGTTTTTTTATTGTTTTAATATAAGTTGTAATTTAATAGTGTCAATTAAGGAAAATGTAGAAAAATATAAAACATTATGAAGAAATTATCAGCAGTACTTCCACCACTTACAAATAATCATGGTTAACATAGACATTTATTACAGTTAGTCATTTAATAAATACTTTTACTGACTTTATCATATACTGAATGCTGTGCTAAGTGCTATAAATACAATAGTGAACACAGACCCATCCATGCCCTCATCAGCAGTTGTAAATTCTTTCAATAGCTCCAGAGTAGTTCTGGATATTTTGGGAGCATTCAAAGATTTATATGATTTAGAAAAGGGTTCACCAACGAAATGAAGCTCTCTCCTCCTACTAGAATGTAAGGTCCATACAGGCAGAGATCTGTTCACGATAGTACCCAGCACACAGGTGGAAAAATTAGATAAGAAGAGAGACAACTCTTCAAAGGATGGGAAGGATGAAAGATAAAAGAAAAAATAAGATTGCAGGTTAACAAATTCGTTGAAGAGAGGTTCACAGAAGTCTTATTTGAAAACATCTGCTTTCATGGTGAAAGTAGGAAGTATCTTAATCTGCTGAAAATTTAAGAATTGGAGGAGATGTGAGAGGTCTCAGCAGAAGGGAGAGAGTATAAAACAAAGTTGTGGATACACAGAGTTTGAGCTGCCAAGGAAACTGTTGAGGTTGGTAATCATAAATTTATATGACACCAACTTGACTGGATTGTCGTTTTTTGCTCACAGGACTAGAAAGCTGAGTACAAACAAGGCAAAGACAGATATGGGTCTCATCCAGGGTTGTGGTTTTGCCAAACAGATACACTATAAGGACAAGAGACAGGAAAGCATAAAGTATTTGAGGTTCATCTATTCTGTGGCATGTATCTGGAGCTTATTCTTTATCTTACTGAGGAGCATTCCATTGTATGTCTATGCTATATTAGGTTTATCCATTAATCAGTCAACAGGCATTTGGATTGTTTCCACTTTTGGACTATTACAAATAATGTCACATTAAACATCTGCATACAAGCCTTTCCTTGAATAAATACTTAGGAGTAGAATTGTGAGAATACCTGGAAAGTATATGTTTAAATTTTTAAGAAACTGTAATATATCATACGGCAGTGTTTACTAGTCATCATGTTGTACATTACATCCCTAGTACTTATACATAACTGGAAGTCTGTACTTTTTGATCACCTCAGATAGTTAACACTGCTGTATGACACATAGGAAAGTGTAGAGAGTAGATCCTAAGAATTCTTATCTCAGGGAGAAATGATTTTTATTTTATTTTTATTGTTTCTGTATGAGATGATGAATGTTAGCTAAACCTATTGTGGTAATCATTTCACAATATATTAAAATCAAGCCATCATGCTGCACCTTAAACTAATACTCGTACAGTGATGTATATCAATTATTTCCCAATAAAACTGGAAAAACAAATAAAAAGATTTTTTAAAAGAATCTGCTAAACTATTTCTCGGAATGGTTATAGCACTTTTCATTCCCACAAGTAACATGTGAGGGTTTCATTTTCTCAGTAGTTCTGCTAGCACTTGATACTGTCAGTCTTCTGGTTCATAGCCATTCTAGTGGGTATGCAGTGATATCTTGTGGTTTTAATTTGCACTTCTCTAATGACATTTTAACATGTGTTTTTGGACATTCCCACACATTCTTTGCTTTGCTGGGATGGTTCCATTTTTAACTCAGTTCCTTGTTCTAATATCTCAGCAATTAACTCTGATTACAAAAGTTCATATTTTCTTTAACTTATAATACAGTATTATTATAAGTTAATAACAGGTGCATTTCTGTCTTACTGAAAATTGTTCTCAAAAGTATGTTTTTTCTGTCTCTATTTTATTTTTTCATTTTATCTCTCAGAATAATTTGTGATTCTTTCCATTCTATTTTGTTTTGCTTGATTTTCATCCTTGAAGGAGGATAGCTTTAACTTGGATTGTTATTTACCCAGAAATGATCTGGTTAATTTCTCCCCGAGTCCTGTCCCTAGACACCATTAAATTCCCCCTAAATCCTAAAATGAAGGAAAGTTCTAGCAGCCTGAGGAAAGGATCTGAAACTGTGGGAAAAGTCAGCAGTTGTCTTTTGGTAACCACTTCATTGTTGAGAAGCCATAGCCACCTTTCTGTCTTTGATTCTCTCTGCTCCTTGTACTCAGTATGACTGAGGGACTCCTTCTTCCTGACATTACTGCCCATTATTTTTGGGGTGACCCCATCTCATTAGTGAGAAGTCATGTCAAGCAAAAGCCTGATCCCTGCTCGCTTCCTATTGGGTATGGCCATATTACTCTCTGAGCCCCATTAGAGCCACTTCCAAATGTTATTGCTCTATGGTGTACAAAGGAGCTCCCGGTGGCACAGACCTCTATATTGATTCTTCCTTTATTCATGAAATTTATCTTTCCAGGATTTTCATTTTAGGTGCAGTAAGTCCTTCTGACCTGTAAACTCAGGTGGTGTTCCAGTAAGTAAAAATATATTAAAGCAACATATTTTCCACTTGTTCTGATCGCTTCATATGGCATTTATTCATATTTTTAATATCTGCTCTGCTTTTGATTCCTATCATGTTCCTATCATCTTTACATTTCCATATTCTTTTTTTTATTCCAAGAGTTTCAAATTATTTTTCTACATATCTTATATAATTTCCTAAAATCTCTCTTACCTTTTGTGCTCCTAATTCAAATAATTCGTATTTTAAACAAAGTTATGTTTTTAATTTAAACTTGAATTCAGGTCTTTATTTTTGCTTGCCTTTCAAAAAGCTCTTTTGTTCACCTCAATGTCTCATTACATTACCTTTGGCCTTTCATCATAGAGTTGATGAAACATTAAGAATTTAGTTAATCCCATAAACAGACGCTATCAAAATATTTTGCAAATCCTACAACAAATCTTTATCAAAAAGTTTGTGCTTCTTCTGACTTTTTTAATGGCTTTGTTTTGCCATCCCATTTTTTGAAGAATCCCATATTGGTTTTCCTTTATCTGTTCACACTGGAATTAGAAGAGGTCTACTAAGGGCTAGGTTTTCTCTCACTGCCCATCTTGTTATTGGAATTTCTTCCATCTTAAGCCTGAATGTTGCTTTATATAGCTTTCCATCACAGTTCAGAGAATCAATGGCAGTTGTGGCAAGGAAGCTTCTTGTGTCATTTCTCCCTGGTGTTTGGTCCCACAGCTATGACAGAGGCCACTTTTCTCTTGAGAGATTTATACTTAGTCTGGCCTCTACTCCAGTTGCATGGTTTGGCCCTCACAGGCTTCCCTCCTGGACTTTCTGCTGGGTACAGAAGCCCCGCTGTACTGTAAGCCTTTTGCTTGATTTAGCTGCTGCGTGTATTCTGGGGCTGCTCTCAAGTGTTGTTGTTCAAGACAGCAAAAGGGATTCTAAATGGATTCCCTTTTTATATCTCAGCTCACCCTTGCTTTTCCAAAAACTGGCATAGAAGTGAATTTCTACCAGCTGCTACTGTCTCAGAGAGTAGTGGCAAGTGAGCTATAGTTTTCCATCATCTTGAATCCTTTCTTAACTCCCCAAAGCTGGGACAATTTGTTTGTTCTAAATTTATTCAGCCTCCTGATCTTTATTAATGGTTACTTATCCCACATCACCAACTAATCACTTACTCTCAGGATCCGTTTCATGTAATACTATCAATGCTGACACACACATACACCACACACACAACATACACATAGTTACACACAATTCTAGTGAAGTCGAGAACGTGATAAGCTTGTATGTTCACAATTAATTATTGTTGTTCTGGAAAGTCAATGCAATTAGACAAGAAAACAAAACCAGCAGTATAAATATTTGCAAAAATGAGGGCAAAATATAATTTGTGTGTGATAGGTCTACCTGATAAATCCAAGAAAATCCATGGTAAAACTACAGGAATTGACAAAAGCGCTAATTGAGATCACAATTTTTTGAGTAGACAGTATTAAAAAACTGGGCAAATAATTTGACTTTATTTTAATTATTTGAAATAGTGCCTGTGCATGTGTGTGAGCGTGTGTGCACGCATACGTGTGGTGTATGTGTAAGATGAGAATATCAAAATGTCAACAGTGGTTATCACAGTGGGTGATAAGATTACTAATGTTTCCTTTTCCTTATCTATATTTTCTAAATTTTCTATAGTGGACATGTATTATTTTTATAATGAAAAGATAAGTTTTAAGATGATAAAGAGACATAACGAAATCTCAAGTGCCCAGCTATATTAGCCACACTTGTCTATGATTCACCTTAGTGAATATTTAGGAATACATTAAGAAAGCCATTCTTGAAATTATAATTCATGTAAAAATGATTATTTCTTTTTTATGTTAATGCCTTTAACAAAGCACATCTGAAGAATAAATCCAGCCGAGGGTAAGTCCAACCTGAAAAAATGAAAACAAGGGCAAAGGACTCAAATCCTTCACAAAGACCTTGTAGGTTGGTATATAATGAGATTCAGTTTTTAATAATAGAAAACCATTTCAATGCAAACTGTGTATATTAATGTCAAGTTGGGGTGAAGTGCAAGTACGACTGGCAGCTCTAGAATGATCTCTTCTGTCTTTGGGATTTCCTTTCTCACTTGTCACTGAATAGCCTGGGAAAATGCTACACATGCTGAGTGTTCAACAAATATTTATAAAGATAAGTGGCAAAATAACTCTTCAAGGGTCATTCAGCTATTTTCTAGGGCAGAAATAAATACAGTACTAGGACAGACACCTGGTAGAATGTTCCCTAAATACAGATTCTAATTTTAAGTTAGCAAATATTTGTCAAACTACATCAAGTGCTCAAGGTAATAATACATACTTTAGCTAATTTAATTTCATAACATCCTAACAGCTGAATATCTTTTTCCCAGTTCAATAGGAGGACACTTAGGCTCTTTAAAGCAAAGAGTCTTGCTCAAAGTGAAGAACAAGGTGGGTAATGGAGTCCTATCTAATAAATGAACAAACAGAGGCAGCTGGGGGAAGGAGGAACTGCTGTTGATACCAGATGAGAGGTTTTATTTGATGCTAGAATGGAAGGGGTGGGTGTCTTTACTAAACAAGGCCCAAGAACTATGCTAAATGCCAGGGACAGTAGTTTTTGCAAAGGACAAGCCCAGCTGTTACCTTCAGGGTCCTTACAGTCAAGTTCAAAAGACAAGCATTAAGTGGATAAACTCTAACTTACTTTAAATAGTGAAAAAGACTATAAAAGAGAAGCAGAGGTGAGATCATTCTACGTAGATGGCACAGCATATTTGAAAGCTCTGAGACAGGAGATAGCCCTGAGAATCCAAGAGAATGAACAAGTGTGAGTGGGCCGGTGAGAGGGGGTAGTGACTAAGAGCAGAGAAGGGCAAGAGGTGAAGCTGAAGGGGCAGGCAGGACTACATCACCATGGAACTTGTAAGGTGTTGGAAAGATTCTTTTTATCTTTATCCAAGGAGCAAAGTGAAGCCAAAGAGTGGTTTTAAATAAGGGATTGGCACAACACAGTTTCACTTTCTTTTTTTAAAGACTTCACGGCCTACACTGTGAAGAAAAGATTGGAGGGAGGAAAAGTGAAGGTTGTATAGTGAATAACTCAGGTATGCTGCCCTTCACTTTCCTTCTTGGTTAACAAGTCCCCTAAATACCTTCAAGTTATTTCCCCCATCACGTTCTTAGCCTCGTACTGTGAATGGGATTGATCTCCCCTTAACCCTAAGAGTGAGCCTCCAATCAGCAAAACCCATTCCTCTGACAACGGTGATTGGTTCAGGGAAGGTAAATAAGGTGTGAGAGAGTCTTTTTAATAGACTACTGGGAAAGAAGTTTTGTCACTACTCTATGAGAGTTGCGGGAAGAAATGGTTTCTCTTTTGGAAGATCATGAACAAAGAAGCATGAGGACCTCGGCTCTCCTGGCAGCCCCTCGTCGGACAGGGTGATCCACGTTAACCAGGAAGCAGATAGGAGGAGTTGAAACAAACCAGAATTTGAAGGGCACTGTTGACACCCTCGGTCAAGTCTTACCTGAAGTCTACCCTAACTCTGGCCTTTTCGATTATATAAGCCAATAAACGTCCTTTATTGTTCAAGTTGCTTTCTATATTTGCCACCAAAAGATGCCTTATGGAGATACCTCTTAGAATGCTGTACTCCATGGGAGAGATGTCATTAGTATGGGCTAGGGTTGTAGCAGAAAAGCATGGATAAATGTGATGAATTTGAGATTTATTTAAGAGAGGTACTCAACAGAATCAGTGATGAGCAGCTGGAGAGAAAAAGGGGAGTCAGGAGGATTGCCAGGTTTCTGGGTGGTGAACAGAGGTGGTATTTCCTGAATTCAGGACCAGTGAGGAGGGAGCAGGCTTCAGGTCAGTTTCAGAGTTGGGGCAGATGAGCACAGTTTGCACACATTGAGTCTGAGGACCCTATGAGCTATACACGTAGAAATGTAATAGGCAGTTGGACATACAAAGCATATAAGAAAGGAGTAATAAAATAATACTATTATACATAACAAGCTTTTTCTGCCTCCATTTCTCATTCTCCTTCAAACAAATTTAAAAGAGCAAGTCTATACAATCTCTTACAGTCAGCCTATTCCCAGCCTCTGAAATGAGAGTGAGAAGAATGACAAGAAAAAAATAGGGAAGATATTCATTGTTTAACAAAAGAGGCAAAGGAGATTCTTTCCCATTCTGTAGAAGATACAGAAATGCTAAGGAAAGTGGGAATTGGTGTGAGCCAAAACATCTTCAGTGGATGGAGGACCTGGAAAAGAAAAACAAACAAACAAACAAACAAAAACCCTAACAACATGAGGAAAATAATGGTTCAAGAGAGTTTCATCTAGTAATAATGTGAAAAAATCTTTCTAGTCCATTAAAATACTGTGATGTATGGGTGGTCTGAACATGGCCAGGCAGAGGTAAAAACGTGCTATGCTAAGCCTTGCTTGTTGGAGAAATGTCCTGTATGAATCCTAAGGAAATAGACTTCAAATACAATGGGAAGAAAAAGGTTAAACACCCCAAACTGACAGCCACAGATCCAGCGGTGTTTATGGTTTGTTTTTCTTTGCTTTTCTTTCTTTTGTATCTGAAGCCTAGATATTTTGATGTGGATAGTGGGAAGGAATGTATTTGAGTTTTACTGTGACATAATCTTCAAAGCAGCATTTCTGTACCCTGGGCTTTCTCCCTAAAGCAACTGGTTTAAGGAATTAAATAACAACGTTTCCATATTCAAGGAAAGAAGGTATTTTTTCTGGACCAGAAAATATTTGGTATTTGGTATTTGATGCAAATAAAATGTTCTGACAAGTTAATTGTATGAAGGAAGGCAAATTCCCTGGGGGAAAGGAAAAGCTATCCAAATGAAAAGTCCAAAACTAAAAACAATAGAGATGAGATTGCAATGGAAAAGGATACAGAAGGAGCAAAGAGCAGCAGAGGAATTAAAATCAACTCTGGAGGCAGTTAAGAGCAGAACTGATACTTCAGAAAATGGAATCATTGATAGAGAAGGAAACTTGAAAATTTTCCAAAAAAAAATAAAATTCTACATTCGGTAAATGTAGAAAAACCAAAGATGCAGAAATGGAAAACATAAGCACATGAGGAAGGCAAGGCAATAAAACCAATTCCAACTAATATGTATAAGGAACAAGGAACATTTTCAAAGGATACTTAGGGGCTCACAGAATCAAGAAAAGACTACAAAACCAGCTTTGGGAATAGACAGGCACCAAGGACTCTCCAGAGGGTAAAGATGCAGGAACTTTGGTCCATCCTATGGACAGAAGAGGCTCTAGGGCAGAGCTTACAAGGGACCATCACCCATTGATTCTGTACCAGTTGCTCAAGTTCCAAGTCCCACAAGAGAGCATCTAATTGTTCAAGCTTGGACACATGACTTAAAAATAAAATGGTATTTCCAAGATCCTTAAATAAGTGCTACTATACTATAAGCTTAAGGGTCAAGACCAGATAATATATAAAACACATATAATATGCAGTCCAACAATGCTTAAAACATTGTTTTTTTAAGACAGCTACTCAATAAATAGTTGTTGAATGAATGACTAAATAAAATCTAAACCAGGTAGACACCAAATTATACTTATATGGAGTATCTTTTCAGAAAAATTAATGACAGAAAATTAAAAATAATTCTTTCAATATGTGTCCATTCATTCACAAATGGCCTTGTTTTCATTTCTGAGAGTCCTCAGTTCTACCTCTTTCTCTCTATTCTCACTTCCATGATCTTAGTTCAGGTCCAGAGCCTCAGTAACCTTCCCTACAGCAATGAATCTAATAACTGATCCTCAGGTAGGCCTCCACATAGCAACCAAAGTGACACATTTAAATTTTTTTCCACAATTTTATGTTTCTGCTTAAAATATTGCAATGATTCATATTACCTATTTAAAACACACACACTCCCTAGCATGGCCACACAGCGCGCACACACACACATTTTTTTAGCCTCCATTTGCAATTCCTGAAAATTCTCTGCCTTCTCATGCTTCAATACCTTTGTTTGTACTGCTTCTCCTTTATTCTTACCCTACTTTCTACCTGCAAAAGACTCATGCACTCTTTAAGACTCAATTGCCTTAAGGTTTATCTCTTATGGGTCTGTATTCCACTGGAATTCTGTGAGCTTTATGAGAGTGGGAATTAATTCAGTGTGTCTAGTGTGTCTAATTCACTTTTGGGTTCTCTCTCATACCTACCACAGTTCCTGGCATTGCAAGCCTTTTGGAGAAGATTTTAAATATATTAATTAATTAGGCATACAGTTATTTTATGATCAGTGTTTTTATGACGTTTCCCAAAGTGTGAACAAGCTATGGTACTACTAAAATCTCTCATCGTTGAAGTTTTAATATACATAGATCTTCAAGTAGAAAAAAATGACATCCGACCAGAATTTTCTCAATGCTCTGGATTTACCTGTCGTGCACGCACAAAACTGATTTTAACCCAGTTGTATGAGATAGTTTGAGTGTTATTTTCAACACTGTCACTTTATGCAATAGGAACACACTGATGATTGAAGATATAATAACTCACTGGAAAATGACAAATAAAAGCCAAGAGAGAAATTAGATTTTATTTGTCTTTGATATTGAGATGCATTTCATATGGTTTGTAACTGGAAATGATAGATATGATCTTAAGGTCACTCATGCCTCATTATCAGACTCTGAGTAACAATTTTCTAAAAGGAGGAGGCTGTCCTCAATATAAATGAAAACACAACAGGACATTTACAGCTTTGAACCAAATCTATCAATATCAAAAACAAGATGTATTGGAGATAGTTCTAGATTTGAACTAGTAATGAAGCTCTCGAATTCCTGCTTTGACCCGTAGTTGTGTGGCCTCAGCTGCAAAACAAACTTTCTGACCTTCAGTGCTATCTACTTTATCCACCACACAGGATTATGATGAGAATCAAATAAGTAACAAATACTAATGTGTTTTGTAAACCATATAAAAATTTTTTAAATGCCAAAAAAAACCACACCTCATTGGCAAAGGTAAGTAAATAGTAATTTAAGTTCAAAGGTAGAGGGATGATCAACTTTTTTCCCCAAGATGTTATTAATTTATTTATTTGGCTCAAAGTTCTCAGCAGGGTTTAAAAATTTGGTATGACAAAGATCTAGGAGCTTAAATGAGTGTTTCCCTTTTGAGCCACTGTCTATCAACAGCTCATCAACTTCCATTTTTGTGGCCTCAGCACAGACGGTAGGGACAACCACTGCCAGGCATCTTTGCTCACAGGCAGTGTAGCACAGTGGTGAAGAGCATGAACTCTGGAATCAGATTCAGCTATCACGGTGCAAATCTTGGCCAGCCTCTTCCCCTTGCTCATCTATAAAATGAGAATCATCCTCTGTATTAGATTCCTATTGCTACTGTAATAAATTACTATAATTTTAATGGCTTAAAACAACACACATTTATGATATTACAGTTTTGGAGGTCAGAAGTCTGAAGTGGGTCTCTCTGGGTTAAAATCAAGAGGCAGGCAGGGTTCAATCCTTCTGGAAATCTAGAAGAGATCTAGAGGAGAATCAATTTCCTTGCCTTTTCCAGATTTCAGAAACTGCTTACATTCCTTGGCTCGTGACTCTTCTCCCTTCATCTTCAAAACCAGTAGCCTAGTATCTCCCTGACCCTGCCTGTATCTTTATATATCTTTCTCTAACCACAGGAGGGAAAGGTTTTATATTTTAAAGATCTATGTGAAAAAAGCTGAAGTGATTAAGAAGTACAAATTTCTTGTTACAAAACAGTCACAGGGACTTTACAGTACAGCATAGAGAATGTAGTCAATAATATTGTATTAACTATGTATGGGGCCAGGTGGGTACTAGACTTATCTGGGGGATCACTTCACAAGTTATATAAATGTCTAACCATGATACTGTATACCTGAAACTAATATAATATTGAATGTCAACTGTAATGGAGAAATATATAACATAAATAGCCTCCTATTTCGGGACATTTAGGAGAGTTCCAGATTTTTTGATATTATGAAGTGTTGAAATTGGGCATGCTTGAATATCTCTCTCATTATTTCCTTAGGAAGAAGTAAAGTTGTTGGGATAGACTTATATTCTCTTTGAAGCCTTTGGGTACAGTTTACGTCACAGGATTTCTATCAACCAAAGTTCTCTGCAGCATTTTTATTTTTGGTTTATTACGAAAAGAACCAAGGAGGTTGTTTCTGAGCAAAGTGGAATAATTAACTCAAGTTAGGGTAGTGTGCTTTTTAGCCACTCTGAACAGCAACATGATGTTGAAATGAAAGGTGTGGGTAATCTGAGTAGCCAGCAAAGGTGACCTGCTGGTGGACAAGGGTGGTTACCATATCAGCATCCCCAAGCCCAGGCTGCTTGAGGTATCAGCAATCTTCTGACAGAACTAACTCCAGATATGAAAAGCATCTTCTAGCCCTGAGTGTCAGAAACCCTCAGCCTCAAGCTGCACTGAATTTGGGGCAGTCAGAGCAGATGCACTGACACACATTTCACAGGCTTTCTCTCTGAATTTATTCCATTCATGGAGAATCCCTTTTGGCGAGGTGTTATGGACCTTGTGTCAGCAAAACCTTATATAATTTAGAAGTATGTTCCTAAAATAGTGAAAGGGCTAAAATGCCTCAGAGGCAGAAAAATTACCTAAAGGATTCCACTGGGAAGAACCTTGCCAGAGGGAGCTAATCACATTGAATCACAGGTGGGGAAGCAACATGACATGGGTGTCTAACCCATTAACCCAACACTTTATGCTTGCCTGTTATTAAAGCGAGAGACTTTAAAAATGGATCATTAATAAATGCTTCAATATTTAGAGAGGTAAGTTGGAAATTGTGGATTCACAGACTCCCAAGATTGTAGAAATCTTCAAGGTCATCTCTTCTAGCCCAATGGTCAGCTGTTTGAATTCCACGTACAAGTATCCTGACAAACGATCTTCAGCCTCTGCTTGGACATCTCCAGTAGCAGAGAATTTGTCACTTCCTACAATCCACTCTCTCCTTAGTACACCTATTATAACTGAAAGGTCATACTAATTAGGATCCTGAAATCCATCATCCCAAATAAACAAGCAAGTAAATAAATAGATGTTTTTCAAGCATCGATGAGTGACATAGAGTGTTGAAAGCATTATCTCTACAGCTGCTCCAGAGCCTTTCATGTGGAAGAAACTAACTTTGTCCAGAAAAATACTTTGATCAGCCTTTTTGGGTGACAAAGATTGAGGTCCCAAGGGCTTATAATGTAAGGAGAGAGCAAAACCAAACTGTTATACCTTAGAAATTAATGGAACTTTGAGGTGGGATAGCAGTGAAAGGTTAGAAATGGGATTGGAAAAGGGAGAGAAGAGCTGAACGACAGCGAGATGTGGGATCCTCTGGGGGAAAGATGGCCAGTTAGAAATTCCCTAGGCCTGAAGGACTTTTAACAACAGTATTCCACTTTAATTGGATTTCATTTCTATCATACAAAAGACAGATTGATGTAACACTTTCAGAAAGTAATTTGGCAATGTATATCCAATTTATTTAGTCTGATAATCCCAATTCTTGATATCATCCTGAAAAATTAAATCAAACGTGGAAATGCATAAAGTTGGAAAGAACCTAGATCTTAAAACAGAGATTGCTGAGTGAATTATGGTACAGCCCCTTGATGCAGTACGTCGCAGCTATTAAACATAATATTAAAGATAACATAACACAGAAAAATGTATGAAAAATGTTCTTTGAAAAACTAAGAAAAATTATCATTATTAATGTACTAGGTAAACAAATAAAAAGATAAAGAAGTTCTATGCATAGAAAATATTTTGAAAGAAATACACGAAAAATGTTAATAAGAGTCGTCTCTAAGGGTAATATTCTATTTTCCCAAGTTTTTGAAATTTTGTGTAACCTTTTGAGAAACCTTTACATAATCTATTTTTAAAATTCAATGTTAAACCTCCTTTAAAATGTCTTTATTTCTGTGGTTCTTCAGCAACTAGATGAGGGAAGCATCTTCATGTTATAGAAAAGTTGTCAGCTGTCCTTTCTTTTAAACCCAACTCTAACATTGGTCAATTCAGTCCCCTTTCTGAGTGCCTTCTGTGGGACAGAGATAAAGATACCTCCCTGTCTCTTTCACAGGATTGTTGGAGGATACCACATACTGGTGAACATGAGAGCCCTCTGATTTCTACATTCTTATAAAACTATAAAGGACTGTTACTGTTAGATTAGAACCTAGGGATAGTTAATTCATTCTTCCATTTTCCAACCCATTCTTCTTTTGCCAATGGCCACTTAATACAATCTAGGAAAATATATTGCAACATTCTTATATAGCATATATTGGGATCAAACTCATAAAATTCAGTATTTGTTTTAAAAAAACAAAATATACAAAAATCCTGAAGCCACTGGTACCATAATTCTCTTCAACTGTATATTCATGTTTGGTACGTATATGTAAGTGTGATTGTAAACATGGGTGGTGAGTGTGGTGTGAGTTGTCTATGTGCACATGTATTGTGTGAGGTATGTGTAACTGTATGTTTGTGTAAGGAAACATACACAAACCTTGAGGAAACCTTGGGAGCCAAGGTTTCCTGAGGAAACCTTGGGAGCCAGAGATCAAATTTAGAATTGCTATTCCTTATATAAAGAGTTTTGTTTTCTTTTGTCTATCCGTGACAAGTCTGGATATTAAAGCAGAAACTTCCAAGACCAAAGATTACAGATTCACGTTCTGGGGATGTGAGCCTATCACATGCTGAAGAAGGTCATTCACTGCAACCTGACTGCAGAATCTTAATCTTTAAGCAGAATTCAAGATAAGCCCATCTTGGGTTCCTTCCAAAAGCTAGGGGAGGAATCACTAGAAGACCCACACATAAGGCAGTTTCTTTTCCTCCACCTCACCCACAAAAACAATATGTACAGTAGAAAGAGTGCAAAACTTTAGTCAGAAGCTCAAAGTTATTTCGTACTTTCACTAACTATAAGGCCATCTCTGACCACCAGCTCAGCATGGTGTCACTTTATCCCTCTCTGCCCTATTACTTCCCCAAATTCCTGTGGCCCACCTGGCTATCCTCTCCCATTGCCAGCCCCTCCCAATTCTATGGCTAGATCCCTCTGCCTGCCAATTCTTATAGCTGTGTCCCTCCTCACCCCAGTCTGTACCATTCAAGTGAGAGCAACTCTCCAGCCTGGCCCATTTCCCAGTGACGATCCAGGTAACATCAGAGGCTGGGCGCTAGGAAGCCCACAGAACATTTTCAAGTTATTTAACTTCTCCTGGCCTGAGTTCCAAGGCTAGTGGACTAAATGGTCTCTAGGGTCCTTTCTTAATCTAATGTTCCATGATTCTATCACAACATGATAACGATAACAAATCTAATAATAATTACACATGAAATTGGTCTAATGAGACAGTTCTCAATGCATCTTTACTCATATCATCTCCTTGACACCACAATAAGTAGATAAACCAGGTGTCATCGCCATCCTGCAGATCCATTTTGGAGATTCCATGATTTATTTTTCCAGAACAGCAGGATTCAGACCCACATCTTCTGACTTTAACTTCTAAGTTATTTCATCCATAAAATGGTAAGGTATAGCAAAACTCTATTGCTGTTTATTTAGAGAAGAAACAAGGAATTTGTGCAATTATGGTAATTCCAAAATTCCAAATATAAGTAATGCAACGTTTTCAGACTAGGTTCAGATCCTTTGGGGTATAACATAGCCCTTCAGTTCTTGTGAAGCCAGCCATATCTCCTGCACAGCAGAGGAGATGGTCATTCCAAAGAGTCATTATCAAGTTCAAGAGGACTAGGACTTAGCACATACCCTAAATACAGGACATCATGGGCCTTATCCTTTCTACTATTGCACAAATGCTTGACATTCTCTTTAATCGTCTGTTAGCTTTCCACTGTTGCCATATAAGAAATCATCAAAAACTTATTTGCTTAAAACAACAAATTTATTCTCTCCAAGTTCTATAGGTCTGAAGTCTGACATGACTCTCACTGGGCTAAAGTAGGATATTGGGAGGACTGGTTCCTCTGGAGGCTCTAGTGAAGAATCTTTCCTTGCCTTTTCTAGCTTCTAGAGGCTGCCTGCATTCCTTGGTTTGTAGTCCCCTCTTCTCATCTTCAAATCTAACAATGTAGCATGTCATTGACCCTTCTTTTTCTGTCACATCCTTTTCTCTGACCACAGCGGGAAATGGCTACTTTTAAGGACCCGTGTGATTATACTGACACACCCAGATGACCCTGAATAACCTCCCCATTACAATGTCCTTAATCATACTTGCAATGTCCCTTTTGTCATGACAGGTCATGCATTCACAGGTTCCAAGAATTAGGATGTGGACATCTTTGGAGGCTCATTATTCTGCCTACTACAATGATTATTTTTCATTAGTTTTATTAAACATAATAACTAAAATGTATCAATGCACCTTCTATACGTCAAATAGTAATATAGGAACTTTATATACATCACCACAAATTTTTACAAAAATATCATGAGGTTGGTGTCACTATTCCCATTTTATAAACAGTGAAATTGAGACTCATGGCTCAAGTAACTCTACCACAGGTCGCCTAGCTAGGCAGAGGCTGAGCAGGCTTCTAAACCACTGTCCAACAACTGGGTGCAGCAGAAACAGCCACTCTTCAATGAAATCACTGACTCCCAGGCATAAAACTGTCAAGTAGCTAAGCTCAGCTAGGAGGCTCACAAATGTCTCTGCATGGCGGAACCCTCCCTGTGTACAGAGCCCTAGTTTGCAGTCTGAGATTCCTTTGCTCTAACATGATCCATCCAAAGCAAAAGGGAAATCTAGGGATTAAAATGGCAAAAGCTTCCTAAGAGAAAAAAGTATTCTAAAACCCCTGTAGATTCTTGAGATTTTTGGTAACACATATCAAATGCGACAGGTTTCCTGGGCAGCTGCTAGTACTTGGCATCCTCACACTCCACAGTCAATTTCAAAATTGTCATTTTTTGGCCCACTGAGGCTTTAAATAGCACCTTCTAACAGCCAGGCCAGCTTTTGTAGCTTTTGCTTTCTATTAAGAGCATCTGAGAGCTCAAAAGCTATTGAAAGTAAATGTCACAAAGTAAATGCTTTGATACATTTGGTTTATTTAAATTGCTTTGAGGACATTGAGAATGAAGACACGTGGTTCAAAATGAAATCTTCCAGAGTAATGATGCCATATCTCAAAGCACTCAAAATATCCATTGCTACCCAAAACAAGATGCTGTATAGAAACACATATATCGCATGAATGCCAGGGCAGAATATGTGAGAGAATAAAAGAAAAGAAAATTTCAAAACACGAATGTTTATTGAGCACTTTTTGTTTGCCAGGAGTCTTGGAGAACTAACCTGTTTTAATCCATACAACAGTTATAAGTAACCCAATTTTACAGGTAAAAACACATCGCCTTAGAAAGATAAGTAACAGATCCACGGTCACCCTGCTGGACAGCAGTGAGGCCGGGGCTGTGTCTGGCCATGAGAAGAATCCACCACACAGCCAACCAAAGAGGCCAGGCTCCAGTGCCTAAGACAAGTCAGCCCTGACTCATTAGAAGGCAGCCTGACTTGGAAAATAATATTCGTTTGCTTATAGGCTGTATGGGAGACAGGAAGCATTAAAGCTAAAGCTAAAAGACAGGCACGTGCAGCTGATTGAGTTCCAGCCATCACAATCTCACGGTACCTAACAGGAGTGATGACAGTAACACCTTGTAATTACACAGTTCCCTTTTCGGGGAAGCTCAAAGCTCTTTATAGACACATTCACATTCATCTTCCCAAGAGCTCTGAAATGGAGGAGACAGCACAATCCCCTTCCTTCTACAGAGGGAGGAGCTAATGCATTTGCCCAAGGTCATTCAGGGACACAGGGGCTTAGAGAGATGGTAGCCCTGGGACTCTTGGTCAGACTGCTTATTCATTGGCTGTGAGAAAATAAAATTCAATAGAAAGCAAATTCAGAGACCCATGGGTGAAACATACATTTAGTCAGCCTTGCTCTACTCAATAAAATCCCTGTCAAAATGGCCCATACCACTGGAAACATGTGACAGGAAGGGCCTCTGTAGACTTTATTCCTCCATACAGTCATGCCTGATGGAGAGAGGATCTTTCTTTTGCTAAACAGCTCATTTGCATTATTGAAAAATAATTAGTTTTGACCAGAGAAAGGTGTGCTTGTCAAATTGGTGGATTATCCCCAAAGAACCTCAAATCCCTGAGCCAGGAAGATCCTCATCCTTTCCCAAGATGGAATTTAGAATTAGAATTTCTGGCCTTGACACCACTACAGAAAAAAAGACCCCAGGAGAGAGCTAGCACAGAGAAAAGGAAAAGGGAGACCCTGTGCAGTGGGACGTACACTGTATGGGTCATTCCTAAGGAGAGCCATACAAATGGTAAGTTGTTGTTTAGCACGAGCCCTACACACCCGTGGTGTTTGCAATTGTCTGCTGGTATGATTGTGATTTTTATGAGTGTTGTACATTCTTCCAGATATTTCAGGGCTTAATCACAAGTATATACAAGATATAGAATAAGTCTCCTGAAGCACAATATCACAGCATAAAAGCAGGTAGAACTCTATCGGTCTTAAACAAAAGTGTGTGCCTTATTCCAATTACTAGAGTTTTTAAAAAAAGGGGGGGGGTTCTCCTGCACCTACATAAAAGTCTTCATAAGTAAAGATTCTCCTCAAGGCATAAGGCTTAGCACTTAACACTTGAAATGCTGTCTTCCTCAGCTGTGATCCTCAGCTGTGATCTTCAGCTGACCATGGAGATATTCTCAACTCCTAGGGAAGGAGTTCAATGATATTGTCCCCTTCCTCAGTCAGAGACTTTATCATCATGAAAATTTCAAAAACTAAAACCTGATTTTAAAAATGCGATAGTCTCAAATGTGAATTCAATGAAAATGCTATGTAATTTTGTTGGGCTTATTTCTCTTAGATTTGAAACACAGAATCAGGGGCTTTTGGACTAATAAAATGGGTTTTGCCTACCCTACCCTTTCCCCAGTTCTGATGAATAAAATCCAAAGGAAAATAGAAAAGAAAGGGGGAAAAAGAGCAATCTGAATTAGGATAAACCCGGAGAGAAGACTCAAAACAACTCTGCTACACAGATAATAGATGAAGATAAAGGATTGACACAATTTGGCTGAGAAGAAAGCTACCAGAACCCAAGGAAAAAGTCACAAAAAGCTTCCCTACTGCAGCTTAGAGCTGCAGGGTTTGGAAGCAAGAGTTGGAGATGGAGTAGTAACTGTGAGGCAAATTCACAGTCTCCTAGGCAATCTCAATTATAACTATAAATACATATATCATTAATAAAACATTAGAAAAATCAAGTCTGTCAGGATATTTAGAGAATAATACACCATGACAAAGTCGGATTTATTTCAAGAATGAATGCAATTATGGGCCAATATTAGGAAATCCATAATTCATCATATTAATAGGTCAAAAGAGAAAACCATGTAATTGCCTTAATAGATATTTTTTTAAGTTATTGATAAACTTTTAAATCTATGACCTAAAAATAGAAGGATATTCCTTAATACAACATAGAATCTCCATAGTCAAATTAATTGGCAGCATAATACTTAAATAAAACAACATGAACATTTTTACTAACATAAAGAATGAGACAAAAGTGCCCACCAAAATAATTAATATTTTGACATCCTTCTGGTAGTTATAGGCAATTGAATAGGACCACTAGAATTAAAAAGAAGTATAAATTAGGGAAGAAAAGAAATTTTATCCTTACTTTTACATAATAACATATCTATCTGAAAAAAATCCAACATAATCAATTAAAATAAAGGTTGGAAATAATAGGAGAGTTCAGTAACATGGCTGTTTTAAAAGCATATATTTAAAATAATAAATTTCGTATATGCCAATTATATTCATTTTCTCCCCAGCCCACTCACATTGAGAAAACGCAAAGAAAAGTGAAGGTTAAAGAAAACTAGACACATGAATATTTCCAGAAACATAAAAATTCCAAAAGAACACCAGTTCTCTATCTTATAACTTCCTAAACTACTGTGACAGAACTGAGAAAAGGTGAGAAACACCTCAAGGATCCATGCAAATTGTTACACACAAATAGGAACAAGTAGCATTCCTTTCCCTTTTTTGTCAAAATATTTTAAATTTTCATAAGATTGAGTCTTTACCATGGTGTCCCCCACCCGGCATTAACTGCTGATAAGAGCACACTTATATCTAAATTTGAGATGACAGAAGCCACTTCTAAGTCACGTTCCAGACCCCAATCACAAATAGGTAACCCCACAACCAGACCTTCAGAGGTTCCTATGCTAGGCTCTTCTAATCTATATGGAAATGGTTGTCTTCCTCTCTTCCTAAAACTCTGAGTTTATTTATTTACTTTTCAAATCCTGGCCCCTCATCAATTAATTCAATTCATTAAGAAGGAAAATTTTGTCTTATTACTTCTACTTGGAAGCTGAAATATTCCTACCCATTCAGGGTCTGCTTTGTGCATTTATTCATTCATTCATGCAGTCATCCAACAAATGTCCATCAGTGCCAACTATGGACGAGGCACTCTTGCTGGTTGCTGATGGCATAAAAATAAACAAGCTGTATATACTTGGGGCCCTCACCAAGTTTATAACCTAGTGTGAGAGCCAAACAAGTTGAGTGGCAATCACAACACAGTCAATGAAGGTGTGCTAGGGGAAGCATAAGGTGCTAGCAAGAACAGAAAGTAGGGTCATCCAACCTGGCTGAGGAGCAAGGTGCAGAAGGACCTGAAGGGTGAGTAAAAGTTGAAAGGCAAAGTATAAGGGGAAGATGGGGAGAGGGAAGAGTATGGCTCATTTTACTCATTTCTGGCATAGAAGACAGCCAACAACGTTCTTCAATCAACATTCTCAGACCCAGCAGGCCAGCTTCTAAAAGATGGAACAGTTTTAGCTGGTACAGATTCCGTGTTACACGTAGTGTTTTAGAGCTCCTAGGAGATCTCTGACAGCACTCTAAATAATCCTTTTGCAACTAACAGAAGTTTCAAGTAAAGAAGATGAATTCTGGGCAGAGTGTCTTTAAGAGCCTCTTTATCCTCTGGAGGCGAAACCCATTTCAAGGACTGCTCAGGCAATTCTGGTTGTAGGATGGCAACCCCCATGGTTACCGAGGATGAGAAAGGCATATGAAGAAACTACTGTTTTGGTCTTCAGTAAATGTTTGAACGCTGCTGAGTCTGACAGAGAAACCCCAAGGACAAAGATGGATTTTATGATGTAGGCTTTTCCCATCAAAGGCCCAGGACAGTCTTTTTTTTTTAGGCTCAAATCAGGGTCTGCTGTCATGATCAGCATTTAAAGTACGTAGCATAGAAAAGAGCAGCTTTACAGATGTGGAAAATCTCAATGTCTTTTGTCTAGGACAATCTTAGTGTTATACTGCAAAATTTTTGCTGATCTCCTAAGTACCAGCACTGCTATCCAACTCTAGCTGCTCCTCAGCTACTACAAACAGCGCTTTATTAATATGTTGCTACTAGCCCCTTCAAACATTGTTTAAATTTCAAATAGGAAAGACACATTTATTACTGGAAAGTAGTTATTAGGACACCTTCCTAAACTTAAATATTTACATGTATTCTGTTAAATCGTGAAAAGGAACGAACTCCAACATTCAGTCGTGTAAACTAAAGTTGGTTTGGAAGCTAATTTTTTATTAAACACAATCTATTTATTGCTGAAAATGTGACGTATTTGTTGATCTTTAGGAATAAACAGGTTTTGTCAATTCCAAGACAAGGGAAACATGATTAGCTCCCTCCTAAAATCAGCCATAAGATGAAGATACCTACTTTCACTTCCATCGATTAACACTGTACTTGAGGTAACTACCTAAAGAAGTAAAACTGTCTTTATCCGAAGACAACGTGACCCTCCATGCAGAAAATCCTAATACATCTACAGAAAAGAGAAAATGAAAGAAAGGTGGAGCAGGGAGAGCAGGTGAGCTACTACTAAGTGAATTTATCAAGATTAATATACCAAAAACAAATGCATTTGTATCTATATGAAATAGAGATATAAATCTGACCAAAAATGTGTAAGACACGAACACTGAGAACTACAAAGCATTGCTAAGAGAAACTGAAAAAGATATATAAGTAAATAGAAATGCTCTGTCCATGGAAGACTCATTTTTGTTAAAATGTTAATTCTTCCCAAATGGATCTATGGATTTAATGCAAACCAGATAAAAATTCCAGGAAACTCTTCTAGAACTTGACAAGCCAACTGTGTAATTCATATGGAAATGCATATGGCCTAGAAGAGTCAAAACAACTTTTGAAAAAGAACAAAATTAAAGAACTTATACTACCTGACTTTAAGATTTATTATAAAGCTAGAGTAATAAAGACAGTGTAGTATGAGCATCAAGATAAACAAAGAGGTGAAAAAGAACAGAGTCCAGTAAGAAATTCACACATATATGGTCAGTTGAATTTTGACAAAGATGCAAAGGCAATCCATAAAAGAATACATAGACTTTACAACAAATGATGCCGGAACAATTCTATATTTAAATTTTAAAAAAGGAACTTCAATCCATAACTCATACCACATGCAAACATTAACCCAAACATTACCTAAATGTAAAACCTAATAATATAAAATTTATACAAGAAAATCTTTGGGTCAAGCAAACATAATTTTGATACAATGCCAAAAGCATAAGCCATATAAGAAACACTTTATAAATTGAACTTTATCAAAGTTAAGGGTTTCACTCTTCAAAAGACACTGTTAAGAAAAGAAAAGACAAGCCACAGACTGGGAGAACATAATTGCAAATAGCATATCTGAGAAAGGACTAGTTTCCAGAATATATATATAAAGATCTCTCAAAACTCAATAGTAAGAAAATAACAATAAATTGGCAATGGATTTGAACAGACACACCCTCAAAAAAGGTAGACAGATGGTCAATAAATACATGAAAAGATGTTCAATATCAGTAGTCATCTGGGAAATGCAAATTAAAACCACAATGATATAAGCACTACATATCTTTTAGAATGATTAAAATTTTAAAGACTGAACACATAATGCTTTTGCAAAGATGTGAAAGAATCAGAACTCTAATACATTGCTGGTGGGAATATAAAATGGTACAACCACTTTGGAAGACATTTTGACAATTTAAGAAGTTAAATGTACAACTACTATATGATCCAGCCATTTCATTCCAAAAACATGGAAGTATATGTCCACATGAAGACTTGTGCACAAATACTGATGTCAAATTTATTTGTAATATCCAGACTACAAATATCCAAATGTCTGTCAACTGGTAAATGGATTTTTTTTTTTAAATGTGGTAATGCAATTCAGCAATAAAAAAATACAATTCAGCAATAAAAAAAAAATGAACTATTGATACAGGCCACAACATGGACGAATCCCAAAATAATTAAGCTAATTGAACTACACCAAGCTTTAACAAAAAGATTTATGTATGATTTCATTTATATAAATTTTTGAAAATTAAAACCAATCTATAGTGACAGAAATCAATGGCTGCCTCCAAATGATGAGATGGGAGGAAGGACTTAAAACAGGGACAAGAAAAAAGTTTTGGGAGTGATGGATATGTTCATTATCTTTTATCATTGTCATTTATGTGTGTATCTCAAAACATGAAACTGTACGCTTTACGTACAGTTTATTAAATTTAACTATACCTCAATAAAGCTATAAAAGAAGAACATACATATATCAAAGAATTGATAGTGGTTATTTGAAGATGGTAGAATTAAGACTGGTTTTTATTTTATTCTATACATTCCACTTTATTTTACAACTTTTACAAATAAACATATTACACTTAAAATAAGAAAAAAAATAGAAACTTTTTCTACTTACTTCATATTACATACGAAATCAGAATAATAACAACTTTTTGGTCTTGGCCTGTATGCTTTCATTTTTGCATAATTTGTAAAAAGTATAAATGTATAACACTCTGATTTTTTTAACCAAACATTGTATTATAACCCTCGTAACGTATAACAGACTGTTGCTTATATTTTTAATAAACCCATAATATTCCCTTTGTATTGCTGGATCACAATTTACCTAATTATTGTCTTTCACTGAGTGTTTAAATTTCCCTTCCTCCTTTTTTTCCCTTCTTTCTGGAAGTACATAACTTATACATTCTTTTTTTTTAACTTATTGGGGTGACAATTGTTAGTAAAATTACATAGATTTCAGGTGTACAATTCTGTATTACATCATCTATAAATCCCATTGTGTGTTCACCACCCAGAGTCAGTTCTCCTTCCATCACCATATGTTTGATCCCCCTTACCCTCATCTCCCACCCCCCACCCCCCTTACCCTCTGGTAACCACTAAACTATTGTCTGTGTCTATGAGTTTTTGTTTCTCATTTGTTTGTCTTGTTCTTTTGTTGTTTTGGTTTATATACCACATATCAGTGAAATCATATGGTTCTCTGATTTTTCTGTCTGACTTATTTCACTTAGCATTATGCTCTCAAGATCCATCCATGTTGTCACAAATGTTCCTATATCATCTTTTCTTACCGCCGAATAGTATTCCATTGTGTATATATACGACAAATTCTTTATCCATTCATCTATCGAAGGACATTTTAGTTGTTTCCATGTCTTGGTCACCGTAAACAAAGCTGCAATGAACATTGGAGCACATGTGTCTTTATGATAAATGTTTTCAGATTTTTGGGGTAGATACCCAGGAGAGGGATTGCTGGCTCATATGGTAATTCTATTCGTAATTTTTTCAGGAACCTCCACACTGCCTTCCATAATGGCTGCACCAGTTTGCGTTCCCACCAACAGTGTATGAGGGTTCCTTTTTCTCCACAGCCTCTCCAACACTTGTTACTATTTGTCCTCTTGATGATAGCCATTCTGACTGGGGTGAGGTGATATCTCATTGTGGTTTTTATTTGCATTTCTCTGATGATTAGTGATGTTGAGCATTTTTTTATATGTCTATTTCACATTTGTGTGTCCTCTTTGGAGAAATGTCTCTTCAGGTCGTCTGCCCATTTTCCAATTGGGTTGTTTGTTTTTTTGGTGTTGAGTTGCATGAGTTCCTTGTATATTTTGGATATTAGCCCCTTATCAGAGACACTGTTTGCAAAAATCTTCTCCCAGTCAGTTGATTGCCTTTTTATTTTGTCGATGGTTTCTTTTGCTATGCAGAAGCTTTTAAGTTTCATATAGTCCTATTTGTTTATTTTAGCTTTTACTTCCCTTGCCTTTGGAGTCATATTCATAAAATGCTCTTTGAATCCAAGGTCCATAAGTTTAGTACCTATGTTTCTTCTATGCAGTTTATTGTGTCAGGTCTTATGCTTAAGTCTTTTATCCATTTTGAATTAATTTTGTACATCGTGACAGATAGCATTCCTGTTTCATTCTTTTGCACGTGGCTATCCAATTCTGCCAGCACCATTTATTGAAGAGGCTGTCTTTCCTCCATTGTATGTTTTTTGGCTCATTGTCAAAAATTGTCTGTCCATATTTATGGGGGTTTATTTATGGGTCCTCAATTCTATTCCATTGGTCTATGTGTCTGTTTTTCTGCCAATACCATGCTGTTTTGATTATTGTAGCCCTGTAGTACAAGCTAAAGTCAGGGAGTGTGATACCTCCAGTATTGTTCTTTTTTCTTAAGATTGCTTTGCTATTTGGTGTCTTTTGTGGTTCCAAACAAATCTGATGATTTTTTATTCTATTTCTTTAAAAAATGCCACTGGGATTTTGATGGGGATTGCATTAAATCTGTATATTGCTTTGGGCAATATGGCCATTTTAACTATGTTGATTCTTCCAATCCATGAGCACGGAACATCTTTCCATTTCTTTGTGTCTTCTTCAATTTCTTTTAAATATGTCTTATAGTTTTCAGCGTATAGATCTTTCACATCCTTGGTTAAGTTTATTTCTAGGTATTTCATTCTTTTTGCTTCAATCGCAAAAGGAATTGTTTTTTGTATTTCTTTTTCTGAGATTTCATTGTTAGTATATAGGAATGCAATGGACTTTTGTACGTTGATTTTGTAGCCGTCAACTTTACTGTATTTGTTGATTGTTTCTAACAGCTTTTTGGTGGAGTCTTTAGGATTATCTGCAAAGAGTGACAATTTAACTTCTTCATTCCCCATTTGGATGCCTTTTATTTCTTTCTCTTGCCAGATTGTTCTGGCAAGGACTTCCAACACTTATTGAAAAGCAGAGGTGATAAGGGATAGCCCTGTCATGTTCCAGAATGTAGAGCAAAGGGCTTCAGTTTTTCACCATTAA
This sequence comes from Rhinolophus hipposideros, assembly GCF_964194185.1. NCBI lineage: Eukaryota > Metazoa > Chordata > Mammalia > Chiroptera > Rhinolophidae > Rhinolophus > Rhinolophus hipposideros. The sequence continues at coordinate 56,465,554 of NC_138057.1, read as the reverse complement.
TTATGAGATTTGTTGAGGGTTCGTCGTATATGGCCTTTATTATGTTAAGGTATTTTCCTTCTATACCTATTTTATTAAGTGTTTTAATAATAAATCGATGTTGTATCTTGTCAAATGCTTTTTCTGCATCAATTGATATAATCATATGATTTCTGTCCTTTATTTTGTTTATGTGATGTATCACATTGATGGATTTGCGGATGTTGAACCATCCTTGTGCCCCGAGGATGAAACCCACTTGGTAGTGATGAATAATCTTTTTAATGCATTGTTGTATTCGATTTGCTAGAATTTTGTTTAGGACTTTTGCATCTGTATTCATCAGAGATATTGGTCTGCAGTTTTCTTTTTTTGTGTTGTCCTTACCAAGTTTTGGTATCAGGGTAATGTTGGTCTCATAAAATGAGTTAGGGAGTACTGTCTCTTCTTCAATTTGTTGGAAGAGTTTGAGCAGGATTGGTATTAGATCCTGTGTGAAGGTTTGGTAGAATTCACTAGTGAAGCCATCTGGTCCCGGACTTTTGCTTTTGGGAAGGTTTTGGATGACTGATTCAATTTCGTTACCAGTGATCGGTCTGTTTAGATTTTCCAGTTCTTCATGGTTCACCCGTGGAAGGCCATATGTTTCTAAGAACTTGTCCATTGCTTCTAGGTTATTGAATTTGGTGGCCTATAGTCTTTCATAGTATTTTTGGATTATACTTTCTATTTCTGTGGTGTCCGTGATAACTTCCCCTTTTTCATTTCTGATTTTGTTAATTAGTGTCTTCTCTCTTTTTATCTTAGTGAGTCTAGCCAAGGGTTTGTCAATTTTGCTAATCTTTTCAAAGAACCAGCTCTTCTGTCACATTAATTTTTTCTATTGTCTTTTTGTTCTCTATTTCATGTAGATCTGCTCTGATTTTTGTTATTTCCTTTCCTCTGCTGACCTTGGGTTTCATTTGTTCTTCTTTTTCTAGTTATTTAAGGTGTAATATGAGGTTATCTATTTGGGATTTTTCTTGTATCTTGAGATAGGGCTGTAATAATATAAATTTCCCTCTTAAAACTGCTTTTGCTGCATCCCAAAAATTTTGGTAGGATGTATTTTCATTGTCATTTGTTTCTATGTATCTTTTGATCTCTCCATTAATTTCTTCTTTGACCCAGTCATTCTTTAAAAGTATGTTGTTTAATCTCTATGTATTTGTGTTTTTTCCTGCTTTCTTTTTGCAGTTGATATCCAATTTCAAAGCCCTGTGGTCAGAGAATATGCTTGGTATGATTTCAATCTTCTTAAATTTGCTGAGGCTGATTTTATGTCCCAATATATAGTCTATCCTTGAGAATGTTCCATGTACACTCAAAAAGAATGTATAGTCTGATGTTTTAGGATGAAGTGCTCTATATATGTCAATGATGTCCATTTCATCTAATGTGTCATTTAGGGCTGCTATTTCGTTATTTATTTTTTGTTTGGATGATCTATCCATAGCTGTCAATGATGTATTTAAGTCCCCTTGTATAATTGTATTTTGTTAATTTCTCCCTTTCGTTCTATTAGTAGTTGCTTGGTATATTTTGGTGCTCCCTGATTGGGGGCATAAATATTGCTGATTGTTATGTCTTCTTGTTGTATAGTCCTCTTCACCATTATGAAATGTCCATCTTTGTCTCTTATTACCTTTTTCACCAGGAAGTCTGTTTCATCTGATATCATTATGGCTACACCTGATTTTCTCTGGATACCATTTGCTTGAAGTGTCAATTTCCACCCTTTCACTTTGAGTCTATGCTTGTCCTTGTAGCTGAGATGTGTCTCTTGAAGACAGCATATGGTTGGGGTTAGTTTTTTGATCCAATCTGCTACTCTGTGCCTTTTTATTGGTGAGTTCAGTCCATTTACATTTAGGGTGATTATTGATATGTGAGGATTTCCTGACATTCTGTCTTACCAGTTTTCTGGTAAGGCTGTGTCTCCATTGTTTCTTTGCCTTTTTGTTGTTGTCTATTATTTCTGTGTGGTGGTATTGTATGATGTTTCCCTCTGTTTCTTCTTTTATTACAGTATATATTTCAGTTCTGGATTTTTTTTGAGTGGTTACCCTTAAGTTTATGTAAAAGAAAGTTTGATATTTAGAGTATTCCATTTCCTTCAGCATGCTTACTTTCTCCATTCCCATATTCCGGTTCAGGCCTTTACTCTCCCCCTTTTTATGTTTTGGTTGCCACAAATTGTCCCTGTTGATGGTGGTTGAATAGCCTCCTTTAGTATTTCTTGTAGTACAGGTTGTGTATTAGAAAATTCCCTCAGCTTCTGTATGTCTGGAAAGGTCTTTATTCCTCCTTCATATCTAAAGGATATCTTTGCTGGATACACTATTCTTGGCTCGTAATTTCTCTTTTTCAATAGTTTGAATATTTGGTTCTAAGCCCTCCTGGCTTGTAGAGTTTCTGCTGAAAAATCTGATAATAATCTAATGGGCTTTCCTTTGTAGGTTACCGTCGTCTTTTCCCTGGCTGCCTTGAAGATTCTTCCTTTGTCATTGATTTTAGACAGCTTCAATACAATGTGCCTTGGAGAAGGCCTGTTGGGATTGAGGTAATTAGGTGTTCTATTTACTTTTCTTGGATTCGAGAATCCAGTTTTGTCCACAAGTTTGGGAAGTTCTCAATGACAATTTGTTTGAATATATTCTCTGTTCCCTTCTCTCTTTCTTCTCCATCTGGTATGCCCATTATTCTTATATTGCTCTTTCTGATGGAGTCAGAAAGTTCTTGTAGAGTTCTTTCATTTCTTTTAAGTCTCAAGTCTTTTTCTTCTTCCATCTGTGTAATTTCCAGGTTTCTATCTTCGATGTCACTGATTCTTTCCTCCATCTGGTCAACTCTACTACCTAAGCTGGCTATTTCATTCTTAATTTCTTCTATTGAGTTCTTAATCTCCAGAAATTCTATTTGGTTCTTTTTAAAATTTCAATGTCTTTTGTAAAAATGCTCATGTTGTTCTTTGATTGTTTTTCTGAGTTCATTAAACTGCCTTTCTGTATTTCTTGCACCTTGTTGAGTTTTTTCAGAACTGCAATCATTTAAGTCACATGTTTCCATATCTTTAAGTTCCTTTTCTGGAGACTTTTCACTTTCTTTCTGAGCTGTCTTGTTGCCTTGGTTATTCATGGCAATTACAGATTTATTATTTCTCTTCCTAGACATCTACAGGAGTGGCTTCTGCAAAGGTTGATAGGAAGAGCTCTTTCTTTTGTTTTCCAGTACTTGTTGGTAGAATGTTTTATTTTCTCTCTGACTGCAGCCTTTTTTTCTCTCTCACCTGGAAGAGCTATGTTTTCTCTGCACTATTCCAGCTTCTCACACAATGGGGAGATTCCCTGGGAAATGGGCTTCTCCTCTGTTAATAGTTCACCTGGGTCACAGGGCGCAGTGTCCGTGTGCGTATGCGGAGAGCTTTTGAAGTTCCAAAGCTCTACCTGCACCAGATTCAGAGCCCGTATGTTTCAGCAGTTCTGTTTACTCCTGCAGGGATCTGCCCAAATAGGTGGAACTGGGGGCAGGGTGAGTTGTGAGAGGTGGCCCAGAGCAATGGCAGCGACCACCACCACAGCTGGTCCTGCTTCCACAGCTTTCTCCCCTTTGCCGGAACTAGTTGGGCTGCGAATCTGTGTCTGCGGTCCATAGTTCTCAGAACAGCAAATATTCTGTTCTTTTGATCTGCCACTGCCAGTGTTCAGCTTCTAGCACCGGGCAGGTTGGGGTGGGGCGAGCTCTGGGAGGGTAGGGACGGGGCGGCCCATCTCAGTGCCTAAGGTTTCCATTCTCTTCTCAGCAGTGAGGGCTTAAACCATCATTTTCCGCCTTCTTCCCTCAGTCTTTTCTCCGAGGTCTCTGCCGTGAGCGTTGTGTTCAGCCGTGTTATATGCTATCCCCTCAACCCTGTGGGCCATAAATGGAGCCCTAGCAGTCTGAGTTCTTCCCTCTTCCACAGCTGCGGTAATTCCAGGATGCAGCGAGCTCGTAGAAATAAGCTAGGTCTGCGTCCTGCGCCCACGTGGCTCTGTCTCTGCACTTCTCCCTTCCCTCCTTTCCCACTCACATGATTTGCCCACCTTTAGGTGAATTCAGTAGTGGGTCTCTTCGTCTTGACTGTCTGCTGTGCAAGGAGTCCTTTGTGGAGTTATAGTTGTTCGATTAGTTGTAAATTCCAGGAGAGATTTACAGAGGCTCATCTCACGCCGCCATTTTGATGACGTCTCAACATTCTTTGAAAATACATTACCCAATTGCTTTCCCAAAGGGAGTCATCATTTTATATTTCCATCAGCAATATGTGAATATGTTGGTTTTATCACAATCTTACTGCACTAATGTTATTTTTTGGGAAGTTGGGGAGGAAGTGTCTAATTTATTAAGGCAGTAAATGACACTGATTACTAACATGGTTAAGCATTTTCCATGAATTTGTTTACTCTCTATATTTTGTCTTGTGTATTAATAATAGTAAATATACCAATGATAATACCAATGATAATGGTATTATCATTGTTTTATTATTACAAGAAAACAGTTATAGCTAATTATTTCAAAAGGAGCTAAGGGAAAGAATGAAAATGTGTCTGTATAAAACAAATGCAGAAGTAAATGATATATTAAAAAGGGTTAGTGATGACATGTTTCAGTAGACAGAAGCTAATATAACAAAGGCATAACCTGTAATGAATTTCCTAAATTCAGGAAACATTCTTCTGGGGTGGGGGCTGTGCAAAATAAATGCCTCAGAGCTACGATTGGAGCTGACTTTGGGACAACTGTAGCAGGCCAGTGAGCAAAAGCACAGTCACCCCTCATACCCAGTCACTTGATACCATATGATAATGTACCACCAAGTCTTCTGATTCATTTTAAAGAATGTTTAAATTCTTGGTTATAATGTGAACAATATCCCATTTGAAAAATAATACTAATTAAAGAATAAACTTCGTATATTCAACTGAAACACATGTGGGGGCTGTTTGGACCTGCAGCCTGCCAGTTTTCTGTTTCTGGGTTGAGCCTAAGCCTGAACATCTTTTGCTTAAGTTTCAACACTTTTCATGCATATCTATCACCATGTTGAATTGTCCCTCAACAAGAAAAGAATTAAGACTTTCAATGAAGGACATATGGCTAATCATGGCATATTAAACACATGTACTTCTCTCTATTCTTTTGTGAAACTCCACTAATGAAAATAAAGAAATAAGAAGGCCATAAGGACTAAGAGAACAGTGGAAAAAACTACAATAATAAAGATAACACGAACAGAGAAAACACACGAGAGGTGCCAACAATCTTTTGGAAGATGGAAAATGAATGGAGGATTTCTCATAGCTGAGAAAGCTAAATACCAAAACCTGCAATAAAGGGTGATAAGAAGGAAACCAATTCATACCATGAGCCTCACAAAAGCTTAGGGATTGGTGGCATCAGGTATACAAAATTGCAGATGAAGTGTGGCACTGACAATATGAGCATTGACTGAATGTCTCTGCAAGTATCAGAAGTATCAGTCAGACCAATAATTAAATCTATGAAGAAATTAAACCAGAGAGTCTCCAAACCCTGACATTAGACATATAATGGAAGGTGGGGAAGAGGTGCCACGTTAGAAACATAAGTAGTTGGTGAAAAGTCTACATTCTGGATAGTTGAAGATCTCACCCAGCCTCCTTGCATTGCTTAGGTCCATGAGTACTGGAAGCCAATGTATAACCCCTATTCTCCAGGCAGAAATGTATAGAGCCCCGAAAAGCCCCCCAAAAAGACATAGATACTGACACATGGGGATCCCCAACAAAAGGAAGGTCCCAAATAATGTCTTCACAAGAACCTTCTATAGAAGTGACCTCAAAGAGCAGTTAAATACTTCTAACATAGCATTTCTAAAGGAATCCTAGGCTTCTGCAAGGGGTCACTGGGGGCTCTGTGAAAGATGATTCAAAAAATAATAATAAACACCAGTTTTGAATTTCACATACCTTGAAACAAAATGATGGACAGTGACCCAACAGCCCCATTAGCAATTTAGTACATCTTTCAGCAGTGCACTATACGATCTTGTTTATTGTGTTAAGATCATTCTCAGTTTCTGACATGAAATAGAGGAGGCTGTTGATAATTTGTGAGTACCATACTGCAGGGAGGTGACTATGGTGGGCTGATGACATCAGTGTCCCCTTCCCAAATTCCTTCACCCAATCTCTAGTTATGGGCTATTTATGTGAATAAGGAAGTTCAGCTGGTGTCATAAAAAGAATTGGAGGGAAATTTTCATTCTAAAGAATCCATTTTTATGTGCTGTGATTCGATTGCTTCTCTGCCATTTGGTATTATTTTAAACATTGCAAAATGTGGGTTGTAGAGGTTAGAAATAAACTGCATTTTGAAACTTTCATTGTTTTTGTGATATTTTGTGTAGTTTTCTGTTATCTTTGTTTTACATTTTATTAGCATTATATTTTACAAACATGTCTGATGGCCCATGATGATTATTTTGAAGATGAGGTATGAGTTGGAAAAGAATACTAAACCTAAGTCAATGAACAATTTCAATAAGGCCAGAAATGAAGAGTAACAATTTCAAGAGTCATTTCACTGCAACAGTGCAACAAGTGATAAAAAAAAAAAATCCAGTTGCTCACAGAAAGATAGTATTTTTCTATAGTTTTCAACCTTCAATATGTCTGAACAAACTTTTCTTATTTAGCAATCATCAAGAGAACATCTCAATTTAATTGAAAAAGAAATATGTGTGCTTATCTCAAATTTGACCCAGACTCGACATGCAGGAAAAAAAACATAGGTTTCAAATTAGATAAATTTCATTCTCTATTTTCAGTTTTGAAAATAATATTCATTTATGCCTATTTATTCCCATAAAAGAGATAGAGAAACCAACATATATTTATAATAATTTGTAATTGCTAAAATTAAAATTAATCCTACTCATGAATGCAGTAAGAAAATATTTTCAAAATCTTGTGTAAAATTGTATCTTACAATCCATTTTATTTATATTGTCTTTGCTTTTTATTTGTATTGTTTTGCTTTTATTGTATTGTTTTGCTTCTATTTGTATTGTTTTTGTAATAGCGTTACTATTCAACATTGTCAGTAAATTTTCATGTTGTAAATACTACTAATTAAAATCAATTTACAACCTCTTCTTAAATCAACCAAGCCCATATTCAGAAAAATCAAATACCATGTTGGCTTAAACCAATTATCAAACAGAATATTGTTATGTCTGTTTCATGTGTTTTAAAATTTATTTTTTTAAAAAGAAATACATTAATTTCAAAATAGATAAACTCAGTTTAACTACCCGATTATTTCAAGAAAGGATGGGAAGGAATTTTTACTGTATAATAGGAAGAAAACTACTTGCCCATACATGTTGTAACACATATCATAATCATTAGCATTTTATATAGTAGAAATTTGTAATAAGACTTTAGGCTACTTAGATAGTTTTAAAAATCAAGTAGGAAATATTTAAAGAAACACATCTGATGTTACCACTACTTATATTACTGACTTGCATTAGAGTTAATATCCTGTATGGAAAGGGGAACTACTCACACAAAGTAAGTTAATATGTAACGATAAAATAAGCAGATTGCAGAAAAATATTATTCTCTACTCAAAAGAACATTGGAAATTATTCCTGAATTATTATACCTAAAACTTAGTAGTTATGTACTGAACTGAAGATATAATAATTTTATGGAGAAGTTCCCTGAGATGTGAAAATTATTTCAAGGATTCCTTAAGAGAGAAAAGATTGAGAAAGGCTGTTCTAACACACAAAAAAAGATCACAAACAAACAGATAAAAGGGACATGGAAGAGACAAAAAATTTTCAGGCACCAGAAAAATCTTTGGGAAGAGATTATAACAATATCCTCAAATATATTAGAGAGGTTAAATTATTGCATCCATAAATAAACAGGATGATTTAACAAAAAAACAGGAACAGGAAGAAGCATAACATATCATTAAAATATGATAGCAGAATTGGAAAATGCAATGGAAGATTTGGAAGATGGAGTCAAGGATCTACCAAAAAGTAAGGGGGGTAAAAAGAAAATGGTATCAGAAAAGAAAAAGTAAGAAAAGAGTCATTTAAGATTTCCAGGGGGGAAAAAAAGAAAATTAAGAAGAAATTATCAAATAAATGATACAAGGAAATTTCTAATAGTGAGTCCACCTGAGTTCTCAACACAGTAAATGAAAGAGACCCACACCAAGGCACACCATTCCAAAAGTTTAGAACACTGAATACAGAAAAAAATAGGTAACATACAAGACCTCAAAAAAAAAAAAAAAGAATGAGTTCTCTGGAGCAATACTGGAAACTACATGTTAATAAACAGTGCTTTCCACATTCTGAGGAAAAATTATTTCCAAATTTAAATTCTATACCTAGCCAAATTATCACATAAGTGTGATAGTAGAAAATAAGCATTTTCAAATATGCAAAAAAAATATATTTTAAGTTACCTTCTACACACTTGCTCAGGAGATTACTGGAGAAAGTAATCCAGCAAAACAAGGAAGTTAGCCAAAAAACAGAAAGACACAGGATACAGAAAATATGGGCTCCAACAAAAGAGCAACAAAGAAATGTCCCAGGATGATATTTGTCCACTGACCAAAGTTTGGTGCAAGATTACTGGAGTCTCCAAGTTATGTGGATGACTCCAAGAAATACATTTTAGAACATCTGACATGTTTATGTGAAAAATAGTGTTAAAAGGAGTTTTACTACACAAAGAGAGAGAGAGGGAGACTAGAAAAACTGTGGGAAATCAAGACCTAATAGTAATTTGTATTTTCTCAAGTAATTTTCTTAGAATAATTTTAAAGGCTGAGACACAGTGTGGCTTTATTATATCTAATACTGGTGCATGACATGGATTTCCCTCTAAAACGTGTGACTTTTAAAGTGCATAATCAATTGTGTTCTTTCAACATTTAAGAAAATTAGACATATTTCAAATGTTTCAATAATTTGAATTCAACATACTTTTCAATGTTTAAGAAAATAATAAAATACTTGAGTCATATTTTTTATTAAGCAAATAATTTTTCATGCATTCAAATATTTCTGGAGATCCAACTGAATCTGCTGGTTGAATTCAACCCAGACAAAGGTGTTATTTGAGACTTGCTCTAATTTTTTTAATTTGAATACTAAGTGGACATTCCAAAAATTAGTCACAAGCCACACAACCACTCAATTGTGTTACACAAAACACACTATACTCAATCACATTGCCTCAGTCACATAAGTATTTGAGCTGTTGAACCTGGATTTAAACAAAGCAAGATACTAGGAGGCATCCAATCTTTTACAATGGGTCAAAGGGAACTGAACCTAGAATGTGACAGGATAGCCAAAGATAAATGAAAGTTACACCCTGTAAAAACCATTCAAAATTTTACAGCATAATCAATGAATATTTTACTCATTATATCCCAGTTGGGGAGAAGGGAATAAGAAAAATCCTAAAAGTATAGCCCCAGGTTCAAGATATAGAAAATATTAATCATACTTATAATTCTGTGTCTGCTCAAGTCATGTACACTCACTGCTTCAGCATCTCTGCCTGGGAAGTAGAATTAAGGCTTACCTTTATCATAGTGGAATTAGGAAACCTTAGTTCAGAAGACAATAGGAAAGTTCTTTGAAAAGGTGTTTGAACACTCTTATGATATACCTATTATAGTCCTAATACTAATGTTATTTGGGAAAATCCACTTAGGTAGTAAGACTGCTATAGAAAATCCACTTCTCTTAATCAAAGGACGGTTTTCAAAGGATATTTTCTTTTATCCTAAATAATCTCCAGGTCCCTCTGCCTTGTGAAGTGTCAGGTCTCAGCAGCTTGTCATGTGAGCTCCTCTAGAGTTAGGAACTTGGGGCTTTTAGGGGCATTCTGTAGAGCAACTCAGATATCACAGATGACATCAGGGTTCTTAAAGAATGCCTCTCTTTCTTTCTTTCTTTCTTTCTTTCTTTCTTTCTCTCTCTCTCTCTCTCTCTCTCTCTCTATCTCTCTCTCTCTCTCTCTCTCTCTCTCTCTCTCTCTCTTTCTTTCTTCTTCCCTTCCTTCCTTCCTTCCTTCCTTCCTTCCTTCCTTCCTTCCTTCCTTCCTTCCTTTTCCCTTTTTCATTGGGGACTACTGGGGAACAGTGTGTGTCTTTCCAGGACCCATCAGCTCCATGTCAAGTCGTTGTTTTTCAATCTAGCTGTGGAGGGCGCAGCTCACTGACCCATGTGGGACCCAAACCAGCGACCTTGGTGTTATGAGCACTGTGCTCTATAACCATTGAGCAACTGGCTGCCCACCAGAGGCTCAGCTCCAAGCTCAATCCATTGCTTCTCACTGGTCCATGTGGAACTCGAACAGGCGACTTTGATGTTAAGAGCACCGTGCTCTAATCACTGAGCCAAAAGAATGCCTTTTTCAAAAACACACTGATGTCAGTAGAGCCACAACTCACAAAACAGAAAATTTTTAAAGGTAGGAAGGAATACAAAAAGTTTTCTACTTTGTAACTACCTGCCAACTCTTTCCTTTTTCCACTCTCATATTACCATGGCAACAAAAAGACTTATCTACCAGTTAATACATAGGTGAAGAAAATAACACCAGGCAGCTATTTATTTCATAGATTTATAGGGCCTTAGCCCCTTGGATATGTTGGCAGCACTAGGCACTTATTGTCACTGAATCTGCTTCAATAAATCCCAAGTAGTTCCAGAATATCGGCATGTCAGGGAGCAAAAGCCACTTTCTGTCATATTCATTTTTCATGCCTTTTCCTACTGTCTCAGATGAGATGCTGGGAAAAAAGCAACTGGAAAAGTGATATTCACCTTGTTCAAAGGCTGTCAACATATATAATTAATGGTCAAGCAATGGCAGAGCCATCAATCCATCTCAATCCCATATTAAATGTTAACTTAATAAAATTTATAGAAAAAATATAAAAACAGACACAGAAATCAAAATTCTTGGAATTTTTTTCAATTTAACTCAAATATAGCAATGAATGCATGCACTGAAAACCTTAGGGCTTACGTATTAAAGGCTGTCCTGGAGCAGGCAGAGGTGGAACGCAATTTGACCACATAGGAAACTTTATTAAACTGATTCAGTAGTAGGAGAGAGAATGTTGTCTGTAGGGCAAATCTTTCAACCACTCTTTTAGATTACAAGGTCTGACAATTAAGTTTGCGAACTTGTTGCAACGATGTTGCTAACCTTTTTTGATATCAGAGGGATTATTCATTTGAATTTGTACCAACTGGACAAACAGTTAACCAAGTTTCCTATGTGGAAGTGCTGAAAAGGCTGCGTGAAAAAGTTAGACTACCTGAACTTTTCGCCAACAATTCATGGCTCTTGCATCATGACAATGCACCAACTCACACTGCACTGTATGTGAGAGAGTTTTCGGTCAGTAAACAAATAACTGTATTGGAACACCCCCCCAACTCACCTGTTCTGGCCCCCAATGACTTCTTTCTTTACCCAAAGATAAAGGAAATACTGAAAGGAAAATATTTGGATGACACTCAGGACATCAAGGGTAATATGACAACAGCTCTGATGGCCATTCCAGAAAAAGAGTTCCAAAATTCCTTTGAAGGGTGGACTAGGTGCTGGCATCAGTGTATAGCTTCCCAAGCAGAGTATTTAGAAGGTGACCATAGTGATATTCAGCAAGAAGTATGTAGCACTTTTTCTAGGATGAGTTCATGAACGTAATTGTCAGACCTTGTATATATTTTTCAGGGAATTTATGAAATTAGCAGATGAATTTGAAGCTATAGATTCTTGTTCTCTTTTTTTCTTGCACCAATATAAGCTATGAGTTTATGACTCACATTTACTCATTAATAGAGCAATGAATTTTTCTCTTGAACTACAGATCAAGGTACTTTGATAAGCCTGCTGCAAAAGGAATCCTCCCACATAGAGAAATCACAAAGCAGAAAGCTGAGGGGCTGGGCTCCAGCGTTCCTGAGCAGAGAGCTTTCCAGACAGTATTAAACAACTATGCAAAGATCATGTCATGCCTATCCACTTCAGTAACACCCTGGAGGCTCAAAAAATACCAAATACTGGACATGCAACATACGAATCAAGAATTTGGGGACAACTAAATGAATGTAAGCAATCTCCACAGGTGCGAGAGTATTTTGATGAGTCCTACCCCATAGTTTTGGCTGGGAAAATCTCTTTTATAAAAAGGCTCCGTGCTTACCTTTGAGTACCAGCAGATTATAAAAATAGATTACAAGGGAATAGAATATGGTGGTGAGAGGGTAGCCACTGATCTGTGGTGAGACGTGATGAAGCAGATATAGTGTTCCACTGTCCTGAGGATCTGGAAAGAGCCTTCGAGCTGATTCTGGGAGAGGTAACCTGCCAAGAGCCAAAGAACAGTATGTTCCACCTCAAATATTAAATATTTTTATAAACAAAATAGATGATGAAGGGAAGTTCTTCACAGAAGAATATACACTAATGATGCAAAAGAAATAAGAGAATTAGAAAAATCACTCTTTATTTAAATCCTAATGAATAAACGATCTGGACCTCAATTCCCAATGGAATCTAAAACCATTAAATGACAAGTTGATGGTGAACTTTATGATAGAAAATCTGGCTTTAAAGCACCTGACCAACCTTAAAATATCATGAAAAGTGGAACAGTGATTCTGTGCTTCACCACATGTGAATTATTTTTGCCAAAATAATGGAATCTACATTGAACTGAGCCTCTATATCAAGTTAACTATCCACAAGAATATAAAATTGAGGAGGATGCAATGACACAATGAGGATGCAATCAGCCAACTCCAAAACGAGAAAAACTCTCCCAGTTTCTTTAAGAAATAAATAGAAGGGGGAGGGACTCTTAGAAATCAAGAGACTTCAGAAAGATAGCAAACAAATGCAATGTGTGGATTCTAACAAAACAACTGTAAAAAGGTGTTACGAGGACAAATGTGAAATTTTTCAAAGGGATTGTTTAATCAGAAGATAGGAAATCTTTTCTAATTTATAGTGGTATTTTTAAGTCCTTATATATTATAAACAAATGGACATATTTATGAATGAAATAATATGATGTCATGGATTTGCTTTAAATATGCCACCCAAAACTAAAGATGTAAGGAGGAAATAGATGAAATAAGGTTGACAAAAATTGATGATTGTTGAAGCTGGTTAATGGGTACATAGAGATATATTTTACTATTCTACTATTATGTATGTTTTAAACATTCCATAATAAAAGATTGAAGAGAGAGGAAAAGAATTGCTGTGGCAAATTGTCCCCTTAGTTTAGTCTCCATTAACATAATCCATGGACAGACAAAGTTCATAGAGGGGAAAGCAGATAAAAAGAGAGGAGAAGATACAATTCTCTTTGCTGCCATACACATTTCAGTGAGAGAGGTTGGGTGGGAAACACCATGTCCTCATTGAGGAGTGAAAGGGAGGACCTTTAAGGGTAGTCTTTGTGTCTGGTAAGGATGTGTCATGAGCTTTGTTATTGCCAAATTCACTGCTTATTAGAAAAGAAAAAAAAAAAAGAGGGCCAGAAAGTCATCTGTTCCTTCTTCCATGTAAAACCACGAGAACAAACCCAGCTCCCTGCCAGTGACAGGGCTTCATGTAATTGAGAATGTGCCTTAAACCTGAATGTTGATAGCTAAAAGCTTTTTCTAAATTAAAGCCAGCCAGCTCTGGAACATTCTGGAAATATTTTTTTAAAAAAGAGAGAGAGAGAGAGGGAGAAAGAGAGAGAGAGAGAGAGAGGGAGGAGAAGGAATAAGGAAAACACAATAGCTAGCTAAGTAGCTGCAGGTCATTTTGGTCTCACCAAAGGAGACTTGAATGTACTTTTATGATTTATTCTACCTTTTTTTTAAAGAAAAATAGTCTTAGATGAACTCTTTGGTTAATCAAATGTCCTCACTCATCATTCTTCAGGAAAATGGTACTATAACACGAATATAGATGTTTAGCTTGAGAAGATACAATTTCCACTGGTGATGCAGATTATTGTAAAAACATCTTTGCCAGGATTATGTCTCTCAGGCTTTATTGTTCACCGTTACAGTACTACTTTTTTCTATGCATTGATTTAAATAATACCATTGTTTTTCCCATGGAAATGGGTGGGTTCAGGAAAGGTAGATGTATTGAGAGTTGCTTATGTAGATAAGGATATGAGACCCCCAAGGATGGCAGAAAGACAAGCAGACATAACCTTCAATTGCTTTAAAAGAAAATTAAAGTGGAATCAGCATGGCTCAAACTGGACAGGAATACTGCCTCCTTCCTCTGATATACCATGGTACTTAAGCCTGAAAACTCCTAAATGTGCAGACGTTGGGCTATTGTAATTTGGCATAATCGCCTTGGTGGGAGCCTGTGGTCAAGATAACTTGCCTGGGGGATTTATTTAAAAGGAGTAAATATTCCTGCTGCCAACTGTTCTGAGAAAGAGAAGATCCTGGGGCAGAACATGAAAATTAAGAAGGCAGGCATAGACCAGAAGAAGAAATAAACTCCTTTCTTTCTCTGGAAATTGGATCTGGCTTCCAAAGTGTCACCAGACTTCAGGATACCATCAGGGACCCACCATCGTGGATGCGGGCCTGTGAGAGCTAAGAGCATGCTCATCTAAAAGTGGGTTTCGGTTACATTCCATGTTGTATATCTTCCTTCCACTGGTCTTGACTCTTCATTGGTTTTGTCAGTGTTGTCTGGTCTTAGTCATCTCATGGGGACACACTCTGAAAACAGTTTGTGCCCCTATTCACACAAAGAAATAAAAGTCGCCAGTCAGGAATCCTGTGGTGACCTAAAGCAGAGTGAGCAGAGGTGCATGTACAGAGCTTCACAGAAATCAGAACTCCAAAGCCATGGCTTGACACCAGGACAGATTTTTTTCCAACAGGTAAGCATCTGGATTTCCAAAGAACCTGGTGAAAACTGTACTTAATTGCTGGGCGTCAGAGTAGAAGCATAAAGCCCTTGTAATATATGATATTAATGCAAATTTGTTCTCACAAACTGATGAGCACATAACCAGTTAAAATTATAAAAGGAACACATAATTTTAGTTTGGATTTTAAAAAAAAATAGCAGTGCATTCAACTGCAAAGAAAAACATGCTACAGCTGAAGCTCTGACCCAAAAAAAGCAGCTCAGAAACAAAAACAAAAGAAACCTAAATTTGTTGGATTTGTGTCTGTGTCTGTGTGTGCGTGCGTGTGATACAGAATCATACCAGTCTTCAATATATCCACATCTCCTGACACCCGAGAAATGGAAAAGGACTTTGTTAGACATTAAAATGTGTATCAGATTCTGTTTTGGCTGGTGCCCAACTGCTCTAAAGACGATCGTTTGATTCAATTTAGAGGACAACGTATGATGTCCATCAGTTGATGTCTTCAGGCTTCAGGACACATTAATTTATGGTAAATAACAAGTTAAAAGTCGAGCTGTTCCAAAATATACGATGGTATGAGCATAAGTGATCAACCTCCCCCAGCAGATGCAAACTAGAATGACCCCAGCCCTGATTTAGCTCTTCCTTCACGACTGAGGCTATATTTTAGGGTCTTTTCAGGTATTTGGTCCTAGTCTCCTCTATATTAGATTCCTTACCCCCATCTCCGTGATGTCAGCTGAGAACCACTTACTTGATAGAATCTAAGACTGAACGTGGCAACTACTTAGAACTGGACTTCCTCCCAGCACAGGATTCTACACCCAGGTGGGTACCTGCTGTAACCAGGACGGAAACCCAGTCCCTATCTCTAGTTCATTCCAACATCACCCACTCTCATTGACACATGCTCAGCCAAGGATAAATTATCCTTTATCCTACCATGTTCTAATTAATCCCCACTATACTTTTTCCTTGACCCATATATTTCTACCAATTTACTGCAGCCCTGTCCAGTTGACTCCAAATAGATCTAACCTCAGTGAAATTACCACTATATAGATTTATAGGAATCACCAGTTGAATCTTTACCAAAAATTTACTGTTCTCTCCTGTGTACCCAACATCATGTGAAGCCCCAACTACACTTCCCAAAATATACCAACATTAGGATATGTTTTTTATTTACTCAGTTAATTAAAAATATTTTTGTTTATTTACCTGCCGCATGTTACTTACTTTGTCCCAGTAAGTACTGTTACACAGATGAACTCATTTAATCCAATCAGCTAATATTTATTGACTACTGTGTATCTAGGTATTAGACACTGTAAAAGGAACAGTCCTACAATTTCCTAAGCTCCAAGACCTTGAAATGTAGTCGAGTAGATAAGACTTAAACACAAAAAAATACTGTAATACATCAATCAATGCCATATACGTGATTCAGACAGCAAGTTTTATAGGAGCTTAGAAGAGAGAGAAAGATAAAACTGACACATAGTAAATGTGCAATCAATGTTTGATTGGATTAAATTGAACGAGGGCATTTAATATTGAAAATAAAGACAGGTGGAATGACACGAAAATTTGATAATCTGGAAATGGGCAGAAAAATGCTGAGAGATTATATGCATGTTTTCTTTTAAATAGATTTTTACTTAAAATAATATATAAACATATTAAAATGACGTTTTATTGGACAATGTCACAACTGCACATGGGAATCCCTACAGTTGACATATCTGATAATGTACTAAAAATATGATAATTAGAATTCATTCTCGTTTTTGACAGAACATCAATATAGTCAGTATGTATCCTACAGTGTTTTGCTTTATTCGAGTCTTCTGAAAAATATGTTGTCATTTGATTAACATTTCTTCTCTACTGCCAAATTGATTTTCTTGTTTATTTCAAATAGAAAAAAACACAGAATATGATGTTATTCTGAAAGTTCACAAGGAAATTTGGAAAGTCACATTCGGGAGGAAGACTACATAGGAAGTACCACAGACATGAAGAAGTGGTGATAAGAATCTGTCTCACTCCTTCCCTGTACCTTTGATTCATAAATCAAGACGAGCATGCCTAAAACATCACTAACAGTTGAGCTCACTGGTATGATTTTCAACACAGAATCTCAGAAATAAAATATTCATCTTAAAATGGCAAGACCATAAATTGAATCAAAATACTCGTTTTACAGTGGAAGGCTCATACATTCGGACGCTAGGTAACTACTCCAGTATCACACCTTGAAATAGGCCTTAGAATTCCAATTTGCAGTCAGGATGTAAAAGAAAAGACCTCCTATAAAAAGTAAGTAAGGGCACCTTGACAGAGAAACTACCAAGAACATAACAAATATACTAAAGAATACCATACTACCTGGATAAAGTACTGTAAGCGTAGGCAGCAGGGAGTAGGGGAAAGGGCAGACGGGCAGGGTACATCCTGATGTCGCCTGCAGTGAATAGCTGAGGGGCCCTGAACCGCTGAGCAGCAATCAGGGGGCTTAGATGAAGGGGGGGGATCTGCCCTTCCCTAGAGCTTTAATTATAACAGGTTAACGACAAACACATGCATACTGGCCTTGACAGAGTCTCTACGTTGGTTCTCTTTACCTTCAACAACTTCCTTGTCCATACATTCTAAACATTCTAAAACATGCTAAGAAGAGTCTTACCTTATATATATAAGGTAAGGATATATATATAATCCTTACCCCCTATATGTCTCAGAGTAGAATATTCAGTAATCCATGCATGACAAATATGTGTAGAATCAAAGGGGTGGTGAAAAATGTCACAGCAAGAATCAATACTCATCACATAAAAAGACATACATAAATCCTAACTGTATCATGAACAGCACAGCTCCTTTTTCACCACATAAGTGAAGAATTGGCATGTGGTTTTAGTTCTACATGTTTTAAAAGCCAAATATGAGTCTAGAGTCAAATGCCAGTTTCCAAGGAAGAGGCGCTAATCTGAGTTTGAAACCCTCTTCTGGCCAGCAAATTCCATACTGAAAATGACAAAGGATTTCTCTAGATTTTTCTTTTCTTTAGGTGTCTTTCTGAGATCAGGGAAGAGAGAGCCAAAGGGATCACTACAGAAAGCCTGTTCCACATATAGTCCCAACATTCACATATTGATTTATTTAATAAGCACTGACTCAATGATTATGCACATGACACCTTCCAGAGCACCGGAGAAGCTTTTAGTCTAGTGGGAGAGACACACAGAAATCAAGACCGTGGACTCACGCTTCTTACAGGAAGCTACAGGGCACAGGAGGATTACCTAACCTAGCTGGCGCATCGCATCTAGACTAAATCACGTGCAGAACAAAAGGATCATTCAGCAAATAAATTTTTCAGCTGGCTTTCCAAGGCAAGGGTGGCATTTGAAATATGTTCTCAGGCAATGCCAAAGCCCATGTTGAAAATCTTTGGGGTGAAAACCATAGATATGTAGAGAAAAGCCTCCTCCAGCCTCTCATACTGACCTGGAAGTTTGTGCTAAACTCACCCAATATATCAGAGCAGTAAGATATCCAAATTTTAAAATGCTTGTCATTTTGTAGTAATTTACTTAGTGATAGACTGGTATTTTGGGTCACCTAAGAAAGATGTGCTCCTATGAAAACTTAGCTAATCTAAGCTGAAAATAAACTGATGGTTCTGGGGTTAAAGATCACATATACCTTCCCTCAGCACAGCCAGAAAA
The DNA here is from genome assembly GCF_964194185.1 of Rhinolophus hipposideros. NCBI lineage: Eukaryota > Metazoa > Chordata > Mammalia > Chiroptera > Rhinolophidae > Rhinolophus > Rhinolophus hipposideros. The sequence goes on along the minus strand of NC_138057.1, from coordinate 56,446,805 downwards.
AAAAAAAACGTCTTTGAGAAAAAGAATCTCCTCAACTTATTTTCTTTCTAATCCCCTACCTTAAACTATCATTAATATGTTTTTAAATGAATATAGTTCTTTATGCCAGAGTATAGCACGAAAAAAAATACTCTAAAGGCAGTTTTGCACATTATGGGCACCACCAAGTATTTACATAATGATACCACAATACAGACTCTCTCTCACTAGGGAAGAAAGAACTGAAGTAGAGTATATAACAAAGATTTTATAATTTAACTGTGTTTTCCCAGTGAACTCTACAGATCCCAATATTTTAACCTGCCATAAAGTGCTGAATGCATTAAGTAGATTACTAATGCAGTTGATTAAATGAGGTCCTTTGAAGGGAACTGGTGATTTTAATGTTCCTGGCTAAATAATAAAACTCACTAGCATTAAAGCCTTAAGTATGACTGTGAAGCAGGGAAAACAAAAGTTCATCAAGGATTGAGCTAGTGGAGAATGGATGGCTCTCTATCTTTAATTAAAAATCATTTTAATATTAGAAAAGGTGAAATGGAAAGTTAACATGAAAATAAATGAATATTTAGAAGGCAATGATGTGCCAAGTTTACCAAGAGCGCTAGGGGAGAGGAAACTCATCTATATAAATTAGTATAGTGCATAAATGAAATTATGTCTGTAAGATTCTAATATTCCCATTTAACATTTAAACACTAGAAAGTCTTATTTTACAGTGCATTGAAGTTTCTTATTATCAAAGTGAATGCCACAGAAAAGGGATTAAAATAGAAATAAAGATGACCAGAATTCTCATTTATGGAAGTGGCAGCATGGATAAACAGTCCTCAAAATTGAAACAATAACATTTAGATAAAATTACAAAAGTATTTTAAAAATGCAATTCAGTGCAATTCAAAACTGAGCAAGTAAGAAAGTAAGTTACAAACAGAGCCCTAAAATGAAATGAAAACAGGCACTCAAGCAAGTAAGCAGGCACCAAGGCTGGCTTTTATTCTAAGATTTCTGCTGAATCCTAGGGAGCTTAAGCTTCTACTCTGATGGCTGCATGGATCTCAGTTGATAGATCACTCCTAAGATCTAATCAAAATGAGTAAACGAATAAAAACTACACACAAAAGCTGGAACAGTACAGTCTCAAATGCAAAACCAACCCCACTGCACAAAAAGAGATGGCAAAATTTTGCCTGTTTGCACTTTGACCCTGGGGGTGGGGGTTGGGGGATCCCCTAATAATTAGTAGTAACAGCTAGTTTGTTACATGAGTTTGTAGCCCAACTTCACACCACCTGAGAGGACAAAAAAAATCCTCAAGCAGAGAATTTAATTCAAAGTATTATAATTCCAAGTTAGTAGTTCCACTAAGCAACTGGAAGGATCCAATGCTAATCCTGCCTAGAGGAACTCAGCTTCAAGCCAGATCTCAGAGAGAATTAAAAAAAAAAAAAAAAAAGAAAGAAAAAAGAAAAGAATGTCCTCAGTGAGAAAAAATTTACTAACTACACAAGGAAAATACGGAGGCAGTATGAATGAGAAACATATAACAGACCCCCCAAAAGATCTGTAAGTGGAATTCTCAGGCACTGATAATAAAATAATCATGTTTAATATTTAATATGATTTAAAGAAATAAAAGAGAGCCTTGAAGATATGAGGGGGAAAATGAGTCCATAAAGAATAATTAAGCATACAGAATTGGAACCAAGTAGAATTCTAGACAAAGATATTAAAATAAATGAAATTAAAGACTCGATGGAGGCATAAAACAGACAAGATGCAGCTAAAAAGGGAATTAGTGGACTAAAAAATATATATTTAAAAATTTCCCAAAAATGAAATTCAGAGAGATTAAAGAGAAGAAACCAATGAAAAACAGGTTAATGACATCATCAAGATGGCAACAAAGGTTGTTCTTGACCTCAGTTCCCCTCACAAGAAGATAAGCTAGCAGCTATCCATAAATAAGATACCATTGTGAAAATCCCAGAACCCTGAGGGTAAGGTTGAAACGCTGCCGGACCACCAAGACCAAGAAGGACCACATTAGAAGGGTAAGAGGAGGGGTTTCACCTTGAACACATTGCCTCTCCCCAGCCTAGCACAGCATCATGCTGAGAGGACTCCCCTGGGCCTACGGTCTCTCCCATGGTTAAAAAAGATCTCAAGGTTGACATTCAACTTCCTCAGCTTTGCAGGACACTTTCCAAGAGGCCCACTCAGGTCTCAACTCATGGAGATCACTGAGGGAATCTGCTGGGTCCAACCACTGGGATCAGATAGAGATGGAGAGGGGACAGGACTTAGAGCAACCAGTGCTCAGATCTGAAAGGATCATAAGATACTATTACGAACAATTATACACCGACAAATTGGACAACCTAGAAAAATTTTTTTAAATATTCCTAGAAATATGCAACCTGCCAAGATTAAATAATGAATAGAAATCTAAACTTGCCAATAATGAGTAAGAAGCTATATCAGAAATCAAAACCTCCCAATACAGAAAAGCCTAGGATCAGAACATTTCACTGATAAATTCTAACATTTAAAAAAAAAAGTGTCAAACTTTCTCAAACTCTTCCAAAAAATATGAAGAAGGAATACTCCCAAATTCACTTTATGTGGTCAGCACTTCCCTGAGTGCAAAGGCTGATAAGGACACGCCAAAAAAGAAAACAACAAGCCAACACCACTGATGATTACAGATGCAAAAATTCTCAACAAAATGCTAGCTAACTGGATTCAACATTAAAAAAATCATACAATATGATCAAATGGGACTCATTCTTGGGATGCAAGGATGATTCAACACACACAAATCAATAAATGTGTTACATCACATTAATTGAATAAATGATAAAAATCAAATGATTTCAATACATGCAGAAAGAGCATTTGACACAATTCAACATCTTATGATTAAAACTCTCAACCTATTGGGTACAGAGGGATATACCTTAACAGAATAAAGGTAATAAGGGTGCCCACCCACCTACTCCTATTCAACATAATACTACTGGAAGGACTAGCCAGAGCAATCAGGCAAGAAAAAGAAATTAAAGCCATCTAAATTGGAAAGAAGGAAGTAAAATTGTCTCTGTTTACAGATGATATGATCTTACATATAGAAAGCCCTAAAGACCACCAAAATCTGTTAGAAATTAGTAAATCAATTCAATAAAGTTGGAGGATACAAAAACATCTCATCTCAATGACCTCCTCCAGCAATAAATTGTGATAACCGAGAAAGACGCCGATATAATACAGCAGGTTCTCGAATAAGGTTGTTTCATTCCAAAGTTTGTTATAACACTGATGAGCAAAAACAATCGATTCCTGGCCAGGGCCACCATCTGTGTGGAGTTTGTGTGGTCTCCTCATGTCTGCATGGGTTTTCTCCGGGTACTCCAGTTTCCTCCTACATCCCCAAAATGTGCATGTTAGTGAATTGGCATGTCTAAATTGTCCCAGTCTGAGTGAGTGTGGGTGTGAGTGTACCCAACAAGAGAAGAGCATCCTGTCCAAGTTTTGTTCCTACCTGGTGCCCTGAGCTGCCAGGATAGGCTCCAGCTACCCCTCGACTCTGAGTAGGTTGAAAAATGATTCTTACTTGCGTTTATTGATCTTTCTTAAATGTATGTATTGCTCACTTTTATTTCCATGTTTAATACTAGAAGCATTTGGGTCTTTATTTAGAAGCTTGGTGATGTTTTTGTGACCAGAAATATGCTGTAGGAACTTAACTTTATATCACTTCGCCTATGGTGAAATTGGTTTCATTGTATGTATTTTTACTTCAAGTTGCAGTTTCCAAGAACCTACCAACAACATTAAGTGAGTACTTACTGTAGTGGTAAATGACTACTCTCTTTACTACTCTCTTGGTAGTAAATAAAGCAGGCTGAAAAACTGGAGGTATATAGTACAATGTCAATATGTTTATTTGAAATATATATATTATATATATAAATTTGTATCATTTGAGTAACTACTGCAGAACGTTTTTGTCATTGTAGCTACACCATCAGGAGATACTCCTTGCAAAATTTGAACCCTAAACCATATTTTTGACAATGTAATTATCCATACTTTTATACATTTTAGAGTTCATTATGTTTGATGGCAACTAAACTGAAAGAATATGCTCATTCTTTCCTCATATCACCATAATGTACAAATTACACATATCCTTGATGAACGCCCATGTTACTAAAGTCTGCATGTAAATGATATTTAAGTTCTGATAGTGTCACAGCTTTTTTAGCCAGTATCCTCCACAAATTATGCATGCATATTAGAGCCTGCAAAATAAAATGCACAATGCCTGGAATCCAATCAAAGATTCCATGCCTACAAAAAACCTAGGAAACGATGATGTATGGTGAGGAGAAAATTCGACCAGAAATGACACAATGTTTGCATCAGCAGACAGACATTAAGAGAGTTATAACTGTGATCCATACATTCAAAAGGTTAAGTAGACACATAGACAATATTTAAAAGACCCAAATTGAATTTCTAAAGAATATAACTATAATGCATAAAATAAAAATATATTGATGGTAATAATGGGAGAAAAGAAATCGTAGAACAAAAGATTACTGAACTTAAAGACACAGCAATATCCAAAAAGAAAAACAAAGAGGAAAAGAATATTTTTAGTAACATAGAATCAGTGAGCTGTAGGACAAATACAAATGACTTAACATATGTGCTCTCGGGGGTCTTGACAAAGAGTGAAAAGAAGACAAAAAAATATTCAAAAAAGTATAACTAAAAATTTTCCAAGTCTGATAAAAACTTTCAATCCACAGATTCAAGAAATTCAATGAACTCCAAATAAAAGAAATGGGAACAAAATTACACCAAGGCACACCATAATCAAATTGCAGAAATAAAATAATTATTAGTGAAAAAGATAAATTTTAAGAGTAACCAGTAAAAAAAAGCACATTATATTTTAAAAAGAGAGGGAGTGAAATTCCAAAGGTGCTCTAGAAAACACTTGAAGGTGATGGATGTGTTCATCTTGATTCTGACTGTTTCACATTGCATTTATATACATATATATCTGGATGTGAGAGTGTGTTTGTGTTTGTACCTCAAACACTATAAAATTGTACACAAGAAATATGTGCAACTTGTTGTATGTTGTATGTACCTCCTCAATAATGTTGCTTTTAAAAGAGCAGGTCAAAGACAAAAGCATAGGTTTTTGTCTTGGTCTCAGACCTCAAGACCCTTTTCTATTTTATTTTGTTTTGCTTTTGCTTCTGTGTACAAACTCAGATAATAGCTTTCTATGCGGCATGGTGTAATGAGAAAAGCACTGGGTTAGAAATCAACCAAATTTTTATTTTGGCACTAAATATCAGTGTGACGTTACTCAAACGTTACTCAAACCTTGAGCACGTTACTCAACCTTGGTCTGAGCACGTTACTCAAACCTTGGACTCTGTTTTTTCCATCCAAAAAAATAAGGCAGTTGAACTGGATAACCTTTTAAATTTCTTCAGCATCTATGATGTCCTGTGAATCAGATTCAAGGTAATACAGAAAGACAGCTCTCCTCAAATCTGATTCCAGAGAAGCAGTAGGACTTGGCATCTGGGCACAGTTAAAGCACTCACCATACAAAGAGACAGAGAGAAGCAATGAAAGCAAAAGAATATTTGGCATTCCATAAGTTTCCATCTGCTGTACATTTGAAGGTTAATAGGAAAGGGAAAGTAGTGACCTGTGTATTGTACATTAATTCAGGGATGTCGTTAAGGCAACAAAAACAAAGCAGGCAGCCCCCGTCCTGTCATTCTGGGTGAGACACAGATACTGTCCCAGAGACCTGGCAGAGGAGGCCCATTTTGAATCACAGATTAGGACTTTGGACTAAACGGTCTGTGAAGGCTCTCCTACTTGCTCCAACATTCTGTGATTTGCATTTTTTATTGCAGAATGAGAATTAAAATGGAAACAGATGAACATTTTTCACACCCAGTCCCAGTTTCGCGTGAAATGTTTCTGCACAAAAAATGTTTAATTGCTTTGCAAAAGTCACAAAGATGATTCAATGCTTCTTTCCACTCCAAATGTGTGTAACTATTAACTATGGTTGTACAATACAAAAAACATGATGTTTTTGCAAAATTTGGAAATGAACATAGACAATATTCTCTGAAATAACTATCGCTAGTATCTAAATCAACAGGTGCTTGCTAAATCTTGCTATGCTCACTTCCCTTTTTGGCTTTGGCCGTTAAGAATATTTGTATCCTTTTAAAGTGTACTTAAACACACAAAAAGATGGAGTAATTGTTATAAAAAAAAGTTTTTACAGTGGTTATTTCCATTTATTGGTGGATGTTGCTGATACTACGAATACCCATTTCTGCCTGCCATCCTTCTTCCACCTGTCTGCCTTCATTAAAGTTGGAAAACATTCCCAATCTATTCTTGAAGCTAGGAGTAGCTATATGACACAATCCCAGCCATTGGGTCATAAATAGAAGTCATACAGCAGCCACTGGGAACTTTTGCTTATTCTGATGAGGTTTATACATCGCCCAAGATCCAACCCAACTCACCCCACAGCTCTTTCTTTCTTCTCTGAACACAGGTATTAGGTCTGGATCTGCAGCAGCTACAGTGCAATCATGCAATTATGAGGCAGCGTGCCAAGGACAGTACAGAGAAAAAAACTGAAGAGGCTTAGGTCCCTACTGACATAAGTCAAAAAGATAAATAAACAAACAGATAAACACTTATTTGCTAGCCAGGCTGCCTAGTAGTTGCAGTAGAATGTATTTCTTATTGATACAGTAGATTTGGGGGAAAGATTAACTGCCTTTTAGTTTGAGAATATAAGCATCATTTGCCAATCAAATGAAGTTGATCCTGGACTGTTTTTTTAATATTGAGAACACAATCATTATTTAACAGGACTATTACATATAGTCTTGGTTTCCATCAATATTCCAAGGAGGAAATATTAACATAATATTATCATCTCAGATAAAGAGCATATATTATTTACATATATATCATGACCCAGTTTCTATCATGGTCATAGCCTCTTTCCTATCACCAAAAACCGGTCAAATATTTAGCATGAGCATGTTTTCCGCCTCAAAAGTCATAGTCATTTCATTCATTCGTCTAATACATAGTTAAAAGACCCGCTACGTGTATGTGTTTTCATTTTGTGTTTTCTCAACTGATAAGTGCAGAAACTTGTCAATCCTTGTCATCCAATGTGCTTCAAACTCTAAGGATTCACATTTTTTATACATGGCAGAGAATAAAAGTTATGGTTTGTTATGTTATTTTAGCTATACTCAAAGTCAAGATTAGAGATCAGCAAACTGGTTCCATAAAGGGCCGGATAGTAAATATTTTAGGCTTTACAGACTGTAAGGTCTCTATTGCAACTTTTCAGCTCTGTCACTGAAGCACAAAAACAGCCACAGCTAACATGAAAATGAATTAATGTGACTGTGTTGCAACAAAACTTTATTTATAAACACTGAAATTTGCATTTCATGCCATTTTTAGGTGTCACAAAATATTTTTCTTTCTTTTTTTCAACCATATAAAAATGTAAATACCATTCTTAGCTCCTGGGCCACACAAAAGCACATAGCAAGCCAGTGCAAACCATTACTAAATGAAACCTGTTGTTTTGCCCTGAGTGCTTCAGTCACCTGACTATGCATTTCAGAATAAGCAAATGGGAACTTTCAAAACCTAACTGCTTCACGTGTAGTTTTCCTAATAAAGTTTTCAGCAGCATCTCCAACATGTACTGCTTTATAGATAATGATTCCAGCTGCTTTTGCTTACATGGGGGAAATGAGCCTTGTTGTAGCAAATAGACAGCATTACCATCCAATGCATTATGATCTGAAATCACATTTCCACCTAAAACTGATAATCCCCATGGAAGCTGCATCCACAGCACAGGGGAGTACCCCATTTCTCTCTGTACTTATCCCGATTTTCTGCCCCTAGGGATCACCCCATCATAGCTGTCTTTCTCGTGTCACATAGCACCCTGGCAGGGTAATAAAGGAAGACATTCTTTGGTTAGCACATGATTTTAAGTGTCTTCTTTGAGTTTAGTTGGCCACTAGAGATTTACATAGTGTCCTGTTTCATATAGAAGTTAATGGGACATGAGGTTGCTAAAAATAATAATAAAATAATAGTATTAAGTAAAATGAAAACGCTTTAGCATTCTTGGCAAAAAGGACAAGTTATTATAGAGTGCCAAAAAAAATGATAGTTCTTGTCCTCCTAGGACTCAGAAACATAACCCCAAAGAATGACTTGGGCATTTTTGACTATTATTTTTATTAAGATCATCTCCTATGCACATTTGACATCAATAAATCATATAAATTGTCTTTTTATGACCAAATATTTTCTGATTCCCTCATTTTGCTAGCCAGAGACAGAAATCAGTGCATTGTGACAGCATCAGGCAGCTGCAGCCCACCCACTTTTGTCCCATTCGTTTGACTTATTATCCTTTCTGTGGCTGCAGCCCCTCTTCTAGGACTGGAGCTCTGCCCACATTTCCATTATTTTTGGCTAGCGGCCTATTCAATGAAGGTGACTTTGATTTCCAGGCTCAATAAAAAGACTTGAAGATGGCCAGGCAGTGTGGAGAGTACATGACTTACTGAGAGCATCTACTAATAGTAGGGCACTATACTAACCTCTTCCTACATGTAACATATTATCTCATATTATTCCCTTAACCTCTCAACAATACCACAGATTAGGAGCTATTATCATCATCTCATAGTTAACGTAAGAGGTGGTACTTTTTCCATTGCACTATACTGCCTCCTGGACTCTAGTTCTTTCTAGCCTCTTCCCCTAGAATCTGAATTTATCTCCAATTTCTCTAGGAGAGATTTTGTATGGGAGTATGGGAGGATTTCCCAAATCAGTGATCATCCTGCATTGACTTTGGATTACCTGAAGCTATGCCTACCTTTTCCTTCCAGAATAAATTTGAGACGATTTTGTTTGAGCAGCCCAGGTTCTTGCTCCAGGCCAAGCTTCTATCTCTGGACAACTGTTCTCCAACTCCTAAAACCTGTGCCCTGGTGAAAAGATCCCACTCCCTCCCTGACAGCTGGCATTTCTGGATACCTAGTATACCCAAACTATGTTTATCCAAGCAACATTATTTCATTTAAATCTTTGAATACTTAATCCTACAAATAAATAGGAAGGACACTGTCCCACCTTAAATAACACTTCAATAATAAATTGTATAATGTGAAATTATGCAATTAAATTTGACCTGTTCTATGAAACGGAATATTCCAATGAAGTTTTTTTTTTTTTTATTTTTTTAATAACAATTTTCAAGCGCTAGCTCCCGGAACGTATAACAGCATGCACAGAGACACACAGAGCTTTTATTATACATTTAAATTATTAGCCCTAGTCCCAACTCCAAAAGTTGGAATAAATTGGCCGTTGAATTTATATGTACCATAAACATAAGAGAGTCTTGATTTACATTGCATAATGAGGGCATATACAGCTGGACAGTCTGGGCCTGTGCCAAACACTGAAATAGTTAGAGTTGTCTTTGATGTCTCTTCACCCCCTCTTTGGTGCCTTTCCCTAGATACCATAGTACTGTCATGTGTTGTGCAGACCTGCTCATACTATAAGTCCCCTAAACTCCAGACATTTCCCATTCCCCATGTTTGTTCCTATCAAAATTACCTCTCCAGGTTCTCATTTTCTCAGTTACATTCTCTATTTCTAACCAAAAGAACAAATCCATGATATATTCTAATTGTAAGTACCTTGGTCTATCTCCCCTCAAAGGTAACAAATTATCTATCAGTTTGTCTTCCAAGATTGAGAGCTAGAGGTCACTGGTCAGAACAAGGAGAATGGAGGTTAAGGATTTCAGATAGCACAGAAGCACAGAATGTTGGTCAGCTTGGCAGATAGCCAAAGGATATGGCAGGTACAGATGGTAGCAGTCCAGTACCCAGGGATTCAGATGGCAGGTAATTGACAGGAGAAAATAATCAGGCAGGTGGCGAACAGCACAAGATCAACTATCTAAAGTTAGGTCAGGCACAGAATCGGAAAAGCAGTAATATTAAATCTGAGAAATCAGGAATTCATAGAAACAGAAAAATTCTATCTGAAGAAGCTGGACTACTGAACCATTTTCCTCCCCAGCTGTGGCAATAGTTTAGTCCAGATGTGATTAACCATAGGAGTCCAAGAATGACAGGAATATGACAGGCTCAGATGAGGAGAAATCAGACAGCATCTGAGAAACTGGGGTTAATAAGACCATTGACCAAGCCTCATGAACAAATCTTGATTATTCCCCTCCTTCAATAGAGGGCAGAATTGCAATGACTGAATCCATTCTAAATGCAATACTCAAGTCTATTCTATAGCAAGGGAAAATAGCTCTCAGAGATTAATTCCACCTGGGAGCACAAGGCTATGCAATGAATTGAAAAGGAATGGGTCAGAGAGGTTTCACAAAGGAGGTAACATTTGAGCTTGCTTACAGAGCATAAATAGAAAATTATCATATAGGAAGAAGGACAGTCCAAACAAGCATGAGCAAAGGCTAGGAGGCTTGAAACTATACATTGTACTTGAGGAATTGTGGGTTGTCTAGTGTGATTAGCACATAGGCAATATTGTAGGAAATAGTAAAAAGCTAGACTACACACATACACACATATATACATACATGTATATGCATATATGTGTATATATATATATATGTGTGTATATGTGTACATATACACATAAACATGCATGTATATACATACATATATTTTGGTGCTGTTGTTAAACTGTAATCAGATTATGAAGGTCTTTGACTATAACTCTTAGGGAATTGAACTTGACCTTAAGAGGATCCATTCAAAAGCTTTAATCAAGCAGAGAGGCACAATTAATTCTGTGAAATCAATGATAAGAATGGAGAGGATGAATTGGAAGAAGCAAAGCATAATACAGAGACCAGACCCATCAAATGTCAGTTACAACAATCCACGCAGGAGATGATGAGGGGCTAACGCAGGGCAATGGTCATGCAGATGGGAGAAGGTGACTTTAGAAGCCCTTGAGGAGTAGAATCAACACAACTTAATAACCTATTTTACGTAGAGAAAATTACACTGGTCAGAAGCAAACATTCATGTTAATTAACCTGATAGTGATAATCATTTCAAAAGCATATTTATATCAATCACCACTTTGTACACTTTAAATATACAGATAGTGCCAAAAACATGTATACACATTTTAAGAAAGGAAAACACTGTATTAAAATTGTAATACTCAATATATACTGATAAAAAAGATGAATACAAGTCATGTGTATACATTTTTTGGCACCCCTGGTATTCAGTGTTATTTGTCAGTTATACTTCAATAAAGCTGGAAAAGAAAAAACAAACAAACATCTAGTTCATTACTAGAAAACTCAGTACTCTCAAGAATAAAGCTGGGATTACAAATGTACCTTACAGGGTTGTTGTGAGGCTCAAATACGTGTGGAAGTATTTTATAAACTTTCAGGTACTATATAATTCTTAGTTGTTCCTAGCAGTATGAGACCTCTAGAGTTTAATGTATAGTTAATCAAACATAGGATTAAATGACAAAGTGATTTTCATTTCATTTTTCCTGCAGTTCATAAAAAATAGTAAATGATTAAGACATTAACCCAAAGAAATAGGTGACATTTTAACAAAGTTTGTATTTTGATGAGCTAGCTGAAAAATAGTCATAAAATTGTACACATTCAATTCAGCACCTACACAAATAGAAGCTCTAGCCCTTTCATTGTGAATAATGGAATACAGTAAACGAGCCAACGAGAGCCTCGACAGATATTTCATCTAATCAATAACATTGTGTGAATGGTAAAACTATTGAACATCAGGGAATTAAAAGGACATCAATTTCACTGTTATATTCTTGGAATGATATTGTATGGGCATTATTTTAGAAGGAAATTCTTTCCCAAAATGATAAATCAAAGCTAGATAAAATGTAAACAAGCATTGTTGTTGCAGATACTAGGTTTAATAAAGAATCAGTTCATCCTGAGGGAATCCATTCTAGTTTTACATCTATGCTCAAGAAAAGCCTTCGATGAAGAAAAAGCTATGACTAAGCGATTGAACATTTCAGCAGCAAAACCCTTTAACTTATAGTAGTAGAATGATGATGAGATTAGTTGGTTCAAAAGAAAATCAGAACTATGAAAGGAAAACTTATAGTCAGAGTAAGCAAAGTAAATGCAGGCTCCCACATTTCCCAAGCATATACATATTTACAAGGGGGAAGAAATATGTGGACAATGAAGCCAACTCTCTGTGTATCCCAAGCATTTGAGGGCATCAGGGAATGCAATTTTATGAAAGAAAATTTCTCTTCAAGACATAAGAATGATCTGTAAATGGGGGTTTTGTCTGAAAAGACAGAGAGAGACAAGAATCATTTCTTCTCTGGAAGAAAGCTGCAGGTTTGTACCATGGGGATCTCTCTGGGAGTGCAGATATAATTCTACTGCTCACAGTGCTCAACGTCTCCAGGAATTTCCAGCCATTTCCTTTTACAGAGGCCCTGACAGGACAGCATTATGCTGAATGGGATGGCCATTGACTAGGAAATGTGGGCCCACATAAGAATCAATCCCAGCTGTCTTCTTACGTGATCACAAGATAATTTTTAAAGCCCAAATATTTTCCTTGATTTGGTGTTATGGCAACTGAGCTCATTTTTCCAGTAGCTGAAAACTCATGACTATATATTTAACACGAAACACTTAAAAGGGAAACAGAAAGCCATATTTCTCAAGAAAAGCAGGCTTGGCTTGCCTAGATTATAGATCAAATTAAGTGGGGGCCATGAGGCAAATGAGCCCAGATGTGGGACAACAAATCCTGTCAATGGATTTGGCTCCATTAGACTTGGGGACAAACTACACTAAAATAATGGGATTTGGTTCCATGTGAGAACAAAATTATAGAGCCAAAAAAAAAGAAAGAAAGAAAAAGCTCCATTACAATTAACTACTAAAGGATTCTGCAAGGAAAATGCACTCAAATGAATATAACTGTTACTCTTTCATTAAAATGATTTACTAGTTCTACAAATGTCATGGCATTAGCATTTTATGCAAAGCTATAAAACAGTAGCAAGTAAAAAAAATCAACTGCCTTTAAAAGTCAGCACTTTTGGACTCTGTCTATAAGACTACACGGTCACTTTGTGATATGAAATGGCAGCATCACTAAAATAAATATTGCTTGCTGGCCAGTTTTATTTGGGGCAGGAGGCCATTAAAAGAAGGAGGCTGCCGAATTCATCTTTCATTTGGATGGGCTTCAACAACACATGTACACTGGCTAACTCATCCTAAGATTTCACCGAGAGAATGATTTTGTAGGGTATCCGATGGACACTGGTCCCATTAGGGAGACCACCTCAGGGATGATGTAGATGCCTGATCACTGCACTGTACACCTGAAGCTGAAGCTGAACAAGAATGAATGTCAACTCAAGTACCATATGATCTCACTTATATATGGAATCTAAAGAAAAGACTATGTGAATCAACTAATCACAAACAGTTTTGGGGACACAAAGAAAAAACCGAGAGTTGTTAGATGGGTGTGTGGGGGGGCGGTTGGGGATAAGGGGAAAGGTGAAGGGATTTGGAAGCAGCTGGTAACCACAAGATGGCCTCAGGGTTTTTTTAGTGTGAGGTCGGAGGGATAGTGGATGGGAGGAGGGGGGTTCACAGTGTGAGGGATATAAATGATGAACTTCTAAGTATTACCTTGTCTTGTACACCTGAAACTAATAAAAAAAAATGAAAAAAAAAGAATGAATGTCAACTATATATATATATATATATAGTTACTATATATATATATATATATATGGTTACAAGAAGTGGAGTACAGCATTAGGAATAGAGACAGTGGAAAGGTAAGGCTGTGTGTGATGTCAGAGGGGTAGTAGATGGGGGAGGGGGATTATCCCTGTGTGAGGGATATAAATGATAAATGTCTATTACATTGTTTTGTACACCTGAAACTAACTAAAAAAAAGATTTCACTGAGGAGAAAAGCTTTCTGGAGTACATATTTCCTGAAGAAAGTATTCAATTACATACTTTTACAGTGTTAACTGCTCTTTTCAGGGGTATCTATCTAAATACCTAAATATAATAAATAAATAAATAAATATTATGTAAATATCCAGAAACATATTTGTGACAGACAAGTCATGGCAAAACCTTAACAAACGACTTCCACAAAGACAAAGGCAACATACATAGGGGCTGACTCTGTTGACAATCCATGTTCAGTCCATTGGATCACTAAATAAATATTACATGTTTTCCATCCTCAATAGAGTATCGAGGTGATGTTCTTATTTTCCATTTGTTGTTATTTCCAATACTATTCCTTAAAGAACATTTTGAAAAGAATTAGCAACACACTTACGCAGGATAGTAACCCTCAAGGTTCCACAATGTTTAAATTATTAAATTGGACACAGCCAACTGCTAACGTTTAATGGTAACAAATACCTAGTGATATACCATGTTTCCCCCAAAATAAGACCGGGTCTTATATTAAGTGGTGCTCCAAAAGACACATTAGGGCTTATGTTCAGGGGATGTCCTCCTGAAAAATCATGCTAGGGCTTATTTTCCAGTTAGGTCTTATTTTGGGGGAATCATGGTAGTTAGCATTCAGATTAAAAATAAAGGTTCAGATTGTCACAATTTAAATGACTAGTACACTATCACCCGTGATCTTTAGGAGCTGAGACCACATAAGAGATTGGTGAGCAAAAACAAACAGATAAAAAAAAATAAGTCTTCTGTTTTCTCTGTTACTGGCCTTATTTGCACATTACCTAGGCTATTCTTTGGCTCATACGTTCAATAACGTGTTACAAAGGAGGCATGCTGTATACTGGGAGAACATTAAATGCAGAATATTAACACCTGGGTTAAAAATTCTGGCTTGACCTTGGGAAATTCCATAGCTCGTCCCTAAAACTAGGAGACTGAATTGGACAATGTCAAAGATAGTGGACTGGCTCATGTGAGCAAGGAGAACATCCTGTCACCACACAACAGAGACAGGCCTCTAGCAGCTTGCCCAACAATTGTCAAGAGCAGTCAGAGGGTATATTAGAAAGCTCCGTGTAGCCCCTTAATATCTAATTGAATTGTTGTATAAGTTTTGTCACGATGGATTGTAAGTGGGCTTTTCTGGTACCTGTATAATCTCACGCCAATAATAAGCTAATTTCATTTATTATCTTAAGTTTCTAAGTGGTATGTCAGTCTTATCACTGTTAAAATTCTATATTATAATTATAATTAAACAATTTAACCTTCCAATAAAAGACGAGCTTTCTTGAGAGCAAAGGACTATTTCACTCAGTTCAGGAACTGCAGACTCTTTCAGGAACATGATCATAGCTCTAAAAAGGTATGGTTGTTCAACTAGTCACATATATATTGTGAAGGTATGAAATGGGATATTCACGTAAAAAAAGCATCTTTCCTTTTGAGAGTTGCCACATCACATGCATTTATTGTGCACATCCCCAGGTGAGGCTACTGCTTTGAAAATGCAGCCAAATTCATTGTTCTTGTTCATACTGAGGGTCCGCAACCAGGTAAGCAGCAATAAATTAAATATTGCCCATGTCAACAGTCAAGCTGCATAATTCAATTAAAAATACAGTACACTCTCATTTAACTTTGTAGGCATCTAAGTAACTTCATTAAATTCATAATTTATTGGATGAGAAACACACAGTGCACGGAGGCACTAAAAGCCTGTCTTGTTTCTCTTCTCAGGCCTCTGTTTACATAGATCCTCACGTGGTTTATTTATAATTGCGACTTGTTTATAATTACATGTTTCCCCCAGGAAACATGCACATCAAACACATCTAAACCTTCAAAATGGAAGTATCCCCAAACTGGTTCCCATTCCCCATGAATTTCTTTTTTTTTTAATTAAATTTATTGGGGTGACAATTGTTAGTAAATTTACATAGATTTCAGGTGTACAATTCTGTATTATATCATCTATAAATCCCATTGTGTGTTCACCACCCAGAGTCAGTTCTCCTTCCATCACCATATATTTGATCCCCCTTACCCTCATCACCCACCCCCCACCCCCTTACCCTCTGGTAACCACTAAATTTGAATTTCTTTTCTGATTTAGTATATTTTCAACTCCTCTTTCTTTATCTAGGGAAAATAATGATAAAGGAACATAGTGAATAGTACTGTGTGTCATTTTCTTTGACTCCTTAAATAATGTCTTAAAAATTATGTCATGACCATAAGGCACTAAAAATCTATGGGCAAGAAGTTCATGAGGGTATACGCACTGCACTTTCATAGATACTATCCGGCCCTGCATACAGGGCAGTTGAGCTTATCACCTATTAAGGCATGAACTAAATGTAGATCATGGGACTATGTCACTGAGGAATCGGTAGCCTAGGCAAGAGGAGATGTCCGTGTTGGTTAAGATATTCATGACAGTAGAAAAGACTTGCCTTAAAAAAAAAAAATCACTTCAGAAAAGTGGGCATTTATCTGAAGTGATACTTTATATTACTCTGCCCACAAAGTATTTACTATCATGAAAATATCACATTAATACAATTTGTAATCTTTGATGAACTAGAACTAGAAAATATGTCTGCTCCCATTACCATTCATTTCTTGTTTTTGTGAACTGGGAATAAAATGACCAACTTAAGTTTCACTTCACTAATTTCATTCACGTTAATGCCCCAAGGGGAGTTATCAGCATGTCTCTTTCAATTGCCTCTTAGGGAAGAAGAGAGAAATATTTGGCCTATTAAAAACAATGGCCGCATTCACTTCTATACTGGCCTGGTGGGGACCCTGTGCTTCCCTTTACAACTGAACTGCCAGGTTCATTCAGCTCATTGATTACCTTCTATCAGTGTTTTCACAACCAATCAAGCCAATAATGGGAGACAATTAAATCCACTAAAACAGAGCAGTTTTTATGGTCATGCCTGCCTAATGTCCACCAGTCTTTTTCATGCATGTGTAATTAATAGGTCTATGCCAACAACTCAAACTTCCAGTAACACAGATTTTGGTGCTGAGAGCTCTGGTGATTGACTTGGGGTGAGCGAGGCCTGGGTTTGTGTTTTAGCTGATACACTTGGAAGTTGTGTGACCTTCGGCACTTTATTTAATCTCTCTGAACCTGTTTCTGTATCTATAAACAAAGGTAGTAATACCTCATGAGAATGTTGATATAAAGAATCTAATACTAAGCATTTACTCAACCAGCATTAGTTCATTTATGAACACTGCTCAAAACTGTTAAAATAACTATAACTTTTGATCACATTGAACTTAAAGAATGGAAACGAAATCCAGACAATGATGGGTTCGGAACTGTTGAATTTTAGTTTCACACCAATTAATCTGTCTCATAAATTCAAATAGTAATTAGCTGCAACAAATTGATACCCATCAAATATAAATGTCTTTATAAAGAAATACTGCCCTTATATGAAGTACCTAAAATAATCAAGCTCATAGAAGTAGAGAGAAGAATGGTGGTTGCCACCATTCTGAGGGGAGGGGAAAATGGAGATGTTTAATAGGTATAAAGTTTCAGTTATGTAAGACGAGGGGCAAGTTGGGAGAGGAGGGAGGAAGCAAAGGCATACAAAGTTTCTCATTTTCCACAGGCAGGAGTGGGCTCAAGAGAGCCAAAGCTGCTCCTCTCTTACCAACTCCAAGTTCAAAGTTATCACGTCAGTAGCTTGAAATCAGCCATGGGGAAAGCATTAACACCACAGAAATCAGCAAATGCTACAAATAACGTGTTTTTGTTTTTGTTTTTGCCCATGGGAGTCACCACTGTCCTACAAGGTATAGTCAATAGGTACTCTTTTTTATTTTTTTCATATTTTTATATAATGGTAAAACATATATAATCTAAAACATCATTTTAGCCATTTTTTTAAGCATGTCATTCAGTGGCATTAAGTATATTCATAATGTTATGCCATCATCATCACCACCAACCATCTCCAGAAATTTTTCATCATCTCAAACAGCAACTCTGTACACAGAGTACAATATCCTCCACTCTCCTCTCCCTTCAACCCCTGGTAACCACTATTCTACTTTTCTACTTTCTGTCTCTTCTAAATACTTCATGTGTGGAATTATACAATATTTGTCCTTTTGAATCTTGTTGTCTCACTGAACATCATGTTTTCAAGGTTCATCCATGTTGTAGCACATGCCAGAATTTTCTTCCGTTTAAAGATGACTAATATTTTATGTATATATCACTGTTTTATCCATTCATCCATTGATGGAAGTAGGTATGTTTAATACTTGTTGATGAATAGAAAGAATGTATTTAAATAATAAAGATCAGTAGAAACTCTGGACTTCTGCTAATAGGGCATGTGTATGCTCAAGCGATAACTTGGAAAATAAAAGATAAGAACATATTGGAACCCACTACTTGTGAAACGGGCCATACTCCCTCCATAACATGTTCCAGGATCCCAGCATGCTATGCTGGAAGCCGTCACCCACTGAGAGTCTTGGTATAGGAGGTAATGAATGAGTGAGCAAGCACAGAACACCTGTCGCACCCCAGGCATTGTGCTTGGTACAGTCACGTGTGTCATCTCATTAATCCTCATGCAACAGAGATTTCCCTATTGAAATCCTATACGCACTCCTTGAACACAGTGTACATCCATATTTAAACTTTTTAATGATACAAATGAACTGGTTTCTTTGTTAATTTCCCTAGTCTAGGTTGGATTGACAACAATCTAGGGGGTTTCTGCATTGAAACTGTCTCTATGTTCTCATAGTACAGAAACCAGGCTCTCAGAGGTATGTTGATGGGAATGGAAGAAGAGAGTTGGAAGCAATTTCTGCAAACTCAGGATATTCATATTCATTTCACAGCAATACAAGGGGAGAGGGCAATTGTTTCTGCTTTTCAGAGAAGGAAAAAGGCTTAAAGTGGTCAACTGATTTAGCAACCCAGCCAAAAGGACAGGAAGTTGAAGGCAATTTCGTCAGGAACTGAAAACCCAGCCTCCAGGGAATTAGACTCTCGGAAGGACTTGATAGTAAGCAACTATCAAGGAGCTGCGCCATTTCCCATGGCCTTGGCCATGGTCAGGAGCTGGGGTGGCATTTTGCCTCCTGAATGTACCTAACTGGGGACAGGGACTGTAGAGGGGGAGAAGAGATCTCAAGGGATTCAGGCAGTCCCTACACTCCAAGTAGTCCCCTAACTTTGCCCTTTTGTCTTTCCAATTAAACAAACCAGAAAGGTGCAAGACAGTGGTTCTCAACCCTGGCTATACGCTGGAAGCACCAGATCAGCTCTTAAAAAGCAGTGACACCCAGGCCCATCCAGACCGGCTGCAGCAGAATCTGTGAGAAAGCAGACAGGAGTGAGAGCCACTAATGGAAAGCCACAACCTTCAGTAAGGGACCACCAACTTGCGTGTGTCTGAATCAGATATGCAGGGGCTCCCCCTCTGCTGTAACTTTTCTTGTGACCATCACCCATGGAGTAAAAGGCCAGAGAGAGAACGAGCAAGAAATGGAAGAACACAGAGAGGATTCATAATCTGAGCATCAAAATGAAAAGGAAAGCCATGCAGGCAATGCCAACAATACCACTTCAGCCAAGATTAAACCAGTGGTTCAAATCTAAAATGGAAAGTGACTAAATCCTCCACTCAAGTCATTTCTGCTGGTTTGAACTTTGTTTTCTCTCTAGAGGTGATCCCTGTGGATTCTGCCAAACAAGATTATTCTGATTAATTCACTGCTGTTAAGACACTTTCTACTATTATCCAGCCTCGGTGGAATGTTCAGAGGATTCCCAATCCATTCAGAGGTAGCAAACCAGTAAAATGTTGGAATATATTATCAGGGGGCTGCTGTAACGTTACAGCTAATAATGCATTATCTTTGTACACCTGAAACTAATAAATAAATAAAAACTAACAATGCATTGTCTTCCCACAAATGGGCTATAAGGATGAAAGCCCTGAATAGCCCAGGATATTATTGAACTTGATTTCAGCTGGGTGCCAATGCTGGATTAGCCTGAGTAAGGTTTTTTTTCACTTCTCAAATTAAGTATACATCCTAGGTCTCTTGAAGTGTAAAACATAAGAAACAGGTCCTAGTCTGAGCTCTGTGCTCACCTTGAGAAGGTGGAAAAGAAAAGTGAATTAGCAACTATTAGATACTGTGTGAGCTCCCACCTGGAAAAGAGAAGTTGCTATGGGGAGCCTCGGTCAACTACCCTGAGGCAACTACCCTGAGGCATCAGGTTGAATTGTGTCTCCCAAAATAATGTTGAAGTCTTGCCCCCTAGTACCTGGGAATGTGACCTTATTTGAAGACACGTCTTTGCAGATGATCAAGACATGGGTGGGCCCTACTCCAATATAACTTACGTCCTTATCAAAAGTGGAAATTTGGACACAGACAGACATTTACAGAAGAAAGATGCGGTGAAGACACAGGGAGAATGCCACCTACAAGCTAAGGACATCCGGAGGTTACCAGAAGCCAGGAGAGCAACATGGAACAGAGGCTCCCTCTCAGCCATCAGAAAGAACCACCCCTGCTAACACTTGGATTTCTGACTTCTATTCTCCAGAACTGTGAGACAATAAATTTCTAGTGTTTATGCCACTGAGCTTGTTATACTTTGTTACAGCAGCCCCAGAAAACTAATACACCATCAGAAGAAAGTATTGATTTCAAACCTGGTGGACTGTTCAAAACCAGACCAGTAATCCAGAGGTCTAGGTAAAAAGAGGCATTCCAGGTGATATGTCAAAGAAGGCAGGCACCAGACAAAGCTGACTAGAGAAAGTCAGAGGAAGAGAGGGAACAGGACCAATCTCAAAAAACCAAAGAGAAGATGAGGTTCACTTCATGAACATAGATTTAGCACCCACCATGGGCCAGGAACTGTCCTAGGTGCTGGGGATACGAATGTGAATAAGGAGTTTCATGTCATCTACCCCACTACACTTTTGTGCGAAGACAGCAGTAAGCACAGTGTTTTGGGATCAAAGGGGTGGGGGAGGGGTGATCACAACTCAATCTGGGATATGGAGAAGACTCCCTGGAGAATGGGATATCGAAGCTCGATCTTCGTCAAGAACCCGGGAACCTCCTGGTACTGTGTTGAAAGTGTCTAATAGGATATAATTTTTTGTAAAGGAAAGAAGTACAATCTTCACACACACGTGAACATAAAGCTCCACAAGTTTGGCACTTCCAGAGCTGGAGAGCATCTACCAGAATAACCAGCAGAAGCAGCAGACCCATTACAGAGCAGAGGGAACCAGAGCCAGTGGGAGTAACTGACCCCGGCCTATGGGACGTCAGTGCAAAAAAGGAATAAAGCTACACGTGCCACATGGGAATCAGTTGTATTTGCTCATGATACACATGAGACACCGACACCACTGCTGCCTTTGAGAACTACCAGAAAAACATAGAGGACTTTGCAGGGGCACATGACAGCAAGCGGGAGCAAGCCAGAGAAACTAGAGTAAAACATAAAAAGGATCTCACGGGGGTTGTTTTAAGAAATGAAGAAAGAATAAGATAATATTTCAAAGCAACTGGGATAGACGGCCCCCACGCCATCTACCAATGTTTGGTCCAGTCTGCATTTGCATTTACTTTATCATCTTGCGTTAATTTGTTATCATTATCACTTACCAAGATTCCTTTCTTGAAAGCAACCTGTTTTTGGCATGGTGGCTCTGTACCACAAATGAGGCTGACTTTAATGACTCTGGAGAGTGACAATGTAATGGGGATCACAGAGGCTGCAAATGTGAGCACAGACAGGCGCGACATGGACCTCATTTGTGCTGCAGCGCTCCGCTAATCATGTCTAATGGAGGAGTTGGAGGTATTCTCCTTCTGTTTTCCTAACGATGTTAACGTCGTCATGAGGTTAATGAAACTGCTAACGCGGGCCAACTCTGAATGGCTTCGTGTATAATATAAAATTACCTCACCTCCGTCTTATGCTAACGCTAGGGATTACTATGTGATGCTGGCTTTGTATCTGTTACTGTGTAAAACATCAGGGGTCTTTTCTTCTTAGGGCCAAGATCAGAGACCTCCAAGGACCTGATCTGATTCAGAGATTTCGAGACTGCTCGGTGGACCCCAGCTGTGGGTGTTTAAGGATATCACCCAGGTTTGGTCCTGTCCTTTATGGTCTCTACTGGCCCCTGCTGGCCTGTAGGGAGACGAGCTCTCCAGCAACCCCTTAGGACCAGAAGACAAGACAAAAATATGAACAGCTATTATTTACTATCACTTACTATGTGCTTTCTAATTTAATACTTACACTATTCCCATTGCATAGGTCTTGTTACTGCCGTTTCACAGATAAATCTAGGCTCGAGTAGAAGGCCACCTTACTAAGGACACAGAGCTTGTGAGTGGCAGTTCCAGGCTAAGGTATAAATCTGTCTGACTCACAACTGCAGTTCCACTCCCACCGGGAGACACAGTATAGCGAAAAGTACACGTAATTTAAAACCAGATAAACTTGGGTTTTGATTTCAAATCCCCAACTTAAGCTGTTTAAGAGAAACCTTAAACAAGTTATTAAATGTATTTAATTTGCTGAGCTGTTTCTTCATCTGTATCATGTGAATCATCACACCTACCTTGAAGGATTGTTGTGAGGGTTACTGATAAAGGAGGCAAAGCACAGGACCCGGAATCCAGAGGCTGCCCGATCAATGGCGGGTCCCAGACGGGGGCAGAGACAGAAGCGGGACAGGGATCAGCCTTCCTATGGCTCAGTGGTTGCTTCATTCAGGTTCCCAGGACGGTTGTAAATCAAACCCAAGTTTTTGGCTCAAAAAAATATTAGAATGCTCAAATAATGATGCCAACACATCTGAACAGCTTTTCAAACATCCAAACCACTTCTGTGTGTATTTTACTTGATCTTCACAAATAACGTGTTTCCCCAAAAATAAGACCTAGCTGGACAATCAGCTCTCATGCATCTTTTGGAGCAAAAATTAATATAAGACCCGGTCTTATTTTACTACAATGTAAGATCAGGTCTTATCTAATATGATGTGATATGCTATGCTATGCTATGATATGATATGATATGATATGATAGATATAATACCAGGTCTTCTATTAATTTTTGTTCCAAAAGATGCATTAGAACTGATTATCCAGTGAGACCTTATTTTCCGGAAAACACAGGATGTCCCTATAGATGCATACATATGCCACAAATAATTGAGGAAACTTACAGTATGTCCAACACCACACTACACACATAAAATACATGGCTGAATTTCATCTCCAACCTACAGGTTGATGGTATTATTTTCCCCACTGTCTAGATGAGGAAACTGAGGCTCAGAAAGATTAAGTAACTTTCACAGAATCATGCTGTACTAAGTAGAAGAGCTAAGACTTGATCACTGGCCCCTCTGATCACAGTGATTCCTGTCAACCACTGGCCTATACAGCCTTTTTCTGAAGTAGGCAGCGTACATATTGTATTTTCACTATATGTACTTGAGGGTATTCTGACTCATATAAGGCTAAGCTCAAGGACTCACAAGTTGTATTCAGCAAAATTAGGCCTGAATAGCGACCAGGAGTATCTGCAACCAGAAAAAGTTCCTTCTCTCTAAAGAAGATCATAGAGAGGTCAAATAGTCACTTTCCAGGTATAATACAGGTAACGCTTAGGAATCAAATAAATTACATGTTCTATTTGCCCCTAAAGTTCTTTTCAAACCTTTGATTCATTTTAAATGTTGAGAGACAGTCTTAAGACTAGAATAATTTTTTATTAAAATAAATATAAAGCAACACTAGCACAAGAAGGTGCCAGGTGTGTTAGGTTTGCAATGTGACAGCAGGAAAAGAACTTTGTGAAACTACTCTAAAAGCATTAATGTCCAAAGATAAATTAATAATAATGGGAAAACCCAATTATTCATTGAAACTGGAATGGGTAAGGGAAAAAAAAAATTATCTCTTTGCAAATCTGGCCCAGCACCTTCACTATAAAATAAGTCTATGATAAATCACAAATAAATTGGATGGACAGCTGCAGCGGAAATAAAATTACCAAAGAAAAACGGCACATTTGGGGAATTTTATGAACACGGAAACCACTAAGAGTGATGGCTTTCCTTGCAGATTGTTTAATGGATTCATTTCTTATTTAAAATTCTTTAAAGAACAAATGTGATGCCTCCCACTCATTAGCTCCTTTGAATATTAAGGCCTTTCTAAGAACTGGACTGTTAGGACACGCGTCTCCAGTAGTAAAACCAGAAACTGTCATTGTCATATTGTCAGATACATAAGGACATTGAGATACAGGGCCTAGAATACATAACCACAATGTCTAAGTACAAATTTATCAAAGTGTGGATACAAGTCTGAAACTTGCAACCATGGCATAAAGCAAATATCAGTTTAGTTACAATTATGAATATTATAAAATCAAAATAGAAAAGAAGGCCTTTATAAATATGAATTGCCTTGTCTTTAAAGATGGCTTAAGTTTCTATACAGCTCAAGATCTGATTTGTATTTAAAATGAACAGTGAGAAGAGTGTAAATAATACACAAATACAAATAAAATAACATTGTGTTTCTTAAAGGTTACATATAAAGGAAAACATTTTTTTTAAATTACTAGAGCTCTTGCTGTTTAAAACTCTGGCGTGTTCCTTCCTTTTATAATGTGAAAAATAATTTACTGTTCCTCTTGCTTTTTTATTTTATTTTTAGATTTTCTTTTTATTGTAAATATTTCTTCCACCAAGACATTCAAAGGTCTGAAAGTGTATTAACTGAGGAAAGTTTGCCTTATCCACAGACGTTCCTGCTTTTCAAGGGGAGTTACTCTTTCGGTGACCACAATAGCATGAATGAAGACACTTTTACCATTCAGCAACACTGGGCCAAGAAATTGCCTGCATCTCATAAACCACTGAGTCACCACAACATAATGACAAGACAGAGAGAGATGGCAAGTGTCCAGGAGTTAAGAAGGAAATCTCCAATCTAGTGTGAGATGCTTTTACTGAGGGGGATCTGGGGGAGTCATTTTAACAAACAGTGGACATCCCAAACTCCAAGCCTCTCCTCTCCAAACCTGTGCCATCTACTGACCAATTGCGAGGCATGATTTTATCCTACACACCATATTCCCTTCGCAGCTTATTGTTTCCACAATCTCTTTCCCATTCCTATTAATGGTAAGATGTGTGTAAGACTCTCTTCTATCTCCAACAGTGAGTCTCTTGGCAAAGAAGCAAACATGGCTACTTTTTAAGTTGTCTCTTGAAATATAGAGAAACTGGGAGTTAGGAGAGGTCCGTTAGAAGAGCCAAAGCAAAAAGAACAAAACAAACAAATGAGAAAGAAAAACTCATAGACACAGACAATAATTTAGTGGTTACCAGAGGGTAGGGGTGTGGGGGGTGGGTGATGAGGGTAAGGGGAATCAAATATATGGTGATGGAAGGAGAACTGACTCTGGGTGGTGAACACACAATGGGATTTATAGAGGATGTAATACAGAATTGTACACCTGAAATCTATGTAAATTTACTAACAATTGTCACCCCAATAAATTTAATAAAAAAAAAAAAAAAGAAGAAGAAGAGCCAAAGCAGATCCAGGTGCTCTCCATACCTTACGTTGGATATGACCCCTGAAGCAGGCAAGTGGGCCCAGGATGTCTATATGTCAGACAAGCCTTATCTTTCTAGCAAGGAAGCTTCCAGAACCCAGCCAATACAGTAGCTGTCTACCAGGCCAGAGAAAATGTCCAGCCTCAAACATTGCCATGTGTGAAGAAAGCTTTGACATTTTAGTGCATACTTTTACCTCGGTGAATAAACTCCTTTCACCTAAAAAAGAAGGCTGGAGAAGATGTTTTTATTCTCAGAAATCTTTAAGGAGTAAAATCAATCCAAGCAGCCTACAGTGGGAAGTCAATAACTCAGACACCAGAGCTAAGACTTCATTGTATACTATGAGCTGGGAGAGAAGTGTGGCAGAGACTCACTTGCCCCCACATGGTCTAGTCCTAGAATATCACTGGCACTAAGACAGCATTCCACGGTGGGACACTCTAGACAGATCTGAAAAGACTGTCTTCTGCCTCCGCAAACAGATCATGTTACTCAGGAGGCAGGAGACATCTCTCCATATCACCTTCCCGATCTGTAGTTCATCAAATGAAGTTGGTGCTTTTTTCTAATTGTACATATAGCATTGTGCAAATGTTAATAAGAATTATTTTCTGAAATAAATGCAGAACTTAAAAGGGAAGGGTGCCAAAGTTTTACAGGGTACTGTGAAGAAGGTTGACCTCTATTCAGAAGACCTGGACTCTAACACTGCCATATACCCAACTCCCAGCATTTTTTCTGGCCCTCAGTTTCCTCACCTGTAAAACCAGGCAACTGCAAGGTTGTAAATTGACAGCTCCTGGGCTGACTTCTCCATGTTTCTCAAAAAGCTGAATTTAAATGAGGCACGTGATGTCCAGGCAGCCAGAGTCTGTCCCTATTTTGTCTTATACGTGGTCCTCCTTCACCCATTGATGATACCGACGTATCCCTGAAAACATTTGAGCTCAAAATTCAAGAATCTCAGAGTCTTTCCCAGTCTTTCCCAGTCCTTTAAAAAAAAAAAAAAAGAAAAAGAAAAACAGCTCTACAATGTTTTGACCCAGGCAGCCGCCACAGCTAATGTCCCCTTGTTGCCTCTCTACTTGGATATCTCAGCTTGAGCTGCATTTTGAAAATGAAAAGAGATAAAAGCAGCCCAGCAGGAGGAAGGAAAAGCATCTGTTAAAGTGTGGCACTGTGAAGCATCATGCCACATTCTAGAAATGCAAGCAGTTGGGAGCAGCTAGACAGAATAGTATAGGGGGAGAAGTAAGGGGAATAAAAAAATTGAGGTGAGATGTGTAGCAAGAGGCAAATCTTGAAAGGAGTTGTGACTAAATTGAAAACTCTGAATTTTGTCCTGAAAACTGAAGGGAGATGGCAGAAGGGGTGGGGGATCATTGAAGGTTTTTAATCTGTTGGATTTCTACTTTAAGCCTCTCTACCCTACACAGAGGCTACAGGGAAGATGAACAAGTCCTTTCCCCAACAGCAAAAAGTACTTCCCCATCAGAAAACTGAACAGATACATGCAAAAAAAAATGAAAATGGGCCGCCTTCTTAACACCATATACAAGAATAAACTCAAAATGGATTAAAGACTTACATGTTAAGACCCAAAACCGTAAAACTCCTAGAAGAAAATATAGGAAGTAAACTCACACACATTACCCTTAGTAATATTTTTACTGATATATCCCCCTCAGGCAAGGGAAGCAAAAGAAAAAAATAAACAAATGGGATTACATCAAACTAAAAAGTTTTCTCACAGCAAAGGAAACCATCAACAAGGCAAACAGACATTCTACAGAATGGGAGAAGGTATTTGCCAGTGAAACATCTGAGCAGGGGTTAATATCCAAAATTTATTTAAAAACTCATACAACTCAACACCCCCCAAAAAAAAACAACAACAACTCAATTGAAAACTGGGCAGAGGACATAAAGAAACATTTCTCCAAAGAGGACATACAAATGACCAATAGACATATGAAAAGATGCTCAACATCACTGGTCATCAGAGAAATGCAAATAAAAACCACAATGAGATATCACTTTATACCTGTCAGAATGGCCACCATCAATAAATCAAACAACAAGTGTTGGTGAGGCTGTGGAGAAAAGGGAACCCTCACGAACTGTTGGTGGGATTTCAAATTGGTGCAGCCACTATGCAAAACAGTATGGAGGTTCCTCAAAAAATTAAAAATAGAACTACCTTATGACCCAGCAATTCCACTTCTGGGTATTTATCCAAAGAAATCCAAAACACTAATTTGAAAAAAATATAGGCACCCCTATGTTTATTGCAGCACTATTCACAATAGCCAAGATAAGGAAACAACCTAAATGCCCATCAATAAACGATTGGATAAAGAAATTGTGGTACATTTATACAATGGAGTATTACTCTGCTATAAAAAAGAATGAAATCCTATTTGCAACAACATGGATGGACCCTGAGAGTATTATGCTAAGTGAGATAAGTCAGACTAAGAAAGACAAATACCACACAATCTCCCTTATATATGGAATCTAAAGAACAGAATAAACAAGCAAACAAAACAAATAGACACAAAGATACAGAAATAAAATTGATGGTTGCTAGGTGGGAAGGGGTTTGGGGGGTTGGGGAGAAGGTGAAAGTACAAACTGGTAAGTCACAAAATAGTCACGGGGATGTGAAATACAGTATGGGAAATATAATCAATAAGGTTGTATAGATTATGTAGGGTACCAGATGGGTACTGGACTTATGGGGAGGGGAGAACACTTCATAGGTTGTGTAGATGCCTGACCACTGCACTGTATACCTGAAGCTGATGTACAATAATACTGAATGTTAAC
Organism: Rhinolophus hipposideros; assembly: GCF_964194185.1. NCBI lineage: Eukaryota > Metazoa > Chordata > Mammalia > Chiroptera > Rhinolophidae > Rhinolophus > Rhinolophus hipposideros. The sequence goes on along the minus strand of NC_138057.1, from coordinate 56,418,128 downwards.
ATATATATAGTGACAGGATATAAAGTATAGCATAGGGAATATAGTCAATGGTATTGTAACAGCTACATACAATGTCAGAGGGGCGGTAGACTTGGAGGGGCATTATCATTTTGTGAGGGGTGTAAATGTCTAATCACTATGTTTTTTGTACACCTGAAACTAATATTTAAAAAAAAATAAAAACTTACAGTTAAAGAGCAGTAAGAAAAAAAGTGATTGGATGCATAATAAATATAAATTCAGTGTATACTGAAGTAGGCATAATCAGTAAAGGAAAAGAAACATGGCAAGAAATCATATCTGACTACTTTGAGACGTAAAATAAGCATGTTGAAAATTATAAAATAAAATTAAAAGTACTTCCCCATCAGCAAAACAGGTTGGTGTAGATCAAGGTTCACAATGCTGGCTGCAAATTAGAATCACCTGAGAAGCTTGTAAAAGGGTTGCTAACCTAGCCTCATGCCAAGAGATTTTTATTTAATTGGCGGAGAGGGGAGACAAAGGAATAGGTAAGGTATTTTTTAAAGCATGAAAATCTTAAAGACTCTGAAATTCTCTTAACTATATCAAAGAAGGTTCCTACCATTCCAAGTGAGGTATAGTCAAAAGCCATTTCCTTTGCATCTTCAGACCCCAAATCTGGAACAAGGTTTGGAAAGCATCTCCAAACAGTTTATATCACTCTTCTTGAAATTGGTTTTATTCTCAGACATATCAAATTTCTCCCTGAAAATCCACGGGTATATTTCAGAGAATGAATACAAACTTCTATTTTAGAGAATGCCAGCACCTCCCAAATAAATGGAAAATCAATATGAAATGATAAGCAAAACCTATTCACATCTTATAAAGGATTAGTTTTAATCAATCGGTGAATGAGCATCTATATAACACCTTAGTCTGTAATGTTTTCCAGAATTCCAGCATGAAAGGTAGCAGGTTCCCTACTCATCTTCTGCCCCTGTCTTCCCCTAGTCTGAACCTGAGGATTTGTTTGCTTACTTGTTTTTAAAGCTAATATTTATTGAGCACTTCCTATGAGCCCGGCATTATGTCAAGGACTTTACAAATAAGTTAGTATTTATCACCATTTTATTAACAGGAAACTACAGAGGAAAACATAACTAGCTCGAGGATCCAGCTATAAGAAGCAGTGTCGGAATTTGAATCCAAGTCGTCTTTCAGTCCATGCCTTCACCATCAACCTACACTACACCGCCATTCCTCCCCACTCTCTAATTATACCTTGTCCCCCACACACACACCCGCACCCTCAACCTCATCTGTGGAGCAGGATTCCACTTCAAGTTCACTGAAGGTATGTGAAGAGGTCAATTAAGAGTAGACACACTTCCACCCTCAGATCACCTGGTCCTCACCTGGGGAGACCACTCAGGTTGCTGTCAGTAGGGTGCCCTCTGCTGTTTACGATGGTTAAACATGGGTTAAGAACAGAGGGCCTGGAAGATTCATAGGGCCTCCTTACACTGCGACCTAATCTTGAGATGAATTTGTCACTTATAAACAAACTGTACCTCCCAAACATAAAGAAAACACTACTGCTCCACAGGTCAATCCAAAAAAAAGGCTTCAACCCCCAAAAGCAAGAGACATTGATCTCAGTTTCAAGACATTGTCCAAATTCAAGCCACAGATCATTATAGTGTTCCTGAAATGTCTCCACCCCACCCATTAGATGTTGCTGTCTCCCTGTGTTTGCACTGTTCACATTCAACTGAAGCGTTAACCCTATGGCTATTGTCTTCTTTTAAAAGTGTGATTGTGAGAAGGACCGTCTGTTATGCATTACAATGACGCAGAACTTGCTGCAAGTAGCACACAGCCTTAGATGCTTTCTTTCTTTACCCAGAAATTATAAAACATTTAGGGACCCCTGGGGCAAGTAAATCATAAAATATTCAGCAACATCTGTGCCATATTATTTACTGACAGGCAAGACCCAGAAAATATGGCGCCTGTATTACAGGCTGCCCTGCATCACGTGGGCTGTTAGCTTGTGGCTGGAAGGCACTGTTTTACAGTCCTTTGCTTCCACTACCCTTTTTTTCACCCGCCTTTCTCCCCAGCACCTCACAGTCATGGGGTTCCCAAGACAAGCTTTAAATTTGCGCTCACAGTTCTCCCCCAGCAAAGTAATTTCTAACAAAGGTTGCCCAGGCCTGTGGAGGTGGGGTTGTGTCCCTCTCCTCAGGGGCTTACACAGGTGAGTCACAAGGAGGCCAGGTCACACTAAGGACAGACTTGCCTGGAGGTTGGTGAGAGCGCCCCTCTTTCCATAGAGCCTGCGCACGCCCAGGCGCACACAGAAGCTTCTGGCTGCTCTGTCCCAGAAACTGGAAGGATTCGGTGAAAAGGAAAACAGATTAGAAGTCAGAACACCTGGCTTCTGTTAGGCAGTTCAGTCAATAAATGCAAAATCAAACACCTTCTCTGTGCCAGGGACAGTGCTAGACTCTGGCTTCTAGTCCTGCCTCTGCTATGCTGAGACACTAATACGTGTCTGTGATCCTCTGTGTGAGTTTCAGGATGGCGGTGGGGGGAACAAGACAGTCACCTGGAGAGCTGTTGTAAATACCCACCCTTCCTGTCACCGAATTTTGCTAAACAACTGCCCTCTCCACCCCACTCTCCCCCCATTCCCACTGCATGTTTATTTTCGTGGGGGAAAGTTCCCCACGAGACATAGCCCATCACCTTCAATAACTACTGGATTAGATCCTTTAAAAGCAGAGTGACCATACACCCAGTTTGTCCAGGACAGCCCCAATTTACACCTGTTGTTCTGTTAATAACATCCCCTTTTACGCTCAAAAGTCCTTCTTTGGGGGATGTAAATTATATGGTCACCCTATATATAAGGTCCTTCCAGACCTTCACCAAAGATTTCCAGGCTTCTAGAATCTTCCACAGAAAAATCTCCCCAACTGTTTTGAGATTACCAATTGGGATATCTCCTAAGTGTCTCAGCCTTCACATGGAGGCTTCCATATTTCCTCCTATCCTGCTGTGCCTTCCTCAGGGTCTCCATTGAGAAGCTGTGTGAAGATCCCTTGCCACAGTTCCTGCACCTCTCACTAACAAGGGGCTGCAGGTGACCTGGCACAGCAGCAACCCGAACAGCCCCCCAGTTCTGCATAATGAAGGGCAAGAATTCCACACACAGGCTAGTGCCACACTCAGGCAGGCCTGGGAAGCAGTGAACCCAGGTTCCCAACTCCCAGAGGTCTTTCTTGCATAACACCTATTCTTATTGCTCACTGCTCCCAACCCCTTACAGAGACCACAAAATTAGGGCCTATCAGCTAACCTAGGTTACAGGAGTGTTTCTTTAGACCCAGCCTTTTTTGTTTTTCATGTTGAGTCAACATTTTAAAATTAGGAGATTTCATAGAAAATTAGGAATGTACTAAAGAACCACTTGTGATAGCCAAATGTTATACTTTCAAGAATTTTGTGAGCAGTTGTTAAATATAGCTATTATTAAAACTTAAATTATACAAATATACACCTAAATAAATTCTATTAAAAACAAAAGATGATATTTAGAGGGTGGTGGTGGTTGTACAGTTCAGAAAACATGCTAAAATTCATTGAACTGTATACTTAAAAGGTATGAAAGGTGAATTTCACAGTATGTAAATTACATTTCAATTAAGCTGTTAAAAATAAAAATTTTAAAGGTAATACTCAAAAGTCATCATTTCTTGATTACAATATATTATAATTTACTATGTTCCATACTCTTGATATTATTTACAGCTATTGTATCTGGAAATTCTAATAGAATGCTACTGCACATCTCTTCCCAACTTCACACTCTGTTACATCTCTTGGAGGCTTGAAATAAGCCATGATGAAATTATTAACCCCATGGAAATAGGTGAATGTTTCAAATCAGGGCTTGATTAATTGTTTGTTGATTGTCTAGATTAGATTAAGGTGATGGAGAAAATGTTGATAATGCAGATTAAACTTGAGAGTGGTTTGTGTCTGTTGTCTACATTGTGAATTGAGTAAGTGGTACTCTGGTATTTGAAAACTATTATTCAATCCAGAAGTCACTCATGTCATGATGAATTTATACGTATACTTATGCGTGTTGGTTGATATTTTCATTTACCATAACAAGTAAGATAAAACAGACACATGTCAGAATTAGACTCATAATCAAGCTTTTATTCATGGTCTCATTTTGTGACCCTATTGTTGGTGATAGAATTATAAACACGGAGAGTCGATGTGGTAGGAACTAGCAAGTCACACAGACTATGTTACATTTTATGAGTATTTGCCAATTGCATGCTACTACATATCCTTTATGTGAGTAAAATGTGTAATACATATGTATATCTATGTATATAAATTAATACTTACCAGCATGTTAAATACTTACCAGCATGCCATTGTCTAACATGCTCATTTCCAAGTTTCCCTTGAAAAACAATGTTAACATTATACCTATATGCCCACCGTGTAACTAGAGTTGGTTGGAGTTGAGGCAATGTCTTATCCCTTTAGATAGCTCGTCTCCAGTTCCTGCAGTCTTCATCACTTCCCATCATTTCACACTCTGCTTCTCATGTTTCCATTACCTGCCTGACTCCAATGGGCTTCTGAGTTTAAGCCCCTCTGGTGTAGGTCCTCTCCTGAACAATCAGACACAAGTCTATAATGCTGACCAGAGAACCAATAACTAAAACAGATACAGTACTGACCTCCTGTGGTAAACTGACTAATAGCCCCCAAAGATGTCCACATCCTAATCCCCAGAACCTGTGAATATGTTGCTTTACATGGTTAAAGGGATTTGCAGCTGTGATTCAGTTAAAGGTCTTGAGCTGGGGACATTATCCTAGATTATCTGGGTAGACTCAGTATAATCCCAGGGTCTTATCAGAGGGAAGCAAGAGGATCAGAGTCAGAAGATGTGAGGACAGAGCAGCAGTTGCAGTGATGTGCTTTGAAGATGGAAGAAGGCACCATGAGTCAAGGAAAGCAGTTGGCATTGAGAAGCTGGAAAAAGACAAGGGAACAGACCCTCCTGCGGAGCCTCCAGAAGGGACGGAGCACTCCTGACACTTTGATTTTAGCCTCTTAAGAGTCGTTTCAGATTTCAACCTCCAGAACTGTAAGAATAAATTTTGTGTTGTTTTAAGCTAGCAAGTTTGTGGTAATTTGTTAGAGCAGCAATAGGAGTCCGATATACCTTCCAATTCCCTTCCATATACATATTCCCTCGTGCCCAAATTCTCCTCTTTCCAACCAGCCACATCCCTGCCTAAAGTTTTGTGCCAGCCTCTTTAAACCAAGAACTATGTTTTCACTTAAAGTCTTGACTTCAATTCTATAATGAATGGGGGATCGAGGTAGAACAAGCAGGGAATCCATGTTTTGAACACGGACTCCCTTCCCTCCATCTTATTGTTACATCTGGTACTGTTCAACACTCTCCTTTCTCATCCAAAGTGAAAGGGATGGCAGGATAATCAGAATAAATTATTAAAATATACCCAAACTTCCCTCCAATCTGTCAGTACATCATTCTGCCTCTGGCTATCCCATTTCCAACTCTTTCCTTTCTCCCAACCTAATTTTTATTCTCCATCTCTCATCCTACTTTGCCTTTCTAGCCCAACTAACTCACCGATCTGCTCTCTTGGCTCTTGATCTTCTGGCTTGGTCTTCTAAACTACCGAGCATGCTCATTCCTGCCACGGCGTAGCCATGAACTGGTAACTCAGAATTAACCCCCCCACCATGGTCCAGCCCTAAAATCTCTCCCCATTTCGTGGAAATTGCCCTTATTCCACTGCTGGGACCATTTTCAGTTCAGCTACAAAAGAATTCAAGCATTTAAAGATCCTGAAAGCTTTTTCTTTAAAGGGCCAGATAGTAAATATGTCATGCTTTATGTGTCATACAGTCTCAACTACACTAGGAGTCATAGTTTCGACATGGGCTTTTAAGGGAAACATTTTATTAAACTTACTTCACTAGACATTCTTTCTACTGAATTGTCTTTTTTGTGCCATATACCCATGGGGACTAATTTTCTTCACTATTTCATTTACTTTTTTTTTTACTACTCTAAATAATCTCAATTTAATGAAGAATTAATCAAACTGATATAGTGAAAAAAGCAAGTGGAATGATCACTAGCAGCAGTCTAGTAATTCCCTCTTTTATCAATAATAGATGTGAATCAGTGCAAGGTGAGGCAATCTTTCTTCCCTTGAAGCCCTGCCTAGATTCATAAAAGAGAAATTTTCACCAACACATCCACCCTCTTGAGGAACTTCCAACAATTCTACCCTCTTGCTCTTCTGGAAGACAGGAGGAGTTCCTTATCTGTTGAAATTGGGGTCAAATGCAAAGCTTATACATATCTTTGGCTGAGTCTTGAGAACTAAAATGAGACTAAAAACAGAAGTTATGGAATTGGACTGAATATTACTAATCATTCCTGTTACTCAGAAGGGAGGAAATTTGAAAAAGATATGAAAGTGACAATTATTGAAGAAAATAGAAGCGTTACATGTTTATGTTCCAAAAAGGTACATATTTCTGTTTGCATTTTTTTAAATCTGAAATGGGATAATTATACATTTGTCTCCAACTTACTTTTCCACATAATAATGTATCACTGGACTCCCTCTAGGTCAATATAATCTGATTCACTCTTTTTGTGGCATGACAGCTTGTAATAAAGATTATTAAAATTTATGCTTCTGTTCTATGAATGTTCATTCAGATTATTTCCAGCTTGGGTTTGGTTTTGGGTTTTTCTGCCACTATAAACAACATTAAATAAACATCCTTATTCATATATCCCTAAGTACTTGTGGTTTTGTTTTGTAGTATAGATTACCAAAAGAGATTACAAGAGCAAATGATATGGTATATTTTAAACTTGGACAGATATTGACAGATGCTTTCCCAAAAAGTTCTCACAATCTGAATTCCAACCAGCAATGTATGACTACCCGTTTTTCATATTTACCAACACACAGTGTTTTCAAAGTTTCCCATTTTTAACACACTAAAGGTTTACTTTTTATTTCCTTGAATATTAGTGACATAGAGCACCTTTTCATGTAAATTTGCGTCCTTCTTTTTGTGAATTTTCTGTGCATATACTTTGTCCATTTTTTGAAATTAGATCTTTTGCCTTATTTTTACTCATTTATAGGAAGTCATTGCAAATTGCTCCATCACAGATATTGAAATATTGTTTTTCTTTGTATCTTCTATTTTTTGCTTTCATGTATTATGTTTGAACATATGTATTTTTTTATAGTTTTATTTTATTTTATTTTATTTTTAGATCCCTCACACCGTGAACCCCCCTCCCCCCATCCACCACCACCCCGACCTCACACCGAGCCATCACATTATACACATAAAATTATAGTTGGCATTCATTAATGTCCAGCCTCTGGTGTACAATGCCATGACCAGGCATCCACAGCATCCCTGAGGAGAACATATGTATTTTTAAGTTTTTTGAAGTTTCATATATCAGCCTCTTATTGCGACTAGGTTTCTTGTTTTGCTTAGGAAGTTCTCCTTCCCCAAGGTTATGAAAAAAATGCTCCTAAATTTTTCAATTAAATTTCTATGTTGAAATATTTAATATATCAACAATGTAATTTTTATTGAGGTAAACTTCACGTACAGAGAAAGGCACAGATCTTAAGGGTACAATCCAGTGATTTTTGACAAGTGTATACACCCATATACACAAAAACCCATTGAGATAAAAAATATTTCCATCGCTCCAAAGAGGTTTCATGTTGCTCTTTGCCATCAATTCACAGGCCTGTTGACAACCACTGTTCTGATTTCCATCATACACATTAGTTTTGCCTATTACTGAACTTCATATTAATGGAATCATACATTGGGAACTCTATTGTGTCTGTCTTCTTTTGCTCAATATAATATTTTTGAGATTTTTTGCATGTTATTGCTAAGCCATATTCTATTGTATGAATATACAAGAGTTGGTTTACGCATTCTCCTGTTGATGGACATTTGGGTTGTTTCCAGTTTGGGGCTCTTATGAATAAAGTCTCCATAAACATTCACATTCAACTCTTTCTGTGGACAGATTAGAATAGACAGTTTCATTTTTCCCCAAGGAAATAGCTAGGAATGGAATTATACGTCTTAGGGTAGATAAAGATGTAAACTTTTTAAGAAACTGCCAAACCTTTTTCCAGAATGACTGTACCACTTTATACACCTCTAAGCAAAAATATGAGAGTTCCTGTTGCCTCGCGTCCTCACCAACTTGTGGTGCAGTCTTTTCATTTTAGTCATGTTGTTATGGTCTGGAATCGACCACCCCTCAATTGGACAGAGGACACACGTGATAATGCAAGTCACACAGCGAGGTTTATTTCCAGCTAGCTGGGGTCCGAGTATCTGCCCGACACAGCGGGTTTCAACAAGGACCCCGAGCATTCAAAGCCAAGGGTTTATATAGCATTTTCAAAGCATCAGTAATTTTCCATAGCTTCAAAGAGTATACATATCGTTGGCTTGCACCCCATTCTGGTGGTTTGACAAAATTAGGTTGTGTTTCAAGCCAGGGGCCGTTCAGAAAATGGCTTCCTAGCCCTTAAGATGGCAGTTCTCATGCTAACCTACTCTTACAATGTAAGCAGGTTTGAAGTGGTTTCTTACTATAATTTAAATGTGCACTTCCCCAATAACTAACAATATGGAGCCCCTTTTCGTGTTCTTAGAACCATTTAAATGGGGTTGTGTCTTTTATTGTTGAGTTGTAGGAGTTCTTTATATGCTCTAGATACAACCCTTTTGTCAGATCTATGTATTGTGAACATTATTTACCAATTGTGGCTTTTCTTTTCATTTTCTTAACAATGTCTTTTGATGAGAAGGCACATTTAATTTTAATAAAGTCTAATTTATCATTTTTTTGGTTTATAGTTTTCATTAGAAATCTCATTCTCTGAGGTCCTTCTAGATATTCTCCTATGTTTCCTCCTAGAAACTTTATAATTTTACCACTTAATAGTAGGTCATTGATTTATTTCAATTATTTTGGTTATAAGTATGAAATAGGCCTTGAAGTTCATTTTTTTCATATGTTTAATCAGTTGGTCTAGCACCACTAGACTGAAATCTTCATGAGGGCAAGACTAGTTCAATCAGAATGAAAAGATAAAAAATAATTGCAATGCCTAGAATTGTCAAAGATAAGGAAAATTAGGCATTCTTATACAAGCTGGTGTATAAATGCAAATCATAAATTGGTAGTACCTTTCTTCAGAGCAATTTGGCAAATATCAAGTTCCTAAAAAAAAGAATAATTAATTGATTCAAAAAATTGAACCAGCAATATAATTTCTAAGAATTCATGATAAGGAAATAACTTATGTGCCCAAAGATTTCTGTAGAACAATAGTCACAACATAGAGGTAACCCAAATGTCCAAAATCAGAAGATAGGTAAAATAAATTATAATATTTATAATAGAATTTTACAAACTATTAAATTTTCGTTCATAAATGTTTTACAATCCTATTGCTATACATTTGTAACATAATAAGTAAAAAAAGGAGTATAAAACACCACATATCATTTGACTATATTTTTGCAAATAGATGGTGTAAAAGATCAGACAATATAGACCAAAGCATTCTAGTCTTAAAAGAGTAGGTTACTCTTCATACCCATTCATTCTTTAATCCTCTACAAAATTTGGGATTGGAGTTATAGGTAATGTTATTTTTCTTGTCTATATTTCCTTTTTTCTCTACAATTAGCATATGTTGCTTTTGTACTAAGAAAAGAACATAATAATTTTAAAAGAAAAAGGGGGTGCCTCCAAATCCAGTATGTGTTTTGGTCACAATTTTTTCCTGATCAACTTCGAAACAACTGTTATTTCAGTTAATTGCTACTTCTCTTTCCCCCTGGTGCAGATATCCTGTGGACACACAGGAGGATTTACAATTACTCCTCCTCTCTTCAGCACATCTATTGTCTTCATCACAGCTCTAGTAGGTGTGTGTCTTGTGGGCAACCAAAGAGAAACAATGAAACAGCTCATCAACACTGTCACAGAGTCAAATAGAAAACAAAAAAAAAGACTAAGTTGAGAAAAAAAGATCATTTGTGGCAGGTACATACCCTGAATTTCAGCTTTCGTGTGGGGAAGAAAATTGGGGGGAAATTGGAATTGCATTTAGTTCCAGGTGTTAGAACCAACAGAGCTTGTCTCCTCACCTACTATCTCCCACCTCCATATAATTTGTGCCACCATTCTACACATTTACTTTGCTCATGCAGATAACCAAAGGGGCATGATGTTTCTTGTTCTGTGTCCTCTCCTATGTCAGTAATGTCACATTAGCCCTATCAATTGGCCCCATTCAATCAGTGTCTGATTGAATTTAATTGACTTCTCTTAAAACTTGAGCAGACAACACAGCTCATTAGGATCTGTTTCCCTCTTCTGAAGTCAATTATTCTACTGAGAAAGGAGTTATTTGCTTCTAGCTCCCATTCATTCTTCAGTCTTCCACAGGATTGTAGCTTGCCAGAACTGGAAAAAGTCTTAGATAATAATAGTTATCACTTAGAGTGCTCACTCTATAATCGGCACTATTCTAAGAGCCATGCATATATTTAAACACATTTAATCCTTACAGTTCTGAGTTAGGGTCTATCCTCATTACAAAGATGTTTTGGTGGAATTGTCCAATGTCACATAAGAAGTATTCCAGGACTAGAAGGGAGTTTGCCTGGCACCAAAGTCCCCGTACCCTTCAGGCTCTGCCTCTCTGACATCATCTGGACATCCAGTCCTAGAGGGGCACTAAGTACCATTCTCACTGCAGAATAATTAGAAAACACAGATGACAAAAGTAATACATCGTTCATGCAACTATCTTTCACTTTTTATTTATGGTGTTTCTGACATACAGAACATTTTACTCTTTATCAAATCTTCTTATCTTATATTTTATGGTGCCTGTGTGTGGTGGCATACTTAGATTTTCACACTTCCAGATGATATAGAGATATAAATGAAATCACCTATATTTACTTCAGTTCTTCTACATTTATTTACTTATGCTACATCCTATTTACTTCAGTTCTTTTAAAACATTTGTATCTCTAATTCGTGTGAAATTTATTTTGATGGGATATGATGTAACTTTTTCTCGAATTGTTTAATCAGCTCTCTAGTGTGATATGTGATACATCCATCCTTTTCCTGCTGACTTTCAATGTAGCTTTTATCACTTGAATCTGTTTTAGGACTCTCCCTAATATTCCATCAATAGGTCTCTCAGCACTCTTTTTTTCCCCATCTTCTTATTTTTAATACATTTTAATATTTTATTGGGAAACAGCCTTTCTAAATGATCACTTTTACAAAGTTTTTCTCGATATTTGGAAAAGAATTTACATCATTTAATAGAACTCCTTATTCAAGAATTTGGTATTTCTGTACATGTTTTTCAAGTCTCCCTTTCATGACCTTCAGAAAGGGCTTCTTTAAAAGAAATAGTTATAGTGTTTTGAGTATGATGCTTTGAGTAAAATATTCTCATTCTGTAAAACATCATATGATATAGAAGGCCTTTAAAAGAAAACAAAAACCACCCTAGTGTCACTATCCAGCAATAACCACTGCTTTCACTTTTGTGTATACATATCCTTTCATTCCTCTTTTCTATGTGCATGCACGTACACACACACACACACACACACACACAAACTGAATTACTAATTTAATACTGTGCAAAACATTTTCATGTAACAATATTTTGTGAGTTTCTTTCCATGCAAATAGGAAAATAACTACATTCATCTGGGTCCAGTTTCTAAGGAATCGAGGCCTGGTTCTACAGTGTTTGCCTAAGGCACATATTCTATATCATTGTTGTAAATGACTACATTATATTCCATCATTTGGATGTACTACACTTAATTTAGCCCATCCCCTATATTAAAGGGTGAGATGGCTACCCATTTTTTGCTACTATATACATAACTTTGCAATATATGGTTTTTTTATTCATCTTTGTATAGTTCTCCGAATATTTACTTTGAAGAAATTTGTTAGACGTGGAATTGATGGGTCAACTATGTATATATACTGTTCAGGTTCGTCATAGATACGGCCAGAAAATCTTGTGGAAGTTGATTCCAAGTACCACTCTCACATAAATATTGAGAGATACTGTCTATTCACAGTCATAACACTGGTTATTAATACTGGGTATTAAGTGTCTTTAAAAGCCTTGCCAATCTAATGGGGAAAAGCAAATTTCACTGTTGCTTTAATCGTCTATCCAGCACATAAAATATCATAATAATTAAAACTTCATTGTAGAAATACTCTTTAATCAATAAAATTCACCTTTTTTTATCAAATAGTTAAACTGTAGATAATATTACAAACTATTATTTTTATTTATAAAGTATGTTTTTGCCTATCTTCTTTCAACTTTAATAAGTCGATTATTAATTTGTTATGTCTGTTATAAACACAAGTAATTAGATTACATTTTTGTATGCAATCTGAGAGTCTCAGTTTTTTAATAGGGAGATTTTACCCATTTTTATTTACTATTATAATTGGCATTACCAGATTTTCACTAGTGTTTTGGAAGCACTGATCTACTTAGAATTATATTAGTTAAATTTACACTTGAAAAATATTTTAAACTGAAATTTCTCTAGCTATAAAAATCAAAATGAACAACTATATTTAAAGTCCAGTATATTTAAAATACAATATTCAGCATAATTTTATATACTGCTACTTTTCTAATCATCCAACTTTCCATTCTTTGTATTTTTCTTCTGTTACTATTTTCACCTTATGTTTGTTTTTATGAAAATGATTTTGACATCTGCATCCAGGTTTGTAATCTGGATTAGCTATGCCTGATATGTTACATTGCTCATTACTAGACTTTCCATACCCTCAAAAAAACAAGGAAGTCTGTAGATCATGCGAAGCTGGGTTTTATTAAACTTGCTGCTGAGCACAAAAGAGCGCCACTTGAAGGAAGGGTCTCAGCAGGGTCTTCAAAAGTGGGGAAGAATAAAGAGGGGAACTTTCGGGGTTCTAGAGGCTGGTGTCAATCATAGAGTTTCAAGATGGAAATAAGTGTGGTCCAGGCAGGAAATGGTCAGAATTTACAACTGAGCAAGTTGTTGAAATACTCAGTGGTCTTATATTTGGAACACAAGTCTGTGTGGAGTTACTGTGAAAACAGTTTGTCTGTGGTCTTGTTAGTTTGTCTGTGGGTCTGAATGAGCTGGTGTTCAAACAATTTGGGCTTCATCCTATACTTTGTAATTTTATACAGTCTATCTGTTTTGCTAGCCAACTGTATTTTCCGTTTCATTTATCACTGCAATTCCCAGTTTTTGCTTCCTGTATTTGTTGTTTAGAATAGGCTTTCAAATACTATTTAAGAAGCAGAATGTTTTTCTGAGTCTTGAATACATGAGTTTTGTTTTGTCTATTTTTTCTGTTGACTCCACCATATGGAATACCATTCATTTGGGTACAAATTTCTTGGTCACAACCTCTTTCCCTCAAAACTCTGTACATGTTGTTTCATTTGTTTTCTGACATTTGATGATATAGAAAATACTCTGAGGCCAGTGGTTTTTCTTTTTTCCTTTTTTCCTTTTTTTTTTTTTTTTTTGCCTGATTACTTGAGAATTTATTTTCCTTTCATTCAAAAAATGTGTTGGTCTACATTTTAGGGTGTACTTTCTCCTTAGATCTTAGATTTTGTCTGAAAAACTAGATCCCTCATTTTATCTATATAAAACGACATGTTTTTAACCCAGTAACATTTTCATCAATTATAACTTTGAGAATTGTTTCTCTTCTGTTTATGTTTCCCCTCAGGAATACCTGTAATTTCTAGGTTTGCTCATCTATTTCTGTTTTCACATCTTTCCTCTGTCCATGGTTTCTTTGATCTCTTACCCTTTTTCTTTATATTCTGTGAACGTTCCTAGGTTTGTCTTCTCATAACTGTTGCAGTTTTCGGTAGTGTTAATTCTGCTCTAAATCCCTCCAAGGCAGAACGGCACACGACCTAAGAGCACTCCCTCTGGACCACCTGGATTCAAAATCTAGGCTCTTCTCTTAACCAACTCCATGACTTTAGATGAATTTCTAATCCTCTCTGTACTTTAGTTTCCTCATCTGTAAAATAAAGATAATAATAGTTACTATCTCACAATGCTGAATACAATGAGTTAATACATGTAAAGCATATAGTTGACACTCAAAAACTGCTATTGTTATCCATTCTGCTATTGCATTTTTTTATAACTTTTTTAATCCTACTTATTTTCTTTTTCATTTTATCCTCTTATCTTTTCATCTAAGTCTGTTTTCTAGTTGTTTTTTTTTTTCTCAATTCGCAAGTCTTCTTACATTCCTATGGAGGATATATTATAAAATAATTACAATTTTGTGAAATCTTCTTAATTCTGAAGTATTTTCTTCTTAGAGATGTGCTCTTCTTCTGAGTTTTCAGAATCATATTTACTCTTCCCTGTTTTCTAATCTTTTTCCAAATGTCCCAAGTTGAGTTTTGGGCTTTTATCTTTAAATGCAGTGAAATTTATTAAACGAAATTATTTGCCCAAATCAGGTAAGTGAATATCTCTTGCCCACTTGTTACGTGGGTACTGGATCTTTCTTACTCAGATCTACAGCTGGGGTAGGTTAGATTGTAGGTTAGTAGTAGGTTACACCACCCCGATCCTGACTTCTAGCAGGCAGCTCCAGTATTCAGAGGTAAGGGTCTCCTTTCCCCTTTTCCTGGGTCTCTGGCATACTGAACCAATGTAGTGAATTAAAAACTACTTCCCTCAGTATGCACTGCAGCAAGCATCTATTTTCCAGTGACCTTCCCTAACCATAATGCTTTCCCTGTTGGAAACTACACAATATCAGCAGCAGCGTCATTAACTACCATGTCTTGAAACTACTAAGTGCTGACACTGTATAAAGTATTTTGTATCTCAAATCTGTGCAATAACTCTGCAAGGTATGAGAAAACTGAGGCTTGGGAAGAGTAAGTCACTTCCCCCAAAGCCTCTCAGCTATTAGTGGAAGAGGTAAGTGTCTAACCCAGATCCATCTGTTCATTCATTGCTCTATATCAGCAATGTGCCCCTGGCAGTGATCACCCTCTTCTTCCAACTCTGTTGTTTTCTACTAGTAACCTTTCGTGTAAATGAATATTAAAAGATAGGGAGGAATTTTGTACTTCTGCCATCTAAAAAATCATCAGTTATGAAGAAAGGAAGATCAGACACTGCATCTCTAAGACAGGGCTGATGGTGAGTAGAAGGCATCACTATATTTTTCTCTTTTTTTCAAATAGGGTCTGTTTCATAAGGTATAGCATGGGTGTGCCAGAAATAGAAGATGAGGTATTTCTTAATCCACCCTCTGACAATAAGCTTTATTTCTTTAATCTTCTTAGGTGGTATAATATAGTTTTAGGATTTTCCTTGCTCCTTCACAGGCATTTTCATGCAAAGTTGGGAAAGCTAATGCAGAGACTGCTAGCTAGTACTATTTTAAATACTGCAATTTTCTATCAGTAGGCCCAGTTAGGTGGTCTATGCGAGTCACTGAAAATATGGGGCACACTGACACTGACCTTCCCACACCTTTCTTACACGTGAGCCTATTCCACACAGAATATAGATACGCTAATCTGGGAACTCATAGAAGTCAAATGGGGGAAATTTGCGACAAGCACTCAGCCATGAGTTTAAAAATACTGCATGCTTTAGTTTGAGGTTAATTAGGAGGGTAAGTTTTTTCTAAGGCCAAACACCCCCTCTAACCTGAAGGAATGATCGTTCAAGGTGACAAAGAAAACCTAGGGTCACTCTGTTCTTTTCACAGTTTCTGGCTGTAACTATCTTTATATGGCCTTTTTATAATATTCTACTTGAATCAAGAAATTTGAAGAAAAATAACTAGTATCCATATTTAGCATTTCTTTTTTTTTTTTTTAAGTAGTGAAAAAGCAGTTTATTAGAAGAAAAAGTACACTCCAAAGGGTTTGGAGCGGGCCCCCGAGCAAAAGCAAGGCTCAAAAAGCATTTCTTTTCATGTGTGAATATTCCCTAGATATTTTTCCTAGAGAAAACATTAATTCAATAGAGATGAATGCAGCGAGAGCAGGATACTATCTGGGTTATAGATTAACAGCTCATACTATTAAATGATGAGGATCATCTATTAATGAGCAAAATACAATGGACCAAAAAATGCATTTTCCTTCTTCCATGTTATCGGATGAAATAGGAGAGCTTAATTAAGTGTAGCATGAGAAAGAACATTCTCTAAAAAATATTTTGACTTGACTCTTCAATAACAGAGGCACACCATTTCATTTCCAGGGGTCATAAAATCTGTCCTTAATGCTCTTGCTATTACCAATTTTGTACTTGCAACTACAAGTTACTAAAACTATTGAAAGAATTAGCACAGAGTTACAAGAGGCATTCAGAGCCAAAATCCTATGCCCAGAAACTGCTGTCAGTTTTGAAATCACCCATCATCACTGAGTCAGTTGTTCATGGGCATATCTGCTGGGGAGCAACGATTATCTTGTGCCAAATTTGGCAGGTGTTGTCCTCACATTCCAAAGTAGGGACAGAAGCTCTCTAAAAATACCTTTCTTCCTTATTCCCATAGGCATCATATTATTCTGGGAATGAATGCATTACTACCAACAATAGGGTGTGTACATATTCGTTTATCTTTTATACCATTCCTTGTTCCCAAAAAAAATGATTTGTGTTTATGTCCTATTTTAGGATGGAGCACCTGACCTGATGCCTGAAACATGGCACTCAACAGATGCTGAAGGGATGAACGCTTCGACAAAGTAACTCAGAAACTCTTTCCCAGGAATTACATTGTAAAATACTAAAAGCTGGAAGCCATTGGCTTGTTTACTTTTAAGTACTAGGACATTTCTTATACATTTCTATTTGTTCTCATAATATTCATCCTTATCTAGATACACAAGAGTACTTTATAAAAATACAACTTTCTTTGTCAACGTAGCCCTCAGCTTCTGTCCTTCTGAGCTTTCTCCTAGGATTTCCCTTGGATTCTTCTCACTATCTTTGCTCAAGTCATTATCTCCTCCTCAGATGACCTCTTTATCATTTGCTACAAATTTAAATCCCAGCTCTAGTCACCTCTTATGAGAATCTTTCCTCCGGAGACTGCCACCCCTCCTCATCTATCTTCACCCCTCAGCACATACACACCAGATGTGTGCAAGTTGCCCTGTTATGTCTAGTCTCCCTTCTCTATACTTGCTCTCAAACTGCTTATGGTGCACGTCGACTTTCTTTCTCCTTAATTATGAATACCTTCAGGAAAGCACCTGTCCTGTCTTTTGGACACACTCCCTTCTACTGCCCTGCAGGATTGATTTCCCTACGTCGTATACAGTAAGAACTTAATGAATGCTTCACTGTTCAAAGACCACACTTCCCAAGGTATCTGCCAAAGCTCAAAGCAGTCTCTCATTCTTAGTTCTTTGGGCAATCTCTACAGCCCTTTGATTCGCAGCCTCTGCATCCAGCACTTCATAAACACACACTTTACTACAGCCACAGCCACACTTTGGTGATATAAGTGCTGGTCTTCTATAAGGCCATCCTAGCAGGACCTTACAAGCAATTTTATGTCAAAGAAATGTGTATATGTGTTTTTCTTTCTATGTCTAGAGTTCCTTCTGCTTGTGCAATATAACAATAGACTACTCAAGAGAAAGGTGTCATCACTGCATAAGACTATCTTTACGCTGGAGACAAAACAAACCTTTATATTTTATTATTGCACAGGTTAGAATATTAACCACTGTCCTGCTCCAAGTTCTCCAATGATAATGCTAAAAGAACTCAGTGGGAACTTTTAAGGCAGGGTAGAGTATTCAGATTTTCTTCTAGTGCATGGGAAGCCCCTGAAGTGCTTTAAGAAGGGTGGAGTTTTCTTAAAGATCACGCAGACTCTGGGTGGAGAACAGCTTGTATAGGAAAAGGATGATTTCAGGAGGAGGGTATAGCGTAGCCCCTTTGAGGATGGCTTGGACCATATCAATCTTTCCTAAGAACATACTGGAAAATAACTGTAAAGAAAAATAGGTGAATAACCACAAATAGAAAATCAAATGCATCTTTTTGCAGCATAGCCTTGGGAAAAGACAATAGAAGTTAAGTGAACAAGCACAGAAACTGGGGACAGTCCTGTGTTACTTGTGGGTGAGAAAGCTAAGACGCACATACACATCTAATAGGGCAGGTAAGATTTTCTTTCTGTGTCCTGATGTTTGTCACATGCCACTGCCTGACATAGGGTTCAGGAGAGTTCCCCATTATTGGGAAAAGTTGTCAAGAAGTGCTTCTGTATGTGCTTGACTGTATGTCAAGCTTTTCTCCTAAGTTATAGCAAGCTGAGAAGGCTAATCAAAGTCTATTTAACATATTTTCATCTAAGCACCTATTTACCATCCACAGGAGCTGAGCATCTAGAAGGACAAGTTCACCTGTGTCCATGAAGCCATGCTCTCAGCATTCGTCAACCACCTAACTATCCGAAATTTGACCCAATATACATAGGGAAAACATTAATTTTGGTAGGGAAAATATTTTACATCAGTGAAGGGATGGAAAATAATATTCATCTCCCATGTGTCAAGCTGTGGTAGATATTTTATATTTTATATTCATTCTATCAAGCCAGCAAGAAAGTTATGACGATCCCCAATTTATAGAAAAACAAACTGAAGCCCAGAAAAGACAGGGACATATAGCCAATGAGTGGCAAGGCCCAGATTTGATTGCAAAGCTCATTATTTTTAGGGATGCCAAGTATATAAAATGGCTTTGATTTCTCTAAAAGAACAGGTAAAAGTTGATGTTTTTAGTGAACCATGGTGCCGTAAGATAAAATAGTGTTATTCTTGGTTTTGTAAAAGAAATACATGCTCGATATAAAAGGTTCAGATAATACAGGAGATGTTCAAACCCACTCCCTGCCAGTGCTCAATTCAGACTCATCCATGCTCCCTTCTTTCTCTGGTAAATTCAAAGCATCCTACAATTCGTAGTCTAAATTTCTTTCAAAGCCTTCTTTGCATTCTTCAGCTTGCCTACCACCTCCCACTAATCAGACAGAAGCACTCCCTCCTGCACCTCTGTAGTTCTTCACTTATGCCTCTGAAAGCACTCATACTGTAATTTACCGTTTATGTGTATTCTCCTCCACTAAACTGTGAGCTTGAAGCAGGTAGGAGCCAAATCTTACACATCTTCATGCCACGAGCATAAATGTCATGGCACCATTAGCAGCATATTCTGGCTACAGGGTAAAATATATAATCTTTTCTATTATATGGAGAGATAGCATAGTGTGGAGCACAAACTCAAAGCCAGTCTGCCTGGGTTCAAAACCCTGCTCTGCCCTTACCAGTCGTAACTTTGGAGAAGTTAATTAACCTTTCCATGCCTCAGTTATCTCATCTGTAAAATAAGTGTAATCCTTGCACCCACCTCATAGCAAGATCATGAGAACTTAATGAGGCAGGATTTGTAAAGAACTTAGAAGAGTACCTGACACAAATGCTTATTTAAATAATGTATGTTTAAAGTAAATATTATTCAAGCCCTATTTCTGTGCCACATCTTTCAAGAGAGAAGAAAATACAGCTCAAATTCGGACTCTTGAGGACGCTTTTTTTCCTCCAATTGTTTTCACCAAGTATTTGTACAGTCAGGGCATATGGACAGTTAACATTGTTCCCTATACTGAACAGAGGGATTTGGTAGTTAGAATTGATTTCAGAGATCACTGAGTTTAAAGCTTCTCATTTTCTGGGTGAGAAAGCCAAGGTGAAGTGGCTTTCTGAGGGCACAGGGCTCATTCATGACAGCACTTCATTTACCCGCCATGCTCTTTCCATACATTCTCAGATAATGCCAGAAAGCTTGAGCATTGTTAAAATTATTTGGAGGGGAAAAAAAATCAGCTAAACTTGTGTGAGCACAAGGCCAATGCTGATTAAACTGCTGTTCTCATTCAAAACAGACCTCGTCATTTTCCGACCACAGTTGGATTGGACTACTTCTAGTGAACTACTGTGTCTGTCTCCCTGGATGAAATTATCATGAGTTTCAGAAAATGCTTCTAATTGCTTAATGAGTGGCAGGAAGGATTACAGAATGTGAAATTGCCTTAGTGTCATCTGGGGAAAATCGCTTCAATTTTATGCTTCCCGTGGGAAAGTACAGATTGTTACTGTTAAAACACATGTGGGGAAATCGTGGAAGAGAATGCAAAATGGGCATGCTTTTTTTTTTTTCTTTTTTCTTTTTTTAGGGTTGAAAGTAACACTGGAGAGAAATTTCTCACTTCTAAGGGGGATGTTTCAGGCTACACCTCCACTCCCTGGAGATCAAGTCCACTCTCTGCTACCCTCGTGAGTACTTCAATAGGACGCTTTAAGATGCAGTAAAATAGTCAAGTCAAGGATATGAACCACTCAGTGAGTTCATATTCAAAATCCTCACACAGGAAGTCTGGTACCAAAAAAAAAATAAAATAAAATAAAAACCAGCATGGTCCCTCTTGAGAGATGATTTCTGGTTTTTTGCCTGCTTCTCTTTGACAACATGATGTACAGCTGGGAAAGAGCATTTTCATAAATGTTTCATTCTCCTTCCTCCTGGCCCAGCATCACTGGAGCATGAATTATGGCCAGCTTGGCCAACAAGCATAGTTCCACGAGTACATCCTTTCTCATTTGTGGTCACGGTCATGCCTCCAGAGAAACTGACTGGATGAAAAGAACTCAGCGTTGGAAAACTCCCGCACTTTCTGCATCTGCTGACCAATGGTTTGCCTGAGAGCTTACCAGGCAGCTGATTTCTGTTCTTTTCTCAAAGCCAAGATGAATGGGGTTTTCTTTCCTCCTTGCTTGGTTGCGAACATAGGGAAATCCTGCTGCTGCTGACCTCCTCTTAAGATTTCCCTTTCAAGCACTATTTCCATTACGCCATGTTGGAACAACAAATTATTGTTAATCTTCTTCTAAAACAGTGAACAACTTCCACGGCTGCTGAGTGATAACATTCATAATCGTTGCCAACCAGGAGAATCCGTTTGTGGCCCTCTTGCAGCTATAATCACAGCACTCTAGGGGACAAGTGAGGAGAAAAAACCATGACGCACCCCCAAACACATCCCCCCTGACAGCCTCATTCATCTGTCTTGGAATTCTTCTCCCTTACAGATCCCTACCGATAACATAAAACCATCCATGGAAGCCACTTAATTTATTGAAAGGTCCTTGTACAATAATTCCATAATAATTGGAAAAGAAGTCACTGAAGTGGAAAAATGTAGTCATCTTTAAAAGGAAACTCTCAATGTGAGGGAAAGCAAGATGCATTAACTCTGAGAGTATTGTACTTTTGAGGAATCTTCTTCTCCCTGAATGCCCAGCGCACTGATGGCCCCTTTAGCCACCCAAAACCTTCCTCTTCCTTATTTCCCTACACTTCATCACCAACATAGTCAAATTCTACCTCTTAAATATTTCTTAAATGTGTCCCCTCATCCCTCACCTCATGGTCAGAGCCTTGATTCAAATCATTTCTCTACGACATTTCTCGTGGTTCTCAAAGTGGAGCTCCCAGACCAGTGACATCAGCATCACCCGAGAACTTTTTTGGAAACACGAATCCTCAGGCCCCACCCCAGACCCACTGTATCTGGCACTCTGGGGTGAACTCCCCAACAGTCTGTTTTACCTAGCTCTCTAGGAGGTTCTGATATCTATGAGCTAGAGAACTACTACTTTATTAGACAGCATCCAAACTTAACTCCCTGCTTTCTGTCTTTCCCTTCTTCCCTAGTAATGCACAGCAGTCTCGCCTTATCCATGGCTTCACTTTCTGCAGTCAGTTACCTGTGGAAAACCACAGTCTGAAAATATGAAATGGAAAATTCCAGAAATGAACAATTCCTGAGTTTTAAATTGCACGCCATTCTGATAGTGATGATATCTCACGTAGTCTCACCCCACCCTGCCTGGGATGCGAATCATCCCTTTGCCCAGCATATCCACTCTGTATGCACTACCAACCAGTTAGTCATTTAGCAGCCTTCTGTTATCAGATAGTTTATCAGAGAGAGACAGACAGAGACAGAGAGACCACATTCACATAACTTTTATAACAGTATATTGTTATAAATGTTCTATTATAGGAGATTTATTAAGGGGCAATCAAGACTGAGAAACAGGAGATAAAGCACCATCAGTAGCTTGTCAACATGAGACAGTGCTGGTTATATGACCTTTGGTAATGAGTAAGCTCTCTGTGCCTCAGTTTTCTCAAGTGTGAAATGGGGGTAGTAAGAGTACCTGCCTTATAAAATTGCAGTGAATTGGAAATGAGATTTGAATGTAGAGTATTTAGCATAGCTTGGCACATAGTAAGCACTCCAAAAATGTCATCATTATTATCAATTAGCACCAATATTGCAATTCTTGATAGTTTAAGGGCTTGACGATGCCACAAAGTATATATTTGGAGGGAAAGCTTCTGTATGGGACAAAACATGTCCTGGAAATCATGACCTCATAACAAGATTGAAACTGCTAATATCCATTAAGTCTTTGTACTTGTCCCCCTCCAGTTCATTTCAAATAGTAGGTCCACCAGGGGTCCTCATTGGTGAAGTTACTGAAGTCTCAAATAATTTTTTATTTTATTTATTTTTATTAAATTTATTGAGCTGACATTGGTTAATAAACGTATAGGCTTCAAGTGTACAGTTCTATAAGACATCATCTATGTATTGCATTGTGTGTTCAGGAACAAGACAGGGATACACTTTGTCACCAACCACTGTTCTTTCAACATAATATTGGAAGTCCTAACCAGAGCAATCAGACAAAAGAAAGAAACAAAAGGCATCCAAATTAGGAATGAAGAAGTCAAATGCTCACTTTTTGCAGGCATGATGCTTTATATAGAAAACCCTAAAGATTCTACCAGAACACTATTAGAAATAATAAACAAACACAGTAAAGTTGCAGGATACAAAATCAATGTACAAAAATCCACTGTATTCCTATATACTAATAATGAAATTTCAGAAAAAGAAATGAAAAAAAATTCCTTTTGTTATTGCATCAAAAAGAATAAAATACATAGGAATAAACTTAACAAAGCATATGAAGGACCTATATACTAAAAACTACAAGACATTATTAAAAGAAATTGAAGAAGACTCCAAGATATGGAAAGATAGTCCGTGTTGGAGCATTGGAAGAATCAACATAGTTAAAAATGACCATATTACCCAAAGCAATATACAGATTTAATACAATCCCCATCAAAGTCTCGAATAATTTGTTCCAAGAATTTGAGAAGATCATGGGCAGAGCTTTCCCCCACACTTTATACAACTTACACAGCCCCCAGCTGTTGAGATGGAGACAGAGGTGTGATTATTACCTGATGAGATCTGGCTCACAAAAACAAACTCTATGTATAGAGTTATCTCACTAGCTTGGTTTTCTTTTGACCAGTGACAGCATTATTTATCAGTTTTTTATGATAACTCCCATACCTGGTAGGCTGAGTTGTCACTAGCTGACAACACTGGGAGTGCTTCAAGAAGATAGAAAGATCAATGTCTCTCTTCTACATTCTGTCGAAGTTCCTCTAATGCTTCGCCCAGGTGCCAAGTTTGATAAAGTGTTTACAACCCAAACAAAATCAGAGAACGTCACCCCTATACCATTCTAACAGCGTATCTTAGAAACAAGTCCTAGTAGCAATTAGTCACAGTGAGGATTCTAAGTTTATTTCCAAGCTTTCTAAGTTTACTCCATTTCAGAACGTAAGTTTCAAATTTTGCAATCCACAATTTTGTGATTAAGTAATGGAAACTAAACTGAAGCCACTGATTCATATAAATAGGGCTCTCAACAAGAGAACTCTTTATTGTCTTTAGTCAGAGCTTTAGGAGCTTTAATGAAATAAATGACCTAGAGGCGATTTTGTCCCCATCCTCTTAGTACTTGCTTAAGGGTCTTTGCATGGTTAGCAAATGTTTATTGTGAGTTTCCATCTAGCCCTAATTGGCTCAAATAACACATTTGGCATCTCAGTAGGGATTTGGGTTGCAATAAACAAAAAAGTCACTGAGTTATAGCAGACGGGACCTGGCTTTGAATGAAGGGGATTGTAACATGCTTATGCGTTTTCTCTATGTCCATGATAACAACTGACATTTTTGGAATGCCAAATCTGTTCTCAATACCATGTTAGATACTTCTATGGGTCCTCTCTTTTAATCTCTGCAACAAACTTACAAGGAGACTACTATTATAATTAGCACTTTGTAAAGAAAGAAAGTGAGGTTTAGAGTGTTTAACTTACCCAAAGTGCAACAGCTGGTCAGTGTGGGGCAGCAATAGTCAGACCACACAATATGACCCCTGGAGCCCATGATGTGATTAACAGTGTGCCACCATATTGAATCTGAAAGCCTGGGTTTCTGAGCAGTTCCTGGGATATCAGTTATTTTAACTTCTCATCTTTTAACCAGTCACTTTCTCTTCTTTCTTTAGTTGCTAAGGAAGTCAGGACCAATTTTCAGTGCTTTCTGGGGAAAGGCCATTTAGCATACTAGAGAATAGCATTAGCTCTGACCAGTCAGATACAGGCCCATATCTCAGCTCATAGCTTAGATACAGGCCCATATCTCATCTCATATTTCAGCTCTTCCACTCCAGCAATGTGAAGATGGGCCAGTGATTTCACCTCTTAGAGCCCTATTTCCTCATCTAGAAAAGTTACAGTTATTGTGAGGACAAAAATCAGATAAATTAATGTATGTTGTCTTGTCAGTAGACTGGTGGTGGTGATATGTTCGATGAAAAGATGTCAACCCTATGTACAGTAAGCACTGTTTCATAAAATACTTGTCTGGTGTTGAGTACCTATGCACATCCTACTACATCCTACTGAGTCACCATGTAAAGTGTGTTTGTTACTGTTTGTTAGGGCCAAAGTTTGAAAGCTATTGCCCTAACCCCTCCTCCCTTCCCAACCCTTTTCTCTGAGATCTCTGGGGTCCCTTTCCACCCTCTTTTTGTTTCTCTTTCAGTGAGAAGTGGAATCATCTTTTCTTCAGGATTTGAGCTTCCAGGCAGAGATATTAGGAATATACACATCACAAGGAAAAGAATTCTTATTTATGGGCCCTTTTTTATTTTGGGGAAAAGAAACAAAGAAGTTTTTCACTTCAGCTAAGTGAAAGTGGCAGAAATTTGTCTGATTCTCACATCTGTACATAGAAGAAAGCTCAGCCTGTTCCTCTGACCAAATACAACTTTAAGTATCCAAAAAATTTCCTAAGTGAGTGTGTCTGGTGATTGGGATCAATTACCTCATCCTATTTCTTCTGGCTTTCCTGTGTTTATCCCATTCTCCCAACCTGTTCTTGCTTATTCCTGTATCTCCTTAAATCCTGCTGTTCTTCCTTCTGGCCAAATAATTTATTGGAATGCAAAATGCTACTTTGTAATTCTTCATCACGTATTTTTAATGACAATTCCACAAAACCAACATCCTTTAGTCCATTTGAATTAACGCAACTCTTCAGTAATTGGATGATCATCAAAACAGTAGTTTTGATAACAACTGTTTCCACTTTCAATCTGACATTAATCCATCATCAAAGGCATTAAATTTGCATTGAATTTCCCAAACTCCAGCAGCATTTCTACACAGTGATTTATGAAGCTGCCCTTTGATTTACTAATCATGAAGGCTGAGAGAACAGCCATACATTCAGAATGCACCCTCATGGAAGCAAGCAGCTCTATTAACAACGTGAAACACAGGCACAGTCCTTCCAAGCCAGTAGCATCATTATGTACACAAAACAAGATGAATGGTACTGTAGATGAGGCCAAGCAGAGTGCCTTCCAATACAGAATGAAAAAGATACTTGATTTACCGTGAATGCAAGAGACAATCGTCATCCTGTGATATACACTTAATTTTTTTCACTGAGGACTATGAGGGAATGTTTTAATCATGTTATCTGGGTTCTTTTTACTTTTACCATAATAATTATCATTGACAGATTCATTTAGGGTAAGAAATGGTCTTTCAGAAAAACACTGGGGGATTGCAGCAAAGCCTAAGGAATGGGAGCAGATGTGCATTATAAAGCAATATGTGGCATAATGAGAAAAGCATTCTGTCCCTATCCTATTAATTGTCGGCACTTCCTGATAGTCGAGAATTACTGACCCCTGCCACCCTCCAACTAGCATATTTGTGTATTGTAACGCACCAGTGGTTCAAACACAAGCTCAACTCTACGTTATGTTGAGAGCCAGCCTTTCAGTAATACTAATCTGAACTCTACCTATTCCCTCTGCGTTGCCTATAATACAACTTGTGAATAATACATAAATTCCTTCCAGTAGAATGGTTGAGTAAATGGTACAATGTAATTGATGAACTGTTTTGCAGAAATTTTAATTGTTAATTACAAAGATGGTTTTAAAATATGGAAAATGCTTCAGATGTGGGATTAAATGATAAAAAGAGAATACAAAACTATCAAAATACTAAAATTATAGATATGTAAAAATGCACTTGGATATAGAAAAGCAAAAGGCAAGCTGTTGCATTGACAGGATAAGTAATTTCTTTTATTCTCTTGAAAATACCCTTTAGTGTTCCTATGCTATTCTTATTATAAAAGTTATTTTACAATCAAAGCTCACCTCTTATGAAAAAGTTAGTTACTCCTTACCATAAAATACATTATATAAAATGTGCATGTGATAAATACTGAAACATTTTTTTTTCAGGTTCAAAAATAGTGTTGGAATCTGCCAAGGAATTGGCGCACATTATTCAATGTCAGGCACATTTACACTCATATGTATTAGTAATTCCTTTGGTTGACTTTTCCTTGCCGTCGTCATGGCAACCGTTTCCACTGCCATTAGTACCTCTAGGGCCCAGCTTCGTTCACATATTTTTAGGCCGCTTCTTCTTCTAACAAAGCAATTAATACTTGTGGCATATCTGTATTAGAAGCCCTGGTGACCTGTTCCATCTCTTGGAGCTGCGGAGCATTTGGTTTCCTTCCTTTTTGCTTTTGTAGGTGCTTCTGTTTCTCTGTGGTGCTTCTCTTCCTTAACCCTTACAACCCTCCTTACTGTTTCTAATTATATCCTATTTGGATTACTTAAAGTTTCTTTTTTCACATATACTCTGTTTCTCTATCAAGTGACCTTCTGTCCATCATGAATAAAACAGCACATTTTCCTTAGTGTTCATTTTGGACCACTGCCATAGAAGAGATACAAAATGCCATACGAATAATTGAGACTTTAGAGTGATTCTAAACTGACAACCACATGATTATATAGCCCGAATTTCCACAGCTCCAGTCACAAGGAGTTCACAAAAGCACAAGCTATTTGCTTGGATTTTCTAACAACTGTCCTTCTAATAGTCCTTTCTATTGATTAAAAATATTAGCTACCTTAATGAATGCCAACTATAATTTTATGTGTGTGATGTGATGGCTGGGTGTGAGGTGGGAGGGATGGTGGGTGGGGGGAGGGGGGTTCACAGTGTGAGGGATGTAGATGGTGGGCGTCTAAGTATTACCTTGTCTTGTACACCTGAAACTAATAAAAAATATATATATATATTAGCTACCTATAATGAAGAATGAAATCTTACCATTTGCAACGATATGGACGGACCTAGAGAACATTATGCTAAGTGAAATAAATCAGTCAGAGAAAGACAAATACCGTACGATTTCACTTATCTAAATGTGTGGAATCTAAAGAACTGAATAAATGAGCAAAGTAAACAGAAATAATCTCAGAGATACAGAGGAAAAACGATGGTTGCTAGAAGGGAGGGGGGTGGGGATGAGGAAGAGGAAGGGATTAGACAACATAAGTTGGTAACTACAGTATTGCCACAGGAAATGAAAGACAGTTTGGGGACTATAACCAATAATGTTGTGAAGATTTTGTAGGGTGTCAGACGGGCACATGTCTTATTAGGGAGACCACTTCATGGACAGTATAGATGCCTGACTACTGCAGTGTACACCTGAAGCTGAGGCTGAATAATATTGTATGTCAACTAAAATGTAATATATATATATATATATATATATATATATATATATATATATATGTATGTATATATGTGTATATATATATATATATACATATATACATATAGTCACATGATATGGAGTACAGCATAGGGAATAAAGTAATGGAATTGTAATAGATACCGTGTTTCCCTGAAAATAAGACCTAGCCAGACAATCAGTTGTAATGTGTCTTTTGGAGCAAACATTAATATAACACTGGGTATTATATTATATTAAATTATATTATAAGACCCGGTCTTATAGTAAAATAAGACCGAGTCTTATATAAATTTTTGCTCCAAAAGACACATTAGAATTGATTGTCTGGCTAGGTCTTATTTTCGGGGAAACATGGTGTATACAAAGTCAGAGGGGCAATAGATGGGGAAGGGAGTTGTCACTTTGGGTCTAACCTGAAACTAGTAAAAAAAAAAAAACATTAGCTACCTTTTTTCATGTCAAATTATTTTTTTCATAGTGATGACCAGTGTGGTGAGATTGCTATGAGATGGACTTATTCTTATACTGCTGAATAGAGAATACATTTGTGCACTTTTTGTTAAGCAATAACCACTATCAAAAGCTTTATCAATGTTTACTCCCTTTGCCTCTAAATTCTTCTAGTAATCTTTTCTGAGGAAATAATCTAAAATGTAGAAAAAGATTAGGTATATTATTTATTGCAAGGTTGCTATAATAGCAAAAATATTGAGAGCCATCTAAATATCTAACAGTAGAAAAATTATGTGGTATCCACAGATAAAATATTATGCAAATGATACATCTGTAATAGCATAGTAAGTGCAAATGAAGTCATGATAATTTAAAATATTAACTTAAAAAACAGAAAGTGAATATGTAATTATAACTTTGTAAGAAGAATAAACTAAAGCACAGACCCATAAGAACAGGAATCATATTTGTCTTATCTATTTTATATCAATATAACCTACCATAATATCTATATAATCTACCATAATATCTATAAATATTTGTTGTGTGAGTGAACAGATAGATGGATATGTGTATCAAAAATAATGGAAAGCCATACACCAAATTTTTTTAAATGGTTGTCTTTGGGAGATACTTTTAGTGTTTTCTAAATTGTTCTTAATTGTGTTTTCCATTTTACTAACTTTTAAAGGCTTTTGGAGGAGTTGAATTAATCTTTCAGGTCTGTACTTTTCCTAGGAATCAATACAGAACAAATCTACCGTGTTTACCCAAAAATAAGACCTAGCCGGACCATCAGCTCTAATGTATCTTTTGGAGCAAAAATTAATATAAGACCGAGTCTTATTTTACTATAAGTAAAATAGTAAATAGTAAAATAAGACCAGGTCTTATATAAGATAAGAGCGGGTCTTACATTAATTTTTGCTCCAAAAGATACATTAGAGCTGATGGTCTGGCTAGGTCTTATTTTTGGGGAAACAGGGCATACCCATCCTACATAGAACCCTTCAAATAACAGGGGTCAGTTGCAGTGATTTCAAACAGATTTTGTATGACATGAATTCCCAACCCCACATAGGGCTTATCTACTTGCTTCTATAGGATTAAATGTTTTGAAAGTAGGTAGAAAAGCTATGTAAATTCTAGAAACCTGTACACATATGAGAATTCTGTACACTAAAATTACTTTTATTATTTCATAAATTATCTTCCAAATGCATGGGTGAGATCATTTCCATCTTCACAAATCTTGCCTAATAAAATTCAACCTCTTAGTCCAGCATTCGAGGCCTTCCAAAACCTGGTTTCAAAGTGTATCTCCAATTTCATGTCCCATCACAATATTACCCCAACCCTATGCACTAGCCTTGCCAGATTATTTGTCGCCTGCTGTGTACACAACACAAGGTCTTGCCTTCCTACCCATGCTCATGCTGTGCCCTTAGCTCAAACTGCTCTCTTCCCTTCCCTTTGGTCAAAATCTTTGAACAGCAATTCAAATACCACCTTCTCTGGGCCATGAAGATATGATCAGTGATGAAAATCAGTCTGTGGAATGTTTAAGACTAAATCCCTTTTACATTTCGAAATACTCAGGCCTTTCAGTTTTTGCTATCAAATCGATCAAAAATCAAAGCATCAATTTCACTGGTCTTCTAATTAGGATTTACTGTAAGTCTCATTAACGAGAGCCGTCTATTTTACCTGGCACAGGTTCACTCTACTCCATCTCAACAGGAAACTGTGTGTATGTGTGTATGTGTCTGTGTGTGTGTCTGTGTGTGTGTGTGTGTGTGTGTGTGTAACATGGAGATTCAGGGTTAATGTAGCCAACACTCAGCAGCACGTATGCATGTGTGTGTTGGGGGATGAGGGGGAACTGCACACTGACTAGAAGAAATTTCTGGGATTATGGAGCCCTTTGATAACTTTTTTTAAGAGCTCCAAAACTGAAGCTTGGATCACTGGTGGTGAGCGAAGAGGAGAGAGTAGCAATTTTCTAGCCTGGTAGATGGACCAAGAAAAGCATGTGAAGGGAAGAAAATGAATTTCAAAGGATATTTGTTTCTACCTTTTAAAGCATACTTGGAAAATTCATTAAAAGCTGACATTTTAAAAGTGTTTCTCTTTTATCATGATTGCCCAATACTAATCTTCATTCTGCCAATGAGCACACACAGGAGATAAAACCACCAAACCAGAAAAACACCAACTATCAGAAGAGACTGACACATGGCAACCTCAGTTAATGCAGGCACAAAAATGCCTTCACTGAAGCGCCATGCTCTCTTCTCTCCCTCCTCCTGTGGGTGACACTTCAACACAGCCAAACCATTTTCTCTTGCCTTGAAATCATCTTTCTGCAGTATTTTAGAGTATTTATTATATTTCCATTTTTTAAATAAATGTTCAAATTGCTATCCTCATCAATAAAGGCCATATATATAACATCTCCCTCCAGTTTGTATGGAAATTCACTCAACCAGTGCTTTCCCAATAAAAATGAAGTGCACTTTTCCTCACTTTGCACTTCACTAATTCCCTCAATAAGCTCTAACAGAATTACACCAATATTTCATCTCCCAATGCCTTTTCCCACTAATTCACAGGATTGCTAGTTCAAACTATGTCAAGCATCCAGATAATTGATTGATGCTGACTGGTATTACTCCATCTCTCCAGAAGATTGAACAAAAAGAAATAGGATTAAATCACCTCTGAGAGGAAATTCTGAAACAGAAGGAAAAGCTTCTTGAGTGTATAAATTAAATGCTACGAGAGTTTCTATAATTGTTTTAGAACACCAATCATCAAAGTTCTTTACAAAGAAGTCGTTTAACTTCTAATTTTTAACTTTTAAAACCCCAACTTCCTTGGAAGAAGTGACCTTGAATGATAGACTGCTTGATGCCTTGTTATTCACAAAAAAATCTATGATTAACAACTAATATGGCAGCAGATGTTGCTAATTGCCTACCTAATATCCATTCTTTCTTTTTCCTGGCCAACAGACTCCTCCCGTATTGCCAGAGATGGTCATGTCACCTCACCATGAAAAGAAGCAGAAGTGATTGGGAGGAGCTCCTGAGGAAACTTTTCAAAAAGAAACCAGACTCAGCTGGCACGCTCCTTTTATCCTCTGCCCTTTGCTCTTTCTCCTTTTCCATTCTTCTGACTGAAAGACAAACTCAAAACTTAGAAATGCAGCCACCATCTTGGAAATATGATAAAGGAAGCCACACACTAAACATGGCAGACAAGGAAGACAGAGGCGCAAGCCAGGGATGGCCTTTTCTAGGCTTATTGTTATAAGACAACAATAAACCCCTCTTTTGTTAAACCACTACAATAGCATTTTCCATTGTTTACAGCCAAACCCAAAGCTGAGACAATTAAATTCCCTCTTTCTTAAAACTACTTTGGCTTCTGTGACACCTCATTTTTCTGGTTTGCCGCTTCTCTCGTTGGCCCTTCCTCCTTCTCCTCCCTGGCTGGATAGTCTCTGTTCAGCCTCCTAGGAATCCTCACTCTTGGGTCCTTTGAAAGTAAAATTATTAACATCCTAATCTCCAGAACATTGAATATTTCACCTCAAATGGCAAAGGGGGTGGTGCAGTTAAGGATTTTAACATGGGGAGATAATCCTGGATTATCCAGATAGGCCCAATGAAATCACGAGGATTTTTATAAGGGAAAGATAGAGGCAGGAGAGTCAGAGTCAGTAAAAATTGTGACAATGAAAACAGGTTAGATTGGTGAACTTTAAATATGGAGGAAGGGGCTACCGCCAATGAAAGCAGGTCACCTCTAGAAGCTAGAGAAGGTGAGAAAACAGATTCTGCCTTAAAGTCTCCACAGAGAGCTCAGCCCTGGCTACACCTTGATTTCAGTCCAGTGAGACCCATTTTGGACTTCTGACCTCCAGAACTATAAAATAATACATTTGTGTTGTTTTAAGCTACTAAGTTGATAGTAATTTGTTATAGCAGCAATAGGACACTAAGACAGGTCCCATTCCTTGCCCTCTCTATGTCTTCTTCCAAAAGGTCCTCAAGACATCCTGTGGCTTTAAAAACCATCTATTTTCCAAGGTCACCAAATTGTTTTCAGCAAATATGACCTATTCTCAGGCTTCTAAACTCATATGTCCAAATTACTACTTGTGGGGTAAAAAGCAAGTATCGGCCCCTTTACAAAAATGCAGATTTATCTAAGTCTATTTTTTGTCCAAATGTGTTACCTGTTGAATTAGTCTGCATCTTTCTATGTGTGATGAAGCAGCATCTGGAGATAGCGAGGGTGTGTGAAACAGCAGGCCACCATCTACTTCATTCATTCATTCTTCACCCAAATATGGTTATTGACCCAACTGAAAACGTGCCAGTTATCATGCCACCCCCAAAAGTGGATAAGGCATGTTCTATCTTGTGTGTCTGATATCTCAAACTCCACACAACCATTTTGGAACCCCACATTTCCCCCGTCTCATTCCACGTATATCAGCATCTTCCCTCCCCCCACCCCTGAAAAGCGCTCTGTTCCTTTCCTAGGCTTCTTCATCTCACAAAACTGCAGCATCCTCCACCCAGGTGCTCACGCCAAAAACCTAAGAGCTTACCTTCCACTTATTCTCCTTTTCCTCACTGCACACTTCCAGTCTACATGCAAATCTTATCAACACCATCTTCAAAACACATCCCAAATACATTTGCATCTCTCCCTCTCTGCTGCCTCCTCTGCAATCCAAGCCGCTGTCATCTCTCACGTGGAACACGGAGACCACCTCCAATGATCTCGTCCTCACACAACAGCTAGAAGCAGTACGTGTTTTAATGTAAATTAGACCATGTCATTCCCCTGCTTAAAAACCACCCTTGATATCTCATTGCACTTAGAACAAGAGTCAACCTCCTTCAGCTGGCTTTCAGATCCTATTTTTGCCTCTTCCTAACTCTCCATCCTTATCCCATACCCAGCTTGCTCTGTGCCAGCCATGCTGGCCTTCCTTTGAACATGCTGATCTGCATTTTGCATTAGGACATCTCCACTAGCTTTTCTCTGCCTAAAATGTTCTTCCCTTGATTTTCTTCTTCAACCTTTAGGTCTCATCTCAACTGTCACCTCCCCAGTGAGTCTTTCCTGACTGTCCCATGTGAAATAGCCATCCAGTTATTCCCCAAAACATCTTCCTATTTCAATTCTTCACAGAGCGTATATCCGTATCTGATAGTTTTCCTATTAATTTATTCTGTTTCCCCCCAAGAGAATGTAAACGTTAGGATAGCAGTGGCCTTGTCTTTTTCACCACTGTGTGCCCAGATCTTTGAAAATTGCCTGGCTCATAGTACGTATTCAATAAATATTTGGTGTAAGAGTGAAAGTTTTCCCCAAGCACTGTCATTACAGTTATGAACTGTTCTCATATAGTCATTATTGCAGATATCTTCACTACCATTATTTTTAACAAGTAGCATTATATTTGATTTCCCTGTTTACCTTTTCTGTCTTCCTCTAATGGATGTGAAGTCCTTAAAAATAAGGATTATGAAGTTGGTGTCCAGACTGATACATTCAAGGCAGTCAATGACCATATTTGAATGAATGAATGAATCAGTTAATGAATCCATGAATCAATGAATGAATGAGGGAAGAAGTAAAAGAGGACAGCAGCCTGCTCTGTCACATGCATCTTCATGTTGCTCACCACCACACATGAGAGGCACATAAAGATATAAACTACATTGATTGGTAGCAAATTCACACAAAAATAGGTTTACTTAATACTGCATCCTGCAAAGGAGCTGTTTATGCCACTCTAGTTTGCATTCTGGTCCATCCAATAGTCAGGTGGGGTCTACCTGAACTAGGTAGTTATCAGTGTAGACTAACACCCTAAGGATTCCCTGCTTGGGAACACTGGGAAGAGTATAAAAGGATTTGTGGAAAATTCCTAAACCCTCATTCTGTAGTGAGAATGAGATACAGTTCACTAAATATACTAATATACTACATAAAAGCCATAAGAAATAGTGAGTGGATTCTAATATCAGTCACATTTCATTATGGAACTAATAATAATATAATTGCATTGGCATTCATACAGCTAATATTTATGAAAAATTTATTAGGCTCCAGGAAGTTTGCAAAGAGCTTCACATGAGGTGTGCTATCAAAATTCTTATTTTATAGACAACACAACTGAGTTTGAGAAACACAAGCTCACGCAGTTATTACATGGCAGACCCAGAATATAAACCTGGTGTTCTGACTCCTGAGCCCACACACTTAACCACCACACTTGCTTGAACTAGCAGGGCCCGGGACTGACCAGACCTTTTCAGATGGTTCTCTCTGGACCCTCTTCTGAATGGTTTGGTGTGTGCGGCTCCCATCCCACCTAGCCTGGCCTCTGCTGGGCTGTCTAGATGTGTTATGTTTATTTCAGGGCTCTTATAAAGACTTGGGTCTCAGTACCTAAAAAAGAACTGATTTTACCCTATCCCAAATCCGGAAACATCTGGCTTAGCTTGCCTCCGACAGATTCTGCTGGGGGGGGGGGGCCTGGTGCTGGAGCTCGCTGGTCCTCCAATCTAAGTGCTCTGCACCTGGCTCTCTTGGCCCTAATGTTCTCCACTCTGTAGCTGAGCTCCGGCCACAGGATTAGCATATTTCAAAGTCCCTTTTAGATAAAGAGTGTACATCTGCTTGAAGTGGAAAGTTAAAATGACTTCCTCATTGGACAGAAACATGGAAGCAATGACAGTCCCTATGAAACACCATCGAACAACCCCACATAAAATGTTTAATGACTTCATGCCCAATTTTGTACAGCTTATTCTAGAATACTGTAACAGGGAATGCGCTTTTTCATCTCATTTGGTAGATTCTGAATTGAAAACACTTTAATAAACAAAATCACCAGGTCCTTTCATTTCTTCAGCATTTCCACCTTACAGCATACAATATAAGTGTCAGTTATGGTTTTTCTCCAGATAACACACCCTTGGCACTTGGGGCATACAGGGATACATTTGTCTTTCTATAATATGTTGTGCTTTGGCATTTGGCCATTTACCACAAAGGCGGTGAGGACAACAGGGATAAAAAATGGAAACACGTAGTTCTGCTACCTTCTTTCCTACCTCCCCAACCCCAGGTAAAGAGGCACACTGTCTCTAAACCATATGTCTTTTCTTTGGGTTCATATTATGGGGATATTTGGAAGAACCTGGGAGAATTCTGGCCACACTGAAAAGGAAAAGTCACCAAAATAGTCATCAGTCATATTTTCAAGCAGATATCAGCATATTTTTTAAATGCCAAATAAAAAGGCACATGAATAAGGAGTATGTTGAAAACTCGAAAAATGCATCTACATTTTAACCACTAAAATTGCCTGTCTCACTAAATGTAATAGGTAAACTTCCAAATGGGGACCATGTAGCTTCAAGGAAATTAAAGCCTGAAACATAGTAGAAACGTAGCCAATCACAACATCAAAAATAATTTGTCTCTCTTGCTTGTGCACAAGATATTGCTTATACCCAAAAAGAAATATTAGGGATTCATGGTGTGGCAGCTCCTCACCGCTGTCAGAAGACAGTTTCCTTATCTGTCCTGCAGGAGGGTAATTAAAGACAATAGCCAGAGCAGCTGTATTGAAAAAACAAGTCATTTGTCTTCCTCTTCTGCTCAAGTAGTTAATCGGAATAGCATCAGCAGCTCCATTGTCGGGTCCTCTTCAAAAGGCAGAACAATAGGAAACATGCATCTATTTCCCACTGTAAGTGGAAGAAATACTTGCTCTTACCTTGCTATTGTATTATATAAAATGCAAGTAACTTCTGGAAATTCAAAAGCTTCTGCGATAGGGCAAGTTTTTGGAGAATGAGAAAAATTACCTTCAGGGTGGGAGAGAATCGGAAAATGGCTTATACTGTTATTCTGGAAAATGTTTCACAACAGTCTCTCCAGGGGGAAAGAGCTGATTTATAATGTTTTCCAGTTTCTGTGGTGTAACGATCCACCGTGGCTGATTTCAAACCACCAACATGACATCACTGAACACGGAGTTGGGAAGAGATGCACAGTAGGGAGCCATTGTACAGTATTTCCACCACACAGATAATCGACGTAATTAATCTCAAGAACACAAATAGTAGTACAATATAATAAGACAACTAGGAAGTGGTGAGTTTTGAGTATTTGTCACCTTTTTAAATGTAGTTTGTTGAAATTTTACACAATTTTTTGTGGATGGCTATGTTTATCGCCTTGCAGAATTCCTGAAAACAAGCAGCTCTCACAAGCCAGTACAAGCTGACTCCAGCCCACCACTACCTGTACTATACGTTGACTACCACTTTACTAGAAGTACTAAATGGCCCTCTAGTTATAACAGGTGCAAGAGAATGCATAGGAACAATATTCATTTTTTCAACAGTGGAATTTGGTCACTTCTTTAATAATTTTCCCAAAACCTACCTTTCCAGAATGATCTCCCTGAAGCCAGAGAAAGGAGCAATCTAGAAGTATGTTTCTGTGTTGTTACTTAAACAATGAAAACCTGGTACTTTTCATAACCATGATGATTAAGAATGTGTTTTGTAACCCTTTCTTCTTCACGTGTATATAACTAAATGCTAATAGGAAAATTTAGCAGAGGCAATAAATGCCACATTCCAAGTGCAGTGCAAAGCTATGCTGAGAACTTACAAAAGAGGTCATCAGGAAACAGGTACATACACTTCCACTTCTGGGAAGATGGAGTTGACATACTTTTCCCTTTCCCTCCCACTAAGTACAAGTGAAAACCCTAGACGTTATATGTAAAACAAAGGTTACCAAATAATAAACACTTTTGTTAAAAATATGTATGTAGTGCTCGCTTCAGCAGTACAGATACCAAAATATATATATGTGTGTGTGTATTTTTTAAAAGTATATTTAATGTCAATATAATAATAATAACTATGTACTGAGTGCATACTATGTATCAGGCACTGTCCAAATTGCTTTACATGTATTAACTTATTTAATCCTTAACAAAGCTCTGTGAGGTACTATTGTTGTCCCCATTTTACAGATGAGTAAACTGAAGCACAGAAAGAAGACTGTGAATAGTGGAGAGAAGACAGACCAGCTAGGGAGTAACACAGTGGTCAGTTTCCTGGCTTTTGTTTTGGCCTCATAAATCCCAGAGAAGGAGCTGAAGAAACCAGGAAATCAGAAACAGCAATGGGCACAGAATAAGAAACCCCCAAGAGCCCATCCTCTGTAGGCAAATGACCTTGTGAGGACAGAGCTGTTCTGTATCTTGACTGTACTGATGCCAGTGACCCGGATGTGATACTGTACTGTCGTTTACAAGAGGTTAACTTTGGGGAAAACTAGGTAAAGGTACATGGGATCTCTCTGAATTATTTCTTACAACTGCATATGAGTTTATAATTATGTGAAACTAAACATACTTAAAACAAAAACAACTACATGTCTCCTATTCCTTCAGCTATATGAGGAAATAAAAGAGTCAGAAGGTTAGGAGATTTGGGAGAAAGTTGTTGGTGTGCCAAGAGGTCTGACCTCCCTCCTGAGCTGGTACATCAGGGGGTGTTTCCTCTATACCTGCAAATCAAAAGAGAGGGGCTTTCAGAACACCACCTGGCAAATTTGATAATTTGGTCTCTAGGAATGGAGATGCATAGACTGACTCCTGCCTGACAAATCTAAAAGGCAAGAAACCAGCTCACTAGTGGCTTTAACAGAAAAGCAAACGAGAGGCAGCTGCTTGGAGCAGCCTACGTGCCTGGAGTTTGTGGGGCAAAGGATATATGACTATTTCCTACGGACCAGATGGGGATCATGCACAGGGGAGCTAGCTTGGGTTTTCTTAATCTAGTTCCAGGGAGTCACCCGGAGGAGCAGAAAGACCTCTACAGGAAGAAGCCAGGATTCTTCTGAGTTCCTGAAGGATGAGGGAGTTTCCTGAGCCTCGCTTCTGAACAGAAATGCCCATGGTATCAGAACAGCCTTTTCTCTTCTGAAGGGTCAAAAATCAGTATGGGGGAGGAGGAGCAGAAGCCCTAGGTTGGAAAGGAACAGGCAGCAGCAAGTGCTGTGTTATGTTCATACATGAAGTTTTCTTGTGTTGCCACAGGATGGCAAACATTCATTATTAGACTTCTGCAAACGGTGGCTCAGAGATAATGTTTCATCATCACATACACAGGTCAGGGTCTTCATTACTGAAATGCATTTTGAAATTTTTCTTTCATTAATATTATTACAATATAAACAGCAACAGGAAATTCATTAAAATCAAACAACTCAATGGGATCATTTTTTCCCCTACACATATTCTCTGATGTTGCAAACTTTTCTAAGACATACTTTTTTAGGGTTCTCTCTTACCTGCCTTGCCTTCTTCACACCCCTGCTCTGAACCCCACCCCACCCCATTCTTCTCTCCAAAGAGGGGAAATTCCAATTATAAGTCATATTCCAAGGCACAGTTCCTACCACATTGGCTACTGAGTGGAGCCACCATGCATATACAAGGGTCAGCATATGAGTGTGCTTTCTCTTTCCTCTTGGTTACGTGGTGCTGAAGTAATGAGCTGACCTATGTCCTGGTCATAAACTATCTTAAAATAATAGAATGATTCTCAAGAAATCTTAAGGGGGAAAAAGTAGGTTGTAGAAAATTACTATAGTATGATAATATTTTCTTTCTTTCTCGTGTTCTTTATTCCATCCTTTTTTAAAAAAGAATCTTAGTATACTTTTTATGTTGTACACAATAATCTGGAACTCTCCTAAATGTTCCCGAATAGGACACTATTTATGTTATTTTTTTTATTACAATTCACATTCGATATTATATTAGTTTCAGGTGTATGGTACAGTGGTAGACATTTATATAACTTATGAAGCGATCCCTCATAAGCCTAGTACCCACCTGGCACCATACATAGTTATTACAATATTATTGACTATATTCTCTATGCTGTATTTTAAATCCCCATGACTATTTTGTAACTACCAATTTGTACTTCTTAATCCCTTCACTGTTTCACCCAGCCCCCTAACCCTCCTCCCATCTGGCAACCATCAGGTTGTTCTCTGCATCTATGAGTTTATTTCTGTTTTGATTGTTTATTTTGATTTTTAGGTTCCACGTATAAGTGAAATCATATGGTATTTGAGACTATATTAAATGAGATACATCCATACTTAAGAATCATGAGGTAGAAAAAGACAGAGGTATGGTAACGTTTATGGTACATTACTTAGTAAAAGAACCAGGCTACCAAATAATTAACATTTTTTGTTAAAAATACATATGTAGTGCTCGCTTTGGCAGCACAGATACTAAAACATATATATATATAGACACACACATATGTATATATGTATTTTAACATATATATGGTATTTTTAAATTATTTTCCTGCTTGTAAATCAGCCAATTCTTTTTTTTTTCTTTTTTTTTTTTGAAGGGGAACAGGACTTTGTTGGGGAACAGTGTGTACTTCCAGGACGTTTTTTTCCAAGTCAAGTTGTTGTCCTTTCAGTCTTAGTTGTGGAGAATGCAGCTCAGCTCCAGGTCCAGTTGCCGTTGCTAGTTGCAGGGGGCGCAGCCCACCATCCCTTGCAGGAGTCAAACTGGCAACCTGTGGTTGAGAGGATGCGCTCCAACCAACTGAGCCATCTGGGAGCTCAGCAGCAGCTCAGCTCAAGGTGCCGTGTTCAATCTTAGTTGCAGGGGGCAGAGCCCACCATCCCTTGCAGGACTCGAGGAATTGAACTAGCAACCTTGTGGTTGAGAGCCCACTGGCCCATGTGGGAATCGAACCGGCAGACTTTGGAGTTAGGAACATGGAACTCTAACCACCTGAGCCACTGGGCTGGCCCCTATATATATGTATTTTTAAAAAGTGTGTTTGACGTAGATATAATAGTAATAGTTAATATGTACTGAGTGCATACTATGTGTCAGGCACTGTCCAAATTGCTTTACATGTATTAACTTATTTAATCCTTAAAAAAACTCTGTGAGGTACTATTGTTGTCCCCATTTTACAGATGAGAAAGCAAGCACAGAAAGTCTAGCTAACTTGTTCAGGACTACTAGGCAGAATGAGGAATTCATTGGGTAAAAACTTACCTCCAAAGCCAGAGTCATTACTGTTTCCACCAGACTAAAGAGACAAACTCTGAAAGCTAAATGTGACCACATATGGTTGCTAAGATTACAGGTAATGTTTCTTTTGAGCATTTATAAAGAGAATGATATTTGTTATAAAATAGCATTATAAAAAATAAAGAATCCTGAACCATAAGTAGCAGCACTCTAAGTAATTTGTCTGTTCAACCAACATTAATTTGACTAGAAAAAAAAAAGACATAGTTTTGCTTTGTGGATCAATTACCATTTGAGAATCAGTACTTAGCTTTGGGTCCATCAGCTCACTGTCCCACAGAGAGGCCAGGAGACCAGAACCAAGTTTCTTGTTAATGAAGCCATGGCCAGGGGTCAGTTCTTAGGAAGGGTATCTAGGGTCACTGCACTTCATGACTTCCACCTGATCCCTCACCCCAGCCAGTGGCAAGAGAGACAAAGGAAGATAGAGGGAAGAAACAGCCCTACTGATAACAGAGGAGTGGCACTGTCACTCCTATTTTCTTCATTCATCAATCCATTAAAGAATTGATGTGAAGTTGAAATACATTCTTGAAGCTTAAAAGAAATATAGGAGACTCTAAACAACTAGTTCCCTCCTCTTCCCTATTCCTCTCCCCGACTCTATCCGCACTTTACACAGAGTCTTGCTCTTCTTAAAAATAAATTTTGAAGAAAGCTCTTGAGGGATGTTTAATACCTTGTTGGTTGTTAAATTGAGCTTTAAAACATTTTTAAAGACTTTATGGAAACATACCCTTATTCCCAAGGCTTTTCATCATTATGAGGACCACCAGTCATACTTAACCCCTTAAAGTTTAAACCTTCTCTGGAAATGAAGTGGAAGGCCTTACAAGTCTTCTGATAAAAGACAAAAGTCTCCTCCTGCACATAATGTCCCCCTTCCATCAAGCATTTTTCAAAAGAAAATTAACAGCCTCAAGTTTAGTAAAAAACCATTTGATTCAAAGGAGAATTGATTGCTGCAGATGGTCCTCAAATTCTGTTGCAGCTTTGGAAACATTCTTCCCTAGTAACCAAAAATTGTTATAATATGAAAAACTGAGAACTCAGCCCTGACATAGAAAATGTAGCAAGAGCCAACCGCTTGCATTTCTGCAGAGCTGGAATTGAAAAAGAAAAATAGCATATCAAATAAAGGTATCACATTACAATATTTGTCAATTGAGTGGTAGCTGATATTACTGTTGACAACTATTTGTTCCCTGCCCTGCAAGAGAATTACACATCTTCATTGTCTGCCATGACTCCTACAAGGCAGAACACATCTCATTGCCCGTTGTCTGCCTATTGTCAGACTTAGCCATGGACTTGACTGGCCTTGAATGTCAGCAAAAATGACAGTGTGCTCATTCCAAGCAGAAGCTTAATAGGCCTGCTCTTGCTTTTTAATCTCTGCTTACAGAACAGCATATCCTAGATGGGATGCTCCATTATCCTGGATTCCAAAAGGAAGACTAATGGAAAAGAGCCACATGGAATACAGAGAGCCCCAGTCACGGCTGCAACCACAGGCAACCTAAAGCAATAGGGGGAGAGCTTGAGCCCATCCATAGAGGATGTGCAATGAGAGAAAGAAATCAATCTCTGATATAATTTTACTTGCCACTGAGATTTTGGGGTTGCTTTTGATCACAGATTAGATGATTAATTCAACATATCATGATGTGCTCAACCCTAGAATGGGGAAACTAAAGATCTGTGTTCTAGGAAAAAAAGGAAAAGAATTTAACATCTATAGAACATTTGCTCCCGGCTAACTACTTTTCTAGGAGTTTTCATGAAATTGCCCACCAACTTGATGCCTGAAATAATCTCTTGAGTCTCATCTAGAAAACGAGAGGCTAGTGTCCTATGATCTCTAAGTAAGTTTCCAGAGCTGGCATTACTTATGAGTTCCTTAGTGGAGCCTTTTGTTAAAAAATAATAATAATAAAAATAACATAACTTATAGTCACCACTTTTTCAAGGGAGTGGGTATCTGACCTAAATTAATCCCTGTGTTTTTTTCATTATATGACTGGTATTTTAAATGTACCAAGAATTATTAGTACCATTTTCAGAAAGGGCTATCGTCTATTTCATTAATGTTTGATTTTTTTTTTTTTTTTACTTCAGAGAACAAACCAATTTTTATTTCCTATTGTTACCTACTTAATATTACTGAACTATCCAAAATCTTGGAATTCTTACATTTTTAAGGGCAATCTTTAATTAAAATTTATCTTCCTCTTACATTATCATGAATTTCATTAAGATGCCTATAAGTGTAATGATATTAATGTGAATCTGACTACTAATTTGCCTTTTCCAAATGTTTATGCGTTAATAGAGATCTCATCAAAAGATTTCAAGTCATCAGAGTCTAGTGTTATTAAGATCAATACCATCACCATTAATGACACATAGGCATTGTTCTGGGAAGGGAAATACATCTAGAGTTTAACAAATGGATTTTAAATAAAGGTTAGAAATAATCTATCCAGGCTGAAAGAAAGCTTTTAAAAACAGGCAAAGTCTAATGTAACATTCTGAAGCAAGTCTCCTATGCCTCTCCTGATTTGAAAGGAAACACATCTGTAGAAAAATACTACATATATCTTCTAGTGGCATTTTAACCATTTTATTCAACATTTTAACTTTATACCTATTGCATAGAACAACATAGCTATAAATGTGCCAATCTTTTTCATTCTAGGCACACACAAAAAAAAACAAAAATGATAAGATGTTGGACCAGAATTGAAAACAGAGTATTAGAAAAAATACATGGAGGTTATTTTGTTTCAAAGTATATCATTAAAATTCAATGCTATGAAAGAAAACTTAATGTATGCAGTCATTATGTATCTGCATATGAAATAAAAGCACAGACTAAAAACTATAAAAGGTAAGTTTAGATGAAGAACTTTTGGGTGGTTTAGGTTTATATGTCTTTTATTATTGTTATAATAATATTTTTAAACAATTACACATAAATGCTGCTACTAGTGTCTTATTATTATTACTAGTAGCTTACACTAATCTTAATGGCTTATGTATATATTTTAATTTTAATAAATTTAAACAATTCATACATTTTCCAAAATAAATAATTATATTATATATATATATATATATGTTATATATATATATATTACAAGAGAGTAAAAATGAAAACAAAAGCATCCAAAATCCTACAAAAATTCTAAATTAAGTTTTTTGTCTTTGCATATTTATATGAATAGAGGGAAAATAATGGAGTTCCATCCAGGAATGGATGATGCATAGTTTAAGAATAGCTCTCTATTAAGAATCACTAAAAGATCCGCACAATGTTGTAAAATTTATATTTGAAATATACATTGGCTTCAAAGAACTACCAAGGCAGTGAGAAGTTGTGG
Organism: Rhinolophus hipposideros; assembly: GCF_964194185.1. Classification (NCBI taxonomy): domain Eukaryota; kingdom Metazoa; phylum Chordata; class Mammalia; order Chiroptera; family Rhinolophidae; genus Rhinolophus; species Rhinolophus hipposideros. The sequence goes on along the minus strand of NC_138057.1, from coordinate 56,373,775 downwards.
GACCAAGATTTAAGAGAGGAGAGAAACCAAGTGAGGGAAATCCAAAATTTAGGGCACTTTTCCTCTCAAGACACACTGCCAGTTCTCAAAGTAAAAATGAGAGGCTGAAAAGGTGAGCACAATTTTCTTTATTCTCACAGAATGAGGGAAAGAAAAATTTGAGTTCAACGCATCCCAAGTAAGAGGGGCTCTGCACTTTCAGTGAGATTCTGAAAAGCTGTAAGGGTGAACTAGCAACAAACTAGCCCTCAAAAGAGCTGAAGCTCAGATTTGTATCTGATCTCAGTTTTGATGGGATTAAGCTGATCTGTCGGGAAGAACTGTCTACAAGAGCCATAGGAAATCTTCCCTAGAGGAAGAAAACATCACCCAGAACCTCAAATTATCTCTAAAATTTTTCATAAACAATACCTGGTACTCAGTCAAAACAAAAACAAAACAAACAAAAACCAGGTGTATAAACGATGAGATTTACCTGAAAAACAAGAGGGAAAAAAAAAAAACAGAAAGCAAACTCACAAGTGATACAAATATTGGTATCAAAGACAGATAAATTATTATATATTCTAACAATAAAATGAGAAGATGGAGAATTTCAGCAGAAAACTGAAAAGAGTAAATCAAATGGAAAAGTTCAGAACTGAAAAACAAAATGTAAATTGACAACAGGAGATTAAATACAACTGAAAAGACGAGTGAAGTGTAAGGCTTTGGGCGAAATAATGAGGCTAAGAGAGTCAGGCGGGTTGAGAAAAGTAAGTGCTTTATTCTGCGCCCCTGGGTGAGGTTCACCGGTCTGCAGATGGGGCCAGTGAAGTCGCGCCCAGAGCAGAGCGAGGGAGGCATATGTGCAAGTTTTGGGGTGGGGGGTTGGCTGAGTGAGGTGGGAGTTGAGCAGGCCCCCCAGTGCAGATCGGGCATGGGCAGCTGCATCGGGGAGTTGTTTATCGCACCAATGATCTGCTGCCTTTTCGGGGGAAACGCCAGGGGCCCCAGTTTCCATCATGCGAGGAGGGGCTGACTTGGTAGAGGGGTATGACTTGGCTCCTGGCCGCTTTGATCATGCCCATAGCTGACCTAACATGAAGTAGAACCATCACAAGAAAATATACAGGCTGCAGCATGCAGAATCAAAATGAAAAAATACAGAAATTAACATAAAAGACACATGAAATATGATGAATGCTTTCAAGAAAAAGAGAAAATAAAGCAAAAGCAATATTTAAAGAAATAATGGTGTTGCCACGCAGCAGCTTAACCGTTTGTCTCCTTGTACTTGCCCCCAAAGAAAGGAGAGTCTGTGAGACAGATCGTTTCAGGGACTTTGCTTAACCTTTGTGTTTGCACCTTATGTCTCTGTTTGGCCCCAGAAAGATGGCTGGTCAGCCAATGAAGAGTAAGATTCCTCACAGAAGGAACAACTCAAGCCAGGCACAGTCGAGTAGGGACCAATGGGAGAACTCATGTGGATTAATATACGTGGGCACAGCCCCCCACCTTCCCCAGGCTAAAAAAAGCCTCTGCCTCTGTGGCTGCACCCCTTCCCAAAACCTGCAAGGGAAGAGATTCAATGGTGTGCTCTCCATCTATTCATATGTATAAAGGTTTTTGTTTCTTGGGGAAGTTGAGACTTATGGTCCAGCTGCCTGCAGGCAAGGGTGATTGGCTTGAATCAGTTTCCTATTATGGTGTATAGGATTCACAGATCTTGAGATTGACAAGCTTTATCTCCTTTGCTTCCCCACCTAACTAATAAAAGCTAATGCGTAGGCCCGATTAGGCACCACAGCCCAGACCTTGAGGATGCAGGTCCCTTGGCCCTCACACTTAAACTCTATTCATGGCTACTGTCTTTTCTTAACCCTGCACCGCTCTTCTCGCTCCCCACAACCTTCGTCATGCTGGGCGCAACATAATGGCAAAACTTTTCCCCAAAAATGACAAAAACAGCAAGAAGTGCTACAAACTCCAAGAAGAGTAATTACAAAGAAAACCATACCTAAGCACATCATGGTCAAACTGCTGAAAAACAAAGAGAAAATCTTAAAATCAACCAGAGGAAGAGAGATATATTATCTTTAAAAGAGCAGTTCTAAAACCATCAGCTGATTTCTCAACAGGAAAGAAAAAAACGCAAGAAAACAATGGAATGATACCTGCAAAGTATTAGAAGAAAATACTCCCTAACACAGAATTCTATATCCACCAAAAATATCCTTCCAAGTTTAAGACAAAATACATTTAAACAAAAAGTGTAAGGATTTGTGATCAGCACAAACACATTAATGGAAATACAAAAGGGAGTTCTTCAAGAGAAAGGATAAAATCTCAGAAAGAAACACTGAAATGCAGAGTAAAATGTTGAACAATGATATGGGTAAAATATGTCAGTGTACTTAAGTGAATATTGACTACAAAATAATAGTAATAATGTCATATGGAGTTTAAAATGTATCATTAATATCCTTGACATTAGCAGCACACAAGGCAAGAGGGGGAATCTGCTCTACCATCTTTGCATAATCCAGAATTAGTATAGTAATATAAACATATATAAATACATATATAATATACAAGTATTTGATTAATCAGATGAAGGCAAGAAAGGAGAGAAAAAGAACATCGACTAGTAGGACAAATGAGTATTAGGATGATAGGTTTAAACTCAACTACCGTATATCAAAAATGCATTGAGTGTGAATAGATCAAATACATAATTAAAATAAAACGCTGCCAGACTGCCAGATTAAACATAACCAGCTCAATCATGTAGAACAGACACATCATAAATGAGATTGAGAGTAAAAGGATGGCAAAATTATATATGCCATGCAAACACTAACCAGAAGAAAGCTAATATGTCTTCACTACTATAAGACAAAGCAGACTTTAAGGCAAAAAGCTTTACTAGACAGACATAAAGAGGAACATTTCAAGGTGATAAAAGTGTACATCTAAAAAGAAAATACAGTAAGTCTAAATTTCTATAAATCTAAAAACACTACCTCAAAAAACTGACAGAAATCAAAGAAACAGAAAAAGCCACATCACAGAGCCTTGAACGCAGTCTTCTCAGTAACTGACAGCAGCAGATACACCATCCATAAGGATGTAGATTTGAACAGTATTAACAAATGACCGTACGGACAGACAGAGAACAATGCACCCAACTAGTGTCAAATACACATTCTTTTCAAACACCACAGAATATTGACCAAATTATCCAAAATCTGAGACAAGGATCAAGTTTCAACAAATTTCAGATTTACATAATATAGGTTATGTCCTGACTAACCACAGTAAAATTAAGCTAGTAATTAATACCAAAAAGATAACTGAAAAATCCCCATATGTTTCAAAATTAACCAATGCCCTTCAAAATAGCTCATGGGTTAAAGAATATAATGAAAGTGAGAAATACGTGAAATGAATGACAATAATTTTTTTGGAAACCACATGTCCATTTTTAGAGATGAAGAACTAAAGCCACACTTAGAAGAGCATTTATGGCTTACATGTGCATATTAGAAAAATGAAAAAGGCTGAAAATCAATTATCTCAGCACTCACCAGAAGCTAGAAAGAGAAAAGGGCATCAAATTAAACCCAAAAAAAGCTTAAGAGAGCAAAAAATAAAGATAAGATCAGAAATTAATTTTTTTAAAAAACCTTATGAGTGAATCAACAAAGCAAAAAGTTGCTTCCTTGAAAGGCCTAATAAAATTAACAAACTCCCCCCAGACCAAGAAAAATGACAAAAAAACAGGAATTAAAAAAGGACATCAACTACAGTCTCTACAGACATTAAGATATAATAAATGGATATTAACAACTTTATGCCAATAAATTTGAAATAATAAATCAGATAGACTAATTCCTAGAAAAACATAACTTAGAAAAAGTATCAGGAAGTTTGAATAGTCCTATATCCTTAGAGAAACTGAATACCGTGTTTCCCTGAAAATAAGACCTACCCGAACCATCAGCTCTAATGTATCTTTTGGAGCAAAAACTAATATAAGACCCAGTCTCATATTATATAAAAGCCGGTATTATTATATTATACTATTATATTATATTATATTATATTATATTATATTATATTATATTATATTATATTATATAATTATATTATACCCTGTCTTATATTACATAAGACCGGGTCTTATATTAATTTTTGCTCCAAAAGACACATTAGAGCTGATGGCCTGGCTAGGTCTTATTTTCGGGGAAACAAGGTATAATCTGGTATTTTTTCATATAGCAATGTATAATATTGCTAACATTTCCTTATGTCATTAAATATACTTGTTCAGTGATAGAGGACATTTATTATAGTAGTTAGATTAGGGTTTCATTTAAACTTTACTAATTCTTAACCACGTGACCTGTGATAAATTATATAATCTCTTTATGCCACAATTTTTTAAAAAAATATTGGCCTCATAGATCGGATATCACATTTACTTAGCACAGTGCCTTGGATCTAATAAATGAGGACAGGATAGCAATGTTTCATGACTGCATAGTAGTGGCCTATTTTCCCCTCTTATAAATGCTACAAGAAAATCCTTGTTTATCTACCTTTACACATATTCCTAATTTCCTCAGGATAAAATCCCGGAAGTAGAAGTAATGAATCAAAAATGATTCATGATGTATAGGACCTAATTATCCTTCAGAAAAGCTGAATCAACGTAGGCTTCCACAAACAGTATAAAAATGCTCATTTTCTACACCCTTGTCCATCAGGACATTATCCTTTTATATTTTTGCCAATTTGGTAGGACAAAGTGGTAGATCAGTACGGTATTTATTTTGCATTTTATTATTTAGATAATGTAAACATTCATTAGATCTCGTGGCATCTGTAATTGTCCTTTCATAAGTTGACTTTTTATATCTTTTACCAGAGCAGAGAAGAGAGGAACACTGGTAGAAATCACAAAGTCCTGTGATCAAGGCAAGCATCTGTTCGTTCACAAATTGGCCCCCTTACATGGAGGGCAAGGAGAGACAAAGAACAAGGCAGACCATTCCAGATTGGTACAAGGCAGGTTTAAAAAGCAAGGGAACTTACATATGAAGCTTGTCTTCTGCAGCCACACCTGCCTGCCAGAATCTTAAAAGTTTATGTAGAGGTCTTACTGAGGTTCACTCATGAATTCAGTCCAGATCGTCTCAACGACACGTGGCTTTCTCAAGGCTGCATCCTTGAAAATGGCTCCCACTGTGGGAATGGTGGGCGGAAGGTATATTCCAAGGACAGGGGAGGAGTTGAGGAGCATCCAAATAGCCCGGATTTAGGTCTCGGGTGAGGGTTGGGGCACACCATCTCAATTACCTTCTCCAACAATAATACCATCTGAAAATGTTTTAGCTAGTTTTCCTTTTCCGAAGAACCAAAAATTCTTTGCACGTGGGTCTTCTTCTTAATAGCCCTTCTTTCATCCATTTTTCTTCTGGAATACTTGTATTTTTTCCATATTGATTTATAAGAGCTCTTTATAGAGTTGTTTACCTTTGAATTCTGCTTAGGTATATTTACTTTCATCCTTATTTAATAATGAAAGTATTAAGGTAATGGATTTGTCTCTAATTACAGTTTTGGTCATAGCCAACAGGTTCGTACAGGGAGTTTTCTCATTACCATTATCTTCTCAATTTTTGCATCTGCAATTTGTTTTTCATAGTATCTGGATTTAGTACATAAATATAAAAGAGAAAACAAAATCAAGACAACACATTATTTGTTAGGTTTTGATTTTCTTTAATAATTAATGAATATGAAACAAAGCACATTGAAACCATACCATGAGCAGATTCTCAACTAGAGGAGTTGGGTTTTTTCTCAATTCAAAGGTGACAGAAAAATATATGGGAACAGGGAGAGAATATGGATTCTAAAAGGCAAAAATTATATTAATACATATTCACTGTCAGTAGTTGAAATGATATTGCACCCCTTATCGAATAATGTCTTAACATACCAAAAGTAATCTGTAACTCTTAGGTCTCACAAAAGGAGAGAATTCCAATGCCAGGCTGTGGACAGGCACCAGCTGTGGTTGAGTTGTTTAGTGATCTCACGTGAAAAACATGTCACCACAACAAACTGCCCTGTGGTCTGTTCTACCGGGACTAGTAATTACTTCCACAACTCACAATGTATGGAGCATTGTTTGCATTGTTGCATTGACAATTTAGAAATTGTTGACATTTCCAAAAGAGCCATCTGATAAGAGATTATGAAATTGAGGACAGTCTTTGGCTTCTTGTCAAATTAAGCTCCTGTTAAATGCCTAGAGAGGCCATGAGAAAGCCCAAAAAGGCCTGTAGGATTGCACATTTTAATGAACAGATGCTGAGACACTGACTGAACCAAGGCACTTCCTAAACTTTCACATTGCACCTTTTCAGAAGAAAGCTACGTGTAAAATCTGTGCAATATTTGAGAAAAACGGGCAACCCTAATTTTGTTTAATTATGTTGATAAAATTAATAGTTAATACCCTCCCTGATGAGCTGATATCTAATCGTATCAAAAAGAACAAATTGTGCCCCACCCAATGAAATACAGTAAAATGGGCTGTGAGAGCTTGGGGTAGCAAAGTAAAAAAAGGTAAAATATACAACTGCAAAAAGGATATTAAAAAAAAAAAAGGATATTAATTCTAGCCCCTATTTTGGCACAAATGATCCTGTTCCCATCAAAGCTAAACTGTAAGAACCTGAGGCACTGGCTTTTTTCAGATGTCACAGACATAGAGGATTTCTTGACATCAGCATTTTTCCAAACTGAATTCCAATAGAATCCTTATGACCAAGCACACATTCAACATTGGTCTGGGAACACCATATGGAATATATTTTGTAAAAGAATGTTTATTGACGTGCATACAACATATTGCCAAGTCGTGCAACACTATGTATGCACAGTTAGTCACAATTGTTTTATTATATATTCTATATATTATTTTGTGTGTATATATAAAATATAAATATATGTAAAATATAGTTACATACTATATATTTTGTTATTATATATACTTATACAGTTGATCTTCATTAATCTTAGATTCCATATTTGCAAATTTGTCTACTTGCTAAAATTTATTTGTAACCCCAAAATCAATACTCATGGCACTTTTATGGTAATTTGCTGACGTACAAAAAGTGGGGAAAATTCTGAGTTGCCTAACACTCATATTCTTAGCTGGGGCTGAACAGGTGAATTCTGCCTTTTTATTGTAGCTCTCACACTGTAAACAAATGTTTTTGTGTGTGGTTTATTTAGTAGTTTTGCTCTACCTCCCCAAGATTCATTTTTTTGTCATATATATATGTACATATTTGTGTGTGTGTGTGTATAATATATATATAATATATATACTGAAGCATAAATCAGCATTAAAAACTCTAGAATAGCAAAGAACTGAAGTTAAACACTGAAACACCTTAAATATAAATCATATGATAATTATGGCTAGAGGTTGCAAATAGCGGAATAGAATGTTTTGAAAAGAACAGATATTTTAAAAACAAATTTATCTACAATAACCTGGAGAGGATTCTGAGAAGATGTGACACATATTTATGACTCTGAAAGCCTCCCATGTGCAATTCCCTTCTTAGGTAGACAGGAAAATCCTGTTCCATAATTACCTTGGAATATAAAGAAGGATTTTCACTACATGCCTAAAAACTTTCTGCAAAAAAGGTACAATTAAGAGGAGGGTGGACAGCCTATATGCTTTGTTCTCCACCAATAGTCACATGCTGAGAATATGCCCTGCTGGCATCTCCTTTCTGCAGACCTTGCCAAAAGCAGACCTTCCCACTGGGCAACAGCAATCAACTGCCTAAACTAAAGGGATCTAACAGGTCTCTTATCTGTGCATGCACAAAAATAATTAGCTTAGTTCTGATTTGCCTGTTTTTGTAAGTATAAGAACACTGAGAAACTGCGAGAAACATCCACTGTATTTACCCAAAACGTTTCGTCAGGAAGAGGACCTATAGAAAATGCATTTTACTGTTTAAAATTTGCAAAATGAATTAATATGATTCTGACTCAGCAACGTCTGAGTGTTTACAAACTCATAAATAAGCCAAACCATCCATGCCAAGAATATTTCTTGAATGAAAGGTAAATAGCTACAGGGCCTTCGGTTGGTGTCTTGATAAATGAAGTAATTAGTGTAACAGTGACCTAATACTCCTGTTATGGGAAAGCATGCTAAGAAACTACAAGTAATTTATTACATCACGTATGCCCATATTTTCCACTTAAAAAAGATATAGCACACTTACATGTGTGATTCATGAAATAAATTAATAACTATAATTCTGACTTATGTGGGTACAATTTCCAAGAAACTTGAAGAAATTCACACAATTTCACCCAGAATGTTTGCTTCTTGGAAAGATAGGTCTTTTCCCAAAAAGGTCAAATCACTACTTTTTATGAGAAGTCAGCTAAATGCTCACCAGATATTAAGGCTTCTAAACAGTTTACATCCTTCTAGAACGGATGTCCCTGAATTTTGTCTTAAAGGGCCAGATACTAATTTTTTTTGGTTTTGCAGACCATATGGTCTCTGTCACAACTATTCATAGTTGTGCAAAAGACTGACAATATGTCAACAAATGGGCATTGCTATTTCAATTAAATTTATTTACAAAAACAGGCAGAGAGCCAGATAACATTTATTTACAAAAACAGGCAGAGAGCCAGATTAAATTTACTTACAAGAACAGGCAGAGAGCCAGATATGGCACTAGGGCCCTATTTTGCTGACCCCTCGCTCTAAACCTTTCCTCTTGAATTCACAGTTAATGCAAAACAAAGTGTGAGGAGAGGGGCAGGAAATACTCCCCTCCATCCCACCGTTTGTCCCCAAATAAGAGCTCTGAGTTCTGGCAGGTTTTCCAAATAGTATTACCATGTTTTCCCAAAAATAAGACCTAGCCGGACAATCAGGTCTAATGTGTCTTTTGGAGCAAAAATTAATATAAGACCTGGTTTTATTTTACTATAAGACCCGGTCTTTAACATAACATAACATAACATAACATAACATAACATAACATAACATAACATAACATAACATAACATAACATAACATAACATAACATAACAACATAACATAACATAACAACACCGGGTCTTATATTAATTTTTAATACACTGTAATAGCCAGTCCCTCAGGCAAGCCGAGGAGAATCTCTCTTTTGTCTTGCTTGTTAGTATCCAGATTATTCCTGAGAATCAGTGAAGATGCAGAGGACATTTTCAAACAAATCTGTAATATGTAACTCAATCTCACTTCAAAGGGATCCTCTTCTGTCTCAGAGAAAAGCATTTTAACCTGAAACACCACGTTTTAAAGAAAATCTAATACCGGTGTGTCTTAGCCTGCCATCTTGTGGCAAATTGGAGTATGGAAAGGGGAATTGGACCAACACAGCAGGAACAAGCTGGAACGTCTGCTTTGTAACAGGCACTCTGGAACATGTGCTAGACACTGGGGCTACAGGCTATACAAGGAGTCAGAAAAGCATCTTACCTTCAAGGAGTTTACAATCTGTAGAGGAGACATTATTAATCCAAAAGAAGTACACAAACATATGTAAATTTACAACCATGAAAAAATGCTCTGAAGGAGCTTTACACAGGGCTCTGAAAGTGAATAAAAGTGATTTAAACTAGGGAGGGAAGGTGGAGGAAGTATTCATACGAAAGAAAGGATTAAGCTGAGGAACTTACCAGGTGAAAAGTGAAGGAATTTCAGAAAGGGAACACTGAGGCTGGAGGAAAGCATGGAGGACACTGATATGAGATAAAGGCAGGGTGGTAAAGAGGGGTCAGATTGTGCAGGGCGTCAGAAACCGTGAAAATGAGGGTTTTTTCTTTATCCTTAAGGGTTTTTTCTTTATCCTTAAGCAGAGGGAAACCATAAAAAGGTTTGAAGCAAAGGAAGAGTGACAAAATAAGATTTACATTTCAAAAAGATCACACTGTGTATCAGCCAGGGTCCAATCAGGAGACAGAAACCACGAGTATATAGCAATTTGGGAAAGTTTAATATCAAGGATTATTAACTACTTAGTAGGAGACTGGAGTAACTGGAGACTGGCCTATTAGAAATAAAGAGAACTCAAAAAACATAAGCAAAGCAAATACAAGGAGCAACCGCTCCCCGAGGAAGAGCCTCCCACCCCCAGGGCTGAGACCCAGACCTTGTGGAAGAGGGAAGCATGTGGCTCCCTGTGTGGAAAGGAAGTCGCAGTGGTGGAAATTGCTGAATATCCCCCCTCTAGGGTACCGGGGGAAGCCATTCAAACCGAGGTAACTCTCTGGGGTCACTCTGCTGTGAAACCACTCAAGAGATGCACCACGTGAAGCTTCTGGCTGCTGGGTGCTGCTGGCCACGATGCACTACAGGAACTGGCTCAGGAACCTGGTGCTGGAGAAGCCCGGCACTGGGAAAGCCATGCATGCTGAAGAGCCTGCCGAGAGCAGTACATCCCACTAGGAAAGGAAACGCTCCTCCTCCAGTGTCTCTCCACTGCCCTCTACTGACAGTTTAGCATCACACAGCTGGCAAAGGCATCTAACAGTACAGCTCTAGCCCCCGTCTGCTCAGGTCTCCTTACCTCTAGAAGAAGGCTCTCTAAGGGGAGTTCTCTTCCAGGAAACCACCACACCAACTCCCTACCATAAACCCACTTGACCCAGAGAAAACTCCCTCATCATTGCCTTTCTCTCATAACTACAACTTGTTCCTAAATCTAATTTGAACTTGACCCAAGGGAAAGAAACTGGACTTGTCCCACCTGCAAAGCTTTGAATTAACAGCTTCACTGCCAGCCACAGATAACATTTCAAGGAGAGAAAATTGGTATTTCGACTGTAAAGAGACAACTTTTTTTTAAACTTCTGATTTGCGTGGGTAGGGCTGCAAAATATTCCATCATATGTACATAACTATGTTTTAATTAAAAATTTCCCTATTGACAGACTGCAACCAAATTTTTTTCATTAGCACGAATTCCTAGAAATCAAATTGCCATGTGGCAACCAATGGATATTGGTGCAAATTCAACACCAACAGAAATCCCCAATTTGTGGTGCGGTGAGGAAGGCAATGTTATTCAGTGCCAACAAATCAATTGTAATCTGCACGTCTGTGGAACAGCTCAATAGTGTTACAGATCAATTATAAGAGAGCACAACTGTGGAACAGCAAGGAAGCTGTGGCAGGCCTCAAATGACAACCCTCTCCGAATAGACAGCTCTCGTCCAACCAGACATCGTTGCTATTTCAGCTCCAGTTGGGGAAATGGAGTCCTCAGCCTATCGGCCAAAGCACTGTGTGAACTGGAAGGGAGCTGACTTATATAGAAAGAAGTCTCTGCCCCTGATCCCTGATTGGTCTGTCTTCGTGCAAATGAGGACTCCAAATCCTCACATTTTTTATTGGTCCAAAAAGCACTGTCCTGATTGGTCAAAATGAAGCCATTCTGATTGGTCGGTGCAAATGCTAATGGTGATATAGTTGTACAGCTCAGATTGGATGGGGAAAGTCTCAGTCCTATTGGTAGAAATATGATTCTAGAAACTTCTTTATAAGGGTTGGCTCAGATTGCAGGAACACTGTACAGGCAGGCATTTCAGTGCAGGCTTCTCCCTGAAGCATAGCTTGCTTAGGAGGCCCCGGTTTAGCATTGACTGCTAGGCTGTTTATAAATTTGAGCCCAGGTAGCCACCAGGAGCCCTTCTTGGTTGGTATATTCTTTCTGGGATTTTAACGGTGAGGTGGGGCACAGCAGGCAGGCTTTGGAACCCACGTACTGGAACCAGCTCTCCCACTATCACGTTTGCAGCGAGCATGTGTCACCAGTCAGCGCTTTTCACGTCCATCTTACCTGCTCCTACATGCCTCCTTTGGAAGATGCAGTCACTCCTCCTGCTTCCTTGCAGAACCTGTTTCTAGATGGTTGTGGGGGGTGGGGGGTGGGGCTTCTGGAAGCTTCCTGTTCTGGAGAGCATGCCGCTCCACAGCCGCCCACCGACCCTGACACCTGCATTCATCCACCTACCTGGGGACTGAGCAGGACTCTGGGGAAGGAGGGAGCCTATCAGGCCTAGGCCCCCACCTCCCTTTCACACCACTAGTAGCTCTGGGCAGGTGGGGGTGGTATTCTACTTGAAGATTTGTTGTGAGGGTTAAGAAAATACTTAAACCTCCGGATGCTTAAAGAGCGCAAAGAAATTGCAGTTATTGTTACCTGCCCCCATGTCTACTCATCTTCCCTCTGGTGTCAGTAATAATTTGGCTCTGCCTCTCCAACTGATTTTATGTGCTCAGTCATCTTTCACCTTCTCAAGAACTAACCAGTTGCCACTCCTATGGCCTTCACTTTGTCCTTTCCTAACTGGATCTTCTCCTTCAGCCCATCTTCCCCATCATTTATACACAAATATCCTCCTAGTCTCTTGGCTCCTCACAGCTCTATCTACCGCTCCTTGCCGCGCTTCCTGTCTCATGAAAGGTGGAAAAGGTTATCACATCTGTCTCTTCTTCCCTCCCACAGCATCTGCTTCACTTCAATCTGGCTTCTTCCACCTGCTCCACTAAAACTGCTCCCAGCAAGGTCTTCCGAGGCTGTGTCATTAAATCCAGTGAACACTTTCCGTGCTGTGCTGTCTACAGAAACTGACACCTCTGCCTGTAATCGTTGTAACCCCTCTGCTGCTCCCTCTGGTACCCATAATGCTCACACTCCTGCTTTCCCTCCCTCTCAGATCATACTTTATCTGTTGCAAGTTTCTCTTTTTTGCCCTGCCTCCCTCTGCTAGTTCCCAGGTCATACTAGCCCTGTTTCTTTCACTCTCCACACTTTAGTGGGTGAGCTCTTGCATGTCACTGTGTTGGTGTGCCAAGGATTCCTAGGCCCACACCTCTAGCCTAGGTTTCTCGTCTGAGGTTTGACTCCTGGCTATCCCACCGGAACCTCAGACTTAGCACCTCCTAACAAGTCTGCTTCACCTTCTGTACATTGTCTTTCTTTTGTGTTCTTCATCTCAGTTGATGGCATTAATGTGCTGTCTCAAAACAGAAATCAACAAGCTACCTCCAATGCCTCCTTCTCCATTATACCCTGTTGTGGGTTGAATTTCTTAGGAAACAGACTCTTGTTTGTAGGTATTTTATGGAGGGGGTCGTGCTTTCAGGAACAGCACCTGTGAGGGCTGAGGGAGGGAGGAAGGGGTGGGGGAGGGAGCTAAACAGTTGATGCAATTCCAACAGTGGCCTCGGGCAATGGTATGGCGACCTCTGGACCTGGATGGCCCTTCAGAATTCTTCCATTCTGAGGCAAGGGGTGGGACAATCAACCTGGCACTAGATGTGGGCGCCTTTTAGGAGGGGGCATGTCCTTGAGTGAGGTCGCTCTATTTGCTGATGGAAATTCCTGTAGAGAACTAGGCTGGAAAGCACCAGCCATCAAAACTCCCAGCAGCTGGAGGGATGAGGACCTAATCTGAAAAAGGGAACCTGGGCATCACACCATGGCACCCACTACAGCCTTCATATTCAGAGTTGGTAACTAAGCATTTTGCCTATTTCTACATTTTAATTTTCAAAATTTTCAAACTCTCTCTTCAGACTACCCTCTTTACTATTCAATAAATACGGTACCTGAAAGTCTAAAATGCCCCAGTCACTGTAACAGGGAAGGAACAGTGGGTCAAGCAGACTCAGTTCCAGCTTTCAAGATGCTTGCAGTCTAGTTGAGGGGTGAATAATCATCCAAATATATACTTTGAAATTATGATATGTTCTGAAGAAAAATTAATAGCAGACTGCTATGAGGTCATATAACAAGGGAGGCTTGCCCAGTGGGGAGTGGGGTGGAGGCAGGGAAAGCTTCCCTGAAGAAATGTCATTTGAGCCAGAATCTGAAAGATTAATGGGTGCTAACCAGGTGTATGTGCCTGGTTGTTGAGGTGGGGTGGGAGCGGGAGAGGTGTAGACAGGCTGAGGGAACTGCCAATGCAAAGGTCCTGAGACAGGTGGGACAAAGTATTGGACAACCTGAAAGAAGACCAGCATGTCTGGAATGCAGAAACTGAGGGGGAAGAGTAATAATTGATGAAGACGAAGAGGCCAGATCCAGGTCAGGAGCCAGATCCTACAGAGCTAAATATTTGAGTCTTGTTTCCTAAAAATAATGCAAGTAAACAGTTTAAATCTCTGTCATCTAAGTGACATACCTTAGTTAAGCAGAACATTCAACTATCCCCAATCAATGCAGATAAAATGGATCATAGAGATACATGAAATGGTTAAAAGCTAAATTCTGTTCATGTTAAATGCTGGCAGCAAAAAAAAAAAAAATTGAAATGCAGATACTATTATTACTACAATAGCCTGTTTCTCTACCTCTAATGGCTGCTTGGGTTCCTCTGAACAATAATACCTCGCTGTTACTGACTGCTTCTAAATGCTAGTGTACTAAGGGCTTTGCATAAATTACCTGACTTAATACAACATCCATCCCTACAAAGTGGATACTATTTACAAACTGAGCAACAGAGAGTGCAACTTGCCCAAGTTCTCACAGTCAGTAAATGGCAGAATAAGACATGGAGCCAGATATCTAGTTACAAAGCTAAAAGCTCTTGACTGTTACCCTGAAATAACCCACCTAGGTTTTGGAAAACACACAACCTCACCTGAGTGTGAATATTTTCACACTGCCTTGGACTTTCTCCCATCATGCCCTATTTACCAGATCACACTCCTTTTATAAATCAGTGCCAACCTGACTCAAGCCCAGGTTTGGGACACACGCACCCTTAGACAGCGCACAACAAACCACAGGCTATCTTTTGAGGGCTACCCCTAGAGTCAGAGCACTTTCTCCTGATAGATCCCACCCAGTTCTGACTTATTCTCCTTTTACCAGCCTATCATTTTGATGCCCCAATTTTCTGATAGCTAAACTCACCAGTTCTAATGGATATGTTAGAGAAATGCAAACTTACCTGTATTTAAGCCAAAGAAAACCAAGAAGGCCAATCCACTTTAATATGCTAATAACATGATTATTGTTCTATCATCCTGTTTGCGATGTTCAAGTTCACACTCTATTCTTTTTTTTTTTTTCAGTTACAGTTGACATTCAATATTGTTTTATATTAGTTTCAGGTGTATAGCATAGTGGTTAGACATTTATATAATTTATGTAGTGATCCCCCCAATTAGTCTCATAGCCACCAGGCACCATATGTAGTTACTACAATATTACTGATTATATTCCCTATGCTGTACTTTACATCCCCATGTCTATTTTGTAACTACCAATCTGTATTTCTTAATGCCTTCAACTTTTTCACCAATTTCCCTAACTCCCTCTCCCCTCTGGCAACCATCAGTTTGTTCTCTGTGTCTATGAGTCTGTTTCTGTTTTGTTTATTTTGCTTTTTATATTCCACATATAAGTGAGATCATATGGTATTTGTGTTTCTCAGTCTGACTTATTTCACTTAGCATAATACCCTCGAGGACAAACCATGTTGTTGCAAATGTAAGATTTCATTCTTCTTTATGGCCAACTAATATTCCATTGTATATATGTGCCACAATTTCTTTATTCAGTCATCTATTGATGGGCACTTGGGTTGCTTCCATATCTTGGCTGTTAGTGGTAAATAGTGGTGCAGTGAACATAGGGGTGCATATATCTTTTCAAATTAGTGTTTTGGATTTCTTTGGATAAATACCCAGAAGTGGAATTGCTGGGTCATAAGGTAGCTCTATTTTTAATTTGTTGAGGAATCTCCAAACCATTTTCCATAATGGCTGTACCAATTTGCAATCCCACTAATATAATAAAGGCCATTCATGACAAACCCACAGCTAACATCATACTCAATGGGGAAAAGATAAAAGCATTTTCCTTAAGATCAGGAAGAAGACAAGGATGCCCACTTTGACCATTTTTATTCAACACAGTACTGGAAGTCCCAGCCACAGCAATCAGACAAGAAAAGGAAATAAAAGCATCCAAATTGGAAAAGAAGACATAAAACTGTCATTGTTTGCAGATGATATGATACTATATAGAAAGAGAACTCTAAAGATTCCACCAAAAATCTATTAGAACTGATCAATGAATTCAGTAAAGAATCAGGATACAATATTAATATTTAGAAACCAATTGCAGTTTTATACATCAATAATGTACTATCAGAAAGAGAAACTAAGAAAACAATCCCATTTACAACTGCAGTAAAAAATAAAAAATAAAATCCCTAGTTATGAAGCTAACTAAGGATGTATGTAAAAGACCTGTACTTGGAAAACTACAAGACACTGAAGAAAGAAATTGAAAAAGATACAAATAAATGGAAGCATATACCATGCTTTTGGATAGAAATAATTAACATCATTGATATGTCCATACTACCCAAAGCAATCTATAGATTCAATTCAATCCCTATCAAAATAACAATGGCATTTTTCACAGAACTAAAACAAATAATTTTAAAATTTATATGGAACCACAAAAGCAAAGGAAACCACCAACAAAACAAAAAGACAGCCTACTGAATGGGAGAAGATATTCGCCAATGATACATCTGATAAGGGGCAAATATTCAAAATTTATAAAGAATTCATATAACTCAAAACCAAAAAAGCAAACAACCCAATTAAAAAATGGGCAAAGGACCTGAATAGACATTTCTCCAAAGAGGACATACAGATGACCAACAGACATATGAAAAGATGCTCAACATCACTAATCATCAGAGAAATGCAAATTAAAACCACAATGAGATATCACCTCACATCTGTCCGAATGGCTATCATCAGTAAATCAACAAACAACAAGTGTTGGTGAGGATGCAGAGAAAAGAGAACCCTCATGAACTGTTGGCGGGATCACCCTCTATTCTTAAGAGCAGGTGGTAGAATGTTCCAAATTGCAGGTTTATAAACAATTATGAAAATATCCACTAGATGTCAGCCTTGAGCCACAATGGGTTTTCCTGGGGCAAGAAGTACTCTTAGTAAGGAGCAAACATTTGAATTTGGGTGATTTCCTTTGCAGTGTGAACTAAGACAGGAACTGTAGTTAGCTTTTTGTATGAACACCATGGTTGGGTTTTCCAATTAGTATAATTAGATCAATAAATTAGATCACATCACTGCTCACAATGTGAGCAAAGGGGATATAAGCTCCAATGTGTGCCCTTCACTAGAGTAAAAACCAAAGTCCTTACCACAGCCTATAACACCCCACTCCTCCCATTCTTCCATCCTCACCCAGTTCAGCCACATTGTCCCCTGATCACACTGAAACTTTTTTCCCAGAAATACTTGTATCGTCGACTCTCGTAAGATTCAGGACATTGTGGTCACCTTCTCACAGAGGACTTCCTGGACACCCTTTCTAAAATGGCACCCAGCCTGTACCACCCCACCCATACTTATTTTTCTTCAAACACTTATCACTGCCTGACATATTTACTTACTTATTATTAGTCTCTCTCTCGAATGTTAGTTCTCTGAGAGCAGGTATTTGTCTTGTTCACTGCTTTATTCCCAGAGTCTAGACAGTACAAGGCTTATAGGAGGTGCTCAATAAACATGAAATAAATAAATGACTTTAATTCAAAGATCTTCAGAGAAGATGTCATACAAAGGTCAATTAAGTTTGCGAACTGATCCTAGAAAAACTGCTACATGCCTCATTGCTGAATATCACTACGGTCACCTTTGAAGTACTCCCCTGGGGAAGCTATGCACCGACACCAGCGCCTAGTCCACCCTTCAAATCAATTTTGGAACTCTTTTTGTGGAATGACCATCAGAGCTGTCATCCTATTGCGCTTGATTTCCTGAATGTCATCCAAATGTCTTCCTTTCAATATTTCCTTTATCTTCGGGTAAAGAAGTCATTGGGGGCCATATCAGGTGAGTAGGGAGTGTGTTCCAAAATTTGTTTACTGGCTAAAAACTCCCTCACAGACAGTGTCCGTGTGAGCTGGTGCATTGTCGTGGTGCAAAACCCATGACGTGGTGAAAAGTTCAGGTCATATAACTTTTTCACGCAGTCTATTCAACACTTCCAAATAGTAAACTTGGTGAACTGTTTGTCCAGTTGGTACAAATTCATAATGAATAATCCCTCTGATACCAAAAAAGGTTAGCAATATCATTGCAACAAGTTCACGAAATTGTCAGACCTCATTATTCAGTCATCCATTTGTTTTAATTCAGTAAATACTTATTAAATACCTAGTATCATATAAAGAAGACATAGAATTATAGGAAGTACAAGAGACATCGTATTGACAAGAAACACAGTAAGTCTCTTACTCTTAACTCATAGAATCTCAGAGAGAATGTATGCACATTACAAAAGAGTTTACAAAAAGAACTCTGAATATGACACACGTGGCTGCCCATTATGAAAAACTATGGAAGAACAAAACTATGATGCCTGCATTTATCTCTAGGCACTTCATTTACTACCCTGCTTCCAAAGAAGATTGTTCAATTCTTAAACCTTCTCTGGAAGGAGGTGTTTCTGCAAAGTAGAAAGAAGCCTTTCTTTGTGGATAACCTGATTCCCCTCCCCTACATTTGAAACCCATTTTCTTTTGCTTTCTCTTCAATGACAACAGAGACCACCAGTTACCCTTCTCCAGTTTCCTTAACATGCACTATTTAAAGATGTTCCTGGCTTTGATCTTTAATTTGCAGTTGAGAAAGTTGTTTTTTGTCCTGGAAGACTAGTGATTAAGTTTCATGATTTCCATGTCCATTCTCTCCATTTGTACAGCTCATGCCCCTGGGGGAAAAATGTAGTAATCACTATCCTTTCTGCACAGTTTTGAGAGAAAGTCAAGAAGAAAAAGAATCCACAGTATGCATATGGCCTGGTTTCCATCAAACCATGAGAGTAAATTACAGGTTCCTTGAGACCCTAACCAATGATTTAGTCTCTTTCCAGCCCTGCTCCCTTCACAGATGCTGTCATATGGAAAGGTTGAGAGAGAGAGAGAGAGAGAGAGAGAGAGAGAGAGAGAGAGAGAGAGAGAGAGAGAGAGAGAGAGAGAAGGGGAAGAGAGAGATGTTTAAGATTATCATTCGAAAGTAGTAACTTTTTAAGAATATGGGAGACTAACTGGTATATCTTAAGTGATTTACCCTCCAACGAAGATTTGCCTATAATGCCAGTGATCCCTTTTTATGTGAGAAAACCATATGAGTTTCAAGTAAGGAATATTTTGGTACACCTTCCTCATGGATCTACAACCTATGGGTTATTTGAATATTTTCTCTCCTGTTGAAGAAAATTTAGTTCTTTCTTTACAGTTGACAAACGTATGCATGTTTCCCTCTGAAATCTTCTCCATTGATTTGAACTAGAGCCAGGCACATCCCATGCATAATTCTGTTAATTTATTTCTTCTCCTTATGGAAACATTCCAAATAAACATGGCCACTTGAAAGGCGCTAATACAATTAAAGAGACAAACTCAGTTCAATGGATTTTATTTTCCCCTAAAACATTATCTACATAGCCAGTTTGAGAATTTAAAGCTTATTCAGATAAAAGGCCCAATGAGACTCTGATATCAAAGTTCTGAATATTAGCCCACAAGATTATCAGGATAACATGGCTGCTTTACAGGATTATGCTGTGGGCTGGGAGTAATACCTCAATGAACTCACAGCAAGAAATTGAACCAAACCCTCCGGACTGTGGTGCTCACTGTAGTTCTAAATTTAAGCTTAGAACAATATATAACATTTCTTTTATCTTAAAGTGAATTATATATCAGGGAGGTGTGGAAACCAGACAGTGTCTGAGGATAAAGAATTCTTACCCTTTTGAAGGTAATAATAGAGTGATCAGGCGAAAATTCTTGAAATGTGAGCCTGAGAAGAATTATTTAGAAATCGCGTCATTTAGAAGGTAGCCGATTTCTTCACCCACTCTTTCCTTCAAATAGGATCTTTATCCACTCCTTCCTTCCAAGTCAAACTTCCTGAGTTTTCTCATAGAAACCCAGTTTCACTTATCTGAAATTCATCTGACAAGTGTGTTTCTCTTGCCCTATCTGTGGGCTGCGGTCTGTAATACCCGCTTGCCCACCCTCCCCCCTTGGTGCTCACTGAAGTTTAGCACCTCAAGTCAATGTCCAAAACAGGCCCCAGAGGAATCAGAGCTGCCTTCACTGGGCTACATTTAACTGTACATTAGGCCTCCACAGCATAAACCACTGTGGCTTCAAACTGGACCTTATGTTCTGACGTAGTGGGTTTTCTCACCCTGGCTCCTCTGCCTCCTGTCTCCTTGCTAGTACCTGCCCACCTGATCTGGGTTACGCAGAGGAGGCCTCCGTTCCCACAGCTCCCTCTGGATGACTTTGTGAGGCAGGCCTGTGGGCTTCACTGCTCGCTGAGGAAACGGACTCTTCTGCCACAAACTTTGCCCTCCCTACTGCGACACCAGAGCCTCCAGTCCCCCAGGCAGACAGGAGGGTCTCTCTCTCCTGTCTTCAGTCTAAGCCACATTCTCTTACATAATTTACCAGACGCTCTACATTTGAGTACTTTATTGGATATTTGCCCAACCAGTAATAAAGATGACACTCTGGTCTCCATTTCGCTGGCCATCCTTCTATGAACTCTTCCATCAGCCAGCACCTTGGAGAAGAGGCCTGGGTTGCATCGAACCCCGCCTTGAACCCCTAATACATTTCTGATGCCATGATGCAGACCTAGTGCGACAGACACCAAGGGATGAGAGCAGAGACCGCAGTACCGCAAGGAGATAGATCAGCTGCTGTAACCACGGCAGCTGATGTGAGTAGTTACATGCACATGGGAAGTTGGTCTCAGCCAGGGTACCAGGGCGACAGCAGCGTTTACTGCAGTGTCAGTTGCAATATCAAGCATGGCTTTGGCTGGAATTCTCAGGTTGCAAACAACTGAGATTAGAGGGGGAAATATCCATTCAAAGAATTAGGAATAGCGTTTTATTTTGGAGCACAAAATGAGCAAGCAGAAGCCTGGCCTTGAGCAAAGCCAGAGGTGGAAGAGAAGCTCACAATGGACTTGGACCTGAAAGGCAATTCTGCTTCTCAAGCACTGTGGAGGCCTGGTAGAGAGGGCAAGGCACTTGCTAGAGCCACGAAAGGATCCCTTCAAATCAGGTTTTTCTTCAAGCATAGGCAAGAGCTACAACAGCTAAACGAGGCACACCTCTAGTGTGGGAGCTTCTGGGCTACAGTCATGGCTCCCGTTTCTCAGGCTATGGCGAGGGACTAACAACCAAGGCGGTCAGAGCAGAGAGTAAAAGGAGCAGCAGGAGAGTGGGATCTTAGAATCCCCAGATGGAATATCCTATTTCCTCTCTCAGTGAATGGCATAACCACTTGCCCAAGTCAGAGCCTGGCTATCGTTTGCTTCTCTCCATCACAACCCACATGCAAGTTTACCCTGTTCATAGCTCTGGTAATGCTTTAGAGCAAGTACTACTCTCTTACCTGGAAATGCCAAGGGCCCAACAAACAGGTCTCTCTGCCTCTGGTGTATCAATAGAGCAACCTTTCAAAAATGTCAGTCAGGGCACTCCTCGGCTTAAAATCCTTCAATGGCTCTCTATGGCTTTTGATATAAAACCCAAAACACCGTCACAGAACCTCTAGCTGCATCTTACCTTAAATTCTACGCTACTTAGCTGACTCTTGAGTAGTCTTCAAATGCCAACTAAAGCATTTTTTAGCTATCCCTGACAGCCCCTCCCCAGCTTGTTAGAGGCTCTTTCTCTATGCTCCCATCATCCTTTCTTAAATCGGAGGCTCTTAGCACATTGTGCAACAATGCTGGGTTACATGTCTATCTCCTCCACCAGTGGGAAAGCTCCTCCAGTGTAGAGACCAAGTCCTTCATCTCCAGATTCATGACACCTAATGATGGCTCTACAGCAGTCCCTGGCCTTGAGAAGCAGTTTAGTCTAGAAGACAGTTACACAAATTAGAATACAAGGCAAGTGCTGTGACAAATGTCTGATCAAAATTCTGTGTAAACATCTTCCATCTCTACAGTGCCACCATCTTATACACAGCACTAGTTCCATTGCTGAATTTCTGCTTGACTGTCTCCCAGAGCACTGTGAGCCTGAATAAGGGATGGGAGAGAGGGAGGGGACAAGGACAGTAGTCTGGGTCATCTTTGAATCCTCAGTGCCTCACACAGAATCTGGCATATAAAAGTGCTATATAGATTGAATATATAATTAATCATGCCCTTCCCAGGGGGTGGGAGGTGACCAAGGAAAGCAAAAACGACAAAATTGACATTATCACTGAACTTGAAAGTCAACTCCCAGAATGAAAGGGAAACAAATGGCATGAGCAAAGGAAAAGCATCAAATGGCAGGGCAGTGTGGAGACAGCCCTTGACGAGACAGCTGATTTTAGGAAGATGCTCAAAGTACATTCAAAGCCCGAGGATCTCCTGCTACTCCATTCTATCCTGTCGGGGATCCTCCAATGTCCTGAGACATTCAGTGAAGAGGGAGTTCTCCTAGATCTCCTGTCCACTTATGAAACACGGAGGGATTCCAACCTGGTAAGGACAGCTATCAATCCTCAGGCATCACATAGCTCAGAAGTGGTCACGAGAACAACACACGAAACTCAGCACTGAGGCTTCTTCATTTTTCATTCACTACAGACCAGGTCCTAGCATGCCCCCAATTCAAACAGAACTGAGGGTCACACTATCGTGATCATTCCCCTCGTCAGGACTCAAATATGCCAGAGTCATTTATTTGGGGATCATAGTCTATAATTTTTAAAAACAGGTTTCGATAAAAGCAGTTCTAGAAAGCGTCTCAGAAGAAAAAAGGCCCAGGAATTTCATGTAATGGAACTGCACCGTTAATTACTCTGTGGAATATTTTAAATGACATGACCCATGCTTTTCAGCTGACAGAATCACAATAAACATCAAGCCTTGTTCTAAAGCAAACCCTTAAATGTGCATGGAAGGCAAAGAACGAAGTCAAAATGAAAACACTGTATTTTGGTTTGTACTTTTAATTTATGAAAACTCGTTCAAAGGAGTTTACTCACCACAAACACAATCCCAGCAGTGGAATTTTCACGCACCTCTTATCACTGTTTCACATTTGGTCTTTTCTCTCTCACCTAGGAGCCAGAACCAAGCCACCGTAAACTCCCAAGAAAGCTCGGAGCCATCATGTGCAGGAGAGTTGCACTTCCAGACTCCACTCTGCCCACCCTATGGAATAGCAGCTTAGCTGGGAGTGGGCTCCATGCCCTCGATGTCTATGGGTGTTTCATTTTCTGCCTCATACAAAGAAAAGGGGGTAAACCCTGCTAACAGTTTTATTTGAACAACTTGTTTAAAATCTAACGTGTATACTTTCAAACACCGAGAAGATTAAAATAACCATAAAATCTGTTCTGTCTCATCTGAAACTTTTAAAATAAGGAACGCTGATTAGAATATTCCTTCCATTAAGTGGGAATGTGTGATTTGGCAGCCCATTATAAATATTCTTTACATCGAGAAAACAGGGGGAAAGGAGAAAAAAATATGAATGCAAAATTAGGAAATGTCCTAAATATGAGAACTACTGAAGCGACATGAGGGAAATATCCTAGTCCAAGAGAACAGTACAAGGTCACCATGAACTTCTGGGGACATGACATTTTTGTAGTGTTTCTGGGTTTGCATAAAGTCTACCATGATGAAAAGCTGACCAGGCTATGACTCCTTCCTCCTCAAAATTCAAATATATCTATATGGAAAACGTTCTATAACATGTCAAGTCTGGTTATATAATGGGTCAGTAAGCAGACATGAAAAAACTTCCTTGACCGTAATATTTACGGAAAAATATTTTTGCCCAATTGATATCTACTCCGCCATAGGGCTAGACATAAAGAAAAAGCTTGTAACTTCTTAATCTAGAAACGTATCTATTG